>NC_092117.1:2434205-3034205 GCF_045679555.1 Salvelinus alpinus
CCCTCCTTTCCCCCGCCCGCACTCCACCAGAGTGAGAGGCCATAGTTCAAGACAAGTGTTGTTTAGAGTTGGGGGCCTCCGGGTGCTCACCTGCCGCCATCGTCGCCGAAGCGCCGTGAGGGCTGGGGGAGACATTAAACCCCCGCCTGCGCCGGGGCGCAGAGCGGTTGAAGGGTTCCCGGTGCCGAGCGAGGATACTGGGCGATACTCAAGCCGCTTGTTTAAGTTTACATTTCGGGAAGTCCCGGTTCACCGGACACCCCCAGTCCCCTTCGGTAGCGGCCGACTCACCTGCCCATAGGTGCGCCCTGTGGCCGTGGCTAACGGGAACAAGGGATGGAGCCGGTCGGGTTCGACCCTTAGGCAAAAGGTATAGGAATAGCAGGGCACCGGGCTACGACCGAGGACACCTGCTCCGCAATATGATTAAGGCGGGGGGCGCAAGCACCTATACCCACCCATCTTACCACGGCCCCATAGCTTGGACCTTAGAACTTCACAGGGTAAGGCACAGCGGTTCCCACATGCGTTAACACGTAGACCCTTACTCTACCCTCCTGTGTCATCCTGTCCGAGACAGTTTGATTGACCCTCGACAGATGTCTCGCCGGTAGGGGTTGCAGCGGCCACCTCGAGGGTCGCTTGCCTTACCTCCCGGCTCTGTCCTGCCAAGTGCCATATTCCTGTACCGCACGTTGTCTATCCCAACGGAGCCTATGATTGACGCGTCCTCAAGCCTGATACTCCGCCCGCTCTCAGCAATCAGTCATGGCCCCGCCGTTCGGATCAAGCGCAGCTTCAGTCTGCCGTAGAGACCCGTCGCACCGCCCCCACGGACCTAGCCGGACAGGTCACGGCGGTTTCCACGTGTATTACCACGTGAACCCTTACCAACCTCCCTGCATCAGCCCGCACGAGCGGCTTGACCGGCCCCAGACAGACTAGGCACCTATCTGGTGTCGCACGAGTCGGGGCCGAGGGACCCTGTTACCAGGCCCCTCTTTAGTCGGTTCTACCAACCTATACTTTTTAACAAGAGACGCTCAACTTACATATTACTTCCCTGTCTGTTCGAGGCCACTAGTTACGTCACTGGGGTCACCTTTTTACGGGTGTCCCACAGGGAAAAAGTTGGGAGGGCCCTTCCATCTATAGGCCTTCTTAGACCTTGCCTCCACTTTTCTCCCCTGCCCCAGTTAGCGTGATGCGGCTGGGCGCCACCTGCGGCAGGCCCACCGAGTAACTCTCCAGGGTAAGAGGCCATAGTTCAATGAGGTATGGTTTAAGGTTTTAATGGTGTGCCCATTCGGGTGCTCACCAGTCACCGACGCCGAAGGGCCGGGAGGGCTGGTGAGACATTAAACCCCCGCCTGCGCCGGGGCGAAGAGCGGTTGACTGGGTTCCCGGGGCCGCCTCGGGTGCTCACCCGCCACTGACGCCGAGGCGCCAGTATGGCTGATGAGACATTAAACCCCCGCCTGCGCCGGGGCGCAGAGCGGTTGACTGGGTTCCCGGAGCGTACGAGGATACTGGGCGATACTCAACTCGCTTCACAATATGAGACCATTTCGGGTAATCCCGGTTCACCGGACACCCCCAATCCCCTTCGGTAGCGGCCAACTCACCTACCCATAGGTGCGTCATGTGGTCGTGGCTAACGGGGAAAAGGGATGGAGCCGGTCGGGCGCCACCCTAGGCAAAAGGTATAGGAATAGCGGGGCATCGGGTTAAGACCGAGGACTCCCGCTCCGCGAGACGGGCGGGGTGGGGGGCGTGAGCCCCTATACCCACCCTTATGCCACGGCCCTATAGCTTGGACCTTAGAACTTCACCGGATAAGGCACGGCGGTTCCCACATGCGTTAACACGTAGACCCTTACCCTACCCTCCTGTGTCATCCTGTCCGAGACAGTTTGATTGACCCTCGACAGATGTCTCGTCGGTAGGGGTTGCAGCGGCCACCTCGAGGGTCGCTTGCCTTACCTCACGGCTCTGTCCTGCCAAGTGCCATATTCCTGTACCGCACGTTGTCTATCCCAACGGAGCCTATGATTGACGCGTCCTCAAGCCTGATACTCCGCCCGCTCTCAGCAATCAGTCATGGCCCCGCCGTTCGGATCAAGCGCAGCTTCAGTCTGCCGTAGAGACCAGTCGCACCGCCCCCACGGACCTAGCCGAACAGGTCACGGCGGTTTCCACGTGCATTACCACGTGAACCCTTACCATCCTCCCTGCATCAGCCCGCACGAGCAGCTTGACCGGCCCCAGACAGACTAGGCACCTATCTGGTGTCGCACGATTTGACTAGCGACGCTCAACTTAGCCTGCTACGTCCCTGCATATTTGGGACTAGTAGTTACGTCACTGGGGTCACCTTTTTACGGGTGTCCCACGGGTTAGAAGTTGGGAGGGCCCTTCCATCTACAGGCCTTCTTCGACCTTACCTCCACTTTTCTCCCCCGCCCCAGTTAGCGTGATGCGGCTGAACGCCACCTCAGATTAGCAACACAGAGTAATTCTTGAAGGGACCCCCAACAGGGGGGCGAGGCTTAATAATCCCGAATAGATCTTGTCGCCTTCCTTCATCTCTCTGCTAGCTCTTTCTGAGGCCATTAATTTTTAATTCAGTCCTTATGGGACATTGTCTCAGCGCAGCCTCGTCCTTTCGTTGTGACCGATCTCCCTGCCCCGGGCGTACTATAGGATAAGGCACGGCGGTTCCCACATGTGCTAGCATGTAGACCCTTACCATACCCTCCCGTTTTCCACCTCTATGTGACAGTTTGACCGGCCTACGACCAAAAATTCACCTGTCAGATGTTGCAAGAATCGGGGCTGAGGGGCCCTGTTACCAGGCCCCTCTCTAATCAACTCTTCCTAGCCTGCCAAGTTGCGCATACCTGAACTCGGTGTCCCTTCCCCACTGGGCCCCTGAGCCTCCACCACCCCGAGCCTCCGAACGCAGGTGGGTCAAGCACACTTGCATGTGCCGACCCGCACTCAGGCAAGCCTGAGGCCAGGTTCCGATTCCCATTGCTAGCCCCTGCCACCCCCCCCTACACCCCGAGGAGTGCTGAGGAAATAGCCGGACCCACGCTGGCAACCAGCCCTACCCCTGCATCGATCACCCGCAGCGACAGCAACCCCGAACCCTCGCGGTCAGGTTTCCGCACCAAATTTCAGAGTTTTACCACCCCAATCGGGTTTCACACAGGTAGGGGCTGAAGGGGCCCTATAGAGGGTCCCTCCCTTACCTCACTGTGCTAACCCGGTTGGAGTGGATTTCAACGAGAGACGCTCAACTTAGCATGTTACGTCCCTATATGCTTGGGACTACTGCCTTCCTTTGTTACGCCACTGGGGTCACCGTTTTACGGGTGTCACACGGGGTAGAAGTTGGGAGGGCCCTTCCATCTACAGGCCTTCTTCGACCTTACCTCCACTTTTCTCCCCCGCCCCAGTTAGCGTGATGAGGCTGAACGCCACCTCAGATTAGCACCACAGAGTAATTCTTGAAGGAACCCCCAACGGGGGGGCGAGGCTTTCTTAATCCCGAATAGATCTTGCCGCCTTCCTTCTACTCTCTGTTAGCTCTCTCTGAGGCCATTAGTATTTAATTCAGTCCTTAAGGGACCATGTAACTTTGGAAACCCCCACGTTGGGACCGCTCCCAATCCGGGGCTAAAGTAGCGTAGCTGGGGAGATCCGCGAGAAGGGCCCGGCACGCGTCCAGAGTCGCCGCTGCCAACCGCCAAACCCAACCCATCGCCGGTCCGCCTTAGGCCTGCCGCAGGACACCACCACAATGAACCCCCACAAACGGCCCCTTGCGAGACCGCCAATGAGAGCCCCCATGATGGGCCACACGACAAACTTCCAACGGTGGCGACAGGAGGGCGGCGGAGCAACTGCTCCCCCAGCCGCGGCTCGAGCCCAGCCACGCTTCGCACCCCAGCCCGACCGACCCAGCCCTTAGAGCCAATCCTTATCCCGAAGTTACGGATCTGACTTGCCGACTTCCCTTACCTAATATAAGGGGCAACACCAAGATAAGGGACAGCTCCGGGACAAGGTAGCTCAGGACAGCGAGGTAGGTCGGAATAGAGAGATAGCTCAGAATAGAGAGGTAGCTCAGGATAGAGAGATAGCTCAGGATAGAGAGATAGCTCAGGATAGAGGGGCAACTCCGGACTGAAGGGCAGCTCCGGACAGAGAGACAGCTCTGGACTGAGGGGCAGTTCTGGATTACTAGCCGCTTCGGGCTGAGGGGCAGCTCATGGCAGGCTGACGGCTCTGGACGCTCATGGCAGGCTGACGGCTCTGGACGCTCATGGCAGGCTGACGGCTCTGGACGCTCATGGCAGGCTGACGGCTCTGGACGCTCATGGCAGGCTGACGGCTCTGGACGCTCATGGCAGGCTGACGGCTCTGGACGCTCATGGCTCGCTGACGGCTCTGGACGCTCATGGCTCGCTGACGGCTCTGGCTGCTCATGGCTCGCTGACGGCTCTGGCTGCTCATGGCTCGCTGACGGCTCTGGCTGCTCATGGCTCGCTGACGGCTCTTGCAGATCCTGTCTGGCTGGCGGCTCTGGCAGATCCTGTCTGGTTGGCGGCTCTGGCAGATCCTGTCTGGTTGGCGGCTCTGGCAGATCCTGTCTGGTTGGCGGCTCTGGCAGATCCTGTCTGGTTGGCGGCTCTGGCAGATCCTGTCTGGTTGGCGGCTCTGGCAGATCCTGACTGACGAACGGCTCTAGCGGCTCCTGACTGACGAACGGCTCTGACGGCTCGGGACAGACGGGCGGCTCTAATGGCTCGGGACAGACGGATGGCTCAGACGGCACTGGGGAGACGGATGGCTCAGATGGCGCTGGGGAGACGGATGGCTCAGATGGCGCTATGGAGACGGATGGCTCAGATGGCGCTATGGAGACGGATGGCTCAGATGGCGCTATGGAGACGGATGGCTCAGATGGCGCTATGGAGACGGATGGCTCAGATGGCGCTATGGAGACGGATGGCTCTGGCCGGATAAGGCGCACTGTAGACCTGGTGCGTGGTGCCGGAACTGGAGGCACCGGGCTAAGGACACGCACTTTCAGGCTAGTGCGGGGAGCAGGGACAGGGCACACTGACCTCTCAAAGCGCACTATAGGCCTGGTGCGTGGTACCGGCACTGGTGGTACCGGGCTAAGGGCACGCACCTCAGGGCGAGAGCGGGGAGAAGGAACAGTGTGTACAGGACTCTGGAGACGCACAGGTGGCTTAGTGCGTGGTGCCGGAACTGGAGGCACTGGGCTGGAGACACGCACCATAGGAAGAGTGCGTGGAGGAGGAACAGGGCTCTGAAGACGCACTGGAAGCCTGGTGCGTGGTGTAGGCACTGGTGGTACTGGGCTGGGGCGGGGAGGTAGCGCCGGAAATACCAGACCGTGCAGGCGTACTGGCTCCCTTGAGCACCGAGCCTGCCCAACCTTACCTGGTTGAATGCTCCCCGTCGCCCGACCAGTGCGGGGAGGTGGAATAACCCGCACCGGGCTATGTAGGCGAACCGGGGACACCATGCGTAAGGCTGGTGCCATGTAAGCCGGCCCGAGGAGACGCACTGGAGACCAGACGCGTTGAGCCGGCCTCATGACACCTGGCTCAATGCCCAATCTAGCCCTACCAGTGCGGGGAGGTGGAATAACCCGCACCGGGCTATGCACACGTACAGGAGACACCGTGCGCTCTACTGCGTAACACGGTGTCTGCCCGTACTCCCGCTCTCCACGGTTAGCCTGGGAAGTGGGCGCAGGTCTCCTACCTGCCCTTGGCCCACTACCTCTTATCCCCCCCCCAAGAAATTTTTGGGTAGTACTCACGGGCTTTTCGGGCTTCCGTGCTAGACGCGTCCCCTCATATCTGCGGTTTTGAGCTTCATTCTCTGGTTTCCAGCCACGTCTCTTTGCTGCCTCCTCATACCACCGCTCTTGGGCTCTCGCTGCCTCCTTCTCCTCACGAGCGCGGCGATATTCCCCAATATGTGCCCAGTGTCCTTTTCCCTCCAATATTTCATCCCATGTCCAGGATTCCTGTGTAGCAGGCCACTGCTCGAATTCACGCCGCTTGGTTCTGGTTTGGTGGGTGGTTCTGTAACAGGTTTCCTCCTCCTCTTCATCCGAAGAGGAGGAGCATGGATTGAACCAAGGTGCAGCGCGTTGAAATTACATACTGAAGTTTATTTCAACAAGAACAAAACGAACTATACTTGAAATGATACAAAATAACAAAACGAAAGTAGACAGACTTAGAACGACGAACTTACATGAAACACGAAGAACGAACGAACAAGTACTTACTACAAAACAAACGAACGAACGAACGAAACAGTCCCGTATGGTGCAAACATATACACAGACACAGGAGACAACCACCCACAAACAAACAGTGTGAACAGCTAACCTATATATGGTTCTCAATCAGAAGACAACGTCAAACACCTGTCTCTGATTGAGAACCATATAAGGCTGATTACAATAGACCTAAACATAGAAACACAAAACATAGAAATGCCCACCCAAACTCACGTCCTGACCAACAAAACATACAAAACTAACAGAAAACAGGTCAGGAACGTGACAATATGTGTATATTTCTACTTCATTTTTTGGTTTTTCTAGGTTTAGTAATACCCCATTTTTTCAGGTTTACCCCAGTTCTTTTGACACGTTTTAAATAGATGCTTAACCACATCAGGGGATGACTTTTGAGGTCTGGGATAAATCTAAGAAACTTAGGAATGTCAGTGTTCTGCCATGGCCAGCGAAGAACCCAGATCTCCATCCCATGTTAGATTGGAGGGTGAGGGCTAGGGCCATTCCCCCCAGAAATGTACGGGAACTTGCAGGTGCCTTGGTGGAAGAGTGGGGTAACATCTCACAGCAAGAACTGGCAAATCTGGTGCAGTCCATGAAGAGGAGATGCACTGCAGTACTTAATGCAGCTGGTGTTCACACCGAATACACCGAATGTTACTTTTGATTTTAACCCACCCCTTTGTTCTGGGACACATTATTCCATTTCTGTTAGTCACATGGCTGTGGAACTTGTTCAGTTTGTCTCAGTTGTTGAATCTTGCTATGTTCATAGAAATATTTACACATGTTAAGTTTCCTGAAAATTAACACAGTTGGCAGTGAGAGGACGTTTCTTTTTTTGCTGAATTTACAGTGTTTACAGTGAGTTTACAGCATTGGGGGCATTTATTTGACCTGGAATATGTTTTAAACCCACATTTAATGCAAATGTTACATAAATATGAACAAATATGACTTATTGTTAATGTCTAGACAACTATTTTTCATATATCATGAATAAATACAGGTTATTGACACTTTCTACTAATACATTGGGGAGTTTAATTTTGAAAATTTCTGAAATTCTGTGAACTGGAAGTACTTTTTTAGTGTTGCTGATGAGACGCTGATCATGGATAAGATGGTGCCGAAGAGGATGGCCAACATTTTACATGCTCCTAACCAACTGTGCTATTTTGTTTGTTTTTTTGCGTTGTTTGTAACTTATTTTTGTACTTATTTTGTACATAATGTTGCTGTTACCGTCTCTTATGACCGAAAATAACTTCTGGACATCAGAACAGCGATTTCTCACCTCGAACTGGAAGAACCTTTTTCATTTAACGAGTCCAACGAGAAGGTTAACACTTATTTCCACACTCACACAACTCTCATATCACGTTCCCAAACTCAGGACACAAAGGGAATAACACCTAACAATAGTAACCCAGGGCATACCTGTTTACTTAATTTATCAAAAAACTTCACTCCACATTAACCTCACCAGTCCTACTGTGATCAACTCAGTACCACGGATCTGGAGTTTTGCTTGCTCGCAACTGGCTAATTAACAGTTATGCCCAAGGATACCTCACTTAAGAACATTCTTATCAACTCAACTCAGACCTGCTAGTTACCTCAGCTGTGGCCCTATTAATAAGGATCCACGCCTTTTTTTCAATTTTCACCTAAAATGACATACCCAAATCTAACTGCCTGTAGCTCAGG
This sequence comes from Salvelinus alpinus, assembly GCF_045679555.1. Taxonomy (NCBI): domain Eukaryota; kingdom Metazoa; phylum Chordata; class Actinopteri; order Salmoniformes; family Salmonidae; genus Salvelinus; species Salvelinus alpinus. Next base: position 2,442,271 of record NC_092117.1, read on the forward strand.
ACCTGAAGCAAGGATATGCATATTCTTGATACCATTTGAAAGGAAACACTTTGACGTTTGTGGAAATGTGAAATGAATGTAGGAGAATATAACACATTAGATCTTGAAAAAGATAATACAAAGAAAAAAAAAGTGTTTTTTGTATTTGTTTTGTACCGTCATCTTTTGAAATGCAAGAGAAAGGCCATAATGTATTATTTCAGCCCAGGCGTAATTTAGATGTTAGCCACAAGATGGCAGCAGGGTAGCCTAGTAGCCTAGTGGTTAGAGCGTTGGGCTAGTAACCGAAAGGATGCAAGTTCAAATCCCCGAGCTGACAAGGTACAAATCTGTCGTTCTGCCCCTGGACAAGGCAGTTAACGCACTGTTCCTAGGCCATCATTGAAAATAAGAATTTGTTCTTAACTGACTTGCCTAGTTAAATAAAGGTTAAAAAAATATATATATATATAAATACATTTTCAAAATGTGCAAAGTTTTAGACTGATCCAATAAACCATTGCATTTCTGTTCAAAATGTTGTGTCAAGACTGCCCAAATGTGCCTAATTGGTTTATTAGTAACTTCTCAAGTTCATAACTGTGCACTCTCCTCAAACAATGGCATGGTATTATTTCACTGTAATAGCTACTGTAAATTGGACAGTGCATTGAGATTAACAAGAATTTAAGCTTTCTGACAATATCAGATATGTCCTGGGAAATGTTCTTGTTACTTACAACCTCATGCTTACACATTAGCCTATGTTAGCTCAATCTTCCCGCGGGGGACCCACCGATCCTGTAGAGGTTTTAAGGAAGACCTCGCTCTGAGCGTACCCTCAACAGGGGCTTCTTCTTTCGTTCTTTTGCTTTTGCTTTTCTTTACATCACTTATTGATAGATTGTCCAAGCCTACCTCTCTGAGTACTATGTTCGAGAGCTGGCATCCTCTCAGATCATAGGCAGTCCAGCTGCTCAATATTGAGTGTGGTTTTCCCTGGGATCCCAATTTCTGATCCCCTGTGCACAGTTTACCCAGATCTTCTGGAGCGGTAAACAGGTGAAGTTGTAGATCACCTCCTCGTCACCAAAAATATTGTGGAAATTCATACTGAGATAGACTTTGTCATTTCTTCAAACAATCATCTTTATTTAATGTTGATTAATTATTGCAATAATGAGACTAGTTAACCCAACACTCTTGACTGTTGGGCCGAGCAGCCTAACTGATAATGAAAAAACAGAGCTCTTTATAATGGAGACCGAAAAATGCTTAGTCATGGCTGGTTCCACCCCTGCCATGCTGATCAGGGGGCACCAAAAGCCATCGTGGGTTAATCCTGTGGTCATCTAAACTCAGTGCCGTTTTAACCTGACCCCAGCTTGGTTTCCCAGATGCCAGGATGATTAGAACAATAAGGGATTGTTCTAAACTCTTCCAGCCTATCTCTATCTCGGGTCACACACACCACATCTTGTCTATGAAATGCCAGCTGTAAATCAATTGTCAGCTAAAGCTATCCCTTGTGACCCATACGCCCAGATCAGCTGCAGGGAGTGGAGACCATAAAGACACAGCGTTAGTGGAACAGAAATGTCTTATTATTAGTTAAATATTAATATCAAATAAATCTGGTAAATATGTCATTTTTCTATCACAAAATGAATAGGGAGCAGGTTGTAGTGCGCGCAAGGCTTAAGCGTTAATCTTTGAGCATCTTGCCATGTAGTCACTGTCAGTTTGGAAACCTTTGTTAAAGCCTCTAAAAGTGCATGTGGCAGAGAGACAATGAGGGATTTCCACGTCTCCAGGGAGACCTTCAACAGCCTCATGGCCACCTAGTAGGAGGACAGTGACCATGGCTGGGGATAGCCTTTGGAGGTGTTGATGTTGGTGTACTGGTTGGCCAGCGCAACATCATACTGGGTGGTGTCTGAGACCTTCAGCAAACAGTCTGTGATGCTGTTCACATGGTCAGCAGGCTTTGGAATGCACACCCCCCACATACAGTGGGGAGAACAAGTATTTGATACACTGACGATTTTGCAGGTTTTCCTACTTACAAAGCATGTGGAGGTCTGTAATTTTTATCATAGGTACACTTCAACTGTGAGAGACGGAATCTAAAACAAAAATCCAGAAAATCACATTGTATGATTTTTAAGTAATTAATTTGCATTTTATTGCATGACATAAGTATTTGATACATCAGAAAAGCAGACCTTAATATTTGGTACAGAAACCTTTGTTTGCAATTACAGAGATCATACGTTTCCTGTAGTTCTTGACCAGGTTTGCACACACTGCAGCAGGGATTTTGGCCCACTCCTCCATACAGACCTTCTCCAGATCCTTCAGGTTTCGGGGCTGTCGCTGGGCAATACGGACTTTCAGCTCCCTCCAAAGATTTTCTATTGGGTTCAGGTCTGGAGACTGGCTAGGCCACTCCAGGACCTTGAGATGCTTCTTACGGAGACACTCCTTAGTTGCACTGGCTGTGTGTTTCGGGTTGTTGTCATGCTGGAAGACCCAGCCACGACCCATCTTCAATGCTCTTACTGAGGGAAGGAGGTTGTTGGCCAAGATGTCGCGATACATGGCCCCATCCATCCTCCCCTCAATACGGTGCAGTCGTCCTGTCCCCTTTGCAGAAAAGCATCCCCAAAGAATGATGTTTCCACCTCCATGCTTCACGGTTGGGATGTGTTCTTGGGGTTGTACTCATCCTTCTTCTTCCTCCAAACACGGCGAGTGGAGTTTAGACCAAAAAGCTCTATTTTTGTCTCATCAGACCACATGACCTTCTCCCATTCCTCCTCTGGATCATCCAGATGGTCATTGGCAAACTTCAGACAGGCCTGGACATGCGCTGGCTTGAGCAGGGGGACCTTGCGTGCGCTGCAGGATTTTAATCCATGACGGCGTAGTGTGTTACTAATGGTTTTCTTTGAGACTGTGGTCCCAGCTCTCTTCAGGTCATTGACCAGGTCCTGCAGTGTAGTTCTGGGCTGATCCCTCACCTTCCTCATGATCATTGATGCCCCACGAGGTGAGATCTTGCATGGAGCCCCAGACCGAGGGTGATTGACCGTCATCTTGAACTTCTACCATTTTCTAATAATTGCGCCAACAGTTGTTGCCTTCTCACCAAGCTGCTTGCCTATTGTCCTGTAGCCCATCCCAGCCTTGTGCAGGTCTACAATTTTATCCCTGATGTCCTTACACAGCTCTCTGGTCTTGGCCATTGTGGAGAGGTTGGAGTCTGTTTGATTGAGTGTGTGGACAGGTGTCTTTTATACAGGTAACGAGTTCAAACAGGTGAAGTTAATACAGGTAATGAGTGGAGAACAGGAGGGCTTCTTAAAGAAAAACTAACAGGTCTGTGAGAGCCGGAATTCTTACTGGTTGGTAGGTGATCAAATACTTATGTCATGCAATAAAATGCAAATTAATTACTTAAAAATCATACAATGTGATTTTCTGGATTTTTGTTTTAGATTCCGTCTCTCACAGTTGAAGTGTACCTATGATAAAAATTACAGACCTCTACATGCTTTGTAAGTAGGAAAACCTGCAAAATCGTCAGTGTATCAAATACTTGTTCTCCCCACTGTATATGAAATGCAGACACAATCAACGCATAAGAAAACAACTACAAACACATCTCTTCCAGTTAGCCTACGGTTTATGACTCTGTCCTTACACCCCCTTCTGTGACATCCCAATATCTCTATGATCTCTGTCATATTTCATTTGGTCCTTTAAATAACCTACTGATTCATTTATTTTATTCCAGGATCGTTTTTAACCTGCACCTGACTTGATTTTAGGTACTGTAAATGTATGGTGTCCTTCAGTGTCTTGAAAGGCGTCTGACAAATAAAATGTATAATTATTATTATTGTTATTATTATGATGTGCTTCCTGGGTTGGGGTTCAGTCTATTAAACTATCAGTCATCTAATAACAGTGCCAGAAAGTGAGATGTTTTGCAAATATTCAACATTCATTTAAGGTTGCTCAGGGCAAGTCAATTGAGCAGTTGAGTGAGTCGGAAAACGGAAATGCAACGGAAAATGTGTTTTGAAAACAACAGCAAATGTGTGTGATCTAACCTTAGCATTTAGCTATGTAATCAGAGATGTCAGTGCTCTACCTTTTTCCTATCTACTTTTTAGCATGTATAGTTGACGTTGGAAGTTTACATACACCTTAGCCAAATACATTTAAACTCAGTTTTTCACAATTCCTGACATTTAATCCAAGTAAAAATTCCCTGTCTTAGGTCAATTAGGATCACCACTTTATTTTAAGAATGTGAAATGTCAGAATAATAGAGAATGATATATTTCAGCTTTTATTTCTTTCATCACATTCCCAGTGGGTCAGAAGTTTACATACACTCAATTAGTATTTGGTAATATTGCCTTGAAATTGTTTAACTTGGGTCAAACATTTCGGATAGCCTTCCACAAGATTCCCACAATAAGTTGGGTGAATTTTGGCCCATTCTTCCTGACAGAGCTGGTGTAACTGAGTCAGGTTTGTAGGCCAGCTTGCCCGCACACGCTTTTTCAGTTCTGCCTACAAATTCTCTATAGGATTGAGGTCAGGGCTTTGTGATGGCCACTCCAATACCTTGACTTTGTTGTCCTTAAGCCATTTTGCCACAACTTGGAAGTATGCTTGGGGTCATTGTCCATTTGGAAGACCCATTTGCGACCAAGCTTTAACTTCCTGAATGATGTCCTGAGATGTTGCTTCAATATAACCACATAATTTTCCTGCCTCATGATTCCATCTATTTTGTGAAGTGCACCAGTCCCTCCTGCAGCAAAGCACCCCGCAACATGATGCTGCCACCCCCGTGCTTCACGGTTGGGATGGTGTTCTTTGGCTTGCAAGCCTACCCCAAACAGTTCTATTTTTGTTACATCAGACCAGAGGACATTTCTCCAAAAAGTACTATCTTTGTCCCCATGTGCAGTTGCAAACCGTAGTCTGGCTTTTTTATGGCGGTTTTGGAGCAGTGGCTTCTTCCTTGCTGAGCGGCCTTTCAGGCTATGTCGATAAAGGACTCGTTTTACTGTGGATATAGATACTTTGTACCTGTTTCCTCCAGCATCTTCACAAGGTCCTTTGCTGTTGTTCTGGGATTGATTTGCACTTTTCGCACCAAAGTACGTTCATCTTTAGGAGACAGAACGCGTCTCCTTCATGAGCAGTAGGACGGCTGCGTCGTCCCATGGTGTTTATACTTGTATACTATTGTTTGCACAGATGAACGTGGTACCTTCAGGCATTTGGAAATTGCTTCCAAGGATGAACCAGAGTTGTGGAAGTCTACAATTTTTTGTCTGAGGTCGTGGCTGATTTCTTTTGATTTTCCCATAATGTCAAGCAAAGACGCACTGCGTTTGAAGGTAGGCCTTGAAATACATCCACAGGTATACCTCCAATTGACTCAAATCATGTTAATTAGCCTATCAGAGTTTCTAAAGCCATGACATCATTTTCTGGAATTTTTCAAGCAGTTTAAAGCCACAGTCAACTTAATGTATGTCAACTTCTGACCAGCTGGAATTGTGATACAGTGGATTATAAGTGAAGTAATCTGTCTGTAAACAATTGTTGGGAAAAATACTTGTGTCATGCACAAAGTAGATGTCCTAACCGACTTGCCAAAACTATGGTTTGTTTTACAAGAAATGTATGGAGTGGTTTTAATGACTCCAACCTAAGTGTATGTAAACTTCCGACTTTAAATACAACATGCTGGTCTGTTTTATTGCTCACAAATTTTTCACAACTTTTCCTGCCCTGCAGCTGAAGGAAGACCAAACATCCTTCATCATACATTTTCTCCTGAAGCACAACCTAGAGAGTATGCCACACAAGAAAAAACATACCCATCAGCACACACACATCCAAACGGATGCACGTACACAGAAACACACTCACGGACGCACGCACGCACACACGTGCACGCACATACAAATTTATCGGCCATTCATATCCAATAGAATAGATCAAGCCCCTTAATTAACCTCCATCTGAATGTCTATGAATATCTGTTGCAATTCACCACAAGCCAATGTTACATGACGCAATTGGAAATCAAATCTCGGGGAATGTTGTTGGCTCATTACTCATGCTCCAACCCCAATTAAAAGGGATTTCATCTGCCATACTCATATTTACCTTGACTCTGCTGATTTATAGAGATGAAATGTGTCCATAAGACAGCCATCTTCTACTGCACAAAGGGCGTCTGTGTTTCTCCCACTAGGTGCAGCAAATTAAATTATATGTCTGTGGATGTGTGTGATTGAGAGAGTGTGTGTAATGGAAATAGGGTATTTTTTTTTTATGTGTGTTTCCGTGTGTGTCAGTGTAAGGGAAATAGTGAATGTGCATGTGCACGCATATGTGTGTGTACAGTTTAGTGAGTGTACAGTAAAAGTTTCTGCGGTTTAGGTCTCGGATTTGGAGCCATTGTGCAGTGGGCTCATTTGGGATTTTGTGGTTTGATCTTAGTTGTAAACACCATTTTTCCTAGACTCTCTCAAAACCATGGCTTTGCTTATAGGCATTACAGTGGAACCAATACAATGTGTGTTTGTGTATTCTTCTGTTATGTGAGCCGCTGCTTTGCAAATGTATGCTAATAATATGTGTTCAAATGCATTCAGAGAGGAGAAAAGGGAAACTATATCCAAAGTCAAGGACATTCTGTTTACTTTAGGTGAGGACATTGATTTTGGGAAGGCTGCAATGGCAATGGAGTCATCTCACGCAATTCAGTTTCTTCATTCTTTGGTTTATTAATCTCACGAAACGTCATACAACTTTGAACGCCACTGATGCCTGAGACGTAGCATTCAATAATAGACAAGTCTTATGGGCAAAAGCAGACGGCCAAACGGAGGGGTTACTGAAAGGCTAGGAGAATAACAACACATATACATAAAACCCACCCCTTCTTTCAACGCATGGTACCACCCCATCATTATGAGCATTATACAACAGTTATAAAACAGTAAAAACATTTAATTTGTATCAGCCTAACCATGAATAGGATATGAAATTAAATATAATATTCCATGTTTAGGGTCGTATCCCCATAGTCATATAACCTTCATATCCTCTGTATTTGACCCAATACTTGGCTAGAGTGTATATCCTAACAGCCATGTACTAATTATACACTCAGTGTAAAAAACATTAGGAACTGCTCTTTCCATGACATAGACTGACCAGGTGAATCCAGGTGAAAGCTAACATCCTTTATTGATGTCACCTGTTAAATCCACTTCAAAAAGTGTAGATGAAGGGGAAGAGACAGGTTAAAGAAGGATTTTTAAGCCCTGAGACATGGATTGTGTATGTGTGCCATTCAGAGGGTGTTAGTAGGTTTCAGGTGCACCGGTTTGAGTGTGTCAAGAACTGCAACGCTGCTGGATTTTTCACGCTTAACAGTTTCCCGTGTATATCAAGAATGGTCCACTCCCAAAGTGCATCCAGCCAACTTGCCACGACTGTGTGAAGCATTGGAGTCAACATTGGCCAGCATCCCTGTGGAACGCTTTCGACACTTTGTGGAGTCCATGCCCTGACGAATTGAGGCTGTTCTGAGGGCAAAAGGAGTTTAAAACCTTTTCTCAATAGGGGGTGCTGTTTACACTTTGAAGTTTTTTCGTTCCCAGATTAAACTGCCTCGTACTCAATTCTTGGTCGTACAATATGCATATTATTATTACTATTGGATAGAAAACACTCTCTAGTTTCTAATACCGTTTGAATTATTTCTCTGAGTGAAACAGAACTCATTCTGCAGCTCACTTCCTGTCAAGAAGTGAGATTTCTGAAATTGAGGTCTCTGTTCCAGGGTCGGTTTATAAATTCCCTTATAAGCTATGGGGCTACATGCACTGCATACGCCTTCCCCTAGATGTCAGTAAGCGGTGAGACTTTGAATGGAGCGGATAGCACCATCTGGGGGAGTATAAAACTTCTTGGAACGGAAGTACCGACCTTTTCGACGAGGCGCCTGACGCAGGAGGGAAACCGGCATGGCGTCTTCAAAAGCTTTCGGTTTAGCAGTTCTATATCTCCGGCTCTGATTTAATTTGTTTTTTGTCTTAAAAACTTCATAAGGTAGTTAATTTAAACCGACTTATAGCAGTTTATAGCAGTTTATTGCGATTTTCTGGAGTTTCTTTGTCAGGCGTTATCACGAGTTGGGCACCTCTCCGGTACATCGGCGTTAGCAGCTAATTTCTACAGGAGTAGAGGACTTCTTTCAACCAAAAGACGATTGTTCTGGACAAAGGACCACTTGCCCAAGATTCTGATGGAAGATCATCCAAAAGTAAGAGCTATTTATGATGTTAATTCGTATATCTGTGGAAAGATGTAAAATTATTTGTCCGCCATTGATTTAGGCATGGTCTCGCTGTAACGCACGCTGAATGTCGAGTAACATTAATTTAAAAAATCTAACACAGCGGTTGCATTAAGAACTAATGTGTCTTTCATTTGCTGTCCAACCTGTATTTTTTAGTCAAGTTTACGATTAGTTATCGATTAGATTAGGTGCCTCTCCAAGATGGCGCCGGCCAGATTGCCTGAAATGTTGCTACTAATCACATTGTATAACCACGATTTGTGCTGCTAAATATGCACATTTTCGAACAAAACCTATATGCATTGTGTAATATGATGTTACAGGACTGTCATCTGATGAAGTATATCAAGGTTAGTCAAAAATTATATATCTTTTGCTGGATTGTTACGATCGCTAACCTTTGCTACTGGTAAACGGCTTGTGTTTCCGGCTATTGTGGTAAGCTAATATAATGCTAAATTGTGTTTTCGCTGTAAAACACTTAAAAAATCTGAAATATTGGCTGGATTCACAAGATGTTGGTCTTTCATTTGCTGTACACTGTGTATTTTTCAGAAATGTTTTATGATGAGTATTTCGGTATTTGACGTTGGTCTCTGTAATTATTCTGGCTGCTTCGGCACTATTTCAGATTGCAGCTGCAATGTAGAACTGTGATTTATACCTGAAATATGCACATTTTTCTAAAAAAACATATGCTATACAATAAATATGTTATCAGACTGTCATCTGATGAAGTTGTTTCTTGGTTAGTGGCTATATATATCTTTATTTGGTCGAAATTGTGATAGCTACCTATGCAGGAAAAAAATGGTGGGAAAAAAAAGTTGTGTCTTTTGCTATCGTGGTTAGCTAATAGATTTTGTCTTCCCTGTAAAACATTTTAAAAATCAGAAATGATGGCTGGATTCACAAGATGTGTATCTTTCATCTGGTGTCTTGGACTTGTGATTTAATGATATTTAGATGCTAATATTTACTTGTGACGCTATGCTAGGCTATGCTAGTCAGCTTTTTTACTGTGGGGGGTGCTCCCAGATCCGGGATTGGGACCAATTAGAAGTTAACCTAATGTTTTGTACACTCAGTGTACGATTTAAAGCATGCCTGTTGAGAACCTAGGAGAGGCCCTGTATTGGTTCCTTAATGGACATTACACAAGCAAACCTGCAAAGGGAGAGGGAGGAGAAGGAAAAGAGGGATTGAGGGAAGAGGAGGAAGAGGCTGGTGTACTGTAACTGATATGGGACCTCTGTGCTAATGGCTAGCACCTACCTGATTAGATGATCACATGACACAACCTTCACTCCTTTTTTCTTTCTCTCTTTTTCTTGTTGTCCCTCTCTTTGGCTCTCTCGCTCTCGCTCTTGCTCTCTATTTCTCTGACTCTCTTCATTTCCTCCTCCTCTTTCATGCTATGCTGACACCAAGACACCATTATGGTTTTTCAATCAGACTTTTAAATTATAATTTTGTTTTAACTGTTATTTTCTCCCCATTCTTACTTTACATTATAATTGACAAAAACTGATCATTTCTGTCATTAATTACTTGTGTTACCCAAATGTCTTGACAAGGTAATAAAGTGGACCTAGAATATCAGAATCACACTCATTTAAAGAGGTGGTTAACACCATCATGCTTTATTATGGTGAAGTGATCACTGGGCTGCTGGTTGGTGGGTAACTTGACTACTGTGCCATGGCAAACAGACACGTTCACTTAACGTTCACGTTCACTCCACTGGGATTCTCTGCCTCTAACCCTATTACAGGGGCTGAGTCACTGGCTTACTGGTGCTCTTCCATGCCGTCCCTAGGAGGGGATTGTCACTTGAGTGGGTTGAGTCACTGATGTGGTCTTCCTGTCTGGGTTGGCGCCCCCCCCCCCGGGGTTGTGCCGTGGTGAAGATCTTTGTGGGCTATACTCGGCCTTGTCTCAGGATGGTAAGTTGGTGGGGTTATATCCTGCCTGTTTGGCCCTGTCCGGGGTATCATCGGATGGGGCCACAGTGTCTCCTGACCCCTCCTGTCTCAGCCTCCAGTATTTATGCAGCAGTAGTTTATGTGTCGGGGGCTAGTGTGATGACATGGGTTGTGGAATCAGGCGCAGGGAGCAGAGGGTTAGGACAACAGTATTTAATCCTGGTACTGACACGGTCACGCCAACACACCAGGCGCATACAAAAACAGACCGGCCCAAAAACAGGACCAAAAAGCCCAGCGAAAACACAAAACACAATCCACAACAAACGCACAGAAGAACAAGCCCGCACAACAGCCGGCGGGCATTACCAGCTTAAATAGCCCAAAATCAAACTAGAAACAGGTGAAACCAATAAGACCAAACCAACTGAAAAGGGAAAAGGGGATCGGTGGCAGCTAGTAGACCGGTGACGACGACCGCAGAGCGCCGCCCGAACAGGAAGAGGAACCGCCTTCGGTGGAATTCGTGACAGTACCCCCCCTCCTGACGCGTGGCTCCCGCCGCGCGTCGACACCGGCCTCGAGGGCGACCCGGAGGGCGAGGTGCAGGGCGCTCCGGATGGAGGCGATGGAAGTCCCTCAATAGTGACGGATTCAAGATGTCCTCCACCGGTACCCAGCACCTCTCCTCCGGACAGTACCCTTCCCAGTCCACGAGGTACTGCAGGCCCCTCACCCGGCGTCTAGAGTCCAGAACAGCACGTACTGTGTACACCGGGGACCCCTCGATGTCCAGAGGGGGCGGAGGGACCTCCGGCACCTCGCCTTCCTGCAGGGGACCAGCTACCATCGGCCTGAGGAGAGACACATGAAACGAGGGGTTAATGCTATAATAGGAAGGGAGTTGTAATCTATAGCACACCTCATTTATCCTCCTCAGGACTTTAAATGGGCCCACATACTGCGGCCCCAGCTTCCGGCAGGGCAGGCGGAGTGGCAGGTTTTGGGTCGAGAGCCAGACTCTGTCCCCCGGTGCGAACACGGAGGCTTCACTGCGGTGGTGGTCAGCGCTCTTCTTCTGCCGTCCACCCGCTTGCTTAAGTGATTCCTGGACGGCCCTCCAGGTCTCCTTAGAGCGCTGCACCCACTCCTCCACCACAGGAGCCTCGGTCTGACTCTGATGCCACGGTGCCAGGACCGGCTGGTAGCCCAACACGCATTGAAACGGTGACATGTTCGTGGAGGAGTGGCGGAGTGAGTTCTGAGCCACCTCCGCCCATGGGACGTACCTCGCCCATTCTCCTTGTCGGTCCTGGCAATACGACCGCAGAAACCTACCCACCTCCTGGTTCACTCTCTCTACCTGCCCATTACTCTCGGGGTGATAACCCGAGGTCAGGCTGACCGAGACCCCCAGACACTCTATAAACGCCCTCCAAACTCGGGACGTGAACTGGGGACCCCGATCAGAAACGATGTCCTCAGGCACCCCGTAGTGCCGGAAGACGTGAGTGAATAGGGCCTCCGCAGTCTGTAGGGCCGTAGGGAGACCGGGCAACGGGAGAAGATGGCAGGACTTAGAGAACCGATCCACAATGAACAGGATCGTGGTGTGTTCCCCTGAGACGGAGGAAGATCGGTAATAAAGTCCACCAACAGATGAGACCAAGGCTGTTGTGGAACGGGGAGGGTCTGTAACTTCCCTCTAGGCAAGTGCCTAGGAGCCTTACTCTGAGCGCACACCGAACAGGAGGAGACATAGAGCCTCACATCCTCAGCTAAGGTGGGCCACCAGTACTTCCCCCTAAGACCCCGCACTGTACTCGCAATGCCAGGATGACCCGAAGAGGGTAGAGTATGAGCCCACCGAATCAATTGATCACGGACACCAAGCGGCACATACTTCATACCTGTAGGACACTGAGGAGAGGCAGGTTCCAAATGTAGCGCCCGCTCAATGTCCGCGTCCACCTCCCATACCACCGGTGCCACCAGCCTTGAAGCTGGAAGGATAGGAGTAGGATCGATGGACCGATCCTCAGTGTCATAGAGACGGGACAGTGTGTCAGCCTTCGTGTTGAGGGAACCCGGTCTATAAGAGATAGTAAACCTAAATCTAGTGAAAAACATGGCCCACCTTGCCTGACGAGGATTCAGTCTCCTCGCTGCCTGGATGTACTCCAGATTGCGGTGGTTAGTCCAGATGAGGAAAGGGTGCTTGGCCCCCTCAAGCCAATGTCTCCACACCTTCAGAGCCTTGACCACAGCTAACAATTCCCGGTCCCCCACATCATAGCTCCTCTCTGCCGGACCGAGCTTCTTCGAAAAGAAAGCGCAGGGGCGGAGCTTCGGTGGCGTACCCGAGCGCTGTGATAGCATGGCTCCAACCCCAGCCTCGGACGCATCCACCTCCACTATGAACGCCAAAGAGGGGTCTGGATGCGCCAACACGGGAGCGTCGGTAAACAGCGCCTTCAACCGATTGAAATCTCTGCCCGTCTCTGCTGACCACCGTAAGCGCGCCGGCCCCCCCTTCTGCAGTGAGGTAATAGGAGCCGCCACTTGACCAAAACCACGGAAAAACCTCCGGTAGTAATTGGCAAACCCTAAAAACCGCTGCACCTCCTTTACCGTGGTCGGAGTCGGCCAATTACGCACGGCCTTAACGAGGTCACACTCCATCACCACCCCCGAGGTGGAAATGCGATAACCCAGGAAGGAAATCGCTCGTTTGGAAAACACACATTTCTCAGCCTTAACGTACAGGTCATGCTCCAGCAGTCGCCCAAGTACCTTGCGCACCAGGGACACATGCGCGGCGCTTGTGGCGGAATAGATCAGGATATCATCAATATACACCACCACACCCTGCCCGTGCAGGGTATCTCAGAGCATCGTAGCAACATTAGGTGCAAAAACTTGACTAACCCAGTTGCGGCCCAATTTTTGGAGGTAGGCCACTCGATTTCGTCTCTGCGTTATATTGGCATCGAACATGTCACCCTCCCTAGGAGAGGGGGTGACCTTGATCATTTATTGTTAAAACGAGAGGCTGCTTGGATCTTTAACTTAAAGACCCTTGCTCCCTTCGGTCTCAACGTAGACTTTGATCTGAAGCCATTCTTGTGATTATTGTGTATTGTTTGCCATTGTAATTGTTTGTAAACTTGTGTAGTCTAAAATGAATCTCTGATCATATGCTATCCATTTGTTTTTTGTATGCTGTTCTTTGTATGCCATTTTAATATTTGACAATTAACCAATGATATTAGGCCACTCTTGGCCATGATTACAGACACCTGTGTGTCTTTTGACACTATATAAACGAGTCATCCCGCAGTGTTTGTGATTATACTCTGATGAAGACAGCTTGGCTGTCGAAACGTTGGATATTACATTTTTGCATCTGAGCTCCTAGAGTGTGCGGCTCAGAACCTGCCATATGTCAGATAGTTGAACGTTGGCCAGCCCTCTTCAAGGAAAATCTATTTTCAGTTTCACCCTTTGTTTGACATAATGGATAATCTCAGGCACCATCTCAATTCCACTAAATGTGGCTCCGCTAAGAACAAAATGTATTGATTGCTGAAAAGATGCATGCATTCCAAAGGTGACTTTACTTTTTTTTAAATTTATAAAACTTTTCTACCTGTGTACATTAACCTTTATTAAGTTTGTGTTAAACTCTTGTTATTTGATTTTTACAGGTCAACTTGGAGTTCCACCCGATTGCCGACAGGATTTCAGGATTTCTATGAAGGCCTAGATCGCCACAGTCCTCGTCTTGTCGAGATTTTCAGATGCAAGTGTGGACATGCTGGACAGCTGCTGTCAAAGTTTCTACAATAAACCAAGGTTTGTGTAGATTTTCATTGACATTCACTGCATGACTGTTTCCTTTTTCCACACAAAGTGTAACCAGCTGTGTGATATTTTAACTAGGCTCCACAGTGTCATTGGGTGATACAGTGCATTCGGAAAGTGTTCAGACCCCTTGACTTTTTCCACATTTTGTTACGTTACAGCCTTATTTTAAAAAAAATCCCTCATCAATCTACACACAATACCTCATAATTATTAAGCAAAAAACGTTGTACCAATTGGTCTCTGAGATTTCTGCCCCGTGAGAATACGACCAAGGGAAGGTCCGAAAACACATTACCGAGACTATCATCGGATTTTAGAATGTGCCAATGTTTGTGAAAGATTCCCTTAATTTTTTCAGAGTGCTTTGAATAGCGGGTAGTTAGAATGCAAGAATGCGTCTTTTTGCGAGACTGCCCTTGAAAAATGTCATGTCTCGTTTTGTTTTGAATTTTCTCAATGGCAATATTAATCTGATCATTTTTGTTAATTAATTAATCTGATCATAATTTTCTGGAACTTTCTTTGCGTCTCAGCCATATTTCTGTCGAAATCTGATTGTTTTTTGCAAATTCTTTTGATTCGACAGAATTGGCTGTAGGGCAAACTATTTTTCAAGGGAAGTGGGTGACAACTGTCAGCCCTGAACAAACTAATGATCAGATTAATATTGCCATTAAGAAAATTGGAAACAAAAGAAGAGGAACTGGATCAGCTAGAAAATATATTGAGTCAAAATAACATGAGAATATGTGACCCGATTTAGGAAACTAGGCGTATGTCGCAAGTCACGACTTCACAAGAGAGCCGTTTGAACGTAATTTTTTTTTTTATCATAATGCGTTTTTGGCGGATAGGCCTTCCCGAACATTCATGTGCTTTAATAACAAACTTCTATGCCATCTGTAAATACTAATACGATTATTAAATTACGAGCCTTGTGGGTTAAGCCACAGAAAAAGCAGCTACCTTCCCACTAGCCATGATTGGCTGAGATGATGAGTGGGCTGGAAATGTCGAGAGATGAGTTCGGATTGGTCTGCCATATAGAAGGCTTCTGTCGATTTGAGCTCGTCAGTCTGTGTTGGTAATCCTGTTGAACGTGGCTTTTTTTAATGTATTGTGCAGTAGAGCTGCATAAGTGTTGCTCTCCACTTTTTGGAGGATCAAGTTTTGAAATCAGTGGAATTAGATTATGATAGCTAAAGAGATGGAGAAAACACCTGTCTCCGGATTTCATCTTCAAACTAAGGGGAACCGTGGTATGGCATTCCTGACAGGGAGAAGTGTCCATCATGCATGATGATGTATACAGTTAAGATAGTCTAGCGTTAGCTAGCTACATTTTCAGATATTACACGTTTCTAATTTTGACAGAAAGTGGTTTCATTTCAAACTAAAGTGTACTGTTAGCTAGCTAGCTAGCTAATGATAGCTGGCTGGCTCCCTAGCTGATGCTATTATTCATATCCCAGAGCCATTTGCTTTTTTACTTAGAGCCTAATGTTAGCTAGCTAACATTGAACCTGGTTGTTTAGCTCCCGGCATTGTGGAATTGTTGACACTGTGTTCATTGTTATTCTTATGGATACGTGGGACGGTAGCGTCCCACCTGGCCAACATCAGGTGAAATGGCAGAGCGCCAAATTCAAATGTAATTACTATAAATATTAAACTTTCATGAAATCACAAGTGCAATACATCAAAATAAAGCCTAAATTGTTGTTAATCCAACCAATGTGTCAGATTTCAAAAAGGCTTTACGGCGAAAGCAAACCATGCGATTATCTGAGGACAGCGTCCAGCACACAAATGCATAACAAATCATTTTCAACCAGGGAGTTGCGACACGAAAGTCAGAAATAGCCATATAATATATGCCTTACCTTTGAAGATCTTCACTCCAAAATGTCCCAAACATCACAAATGGTCCTTGTGTTTGATAATGTCCTTCTTTATGTCCCAAAAATGTCAATTTATTTGGCGCGTTTGATTCAGAAATACACCGGTTTCAACTCGTCCAACATGCCTACAAAGTATCTAATAAGTTACTTGTAAACTTGGTCCAAACATTTCAAACAACGTTCCGAATCCTTCCTCAGGTATCCTAAAACGTAAATAATCGATAAAATTTAAGACGGTTTTCAATACCGAAGAAAAATACCACGGCGCGCGCTCCTGTGTACGCGCAATAAAAGACTTCAGCCCTTCACAGTGACACAAACAATTTACAGCCACACTTCTTCATTCCTCAAAAGAAAAACATCAACCAATTTCTAAAGACTGTAGACATCTAGTGGAAGCCATAGGAACTGCAACCAGGGCAGTTCAGGATTCCCAATGAAAACTAGTGGAAAACACAATGAGCTCCAAAAGAAATTCCCTGGATGGATTGTGCTCGGGATTTCGCTTGCCAAATCAGTTCTGTTATACTCACAGACATTATTCTAACAGTTTTAGAAGCTTAAGAGTGATTTCTATCCAAATCTACCAATTATATGCATATCCTAGCCTCTGGGCCTGAGTAGCAGGCAGTTTACTTTGGGCACGCCTTTCATCCAAAATTCCGAATTCTGCCCCCTATCCTAAAAAAGTTAACTAGCTAACATTAGCTGGTTGGCTCGTTAGCTAACATTACGTGACGTGTGTGAAATTACACTTTGTTTACCTAGCTAGGTTCATTGTTTACCTAGCTGGCTAGCTATATGTCTTAAGCTAAAGTGTACTGTTCGCTAGCTAGCTAATGTTAGCTGGCTGGCCCCCTAGCTGATGTTATTATTCGTATCCCAGAGCTGTTTGCTTTTCTAGTTAGAGCCTAATGTTAGCTAGCAAACATTGAACCTGGTTGGTTAGCTCCCAGCACTGTGTCATTGTTGGCACTGTTCATTGTTGTTTAACTAGCTAACTTTAGCTGGCTGGCTGGCTCGTTAGCTAACGTTACGTGACGTGTGTACAACACCTGTTGATTATGGCTGGTGTCAGTAAACGTCTGCAAAAAAGCGTAATGAAATTTTTGCCAGCAGGGCTGGTTAAGCTGTTTTCATGTTATCCATAGGTAAACAAATCATCGGCCAGAGCGTAAAGTGTGCACACCGAGAGGAAAACGAGATAGGTGGGGCTGTGACGTGTGCTCCCTCTCCAGCATCTAGTTCACCAGCCTTCTCGTTATGGCGCACACCTGTCACTATTGTTACACACATTATGACACTCAACTGGACTCCATCACCGCCTTGATTACCTGACCTTTATATGTTACTCCTTTTGGTTTCTTCCTCAGTCGTCATTGTTGCTGTTTCATGTCGGTGCGCTGTTCGTGTTTCTTGTTTTGTTCATTTATTTATTAAATGTATTAATTCCCTGAACTTGCTTCCCGACTCTCAGCGTAAATCGTTACAGAATGACGACTCAACAAAGGGAAGCATCAGGGAGTGTTTTTTTTTTTTTTGGTGTTGGAGGTGATGTCGGATCCGGGTGTCCAAACCGGAGCTACCTGGGAGGCGTCAGCCGGTTTGTCGGGTTCCACTGCATCAGCTGGCCCGACGGGTTTCCATACCTCAGAGGTTCGATAGGCTTCCATGCTTCAGCTGGCTCGATAGGCTTCCATGCCTACGCGTGCTCGATAGACTCCCATGCCTCAGCTGGCGAACAGGTTCCCATGCCTCGGCCGAGGCAACCAGGGAGGTCCCAGCCGGCTCATCAGGCTCTCATGCCTCAACCGGTTCGTCAGGTTTCTGCGCCTCAGCGGAGGCGACCGGATCCCCGGGATCGTCCCTTTGGTTGGTGTCCTGTGGCTGGAGCCGAATGCGCTGGGGAGGAGGTACTGTCACGTATGCTTTCTCTCCGGTGCTCTAGGTCGCCATGCTCCCATGCCTCAGCTGGATCAGCGCCTTAGCAGAGGTGACCGGTCCGCTCCTGATCTCCGGGATCGGCATCTTGGTCGGCATCCTGCGGCTGGAGCCGTGCGTCGGGCTCCCTCTCCGGCCTCTAGGTCACCAGGCTGCTCATTATGGCGTACACCTGTCACCATCGTTCTGAGGTCACAAGGGGGAAAGGAGATCAAGGTCCAGGGCCAGTCCATTCGACCAGGAACGGTCTGCTAGACTGAGAAGGTCAATGGAGGACAGTCACTGGAGGAAAAAAGAAATCAACTTCGATTCCCGGCAGTACTGAGGGAAAGGAACACAGAGAATGTTCACAAGCACCGATAAATCTCTGAACAGGCTGCTGGAAACCTTTCCAATTGAAAGAGGGCCCATTGCCCTGAGGAGAGGTAGAAGCAGAAAAAACTGATTAGCACACTAGGATACATATTGTGATGCCCAAGACCAGCTTATCGTAAGATGAGACAATATTCCATCCCCCTCCCCCCAATACAATTTAGACTCTATTGTCCCCAAGTAACTGTTCTTCTCTAGGAAAAAACGATAGAATTAGCCGATGCCAATGAGATACACAGACACTGAAAGGACAATATAAAAGAGGAAATATAGCATGCAAGTCAATAATTGTTCGATGGATGTGTGTTTGGGCGAGAGGGTGTATATGTGGGTATATGTCTGTGCATATCAATGGGAGAGTGAGGGAGGGTGAATGTGGATATATGTTTTGTGAGAATGGATGAGTGGGTGGATGTATAGAGTGGTGTAAGATACAGTTGAAGTCGGAAGTTTACATACTGTACACTTAGGATGGTGTCATTACAACTTGTTTTTCAACCACTCCACAAATGTCTTGTTAACAAACCATAGTTTTGGCAAGTCGGTTAGGACATCTACTTTGTGCATGACACAAGTCATTTTTCCAACAATTGTTTACAGACAGATTACTTCACTTATAATCCATTGTATCACAATTCCAGTGGGTCAGAAGTTCACATACACTAAGTTGACTGTGCCTTTAAACAGCTTGGAAAATGATGTCATGGCTTTAGAAGCCTCTGATATGCTAATTGACATAATTTGAGTCAATTGGAGGTGTACCTGTGGAAGTATTTCAAGGCCTACCTTCAAACGCAGTGCCTCTTTACTTGACATCATGGCAAAATCAAAAGAAATCAGCCAAGAACTCAGAAAAGAATTGTAGACCTCCACATGTCTGGTTCATCCTTGGGAGCAATTTCCAAACGCCTGAAGGTACCACGTTCACTATGGGCACGCAATTCATCCAAAAGTGAAAATGCTGCCCCCTATATCAAAGAAGTTAAGAAGCATTGTTACACATTTCCAATATGCAATGCGTTCAATACTTCCCACGAAGCCACTCTCCACTGTAATCCAATCAGAGCATTGCAGTGTCGCATGTTCAATGCAGTGCACACATTTGCAGGTGAACCTTCTTATATACACTGCTCAAAAAAATAAAGGGAACACTAAAATAACACATCCTAGATCTGAATGAATGAAATATTCTTATGAAATACTTTTTTCTTTACATAGTTGAATGTGCTGACAACAAAATCACACAAAAATGATCAATGGAAATGGAGGTCTGGATTTGGAGTCACACTCAAAATTAAAGTGGAAAACCACACTACAGGCTGATCCAACTTTGATGTAATGTCCTTAAAATAAGTCAAAATGAGGCTCAGTAGTGTGTGTGGCCTCCACGTGCCTGTATGACGTGCCTACAACGCCTAGGCATGCTCCTGATGAGGTGGCGGATGGTCTCCTGAGGGATCTCCTCCCAGACCTGGACTAAAGCATCCGCCAACTCCTGGACAGTCTGTGGTGCAACGTGGCGTTGGTGGATGGAGCGAGACATGATGTCCCAGATGTGCTCAATTGGATTCAGGTCTGGGGAACGGGCGGGCCAGTCCATAGCATCAATGCCTTCCTCTTGCAGGAACTGCTGACACACTCCAGCCACATGAGGTCTAGCATTGTCTTGCATTAGGAGGAACCCAGGGCCAACCGCACCAGCATATGGTCTCACAAGGGGTCTGAGGATCTCATCTCGGTACCTAATGGCAGTCAGGCTACTTCTGGCGAGCCCATGGAGGGCTGTTCGGCCCCCCAAAGAAATGCCACCCCACACCATGACTGACCCACCGCCAAACCGGTCATGCTGGAGGATGTTGCAGGCAGCAGAACGTTCTCCACGGCGTCTCCAGACTGTCACGTCTGTCACATGTGCTCAGTGTGAACCTGCTTTCATCTGTGAAGAGCACAGGGCGCCAGTGGCGAATTTGCCAATCTTGGTGTTCTCTGGCAAATGCCAAACGTCCTGCACGCTGTTGGGCTGTAAGCACAACCCCCACCTGTGGACGTCGGGCCCTCATACCACCCTTGTGGCCTGCTGGAGGTCATTTTGCAGGGCTCTGGCAGTGCTCCTCCTTGCACAAAGACGGAGGTAGCGGTCCTGCTGCTGGGTTGTTGCCCTCCTACGGCCTCCTCCACGTCTCCTGATGTACTGGCCTGTCTCCTGGTAGCGCCTCCATGCTCTGGACACTACACTGACAGACATAGCAAACCTTCTTGCCACAGCTCGCATTGATGTGCCATCCTGGATGAGCTGCACTACCTGAGCCACTTGTGTGGGTTGTAGACTCCGTCTCATGCTACCACTAGAGTGAAAGCACCGCCAGCATTCAAAAGTGACCAAAACATCAGCCAGGAAGCATAGGAACTGAGAAGTGGTCTGTGGTCACCACCTGTAGAACCACTCCTTTATTGGGGGTGTCTGGCTAATTGCCTATAATTTCCACCTTTTGTCTATTCCATTTGCACAACAGCATGTGAAATGTATTGTCAATCAGTGTTGCTTCCTAAGTGGACAGTTTGATTTCACAGAAGTGTGATTGACTTGGAGTTACATTGTGTTGTTTAAGTGTTCCCTTTATTTTTTTGAGCAGTGTACTTCAATCAAAACTGAGCTTTTTATTGTCCAATTCCATGTCCCACCATTCTAAAATGACACCTTTTATAGACGCCTTTAGTGGCGCGGTTCCAATCCATTTCCCCATTGAGAGACTGGAGAGTTGTCAGTTGCAATTCAAATGTATTTTATTACTCACAAAGGTCTAGGATTGTCACACAGATTCCAGTTGATGAATGGTAAAACAAAGCAATAGATTCTGGGTGTTCTAAACAGATTCCAAGTGATATTGATGGCAAAAGATGATGACAAAAATTATATAATTCAGCAAGGTAAAAAGGATTAAATAAAACAAATATCAATGGCATATTATATGGTTCAAATGGTTGACAACTATCATGGAGTCTTTTGTACAGGCTGTTAACACCTTCTTCAATGGGGTTTTACGGCACACTACATCATTTAATGGTGTTCCGCCGCCACCTATTGGGTGGGGTGAAAACTGGAACGCAAAAGGGAAATGGCGAGAAGGGTGAAAAACACACTCATAATACCCCCCCCCCCCAATTATATATATATTTTTTAAATTAAAACAAATAAATCTCACTGGTCAGACGACACAGATGCTACAGGACTGTTTTGATAGCACAGACTGTTCCGGGATTCATGCAATGGCATTGAGGAGTAAACCACCTTAGTCACCGGCTTCATCAATAAGTGCATCAACGACGCCGTCCCCATAGTGACCGTACGTACAAATCCCAACCAGAAGCCATGGATTACAGGCAACATCCGCACCGAGCTAAAGGCTAGAGATGCCGCTTTCAAGGAGCGGGACACTAATCTGGACACTTATAAGAAATGCCCTCAGACTAACCATCAAACAGGAAAAGTGTCAATACAGGATTAAGATTGAATCCTACTACACCGACTCTGACGCTCGTCGGATGTGGCAGGCTAAATGCCTTTCATGCTCGCTTTGAGGCAAGCAACACTGAAGCATTCATGAGAGCACCAGCTGTTCTGAGTTGACTGTGTGATCATGCTCTCGGTAGCCGATGTGAGCAAGACCTTTAAACAGGTCAACATTCACAAGGCCGTGGGGGCAGACGGACTACCAGGATGTGTACTCAGAGCATGTGCGGCCAACTGGCAAGTGTCTTCCCTGACATTTTTAACTTCTCCGTGACCGAGTCTGTAATACCTACATGTTTCAAGCAGACCACTATAGTCTTTGTGCCCAAGAAAGCGAAAGTAACCTGCCTAAGTGACTACCGCCCCATAGCACTCACATCATTAGCCATGAAGTGCTTTGAAAGGTTGGTCATGGCTCACATCAACACCATCATCCCAGAAACCCTAGACCCCCTCCAATTTGCATACCACCACAACAGATCCACAGATGACGCAATCTCAATCACATTCCACAATCCCCTTTCCCACCTGGACAAAAGGAACCTATGTGAGAACGCTGTTCGTTGATTACAGCTAGTGCCCAGAAAGCTCATCACTTAGCTAAGGACCCTGGGACAAAACACATCCCTCTGCAACTGGATCCTGGACTTCCAGATGGGCCGCCCCCAGGTGGTAAGGGTAGGCAACAACACATCTGCCAGACTGATCCTCAACACGGGGGCTCCTCAGGGGTGCGTGCTTAGTCTCCTCCTGTACTCCCTGTTCACCCACGATTGCGTGACCAAGCACGACTCAAACACCACCATTAAGTTTGCTGATGACACAACAGTGGTAGGCCTGATCACCGACAACGATGAGACAGCCTATAGGGAGGAGGTCAGAGACCTGGCAGTGTGGTGCCAGGACAACAAACTCTCCCTAGATGTGAGCAAGACAAAGGAGCTGATCGTGGACTACAGGAAAAGGAGGGACGAACACTCCCCCATTCAAAATGACGGGGTTGTAGTGGAGCGGTGCCATATCACCAACAGTGAAGAGGGCACGACAATGCCTTTTCCCCATTAGGAGAATGAAAAGATTTGGCATGGGTCCCAGATCCTCAAAAAGTTCTACAGCTGCACCATCGAGAGCATCCTGAGCGGTTGCATCACCGCCTGGTATGGAAACTGCTCGGCACCTGACCGTAAGGCGCTACAGAGGGTAGTGCGTACGCCCCAGCACATCACTGGGGCCAAGCTTCCTGCCATCCAGGACCTATATACTAGACGGTGTCAGAGGAATGCCCAAAAAATTGTCAAAGACTCCAGTCACCCAAGTCATAGATTGTTCTCTCTGCTACCGAAGCGCCAAGTCTAGGTCCAAAGCACTCCTTAACAGCTGCTACCCCCAACCCATAACTGCTGAACAATTAATCAAATGACCACCCGGACTATTTGCATTGACACCCACGCTTTGTTTTTACACTGCTGCTACTCACTGTTTATTGTCTATGCATAGTCCCTTTACCCCTACCTACATGTACAAATTACCTTGTCTAACCTGTATACCTGCACATTGACTCGATACTGGTACCCCCTGTATATAGCCTCGTTATTGTCATTTTATTGTGTTTCTTTTAAATTTATTTTGTAGTTTAGTTTATTTCATAAATATTTTCTTAACTCTATTTTCTTAGACCTTCATTGATGGTTAAGGGCTTGTAAGTAAGCATTTCCCGGTCAGGTCTACACCTGTTGTGTTCGGTGCACATGACAAAATTCATTTGAATTGATTTTCAAATGTCTACTCAGATCCCTAGGAAAAAAGTTGTGATGGGTCTGCACTCAAAAAGATGTTGCATAAAGCTTACTTCATTCGAGTTCCAGCTTTGCAGCCTTCTCCAGTGCAGGGAATACTGAATGAAGAGGTTCCCCCCTCTCAGGCTCCTCCTCATTCAGTATTCTCTGCAATGTTTTGGCTGTGAAGTCCTGGAGATCCAAAAACCTTTCAGCTACATTTAACAATGATTTACAGTTTCTTAGACTTCTTGTTTGTTTGGCCAGTACAATTTATCACATGCGCTATGAAAGCAACACCTTCACAATCAGAGATTCAGGATCTCTCAGCTGGTGAACTACATTCTCAGCAGACTTCGGGTCATTAGCTACCATATCTTCCTCATGTCGACTCGCCCCTATAGCTATTTTCACAACCTCCGTATAGGAGACCTGATGGACATCCCTGTTCCTTGCTACTTCGACCTCCATCACGCTTACAGGTCCCTCGAGGAAGTCAGAAACATGATTCCCACTATAATTGCAGCATCGTACACCCTCCGACTCTTCATCAACATATTTCTTCAGCCTGCAAACACTTGACATGTCCAAACTTATTTCAATTTTGGCATTGCAGTGGCTTATACAAGAACGCTTTCACGGCGTATCTTACATTCCCCAACTTCACATGCGTCGGTAGCTATTCATCAAACATCAGCAAAACGGATTGGCTTTCCTGCCTTTTCATATCCACCACACCGGGCAAACGACATACATCGACTACTCCTGGAATGTACCGACTGAGATACTAAGCCCCAATTTCCAATGGGACACCAGAGCGCCGAAAGTCCAGGCTCTCAACTTCATATGACGACCATACACATGGTAACTTCAGCATTAACATGTTGAGCCATACTGTATTCTCATTCTGCTCTTCTGACATACAGGAAATCAAAACAAAACCACTCCTGGTCACTGACCGACTCCACCTTTCCTAATGCATCCTTTACCATATTCATTTCATCAAACGGATCTCCCAAAAATGAATAAATGTAGATGAATTGCAATCCAACAACAAACAGATTTTAATATCCAACTTTAGCCCTTTTTTCTCTGGTCTTTTTTGTCGCTGTCTTCCATGCATTTTCACCAACTCCACTCGACACGGCACCAAACTCAAACAGGGCTTCCGCCATTGCTCCAGGATCCCAAAAACCTCGTTAACACCTGTTCCAATTAAGCTCTAACACCATCCTTACTTATATGTTACTCTACAGCTAGGCCCAAAAGGTGGCCACCAGGTGTCACAATAGCAATAAGGAGTTTCCAATATACATAAACCATAGTAAGACATTTTCAAATAAAATATTATTTGTCACATGCGCCAAATACAACTGTGAAATGCTTACTTACGAGCACTTAACCAACAATGCAGTTTTAAAAAAGTAAATAAGAAAAATGTACTAAAACTAAAGGAAAAATAGTAACAGAATAAAATAACAATAACGAGGCTATATACAATAGGTAACGGTACAGAATCAATGTGCAGCGGTAAGGATTAGTCGAGTTAAGTGAAGTAATATGTACTGTACATGTAGGTACAGTAGGGGTAAAGTGACTACACATAGATAATAAACAGAAAGTAGCAGCAGCGTATGTGAAGGAATGTGAATGTGTGTATGTGTGTGTGTGTGTGTGTGTGTGTGTGTGTGTGTGTGTGTGTGTGTGTGTGTGTGTGTGTGTGTGTGTGTGTGTGTGTGTGTGTGTGTGTGTGTGTGTGTGTGTGTGTGTGTGTGTGTGTGTGTGTGTGTGTTGGAGTCTCAGTGTAGTATGTGTTTGCAATCATGTGAACATTTTGGAGAGTGTATGGATGTTGAGAAAGAAGACTGAAGTGAGAGGGAAAGGAAGTGAGAGAAACGGAGAGAGAGAGCAACTGAGACAGAGAAAGAGCGAAAGATGACCACAGGGAGACCAGAGAGAGAGATAGTAGGCTAATGAGAGCGAGAGAGGAAGGAGTTAGATTAAAGAGTTTTACAGTTACCGGGGTAGTGCTCTCTGGAGATGCTCTCTTGTCACTTGGAGTAAGCAGGACTTCTAAAGCCCACTGAAAACTCCCAGAACCAACCACTTCACTCTAACAGCCATGAGCCCTAGGAAGGCCATAAACCCATTTTATAAGGTGTCATGAAATAAAAAAGAGAAAAAAGAGAAAGACGGGTAATCTCTCTCTCTCTCTCTCTCTCTCTCTCTCCCTCTCTCCCTCTCTCCCTCTCTCCCTCTCTCCCTCTCTCCCTCCCTCCCTCCCTCCTCCTCCTCCACATTTGGTTGGGGTGGGGGGGGGGCAGTTGGGGCGGTTGGTTGGTCAGCCGGGCCCTGTCTGCCATCACCCATGTCCACTTACACACACTCTGTGACTCAGAGGGAATGAAGATGGGATTATGGCACTGAGTGATCCTAGAAAGGCACACACTTAACACTACAGTAAACAGCAGGGCCAGGGTAGATTGGTTACTGACCTGGCCCTGACCTTCAGAGCAAAGGATTATGGGAGGGACTGGGAGATATAAGCCAAGGGCTATTGTTGATATATTGATGAACCGGCTGGATATAGGGAGAAGAGATACCCTATGGAAGAATCTAAAGCAGAGGCTCAAGATGTAAGTAAACATGATTTATTTTTTATCGGACATGAGGTTTTGGTTACTCAACCATGAACTGGCAGTGGGCAATGTTCCCTCAAAAAATATTCCGCACTGATACAATGTCAGGTCTGCTGAGCGCAAACTTGAATGTTGTGAAAATGCTGTGCAACTTCCAGCGCTCGATTACTATAAACACTGAGGCTGTAGCCACTTTAAGTTAAAGTTTTAACAGCGGCCAAGTAGGCAACTGTGGCTATTTGATCGTAATGTAGGCCTACCTGAGTGGCCTACATTAAAAAACAATAGGGAAAAATGCTATTATTGTTATTAAAATGCTTTGCTAATATTATTCCCATACCATTAACCTTTCTGAACCACCCATCCCGGATCCGGGATAATTGTCATCAGCAACGCTGAATAGCATAGCGCCACAGTCAAATAATATTACTAGAAAATATTCATATTCATGAAATCACAAGTGCAATATTGCAAAACACAGCTTAGCCTTTTGTTAATCCACCTGTCGTCTCAGATTTTGAAATTATGCTTTACAGCGAAAGCAATACAAGCGTTTGTGTAAGTTTATCGATCGCTCGACAAAACATTAAGTACACTTAGCATCAGGTAACTTGGTCACGAAAAT
Organism: Salvelinus alpinus; assembly: GCF_045679555.1. Taxonomy (NCBI): domain Eukaryota; kingdom Metazoa; phylum Chordata; class Actinopteri; order Salmoniformes; family Salmonidae; genus Salvelinus; species Salvelinus alpinus. The sequence goes on from NC_092117.1 coordinate 2,469,216, forward strand.
CAGAAAAACAATCAAATTAATCGTTTACCTTTGATGATCTTCGGATGTTTTCACTCACGAGACTCCCAGTTAGACAACAAATGTTCCTTTTGTTCCATAAAGATATTTTTATATCCAATTACCTCCGTTCGTTTCTCGCGTTATGCTGAGAAATCCACTGGAAAAAGCGTTCACGACAACGCAGACAAAAATTCCAGATAATATCCATAATGTCTGCAGAAACATGTCAAACGTTTTTTATAATCAATCCTCAGGTTGTTTTTCAAATATCTATTCAATAATATATCAACCGGGAGTGTTGGTTTTTCAATAGGACCGGGAGTAACAATGGAGTTTCTCTGGCTAGAAATGCACATATTTTGTGTTCTTGTAGGAAGCAACCACTCCACCATTTAGGAATTAGCTATAACTGGGCTAATAACTTACTAACTAGCTCAGAATATGAATAAATGCACACAGGTGGCTACATGCAGCTCTCGCTTTGTTCTCAAAACAAGTGCATCTACTCCTGACCGCTCATGGTGTAAACACAGTTCAGTTCAAAGTGAATGGCACAGATCCATATATGGAAATGGCTATTTGCATGTAGGCCTACTGCAGATCTGATTGGTTATGGCGCACCAGTCTGTGTAGAGTAGAGGCCTGAGTCGTGCCTGTCAATGCAAGAGAATCCTACTCCACTGCGCTCTGCCTACAAGAAAATCTCTTGCACAGTTAGTTTTGCATACTAAGTCTTGCATAGTTCATTTTGTTTCAGGTATGTTACATTGAAAGTGGCTAATATTGCATTGATTCGAGCACAATTCCCACAGTAAAGGGAAACATTGATAGTGTTAACTAAAGGACGTCCCCCAAAGGCTAACTTGCTAGCCCCGGTCTAGTAACTGTTAGCTTGACTGCCCCGGTCTGCTAACTGCTCGCTTGCCTGCCCCGGTTTGCTAACTGCTAGCTTGCCTGCCCCGGTCTGCTAACTGCTAGCCTCTGCTAACTGCTTGCTTGCTAACCCGGTCTGCTAACTGCTAGCTTGCCAGCTCCGGTCTGCTAACTGCTAGCTTGTTTAGCCCCGGCCTACTAACTGTTAGCTTGTTAGCATCGGCCTGCTAACTGTCTGAATCGCCGTTTCTCCAGTCAGTCCAACCAATCACTGGACCCATATGTTCACTTGGCTACGCATGCCTCTCTCTAATATCAATATGCCTCGTCCATTACTGTCCTGGTTAGTGATTACTGTCTTATTTCACTGTAGAGCCTCTAGCCCTGCTCAATATGCCTTAACCAACCATGTTGTTCCACCTCCTACATATGCGATGACATCCCCTGGTTTAACCTTTACTTAACACCCATCCCGGATCCGGGAGCATCCTCATCAGTAAAAGCTGACTAGCATAGCCTAGCATAGCGCCACAAGTAAATAATAGCATATAAATATCATGAAATCACAAGTCCAATACAGCAAATGAAAGATAAACATCTTGTGAATACAGCCATCATTTCCGATTTTTAAAATGTTTTACAGCGAAAACACAATATGTATTTCTATTAGCTAACCACAATAGCCAAAGTCTCAACCGCATATTTTCACCATGTTTCTTCTGAGCTCGTGCTAATAGGTGACCTAAACTGGGACATGCTTAACATCCCCGGCAATCCTACAATCTCAGCTTGATGCCCTCAATCTCACACAAATTATCAATGAACCTACCAGGTACAACTCCAAATCTGTAAACACGGGCACCCTCATAGATGTCATCCTAACTAACTCGCCCTCCAAATACACCTCTGCTGTTTTCAATCAAGATCTCAGCGATCACTGCCTCATTGCCTGCATCCGTAATGGGTCATTGACCTCATCCCGTCAGTAGATGATGCCTGGCTATTCTTTAAAAGTGCCTTCCTCACCATCTTAAATAAGTGTGCCCCATTCAAAAAATGTAGAACTAGGAATAGATATAGTCCTTGGTTCACTCCAGACCTGTCTGCCCTTGACCAGCACAAAAACATCCTGTGGCGTTCTGCATTAGCATCAAATAGCCCCCGTGATATGCAACTTTTCAGGGAGGTTAGGAACAAAAATACACAGGCAGTTAGGAAAGCTAAGGCTAGCTTTTTCAAACAGAAATTTGGATCCTGTAGTACTAACTCAAAAAGGTTCTGGGACACTGTAAAGTCCATGGAGAATAAGAGCACCTCCTCCCAGCTGCCCACTGCTCTGAGGCTAGGAAACACTGTCACCACCGATAAATCCACTATCATTGAGAATTTCAATAAGCATTTCTCTACGGCTGGCCATGCTTTCCACCTGGCTACACCTACCCCGGTCAACTGCCCGGCACCCTCCACAGCAACCCGCCAAAGCCCCCACCATTTCTCCTTCACCCAAATCCAGATAGCTTATGTTCTGAAAGAGCTGCAAAATCTGGACCCCTACAAATCAGCCGGGCTAGACAATCTGGACCCTCTCTTTCTAAAATGATCTGCCGAAATTGTTGCAACCCCTATTACTAGCCTGTTCAACCTCTCTTTCGTATCATCTGAGATTCCCAAAGATTGGAAAGCTGCCGCGGTCATCCCCCTCTTCAAAGGGGGTGACACTGTAGACCCAAACTGCTACAGACCTATATCTATCCTACCCTGTCTTTCTAAGGTCTTCGAAAGCCAACTTATCAAACAGATTACCGACCATTTCGAATCCCACCGTACCTTCTCCGCTATGCAATCTGATTTAGAGCTGGTCATGGGTGCACCTCAGCCACGCTCAAGGTCCTAAACGACATCATAACCGCCATCGATAAGAGACATTACTGCGCAGCCGTATTCATCGACCTGGCCAAGGCTTTCGACTCTGTCAATCACCACATTCTTATCGGCAGACTCAACAGCCTTGGTTTCTCAAATGATTGCCTCGCCTGGTTTACCAACTACTTCTCTGATTTACCAACTACTTCTCTGAGTTCAGTGTGTCAAATCGGAGGGCCTGTTGTCCGGACCTCTGGGGGTGCCACAGGGTTCAATCCTTGGGCCAACTCTCTGATACATTCTCTGATACACCTCTACGCAGACGACACCATTCTGTATACTTCTGGCCCCTCTTTGGACACTGTGTTATTAGCTAACCTCCAGACGAGCTTCAATGCCCCACATCTCTCCTTCCGTGGCCTCCAACTGCTCTTAAACACAAGTTAAACTAAATGCATGCTCTTCAACCGATCACTGCCCGCACCTGCTCACCGTCCAGCATCACTACTCTGGACGGCTCTGACTTAGAATACGTGGACAACTACAAATACCTAGGTGTCTGGTTAGACTGTAAACTCTCCTTCCAGACTCACATTAAGCATCTCCAATTCAAAATTACATCTAGAATCGGCTTCCTATATCGCAACAAAGCATCCTTCACTCATGCTGCCAAACATACCCTCGTAAAACTGACCATCCTACCGATCCTCGACTTCGGTGATGTCATCTATAAAATAGCCTCCAACACTCTACTCACCATTGGATGCAGTCTATCACAGTGCCATCCGTTTTGTCACCAAAGCCCCATACACTACCCACCATTGCGACCTGTACGCTCTCGTTGGTGGCCCTCGCTTCATACTGGTCGCCAAACCCACTGGCTACAGGTTATCTACAAGTCTCTCCTAGGTAAAGCCCCGCCTTATCTCAGCTCACTGGTCACCATAGCACGCGCTCCAGCAGGTATATCTCACTGGTCACCCCCAAAGCCAATTCCTCCTTTGGTCATCTTTTTTTCCAGTTCTCTGCTGCCAATGACTGGAACGAACTGCAAAAATCTCTGAAGCTGGAAACACTTATCTCCCTCACTAGCTTTCAGCACCAGATGTCAGAGCAGCTCAGAGTACTGCACCTGTACATAGCCCATCTATAATTTAGCCCACACAACTACCGCTTCCCCTACTGTATTTATTTATTTATATATTTTGCTCCTTTGCATCCCATTATTTCTATGTCTACTTTGCATATTCTTCCATTGCAAATCTACCATTCCAGTGTTTTACTTGCTATGTTGTATTTACCTCGCCACCATGGCCTTTTTTTGCCTTTACCTCCCTTATAACCTCATTTGCTCACATTGTGTCACGACTTCCGCTGAAGTCGGCCCTTCTGTTCGGCGGTCGACGTCACCGGCTTTCTAGTCACCACCGATCCATGTTTCAGTTTCGTTTTGTTTTATCTGTATTACACAAACCTGGTTTAAATTCCCCTATCATGTTCCCTATTTAACCCTCTGGCATACATTTCTGTTCTGTCCGTGATTGTTTGCGTCGTTAGTGGTTGTTGTATGTGCTAGTGTGTTTGTTATTATTCCTATGTGGAATTTTGCTTGTATTTTGAGTAAACTCCGTTGTGTTGCTCAAAACCTGTGTCCTGCGCCTGACTCCGCTACATATCTGCACACAATCGCTGACAGAATCACGGACCTTTCAAATGGAGTCAGCAGGTGCAGCCAGCCCTTCTTTCCCAGTAGAGGAGCACGTCCAGCAGCACGCGACCATGTTACAAAGTCTCGGGACAGCCTATCGGTGTAGGTTGAGGTGCGGGCGGAGGTGATGGGGTAGGATTGACAGGAAGACCTCCTGTCTCCCATCTGTCCATTGATCCATTCGCGTGCTGCAAACAATGGACAGATGGGAGAGAGGAGGTCTTCCTGTCAATCCTACCCCATCACCTCCGCCCGCACCTCAACCTACACCGATGTCCACCCTTCCATCGTCAGGACCCAGTGGGATTCGGCTCTCGCTCCCAGGAGCGTATGACGGAACAGCTGCCGGGTGCCAGGGGTTCCTACTACAGCTGGAGCTCTACCTGGTGGCTGTTCAGCCGTCCCCTTCGGGACGCGAGAAAGTGGGCGCCCTCATCTCCTGCCTGGCTGGTAAAGCCCTGGAGTGGGCCAACGCCATCTGGGAAGGGAAGGCCCGACTCTGGATGACTATGAGGACTTCTCTCGCCGCTTCCGGGCAGTTTTTGATCATCCACCTGAAGGGAGAGCGGAGAGATTGTTCCATCTGAGACAGGGGATGAGGAGCGCTCAAGAGTTCGCACTGGACTTCAGAACTCTGGCAGCTGGTGCGGGATGGAATGAGCGGGCCCTGATCGATCACTACAGGTGTAGTTTACGAGAGGACGTTCGTAGGGAGCTAGCCTGCAGGGACACCACTCTCAACCTGCACCAGCTGGTGGACTTGTCTATCCGGCTGGATAACCTGTTGGCCTCCCACGGACGTCTAGATCGGGGTCCGCCCGTTCCATTTCCCAGCTCCTTGGATCCAACACCGATGGAGTTGGGAGGGGCTGCGATGAGGGGGACCGGAGGGGGGGACCGGACTGACAAAATCAGTCTACCCTCTGTTCTCTGAAAAGGGAAGACATGGTGTTATTTGCATATTTCATCCTGATTGGCCATATGCTAATGAGGGCCTGTTGGAATTTGGGGTTTACTAGGAAAGCGTCGATCTCTCACATGTTGCTTGTAATGTGAAGCCACATCAAGTTGTTAGCAATAATGCATTTATAAAGAGACACCGTTTGTAGTTATTGTACGTACCAGTTTCTTGAACATGGCCTTATTTCTATTACAGCATATTGGATGACTGTCATTCATATTCCCTTTACCCAGTTCAATGTGACATCGATAGGTTAGACTACTACATGATAATCACATTTTTAGAGTATATGCAGTTCAAGCTCATTTAATCTCCTCAGGTTCCCATGGTATTGGGGTTTTCTTGGCTCCAGCAACCAATCCCTTTATCAACTGTACTGCTGGTGCTATCATGGGCTGGAGCCTATTCTGCCACACCCATTGCCTGAAGTTGGCGTCTTCCTGTGGGCTCGGAAGGGACGTCTTCCTGTGGGCTCGGAAGAAGCGCTGAACCTCTCTGCCATTCCTGCGGAGTACCAGGACCTCCGGGATATTTTCAGCAAGGCCCGGGCCACTTCGCTTCCTCCGCATCGACCCTATGACTGTGGGATCAACCTTCTCCCGAGTTATACACCACCCCGGGGACGGCTGTATTCATTGTCGGGTCGGAGACCAAGGCATTGGAGACGTACATCGGGGATTCCCTGGCTGCAAGGTGTATCCGTCCTTCTGCCTCCCCCGCCGGCGCAGGGTTCTTCTTTGTGGAGAAGAGGGACAAAACCCTGTGCCCATGCATCAACTACCGGGGCCTCAATGACACCACTCATCGCCTCGGCTTTCGAGCCGCTCCAGGGGGCCACCATTTTCTCTAAGTTGGACCTGCGGAACGCCTACCATCTGGTGTGGATACGGGAAGGTGACGAGTGGAAGACAGCCTTCAACACTGCTAGTGGACACTACGAATACCTGGTGGGGCAGGGGATTCCAATACCTGCTTGACTGGGAGGGTTATGGTCCAGAGGAGAGGTGCTGGGTGGACTGTCTTTTCTCTTTGCTTATTTGAGCTGTTCTTGCCATAATATGGACTTGGTCTTTTACCAAATAGGGCTAATTTATTTCCTTCTGTGTACCCTACCTTGTCACATCACAACTGATTGGCTCAAATGCATTAAGAAGGAAAGAAATTCCACAAATGAACTTTTAACAAGGCACTCCTGTTTATATGAAAGTCATTCCAGGTGACCTCCTAATTAATTAATTATAATTCTGTGTGTAGGGGTCAGGTTCTGGTGTGCAGAAGCTCAACCACATTCTGAGTTCTGTGTGGGGCATTCTGGAAGTCTGGAACTCTACCACGGGAATGGAGGGTTGGAGGATTGGAGGGTATTTTTCCAGCCTTTTGCGGTGTGGAAGGCCCAGCTTAGCTCAGCCCAGGCCAGACCAGCACGGAGTTACTCAGGGAGGGCCAACCCGTCACCTCCTCTGCACAGATGGTGACTCGGCCGGTGCCAGCGAAGAGGGTCTGAGCATCTGGCCGCTGGCCTAGAACTACAACCTCTGACGGAGCTGAGCTGGTCCAGCCTCTGTCCACTCTAGCCCAGCACAAAGCACGTTTTCAGGGGCCCATTCTCCCTCTCTCTCCCCCTCTTCCCTTAGCCAGGGTCCAGTCACTTCACAGAGCCTGGGAGGGAATGCTTTCAGTGCCAAAGAAATTTCAGTTCAGGCTTTCACATTCATATTTTCCCCCTCCCTCCCAACTCTCTGGCTGACAGGGCCACAGAGACTTAAATGAAATTATGCATATGCTGTACAATGCATGTTTGAAAACTGTACAGCAATGTTTAGAATAGAGATCCACTGTTCCTAATGGTTTGTGCAGATAAACATACACTGTAAAGGGGTTGCCATTAATTTTCATATTTTCCCCCTCCCTCCCAACTCTCTGGCTGACAGGGCCACAGAGACTTAAATGAAATTATGCATATGCTGTACAATGCATGTTTGAAAAACTGTACAGCAATGTTTAGAATAGAGATCCACTGTTCCTAATAGTTTGTGCAGATAAACATACACTGTAAAGGGGTTGCCATTAATTTGACAGTAACTTACAGGCAGCAAAGAGACAAGTAAGTTGCGAGTATGTCATATTACAGTACAAAGCAAGTATCAAAGCAAGTACTGTGTAATGACACTCAGTTCATTACTGTAGAATTGGCTGTATTATACTGTAAAAAAGTAAATGCTACTGTAATCTTAATGAATTAATTAATTCATGGATGGATGGATAAATTAATTAAATTCATCACGGGGAGATGGGGTTTGTATTTCAAAGCATTTTTCCTGTAATTAAATGGGATAGGTGCAAGCAGGTTGGCTGCTAAGGTAATGGTTTTACACATTTCAGCATATCAATGATTATTTTGTGTTTTATATCGCATGCTTAACAAAAGCTGGCAGCAACTACTAAGTGCCTTGCAAAAGTATTCACCCCCCTTGGCATTTTTCCTATTTTGTTGAATTGCAACCTGTAAAATGTAATGTAATGGGCATACACAAAATAGTCCAAATTGTTGAAGTGAAATGAAAAAAAGTACTGTACAGTACTTGTTAAAAAAAAATCTAAAAAGTTAAAAACTGAAAAGTGGTTAGTGCATATGTATTCACACCCCTTTGCTACGAAGCCCCTAAATAAGACCTGGTGCAACCAATTACCTTCAGAAGTCACATAATTAATTAAATAAAGTCCACCTGTGTGCACTCTAAGTGTCACATGATCTGTCACATGATCTCAGCACTACAACAAACCTGCCAAGAGAGGGCTGCCCACCAAAACTCACGGACCAGGCAAGGGGGGCATTAATCAGAGGGGCAACAAAGAGACGAAAGATAACCCTGAAGGAGCTGCAAAGCTCCACAGCGGAGATTGGAGTATCTGTCCATAGGACCAATTTAAGCCATACACTCCACAAAGCTGGGCTTTATGGAAGAGTGGCCAGAAAAAAGCCATTGCTTAAAGAAAAAAATAAGAAAACACGTTTGGTGTTCGCCAAAATGCATGTGGGACACTCCCCAAACAAATGGAAGAAGGTACTCTGGTCAGATGAGACTAAAATTGAGCTTTTTAGCCATCAAGGAAAATGCTATGTCTGGGGCACAAACCCAACACCTCTCATCACCCCGAGAATACCATCCCCACATTGAAGCATGGTGGTGGCAGCATCATGCTGTGGGGATGTTTTTCATCGTCAGGGACTGGGAAACTAGTCAGAACTGAAGGAATGATGGATGGCGCTAAATACAGGGAAATTCTTCAGGGAAACCTGTTTCAGTCTTCCAGAGATTTGAGACTGGGACAGAGGTGCACCTTCCAGCAGGACAAAGACCCTAATCATACTGCTAAAGCAATACTCGAGTGGTTTAAAGGGAAACATTTAAATGCTTGGAATGGCCTAGTCAAAGCCCAGACCTCAATCCAATTGAGAATCTGTGGTATGACTTAAAGATTGCTGTACACCAGCAGGAACCCATCCAACTTGAAGGAGCTGGAGCAGATTTTTTATTTTTTATTTTTTTTATTTAACCTTTATTTAACCAGGTAGGCAAATTGAGAACACGTTCTCATTTACAATTGCGACCTGGCCAAGATAAAGCAAAGCAGTTCGACACATACAACAACACATAGTTACACATGGAGTAAAACAAACATATAGTCAATAATACAGTGAAAAAAAAATAAGTCTATATACAATGTGAGCAAGTGAGGTGAGATAAGGGAGGTGAAGGCAAACAAATATATGTATAAATAAATAAAATAAATAAATAAAAATATAAAAGGCCATGGAGGTGAAGTGAATACAACACAGCAAGTAAAATAAAACTAAAAAAAAAAAACCCTGGAATGGTTGGTTTGCAGCGGAAGAAAGTGCAAAGTAGAGACAGAAAATAATGGGGTGCAAAGGAGCAAAATAAATTAATAAAATAAATACAGTAGGTAAAGAGGTAGTTGTTTGGGCTAAATTGTAGATGGGTTATGTACAGGTGCAGTAATCTATGAGCTGCTCTGACAGCTGGTGCTTAAAGCTAGTGAGGGAGATAGGTGTTTCCAATTTCAGAGATTTTTGTAGTTCGTTCCAGTCATTGGCAGCAGAGAACTGGAAGGAGAGGCGTCCAAAGGAAGAATTGGTTTTGGGGGTGACTAGAGAGATATACCTGCTGGAGCGCGTGCTACAGATAGGTGCTGCTATGGTGACCAGCGAGCAGAGATAAGGGGGGACTTTACCTAGCAGGGTCTTGTAGATGACCTGGAACCAGTGGGTTTGGCGACGAGTATGAAGCGAGGGCCAGCCAACGAGAGTGTACAGGTCGCAGTGGTGGGTAGTATATGGGGCTTTGGTGACAAAACGGATGGCACTGTGATAGACTGCATCCAATTTATTGAGTAGGGTTTTGGAGGCTATTTTGTAAATGACATCACCGAAGTCGAGGATTGGTAGGATGGTCAGTTTTACAAGGGTATGTTTGGCAGCATGAGTAAAGGATGCTTTGTTGCGGAATAGGAAGCCAATTCTAGATTTGACTTTGGATTGGAGATGTTTGATGTGAGTCTGGAAGGAGAGTTTACAGTCTAACCAGACACCTAGGTATTTGTAGTTGTCCACATATTCTAAGTCAGAACCGTCCAAAGTAGTGATGTTGGACAGGCGGGCAGGGGCAGGCAGCGATCGGTTGAAGAGCATGCATTTGGTTTTACTTGTATTTAAGAGCAGTTGGAGGCCACGGAAGGAGAGTTGTATGGCATTGAAGCTCGCCTGGAGAGTTGTTAACACAGTGTCAAAAGAAGGGCCAGAAGTATACAGAATAGTGTCGTCTGCGTAGAGGTGGATCAGAGAATCACCAGCAGCAAGAGCGACATCATTGATGTATACAGAGAAGAGAGTCGGTCCAAGAATTGAACCCTGTGGCACCCCCATAGAGACTGCCAGAGGCCCGGACAACAGACCCTCCGATTTGACACACTGAACTCGATCAGAGAAGTAGTTGGTGAACCAGGCGAGGCAATCATTAGAGAAACCAAGGCTGTCGAGTCTGCCAATGAGGATGTGGTGATTGACAGAGTCAAAAGCCTTGGCCAGGTCAATGAATACGGCTGCACAGTATTGTTTCCTATCGATGGCGGTTACGATGTCGTTTATGACCTTGAGCGTGGCTGAGGTGCACCCATGACCAGCTCTGAAACCAGATTGCATAGCGGAGAAGGTGTGGTGGGATTCGAAATGGTCGGTAATCTGTTTGTTGACTTGGCTTTCGAAGACCTTAGAAAGGCAGGGTAGGATAGATATAGGTCTGTAGCAGTTAGGGTCAAGGGTGTCCCCCCCTTTGAAGAGGGGGATAACCGCAGCTGCTTTCCAATCTTTGGGGATCTCGGACGACACGAAAGAGAGGTTGAAGAGGCTAGTAATAGGGGTGGCAACAATTTCAGCAGATAGTTTTAGAAAGAAAGGGTCCAGATTATCTAGCCCGGCTGATTTGTAAGGGTCCAGATTTTGCAGCTCATTTAGGACATCAGCTGACTGTATTTGGGAGAAAGAGAAATGGGGGAAGCTTGGGCGAGTAGCAGAGGGGAGGGCAGTGCTGTTGTCCGGGGTAGGGGCAGCCAGATGGAAAGCATGGCCAGCCGTGGAAAAATGCTTATTGAAATTCTCAATTATAGTGGATTTGTCGGTGGTGACAGTGTTTCCTATCTTCAGAGCGGTTGGAAGCTGGGAGGAGGTGTTCTTATTCTCCATGGACTTTACGGTGTCCCAGAACTTTTTTGAATTTGTGTTGCAGGAAGCAAATTTCTGCTTGAAAAAGCTAGCCTTGGCTGTTCTAACTGCCTGTGTATATTGGTTTCTGGCTTCCCTGAAAAGTTGCATATCACGGGGGCTGTTCGATGCTAATGCAGAACGCCATAGGATGTTTTTCTGTTGGTTAAGGGCAGTCAGGTCAGGAGAGAACCAAGGGCTATATCTGTTCCTGGTTCTAAATTTCTTGAATGGGGCATGCTTATTCAAGATGGTGAGGAAGGCATTTTTAAAAAATGACCAGGCATCCTCTACTGACGGGATGAGATCGATATCCTTCCAGGATACCCCGGCCAGGTCGATTAGAAAGGCCTGCTCGCTGAAGTGTTTCAGGGAGCGTTTGACAGTGATGAGTGGAGGTCGTTTGACCGCTGACCCATTACGGATACAGGCAATGAGGCAGTGATCGCTGAGATCTTGGTTGAAAACAGCAGAGGTGTATTTGGAGGGCAAGTTTGTTAGGATGATATCTATGAGGGTACCCGAGTTTACGGAATTGGGGTGGTACCTGGTAGGTTCATTGATAATTTGTGTGAGATTGAGGGCATCAAGCTTAGATTGTAGGGTGGCTGGGGTTTTGAGCATGTTCAAATTTAGGTCGCCTAGCAGCACGAACTCTGAAGATAGATGGGGGGCAATCAGTTCACATATAGTGTCCAGAGCACAGCTGGGGGCAGAGGGTGGTCTATAGCAGGCGGCAACGGTGAGAGACTTGTTTTTAGAGAGGTGGATTTTTAAAAGTAGAAGTTCAAATTGTTTGGGAACAGACCTGGATAGTAAGACAGAACTCTGCAGGCAGTCTTTGCAGTAGATTGCAACACCGCCCCCTTTGGCCGTTCTATCTTGTCTGAAAATCTTGTAATTGGGGATGAAAATATCTGAGTTTTTGGTGGTCTTTCTAAGCCAGGATTCAGACACGGCTAAAACATCCGGGTTGGCAGAGTGTGCTAAAGCAGTGAACAAAACAAACTTAGGGAGGAGGCTTCTAATGTTAACATGCATGAAGCCAAGGCTATTACGGTTACAGAAGTCATCAAAAGAGAGCGCCTGGGGAATAGGAGTGGAGCCAGGTACTGCAGGGCCTGGATTCACCTCTACATCACCAGAGGAACAGAGGAGGAGTAGGATAAGGGTACGGCTAAAAGCTATGAGAATTGGTCGCCTAGAGCTACTGGAGCAGAGAGTAAGAGGAGGTTTCTGGGGGCGATAAAATAGTTTAAAGGAATAATGTACAGACAAAGGTATGGTAGGATGTGAATACAGTGGAGGTAGACCTAGGTATTGAGTGATGATGAGAGAGATATTGTCTCTAGAAACATCATTGAAACCAGGTGATGTCATCGCATATGTGGGTGGTGGAACTGAGAGGTTGGATATGGTATAGTGAACAGGGCTAGAATCTCTACAGTGAAATAAGCCAATAAACATTAACCAGAACAGCAATGGACAAGGCATATTTACATTAAGGAGAGGCATGCTTAATCGGGTGATCAATAAGGGTCCAGTGAGTAGAGGTTGGTTGGGGTCGTGGCGATCCAGACAGCTGGCCGGGTATGTGGCTGTCGGTAGCAGCATGGGATGGAGGTCTGTTTGTAGATACCTCATGCGTTTCCGTCGGTAAGTTAGTGGGGTTCCGTGTAGTGGGGTTCCGTGTGGAAGAGGGGATCAATCCAAATTGGCAGAATAGATATAGTGACCCAAGGAGAAAAAAATAAATAAAAAATAAAAATAAAAATAAATAATAGTTGTCCGGTATGCTTATTCAGGTAGCAGCCGATAAGACAGCTAACGATTAGCGGGCCTCAGGTGAGCGTTCAGGTAACGTCGGGACGGAGGTGCCAGTTGGATAAATCCCTCGGGCAGATAACGTCGGCAGTCAGACGTGAAGGCCCGGTGGGGTTCCGTATCTGCAGCAGCAACAAAAGAAACGTGTCCGGATGGTGATGGAACTCCTCAGCTGGCTAGCTCCAGGATGATTTGAGTATGCTCCGGGGTCGACGTAAGCCAATCGTCACACGGTTTGCAGCTAGCTAGCTGCGAAGTCAAGGTGCAAGTGACCAGAGCCTGCGGCTGGAATCCGGGGAAACTGAGAGAGAAGAAAAGTCCCGGAATGCTCCGGTCCGAGTCGCGTTGCACAAAAGTGCCGGTAGATTATCGAGCTAGAGGAATAGCTGATGACCACAACACGAGGGCAGCTGAAAACCAACGCTAGCCAGCAAACCGGCTAATTTCGGGGCAGCTACAGATTAGCTTCTGGCTAGCTATCGGAGTAGCTACTGGTTAGCTTTCAGGCTAGCTTCTGAATTAGCCCCTGGCTGGCTTCCACGATGGATTTTCAGTTTGAGGTAAATATTACTTTTTAGTAATTGGTGAAGCGGGTTGCAGGAAAGCTTTTGCAGGAAAGCTTTTGTAGTTGAGTTCTTGGATAATAAAATAAATAAAAGATAAGTGAAGAGAGGTGTAAATATATATACAGGACACAAACAATACGGAACAGAAAAAGACGTCTGAACTGCTAAGCAACCTTGGGGGAAAGAAGAATAAGCCTTGCCTTGAAGAATAAGCAAAAATCCCAGTGGCTCGATGTGCCAAGCTTATAGAGACATATCCCAAGAGACTTGCAGCTGTAATTGCTGCGAAAGGTGGCTCTACAAAGTATTGACTTTGGGGGGGTGAATAGTTATGCACGCTCAAATTTTCAGTTTTTTTGTGTCTTATTTCTTGTTTGTTTCACAATAAAAAATATTTTGCATCTTGAAAGAGGTAGGCATGTTGTGTAAATCACAACATACCTATCATACAAATGATAGTAAAAATGCCAAGGTGGGTGAATACTTTCGCAAGGCACTGTATAAAAGGACCAAAAGGACATGGCAAAATGCTCAACTATTAAAGGTTTAAGACTTGCTGCCACTTCCAATCTGTAACCCTAAACATTTTAAATTGATGGGGCATCACTACCACATACCAGTTAAATTGGTACGGCACTCTCAGTAAAGGATGCAACAAATGTAGTATTTTACAAGTCATGTCTCAAAACATGTTAATGAGACAGAAACAACACTACCAGGCACCCACAAATAGGTGGAATTAAAGCACCATTCGAAATACAGCAATTCTTTCCCCACCCACCAAAGTTTCCCACAATGCACCATAATTTACAGTATGTTGCAGTAAAATGTTTCACAGTATTTTACTGTTGATAATACCCAACATTACTGTATAAATTACAGTTTTCCATTTCAGTGCACTCTATTATTACTACAGTAGCTTTGCTTTACTTTGCATGCAAACACACACACACATACATACAAGCACACGCACACATCTCACACACACACCAAGGTTATTATAGTTTTGTGTTTTTCTATTCATTTTTTGATTTTAATTTTAAATTCAGTTTATTCCGTGAGTTTTCAGACCTGATTTGCTAGTTATTTAGTTTGAGTTGTATAAAAATATTTATATTTCGTTTTTATATTATTTAGTTTTAGTTTTAGTGTTAGGGACAGAAAGCTAGGAGCCATTTCTGTTGTATATTATTTGTTTTGCTTTTTGGGATGTCCCTTCTTGCGACTGGGGGGCAGTAATATATAAGTTGATGGGTCAGGTCATAAATGAGTTTGTTGAAATTTCAAAGTCAATCTCAATGTAAATTTGATTTAAAAGGAATCGCGCTGAGACAGGTGCAAAACATATTGCGGAAGGACACTCTCTCTCGCCCATGTTTATACCAATCCAGTGATTTTTTTTACTTTAGTAGTACTTGTTAGAGGAATCAAGTTGGCAACCTAGACAATTTTAGGGATGGATCGAAATGTACTGAGTTTACTGAACGGTTACCAGGAGGGTCATGCTTTTTCAATTTCAGTCAAGGGGAGGGTTTAGGATTGTTTTTATCTAGTCCAGGGGAGGGTAATTTAATTTGTAATTGATGAAATGTCAATATTCCTCAGTGTTTTAGAATGAGTTGCTTATTAGGCTATATATCGGTGTGCCCGATGCTGCCCCTCATCGCTGATTCTCCGCTGGGCGCCCAATATCAAGTGCGCCTATAGGCTATTTAGTGTGATCTCAATCAAATGAGCCATAGTCTATATGCTATGAAGTGCATGCTCGAAGAAGCACAGAGCAAAGTTATATTTCTAAGATAGCTGCTGGGATGGTGTAAATACAATTAGGCTACATTACACAGTGCAATAGATATTCCAACCCTGAGCCCCGGGCCTGCTCTGCTCTTGCTAATCAAAAACATGTTGGTGTGCTGCCAATGGCTGTGCTCTGTAGGCCTATGGTGGCAGTTCAAGAGGAGACTCAAAGGCTTCTTCCCCCCCAAAAATTGGGAGGACCAGAGGTCAACTTTGATAGCATGCTAGTACTATAATTGATTTTATTAAAAAACAATATGTTTCTTGCTCATGATGTATTTATCAGAGCAATTGACCTCACAGTAAGCCAGATTGGAGTAATTTACATTGTGGTGCTTAAACTTGAAGCAGCAGCCGTGTCACAATCAATCAGAAATGGAGAGCTCATGGTGCTGAAAGTAGGCAAATTCGAGTAGGCATAATTAATTTCAACCGTCTTCATTTTAAGAGGTAGGCCTACCTGATTGACAGACGAAATTAGGCAATAGAAAATAGCCTACCTCCTTGTCAGTGAAGGGCTGTTAAATTAAAACTAAGACTCAAATTGAGGGAGTATAAGATGGTATGCCTTTTATTAAAGAAAATTGCAAAAAGCACAGGCCTACCCCATGTTAGCTTAAGATTTTGAAGAAAATAAAACAGATCCGATCATATAAAGTGATTTAAAACAGTGCTTTGGTCCGCAATGCTTCATGCTAGAAACAAGCTGTAAAAGACAAGAGCAATCCCTTTGTCATTTCAAAGAGGTCTGATTTTCTCCATGTAACTCTTATTATAAATAACGTTCACTCCCTTAGCTAGTGAAATCTAGTGACAGTGCTGCTATAGATGCTGACAGTCATCAGCATCTGTAGCAGCATTTACCCACCAGGTTCAGTAGCTTGAAAACTCTCCAAAAGCTTCAAAACCACATTGAAAACCCCATTCGATGTTTATATAGATAAATAAACCTAAAACAGAACCTACAGTACTTCATGATGGTTTATATTTTATTTTGTTTTTGAGTTAAAGATAATCGTTTCGGGATTGTTAATAATTTTATTTCAGTGTACTAAATATTTTTTTCAATATTTAGTTTTAGTTACTAGAATAACCTTGACACACACACACATCTTTGAGACAAATATGTCAATATGTCAAGTTATGAGAAGTTGCTTCTTATTAATAACCTATAAATGAACTTTCAGGCTCTCTAGGCATACAGTAGCTTCCAGCGCCGCTTGCACTGTTTGCTCTTTTACACCATCTCTCACCACCATTTATTGTCTATGATTTTTTTTCTAAAGTAACAATCCACAGAGTTACACATCTTGGCTCTTGGCAAGAGAGAGAGAGAGAGAGAGAGAATGAAGAGAAAGAAAGAAAGAAAGGAAACTGAATTGAAGGTAAAGAGCTTGAGGGTGAGCGATTAAGTCAGGAACTGTAATTGCACTGCCTTTCCTGGGAAGAACAGAGCAGATTCCTGTTGGAGCAGGGCAGGCAGGGAGGGCAGGTGGGCAGGTACAGAAAGGCGCGCTGAGAGAACAATTTTCTTTAATTACCTCCCTAAAAATCTACTGTAGAGAGCAAGGCTGCATCCCAAATGGCACCCTATTCCCTATATGGTGCACTACTTTTGACCGGGGCCCCATAGGTCGAGCCATAGGGCTCTGGTCAAAAGTAGTGCACTATACAGGGAATAGGGTGTGATTTGGAACACAAGTCCGAGACATTCCACAGCACTCAAAGAGGCATTCTCTCTTTACCTGCCTGCCTGCCCTCAAAGAATCAGCAACACACAATTACCCTGGGGGGGAAAAAACAGTACCCAGGCTTTCAGGTTAAATGGAGGGAGGGGGGGGGAGGTGAGAGGGGGGAAAAGAGGGAGAAGGAGAGAGGGAGGGAGAAAGAGAAGGAGTAGGAGAGTGAAAGACAAACAGAGGGAGAAAGAAGGCAGACAAAACTTAAAAAGCATATTTGAAATTGACAAATTGCCTGGGAGAAAGAGCTGGGTGACCTGTTTTGTGTGAAGGCTGACGTGCTCTGTATGTGTTATCTGGGCTCCTTGTTAGCTTGGAAAGAGTGATGTAGGTTGGAGGAGGAGGGTTATACACTGTGCTTTATATCCCACGTCTGTCACCATGCCATTGTCATGGCAATCATCAATCATTTGGATTATATACACCGTCAGACACCTGACAAAGGTCGGGGCGAACCCACACACAGAATGAAGCATGTGAGCATGTGCAAACACCTCACTAACTGCTGATCCTGTCTTGCTTGTTTCTATAGAATATCTCTGTTTCGTTTTGTTCTATTTTAAACTTGCCTTACGTTATTACTTTGTCTTCCTTACAGTCCTGTGTTTACATCATCTCACTGTTCACTTCCTTTCAAATACTTGGCCATAATCTACACTCAGTTTAACAGGGTATATGTTGACATGACATAGCTCAACACTAATGTAAAGATTCAACACAAACGTAAACGCTATTACGAAATTAGAAAGGTGTATTATCAGTGTTTGAATGTTACATTTACCCTCCACTGCAGTCCTGGGTGTCACACCATTGTGACATATCCGTTGTACATAGGTTGTTCAACCCAAGTGCAAACACAGCCATACATAGGTAGCCTAAACTGGGCTTGTGGTGTTGCCAAAGGATAGCTACTGGCTCATGATATTAATTTGTCTTCCTATGAACTATGTCTACATAACTACGGAACACGTGTTCATTCACATATTCATGTCCTAGTTACAGTGAGAGAAGAATGAGAAACTTTGACTTTCTTTACATTCACTGCCATTCCTTTCTTCCCCTGTCACAAAACAATGTACGTTTTCGTCATATGTTAGGGAAAAGGGGAGGATATAGACGGGTTCAATTAGTGGACAATGCAGTGGAACAGAGTTTGATCACCTTTGAATTAGGAGATTCCATTCAGTTACTATTGAATAGGTTTCTCTGAAAATGGCCATGGAACAGCAACCAATTTACTGACACATTTTGTTTTCAAGTCTTCATGATGCTATTTTTCCTCTAGAAAAATGGTAGCTGTCGTACAGACATCTCATAACACCGTTTGGTGGGTGTGGCGTATATAAAGGGAAGTGGTCATGCTGACAGCGTTCCCCAACCCACAACCCAACTCCTTCCAGTTTTTCAACAGGTTGTTTAGTACAGCACCGTTTCTGTTCAAATGAAAGTTCCAGAATGTAAAAACTTACTGAACACAGCCTTGGTGTAACAGGGCTTCTCAGGTATGAGGGAATGATTCCACGTTCATTGCAGGTCAGAACTAAGAAACTCTGAAATGTCCTACTTGCTAACTGGTTGAACGCGGCACGTGTTTAACTACAAGTCGGAAATTAGTTCTGACTACCACGTGAACGTGTCATGAGTCATAGGTCTACCACCTTTGATGTCACTGCTGACATCATCAGTGAGTAACAAGAGATAGGGAAATAATGTCGCTTTCAAGACAACTCGGAAACTCTGACATTTCTGACTTAGAAATTAATTGTATAAAAATGAACTCCGAGTTCCCCACTTGGAAAATATCAAAATCGACCAATAGGAAGTACTAAGCAAGAAATTTTAACTCTCAGGCTTTGAGTTTTTTAGTTGTCTTAAAAGCCCCATAAGCTGTGGGTGAAGCGATTGGCATCAGTGGGAAGTGACATGTTTTCTATTATTTTAGAAAAGGGGATTGCAATATATTTCAATAGCTGTCAGATGAAAATAATCTAGGATATACAGTATTTAATCACTGACTCTGACTTTCATTTGTATTTTATGTATCAGTTTACCACATCTATGTTATAGTAATCTGGCGCCCGACGGCGCAGTCGATGACGCGGCACCAAAACCTTGAAAACCCCATTAAAAACCCCATTAGATGTTGGGCTCCCGAGTGGCGCAGCAGTCTAAGGCACTGCATCTCAGTGCTAGAGGCATTACTACAGACCCTGGTTCAATTCCAGGCTGTATCACAACCGGCCGTGATTGGGAGTCCCATAGGGCGGTGCACAATTGGCCCAGCGTTGTTTGGCCGGGGTAGGCCATCATTGTAAATAAGAATTTGTTCTTAACTGACTTGCCTCGTTAAATAAAGGTTAGATAAAAATGTTTTGATTTCTGCCCAAAGCTTAGGAAAAAATGTAATTCATGATGGTTTTTATTTTATTTGTGCTAGTTTTGGAGTCAAAGATAATAGTTTCACTATAGTTTAAGTTTTTCAAACAGGTCTGTTAATAATTTTATTTCAGTTTACCCCCCAAAAATTATGATTCGTTTTTGTATTAGTTTCAGTTTTAGTTTACTATAATAACCTTGACATGCACTCACTCACCCACCCACATACACAAACACACACTCTCACACACACTCGTTTTGTTTATCCTTCCATGAATAACCAGACACGGTGCCTTTCAAACCCTTATTCAAATACAAGTAGAGCCCTCCCTCCTATAGCCATTGACCCAGCGATGAACCAGTTGGGGGTGGGGTAGAGTTATGGACAGAGATTAAGTGTAGGGAGGGTAAAAAATATAAAAAGTAAGCCGTGTTAAACTTCAAGTCCCCTACGTTGCTCACCCCCATGGCCCCCTGCCCAGTGCTTGGTTGGTAGGGTCTTATCTTGTGTCCCCAGGGTCCAGTGAATGTGGGCTCCTCAGGCTTCACACAAAGCCCATGTTGACATTCCAGAGGACCAAGCCTTGTGCAAACACACCAGAACCAGGCAGCCCCCTGGCAGATGGCTAGGCTGGGTGGGGTGGGATGGTGGTGGTGACGTTGGGGGAGCCAGGGGGCTCAGCCCAGAACATAACATGGATGGAATGGAGCAATAGTCCAGGATCGTGTTCATTAGGACAACATTTTGCAACAGAAAATGCACATGAGTGTTTCTTATTTTCTTATTGGTCAAATACAGGTAGTCCCTTTACGTATCAGTATACCACATATATGTTATAGCAAGTCGCTGACGCAGCACGCAACCATTGATGATTCATGCAACGTCTGGGCAGGGGAATTTATTTTCGCTAATTTTGGAGTCAAAGATAATAGTTTCACTATAGTTTTAGTTTTTCAAACAGGTCTTTTAATTATTTTATTTCAGTTTAGGAAAAAAATGTTATGATTCGTTTTCGTATTAGTTTCAGTTTTAGTTAACTATAATAACCCTGACAGTGCACTCACTCACTCACCCACACACACATACACACTCGTTGCTTATCCTTGCATGAAGAACCAGACACAGTGCCTCGCAAACTCTTATTCAATTACACAACTTTTACGTCCGAGGAAACCACGAAGTCTAGCGAAACTACCGGTTTGAAGTGGAAAAATCATCTACTTAATTTTTTCCGATAGAAATAATTCCATTCTCCTCCATGCACTGTAATTTACAACTTTATTCAACTGCCAATTTACTGTTCGTTCCCTTCAGTTGGTTGAGCCTACATTATCATTCCAATTAATTAAATTGTTTTGTGTACATTCATTTACTTCCTCTGTATATGCCGTCACGTCCGTGTGGTTATTGCTGAGGATGATTAGTAACAGTTGATAATATATATATTTTCAATGACATGTAGGCTAATTACATCATTACAGAGAGGAGCGCAGACCAAGCCGTAACAGTTTGAAACAATAGTTATTGCAGGCAATAGGGGGTATCGCCTACTAGTGTACACTATTCTTTCTATTACTAATCTTCCAACATTACCATGGGCTGAATAACTGAATATGTCAACGTTCAGGATGAGTCAAACCACTATTTTGTATTCATCAATATATTTCATTGATCCCTAATATTCTGAACCCCTTCTCTTGATATATTATGTAACCAAAATTCAAATTAAAAGGTACACTGTATTTAAATAGATGGCTTAGAGATGTACTACGCAGAAATCGCTCCACCATTTACAGGTTGCTAAAATTCGAATAGTTCGCCAATTTTAGTTTTTGTGACAAAATAAGCAAGTATAGCGTAGAGAATCATTGTACCATCAACTGTTTGAAGCTGGTGTACATAACCGAAAGTAAAAGATGCAAGCATAGAAATAGTCCACATAGAACAGATCTACCGCTTCTTGGACTTGCTTTCAATGAGAATGACAGATCTATAACACATGTATTTGTTGGGGTCAGCCGAATAGTTACATATGGCAGCTATAAAATAAATTTACTGAAAACCCTATTGAATGAAAACTCCATATGAAAATATGTTGGCCAGCAAGTGGGGAGGGTTTTCAGCAGATGGAAGGGTTTTCAGTGGTTTAATGAAATGTATTCTGAGCGGGCAAGGTAGCCACATCAGCAGAGCGGGTTACGCGACAATAAGTTAAGTATGAATAACAAATACTGAGAAGTGCATTGGAAAGGCTGTGTAGGAAAGGCTTAAGTAGGAAGGTGTACATTTCCTAAGTATAAAACAGCCCCTTATAGCCTAACGTCTGCCGCCTGTCTCCGTAGAAGTTAGCCTAGGCCCTGATTGGAGGTCTTCGGGGTTAAGCCTGAAAATGTTTATGAAACCTAAAAGTAAGCCCCCTCTATAGGAAAGCCAACACGTTGTCTGTGTGTGGTGGTCAGGGTTTAAAAGGGTTCAAATTAAATGTTATTTGTCACATGCGCCGAATACAACAGGTGTAGTAGAACTTACAGTGAAATGCTAACTTACAAGCCCTTAACCAACAATGCTTTACGAAGTCTTAAGAAAAAATAAGTGTTAAGTAAAGAAATTGAAAATAAATGTAACAAATAATTCAACAGCAGCAATAAAATAACAATAGCGAGGCTATATACAGGGGGTACCGGTACAGAGTCAATGTGCGACGAAACCGGTTAGTCGAGGTAATTGAGGTAATATGTAGATGTAGGTAGAGTTAAAGTGACTTATGCATTGATAATAAACAGAGAGTAGCAGCAGCGTAAAAGAGGGGTGTGGGTAGCCCTTTGATTAGCTGTTCAGGAGTCTTATTGCTTGGGCGCTCCGGTACCGCATGCTGTGCGGTAGCAGAGAGAACAGTCTATGACTAGGGTGACTGGAGTCTTTGACAATTTTTAGGGCCTTCCTCTGACACCGCCTGGTATCGAGTTCCTGGATGGCAGGAAGCTACCCTCTGTAGTGCCTTGCGGTCGGAGGCAGAGCAGTTGCCATACCAGGCAGTGATGCAACCAGTCAGGATGCTCTCGAAGGTGCAGCTGTAGAACCTTTTGCGGATCTGAGGACCCAAGCCAAATCTTTTCAGTCTCCTGAGGGGGAATAGGCTTTGTGATGTACTCTTCACGACCGTCTTAGTGTGTTTCGACCATGATAGTTTGTTGGTGATGTGGACACCAATGAACTTGAAGCTCTCAAACTGCTCCACTACAGCCCCGTTGTTGAGAATGGAGGCATGCTCGGTCCTCCTTTTCCTGTAGTCCACAATCATCTCCTTTGTCTTGATCAAATTGAGTGAGAGGTTGTTGTCCTGGTACCATACGGCCAGGTCTCTGACCTTCTCTCTATAGGCCCTCTCATCGTTATCGGTGATCAGTCCTACTACTGTTGTGTCATCGGCAAACTTGATGATGGTGTTGGAGTCGTGCCTGGCCATGCAGTTATGAGTGAACAGGGAGTACAGGAGGGGACTGAAAATGCACCCCTGAGGGGCCCCCGTGTGGAGGATCAGGGTGGCGGATGTGTTGTTACCTACCCTTACCTACATAAGGGACGCGAGTGGCATTTCCCGTATGGTTGATGAGGATCTCAATATTGCAAATGTCCGGTCCCTTACCAGACGTCCGCAGGTGTTATTAAAATAGGCCTTAGGTCGTTCCCCAGGGCCCGGTCTTCCGGGAAGTGTTCAAATAAAGTCTCTCGGACATTTGGTTTCCGCATTATAGATTTTATGTACCGGAAAATTCCACCAGATGTTCTATGTGGCTGCTTTTTGCAAATGGACAAAACATCACCAAATGGACATGGCCGTTTCTCGTAAACGGAAAAGACGAAACTCGGTGAGCACAGGTTTGGCCAAATTTGCTTTTAGCCCAGAAACAAGATGGCGTCAAGGCCTCAACGCTCTTTGAGCCCATTTTCTGTGATTAAAGGTCAAAAACAGTAATTCAAAGTACATAAACCTAAAAATCGAACCAGCCATTTATCTATCGTAATTTACGAGAAATCGTATAACGTAGTTTGATGATGGTTAAACAAATGTGGGATTTTTTTCAGAAAAATTATAGACCCAGTTTGCGGCGTGTTAAGGCGAATCCGTTAAGGCAGGTTTCGTGATTTCGTGATTTTCTGTACTCACACACACACAGTCAATGTGGAGTGACACAGCGTGGGGCTTACAGGCACACAGAGCCTGCAATAGTTACCTGCGTTCAAACCATCAAGGAACCATCAAGGAACCGTCAGACCTAGAGCTCTGAAGCTTTATCCTAAAATTGGGAGGCTTAACCTTCACAGAAAGGGAAGCAATGGCATCACCATAGTCTCAAGGCCGTGCCAAGTTCAACGAGATGCCCTACTTGACCGTAGATCGCTCGGTCTGACAGCAGCGACCGTGCAAAAAAGTAGGCCCAAAATGAAGCCTGACCTACATTTGAGGTGCTTTTGGGTGACATTGGCAGAACTGTTAAGGCTAGAAGTAAAATTCAACCACAGGAACGTTCCTAAGTTCCTTCCGATCTGTGCAAACCTCACCTTAACCATGTGGAATTAACCCTTGACAGTGAAAACAAGGTGTTTTCTTCTAAAAGTTTACGGTGACATCTCTCTCCATAGGAATACATTGCCTGCTGCCCTAACTTCAACCTAATGCCTATCTGGATTATGATTGCCATATCAAACTGTCTTCAATGACAATGTATCAGGCCACTATGAGGATTACCTGTGTTGAGTTTAAGCTTCCTGGAGCAACCGGAAGTGGTTTAATTACCCTAAAAGTGGTTTTGATTTCACAACCTACAGTTTGTGAAAAACACAGCATTCATCCCTCTGTAAATCAGTCAGTTCTTAACGTAAAGACTTGAAACTCAGGATTCTGTAAAAGCCTACCCCAAGGAGGACAAGTTTACTTTCAGCTTCCGGTGACAACCGGAAGTGCCTTAAATTGGGGTCATAGGGGTTGTTTTCGAAGGGTTAAAAAGGTCACATCTTTCCAAAATGTCATATATGTGATTAGGCAACCCTCAAGAACTGTAAATCAGTAATTTCTCCCATCAGATGTCAGTGAAAAAACTCATATACACACACAGCCAGGATGGAGTGACACAGCGTGGGGCTTACAGACACAAAGCCTGCAATAGTTACTGGCATTTGCACCATCAAAGAACCGTCAGAGCTAGAGCTCTGAAACTTTATAAACCTATTCTAGAGCTTACGTCGGTAGTGCACGGTGAGTTATGTGGCTCTAGAAGGTTCTCAGGCAGAGAAACAGCCCCGTCCATTTGCAATAACTTCAATTCATTTTTAACGTCGCAAAAATTACGACATTTAGAAAAGTCCCAGAATCACAAGACTAGGTTCATTGAAACTGTCTTGGCCCATAGAGACGGACCCTAAAGTTTCTGGCCGATAGCTCTTTCAGGGACCCCTTAGCAACACCCGGAAAAGTGAATTTTCAGCACTAAAGGTCGCTGCTCAGGGCTCCGAATGACCTATCAAGCCGAAACTCGGGATTGGGGTCACCTCAGCTAGGCCTACACATAATGTCAGAACTGGACCCGCAGATAGAACGTAACTACGTGTTTACATTTTTTTAAATGGTATTAACAGAAGGCGCTGTGAATATTGGGCCGGCTCTGAAGTATGTGATTGTTGGCTTCTAAACGAATTGGACAAAGTGGGTTTGGTGTCAGTATGATATCTTATTGACTGATGGCTGACTTGATGGCAGTATAATATATTGGCATTGTACATTTTATATTGCAAATGGACAGTGTACGTTTCCAATGTATTTAATTAGGGATTTTACATCACCTAATGGACATGCTGAAATCAACACCAACGAGCGATGGAGAGGAACCACTATCACCGCTCGGCCATCCCGAGTTCAACGAGCCAGTCTATTGGGCATTTCTGCAGTATATTAGAGCATGTCCAATTCGTGATGGTAAATGCCCATTGTAAGACATTGCAAATGGACAGTTTACATTTGTCCATTTCCAATGTATTTAATGAGGGATTTTCCATCACCAAATGGACAGGCTGAAATCAACACCAACGAGCGATTGGACAGTGTCCATCACACATATGCTATATTGTCAGTTTGAACATGCTCTTCTGCAAGTTGACCGTGTCCATTGCCAATGTATATCCATAAGGACTTCCCATTACGAATGGACATGCTGAATCAACATCAGCGAGAAATTCTTACTTCATATTACTTCCTATGATCAAACATGACAAATAGACCTTCTAGGTTGATTCAGGGCTTAACATTGTGATATATATCATTTGGTCAGTATATATGCCATTTGGACATGGTTCACTGACTTTTGGGTTCGGAAGCCGACTTCCTATGATCATATATGGCAAATGGACAAAACATAGGCCTTATGGACAAACTCAATAAAATAAGACAAATGTATGTCCATACAGTTACTACATATGTATAATTGACAAAAAAAATGAAAACATTTAAAAAAAAGGTGCAAAAAGCACTTTTTATGAGGTTTAAAAATGTGTCCTTTTTTTATTTTAGATTTTCTCAATTTCACCCTTGGGACCTGACTTTGTGACAATTTCCCATATGAAAATCTACAGTGGAGCGCGCTCACCACCTATGGAATTTTTGGTTTATGACACTTGGCATTTGCAATGTTCCGGTTGCAATATGGTTTTGAAGAACTGCCGTCCATTTGAGTGGTATTTGCGATTGTATAAATGGTTCGCCCAATGCCAATAAGTTGCCATTCATTTTTGTCCATTTCATGGGGGTCTTCCCTTCATGGGGGTCTTCCCTTCCCTTGTAAGGGTGCTCTCGAGCAGCTAGATGTTCTTTACCATTCGGCCATCAGATTTGCCACCAATGCTCCTTAAAGGATACATGACTGCACTCTATACTCCTCTGTAAACTGGTCCTCTCTGTATACCCATCGCAAGACCCACTGGTTGATGCTTATTTATAAAACCCTCTTAGGCCTCACTCCCCCCTATCTGAGATATCTACTGCAGCCCTCATCCTCCACATACAACACCCGTTCTGCCAGTCACATTCTGTTAAAGGTCCCCAAAGCAAACACATCCCTGGGACACTCAACTTTTCAGGTCGCTGCAGCTAGCAACTGGAACGAGCTGCAACAAACACTCAAACTGGACAGTTTTATCTCAATCTCTTCATTCAAAGACTCAAACATGGACACTCTTACTGATGGTTGTGGCTGCTTTGCGTGATGTATTGTTGTCTCTACCTTCTTGCCCTTTGTGTTGTTGTCTGTGCCCAATAATGTTTGTACCATGTTTTGTGCTGCTACCATTTTGTTTTGCTACCGTGTTGTCATGTTGTGTTGCTACCATGCTGTGTTGTCATCTGTTGCTGCCTTGCTGTATTGCTGTCTTAGGTCTCTCTTCATGTAGTGTTGTGTTGTCTCTTTTGTCATGGTGTGTGTTTTGTCCTATATTTATGTTATTTATTTTATTTTTAATCCCAGCCTCCGTTCCCGCAGGTCTTTTGCCTTTTGGTAGGCCGTCATTGTAAATAAGAATTTGTTCTTAACTGACAAAAAAATGTAATTTGCAGAGGGAGGTGTTTAGTCCCAGTGTCCTTCGTTTAGTGATCAGCTTTGAGGGCACTGTGGTGTTGAACGCTGAGCTGTAGTCAATGAATAGCATTCTCACATAGGTGTTCCTTTTGTCCAGGTGGGAAAGGGCAGTGTTGAGTGCAATAGAGATTGCATGATCTGTGGATCTGTTGGGGCGGTATGCAAATTGGAGTGGGTCTAGGGTTTCCGGGTTAATGGTGTTTGTTAGCGGGATTTCTTATAAACTTCCGGGTTGGAGTCCTGCTCCTTGAAAGTGGCAGCTCTACCCTTTAGCTCAGTGCGGATGTTGCCTGTAATCCATGGCTTCTGGTTGGGGTATGTACGTACGGTCACTGTGGGGATGACATCATCGATGCACTTATTGACTAATGTGGTGTACTCGTCAATGCCATCAGAAGAATCCCGGAACATATTCCAGTCTGTGCTAGCAAAACAATCCTGTAGCTGTCTTCTTCATCTGACAACTTTCTTATTGAACAAGTCACTGGTTTACAACATCTCTAAGTCCTATCTTGCAATCATCCCTGGGGTGCAGTTTAATAAAACAATATATGAATACCTCAGCAAGATAATAAATATATGATATCAATAAATTCACTGAATGAATGAAATACAAAACTATACCTTCGTAGTTTATATGATGAAAGGAATCTCAGGGGAATGAAGCAGAATATATTGGGCATGTCTATATGTGCTGTATCAGTATTTGTGGCCTAAAATAACAACTTCCTTAAATCTCAGTCACTCTTTTCTTGAAATGTTTTTTTCATTGCATTTGTGGTTGCTGCGAACTTGTCATAATCAGTGACTGTTGGCCTAAACTTGCCTCAGCATGGGAGGAAAACATAGCATGTAGATCTAGACGGAGCACCTTATTTTCTCTCCAGTCTCCATACGCAACCTCCAGGAGTGTGTATAGCCAGTCCACAGGTACTGATTACAGTGAGCTATAGCCAGTATGGATATCCGGCCGCCAAGACCAACTTTCTCTCTCCTCCCTACAATGACGGGTGCCACTCTTTCTGTTCTCAAATCCTCCAGGGCTCTTCTTGGCTTTTTCAGTGGAAAAAGATACATGTTTTCCCCTACTTTTCACTCCGCCCTCTCAGGCTCCCAGGAGCATGGCAGAA
Source organism: Salvelinus alpinus (assembly GCF_045679555.1). Lineage (NCBI taxonomy): Eukaryota > Metazoa > Chordata > Actinopteri > Salmoniformes > Salmonidae > Salvelinus > Salvelinus alpinus. The sequence continues at coordinate 2,497,461 of NC_092117.1, forward strand.
CACGTTGAGCGCCATCAAGTCACAGGGGAGTGGCACTGCACTCAGGGATTCTCAGAGCAAGACAGGTCAACACCTGGTAATTGAGGGTGAGGGAATCAAGATTTACTCTAAAGAATGGAACTGTAAATGTCTGCTCTTAACATCACTGGCCTTAAAACTTGACTTATTTGTCGTATGGCTCTATTCAATCGCTATTGCTGAAGCATTACAGATTGTGCTATAGAAATGTAAAGGTAATTTCCGATTGAGCAGACATACGCAGCATTTACTATGAATGCAGTCTCCGTTAACATGGGAAAATTGTCTTTAAATTGAATAGAGCCCTTATTATTTTTAGCTCCTAGTGGAGCAAAGGGCCTCAACAGTGCATCTCCAGCGAACCCTGTTCTGGTCAGTTTTCCTAACTTTATTCCAGGCCGTAAAACTAGACACATCATTCCCCCACCTTCCTATAGACTGACTGGCAAATACAACATACATTTAAAGCTCTAAGCCATGCTATCATCTGGTACAATTAATTTGGCTAAACTTTCATCAACTCTAATGTATTTTTGAATGAAATGCAAGTGTCTTGCTGTATGTTGCTATTAACGTTATTGCTTTGCTTATATGAATAAAGCACCATTAACCTCTATTAACACAGCCTTTATCAATCACAGTTGATGATAAATAAACACTGATTACCTACATGTTTACCTAAATCATTATTTCACTCTGCTAAACTGAACAAATCAATCAACGAATCAGCCAACACCAACAAAAAACGGATACTGATATTCTAATATAGCCCGTCTCAGACCTCTCTCAAGGACATGAAAATATTTTTGAGTGAATAGTCAACACACACTTGTTTTTCTATCTTTTATTTTTCAAATGTGACAAGAACACTTGCAAAAAACATCTTAAACTTGGTCCACTAGAAGAAAAAAAAAACACAAATGATTTAATACTTTTGTTTTTCAGCTTTGAATCCTCTGGTGTTAATTTGGAGTCTATCTTTAAGCCTAAATGAAGTAACAGATTGCTAGTGGGTAGTTTTCAATCATATACAGTGCATTTAGAAAGTATTCAGACCTTCACTTTTTACACATTTTATTACGTTACAGACTTATTTTAAAATTGATTAAATCGTTTCCGCCCTCATCAATCTACACATAATACCCCATGATGACAAAGCAAAAACAGTTTTTAGAAATTTTTGCAAATGTATTAAACATTTTAAACGTAAATATCACATTTACGTAAGTATCCAGACCCTTTACTTGGTACTTTGTTGAAGCCCCTTTGGCAGCAATTACAGCCTTGAGTCTTTTTGGGTATGACGCCACAAGCTTGGCACATCTGTATTTGGGGAGTTTCTCCCATTCTTCTCTGCAGATCCTCTTAAGCTCTGTCAGGTTGGATGGGGAGCATCGGTGCACAGCTATTTTCAGGTCTTCCTAGAGACGTTCGATCGGGTTCAAGTCTGGGCTCTGGCTGGGCCACTCAAGGACATTCAGAGACTTGTCCCGAAGCCACTCCTGCATTGTCTTGGCTGTGTGTTTAGGGTCGTTGTCCTGTTGGAAAGAGAACCTTCGCCCCAGTCTGAGGTCCTGAGCATTCTGGAGCATGTTGTCATCTGTACTTTGCTCTGTTCATCTTTGCCTTGATCCTGACTAGTCTGCCAGTCCATGAAGCTGAAAAACATCCCCACAGCATGATGCTGCCACCACCATGCTTCACTGTAAGGAGGTGCCAGGTTTCCTCCAGACGTGACGCTTGGCATTCAGTCCAAAGAGTTCAATCTTGGTTTCATCAGACCAGAGAATCTTGTTTCTCATGGTCTGAAAGTCCTTTAGGTGCTTTTTGGCAAACTCCAAGCGGGTTGTCATGTGTCTTTTACTGAGGAGTGGCTTCTGTCTGGCCACTCTACCATAAAGGCCTGATTGGTAGAGTGCTGCAGAGATGGTTGTCCTTCTGGAAGGTTCTCCCATCTCCTCAGGGACTCTAGAGCTCTTTCAGAGTGACCATCGGATTCTTGGTCACCACCCTGACCAAGGCCCTTCTCTCCCGATTGCTCAGTTTGGCCGGGCGGCCAGTTCTAGGAAGAGTCTTGGTGGTTTCAAACCTCTTTCATTTAAGAATGATGGAGGCCACTGTGTTCTTGGGGACCTTCAATGCTGCAGAATTGTTTTGGTACCCTTCCCCAGATCTGTGCTCGACACAATCCTGTCTCGGAGCTCTACGGACAATTCCATCAACCTCTGACATGCACTGTTCACTGTGGGACCTTATATAGATAGGTGTGTGTCTTTACAAATCATGTCCAATCAATTGAATTTACCACAGGTGGACTCCAATCAAGTTGTAGAAACATCTCAAAGGATGATCAATGGAAACAGGATGCACCTGAGCTCAATTTCGAGTCAAATAGCAAAGGGTTTGAATACTTATGTAAATAAGGTATCTGTTTTTTTATTTTTAATACATTTGCAAAAATGTCCAAAAACCTGTTTTAACTTTGTCATTATGGGGTATTGTGTGTAGATTGATGAGGATAATGTTTTATTTAATCAGTTTTAGAATAAGGCTGTAACGTAACAAAATGTGAAAAAAGTGAAGGGGTCTGAATACTTTCTGAATGTACTGTAAATATCCAGAAATCTCATTCCATTTGCAAACCTAAGAAAGAGTAAAATGACTGGATAGAAACTGCATCATCTACATAAGAAAGGAATTAGCAGACTATAAAATGTACAGTATTTAAATTGTAACTTAATATTCACATTTATATATAAAATGTACGAAACCAGGAATCTTTTTAACACCCACTACCAAAAATAGCTTTGTTTCTGTTACCTCTGAAAGATAATTTTAAATGACCATAATAAAAATAATGAATTATTTACTCTTTGTTATCAGCATCATTAATAGCATTAATTCTTCCTTACTATTTTTGTTCTTTTTTCAACTTTTTTGATTTCATAAAAAAAGTAAATAAATTAACATGCTATCTCTTTCCCTGAAAGCCAATACTCCACTGTGTCATTGAGTGAGAGCGAGACAGGTGTGTGTGTGTGTGTGTACGTGTGCATGCTTGTGTTTGTGTCTTTAAAAGAACACAAGAGAACAGAAACGTAACCTGGGTGATGACACACCTGTCTCAAACCCAAAGAGGGAGGACGGGAGAGGGGGGAATTATTCTGGAGTCCATACAAAAAATAATTAACTGTAAATATATACTATTTATATATTTATACATATTTGAATATATTTACAATTTTACTCAGCACTATATTTATGCATTATTTTTTCACCATAATAATATGTGTGTGGGATTATTAAGAGAAGGTAAAAAGAAACAAGACAATATTACAAAATATAAACAAGAGGCCGTGTCTGTATGCTCTCTTCTCCTATTTAACTGTTTTTGTTAGTTGATGCTTCTTTCAGTCTCCTTCCTATTTTGCTGTCCTCTTTTTGAGTCCCTTGTTTTTTTTCAGTTCATTATGGTCCATATTTTCCCTCTGGGCACAAACTAAAGTCTTAGAATGGCAGTCAACGGAATGGAATCATGGAACGCACAAATTGTAAATTCCAAACTCTTGTGGAAAACAACCGAACAAGAAACAAAACGTCAAGAAAGGGGGTCCCTGTCCTCTCCTTAAGACCTTGAACATGGGTATGAACGTGGGTGAATGTGTTCAGTTCTGACAGCAGCGCTGCCACCAGCCCAGTCTCATCCAGTCCGTTAGTCCTTTGCACACTCTGTCTTTGCACACACTGTACATAGATTGTTTTCTATTGTGTTATTGACTGTACGTTTGTTTATGTGTAACTCTGTGTTGTTTGTTTTTGTCGCACTGCTTTGCTTTATCTTGGCCAGGTCGCAGTTGCAAATGAGAACTTGTTCTCAACCGGCCTACCTGGTTGAATAAAGGTGAAATAAAACAATTAAAAATAAAGTCCATTGGGAGCCAGAGGGGGGTTGGGGGTTTGTGGCTTGAGGGGGTTAGTAGTGGGGGTATATCTCAGTTTCTCTCTATGGAAGTGTCTCTTTGGGGGGGGGTTGTAATGGTGAGGGGCAGGTCAGGCTCGATGGAGGGATTGAGGAGGGGAGGCCTCATGTTTTGACGCCCCCACTGATGTGCTGGTACTTTGGGAGGCAGGGCTCCTCTGGTAAGGGGTCATGGGAGAACACAGAGTCATCACCGGAGGAACAGGAACTGCGTGTGTCCTGGAAGCTGGGAGAATACTGCTCCGCTGGGGCACACAGGTCCAGATACTCCTACAGTACACATAGACAGGGTAAGAGGGAAGAAGGGGGTGAGACAACTATAACACTCACAGGTTTAGAGAGGAGAGATAGAGAGAGTGAGAGAACTATAACCTATTATGTAAACTATAAACTATTCCTAAATCACGTTGGACAGATTCATAAAAAACGTTTGCGGCACCAGGAGAGAAAATAATCTTAAATCGGATCCGTATAAAAATATTTGCACGAATAATACTTAATAAATGGTGCGTGCTGTAGCGAGAGGAACTTTCCAGCACGGTTCACATAGAGCAATGCTGACCCGGTTGCTGCTAGTCTCAGTATAAAGTGGTTCAACGTGTCTGGGCGGGCAAGGCAGAGCACCCAGAGAGAGAGCGAGAGAACAAAAGAGTGAGAGAGAACAACACAGAGAGGGAGGGAGGGAAAGAGCGAGAGGGGGAGACCAGAGAGAGAGAGAGAAACCAAAGAGAGGGAGAGAGAGAAATAGACCAGAGAGAGAGCGTTCAAACTAAGAGAGGAGGGGCAAGAAAGAGAGAGAGAGAGGAAAGACAGACCAGAGAGATAAAGAGAGAGAGAGAGAGAGACTGTTCAAACTAAAAGAGAGGGCCACTCAACCCGGGGCTACATCTATACCGCTCCGCTTAACGTCACTCCCCAGCACAATCCAAACAAACCTGACATCTGAAATTGGAATGTGGCTGAACGTAGCCTGGCAACCTTCAGCGCTCACCCAAAAACCAAGGAAAATATAAAAAACAGAAATATTTTTTTTGTATTCATTTTGGGGCTTTTCGACTTAAACCAGTCATTTTGTCTTTATCCCTGCACCCTCCTCTCTCCTTAGAAGTGTTCTTGGGGTTTGAGCGTTCTTCTTAAAAAGAGTGCTGGCTTCCATTTTCTCAGCTCAACACAAGGCATCTCACATTACTAAAGAGCTCCACATATGCCAGTGGTTTGGGGAGGGGAAAAAGGGGCGCTTTATTACATTTCAAAAGTTCAAACTGAAACCTTGAAGTTGGGGCTTTTGGCATTATCTATGGAGCCCCAGTCTGAGGCCAGATGAGCCCTGACAGATTTCCATCCACAGCCCCTTTTCAGACCCGTGCACGGATATCACACACGACAGGAGGGGAATGGAAAGAAACACAAACCATTATTCCGAGGCGAGGAATAGCTCGGAGTAGCTCTCTATGATTGGGCAACATCAGTGGGCCATGGCCTGGTTTGCATCAACCAGCCATTTTCTGGTCACTGTAAAGGTCATGTGTCAGCCAACGCAGGTTCCTTCAAATGCTTTTTGAACATTCTTGTAAAAAAAAGTGTTGTTCAACTTTGCTTGCCCCCAATTGGAGTGTCTGTGAGCCTGTATCGTGTTCATCTTTTTCCAAGCTTTTGGAGTAGTCTGACATGCTTTTACGTCATACTTCTCAGTGGCCGAGCACTTCCAAGGATACGAGGTCAGCAGGGTTGGGGTCAATTCCATTTAAATTCAGTCAATTCAGGAAGTAAACTTAAATTCCAATTCCATTTTTTCCTCAATGCTAAATATTTTTATTGGATTTTCTGTTTACTTCCTGAATTGAAAGGGAATTGACCCCAACCCTGTACGTACATTGCCTTCGGAAAGTATTCCGACTTTTTCCTCAGCCTTATTCTAAAATGAATTAAATTGTTTTCCCCCTCATCAATCAACACACAATAGCCCATAATGATAAAGCAAAAAAACGGAAATATCACATCTTCAAGAGGTTGGGCCATCCTATAAATGTTTTAGTGAAATATAATAAAATTTTGCAGACACTTTGATCCAAAATGACTTACAGCCATGCGTGAATAAATTTTTACGTATGGGTGGTCACGGGAATCAAACCAAATATCCTGGCAATGCAATGCTCCACCAAGATGCATGACAGGGTTATGAATGCTTTTTGAAGCATCAATTTGATATTTACCTTTATTAAAAAGTGCTCATGCCACCCTTTATAAAGCACAGGTTTATGTCATACAGTGCATTCGGGAAAGTATTCTGACCCGTGCACTTTCTTTGTTACGTTACAGCCTTATTCAAAAATGTATTACATTTGTTTTTCTCCTCAAAAATCTACACATAATACCCCATAATGACAAAGCAAAAACAGTTTTTTAGACATTTTTTTTGACATGTGTGTCTATTTGTCAAGAACAGCTGGTGAGCAATGTCTAATATTAAAGAAGTCTCGAGGTACTGCTCGCCTGAGGTAGAGTACCATATGAAAAGCTGTAGACCACACTATCTGCCAAGAGAGTTCTCATCTATATTATTCATAGCTGTCTTTTAACAAACCACAGACCGATGCTGGCACTAAGACCACACTCAACCAACTCCATAAGCTAACAGGAAAATGCTATTCCAGAAGCCGCGCTCCTAGTGGCCGGGGACTTTAATGCAGGCAAACTTAAATCAGTTTTACCAAATTTTTACCAGCATGTCACATGTGCAACTCTAGACCACCTTTACTCAACACACAGAGATGCATACAAAGCTCTCCCGCGCCCTCCATTTGGCAAATCTGACAATAATTCTATCCTCCTGATTCCTGATTACGAGCAAAAAATAGAGCAGGAAGTACCAGTGACTCGCTCAATACGGAAGTGGTCAGATGACGTGGATGCTAAGCTACAGGACTGTTTTGTGAGTACAGACTGGAATATGTTCCGGGATTCATCCAATGGCATTGAGGAGTATACCACCTCAGTCATCGGCTTCATCAATAAGTGCATTGACGACATCGTCCCCACAGTGACCGTACGTACATATCCCAACCAGAAGCCATGGATTACAGGCAACATCCGCATCGAGTTAAAGGCTAGAGCTGCCTCTATCAAGGAGTGGGAAACTCATCCGGACGTTTATAAGAAATCCCGCTATGCCCTCAGACGAGCCATCAAACAAGCAAAGCGTCAATATAATTAAGATTGAATCCTACTACACCGGCTCTGATGCTCGTCGGATGTGGCAGGGCTTGAAAACTATTACAAACTACAAAGGGAAACCCAGATGTGAGCTGCCCAGTGACGAGAGCCTACCAGACGAGCGAAATGCCTTTTATGCTCGCTTCGAGGCAAGCAACACTGAAGCATGCACGAGAGCACCAGCTGTTCTGGATGACTGTGTGATAACGCTCTCTCGGTAGCAGATGTGAGCAAGACCTTGAAACAGGTCAACAGTCACAAAGCCGCGGGGCCAGACGGATTACCAGGACGTGTATTCAAAGCACGCTCGGACCAACTGGCAAGTGTTTTCACTGACAGCTGCACCATCGAGAGCATCCTGCCCGGTTTCATCACCGCCTGGTATGGCAAATGCTCGGCATCTAACCGCAAGGCGCTACAGAGGGTAGTGCGTATGGCCGAGTACATCACTGGGGCCAATCTTCCTGCCATCCAGGACCTATATAATAGGCAGTGTCAGAGGAAAGACCATAAAATTGTCAGATTCCAGTCACCCAAGTCATAGACTGTTTTTTTCCGCACGGAAAGCGGTGCCAAGTCTTGGACCAAAAGGCTCCTTAACAGCTTCTACCCTCAAGCCATAAGACTGCTCCACAATTAATCAAATGGACACCCCCCCTACATTTGTTTTGTACACTGCTACTACACGCTGTTTATCACCTATGCATAGTCACTTAACCCCAACTACATGTACAAATTACCTCAACTAACCTTTACCCCCCAACATTGAATCGGTACCGGTACCCCCTGTATATAGCCTCATTATTGTTATTTTATTGTGTTACTTTTTATTATTTACTTTATTTGGTAAATATTTTATTAACTCTTCTTGAACTGCACTGTTGGTTAAGGGCTTGTAAGTAAGCATTTCACTGTAAGGTCTACACTTGTATTCAGCTGTATTCAGCGCATGTGACAAATAAAGTTTGATTTGATTTGAGATCCTCTCAACCTCTGTCAGGTTGGATGGGGAGTGTTGCTGCACAGCTAATTTCAGGTCTCTAGAGCTGTTCGGTTGGGTTCAAGTCTGGGCTCTGGCTGGGCTACTCAAGGACATTCAGAGACTTGTCCCAAAGCCACTACTGCGTCTTTGGCTGTGTGCTTAGGGTCGTTGTCCTGTTGGAAGGTGAACATTCGCCCCCAGTCTGAAGTCCTGAGCGCTCTGGAGCAGGTTTTCATCAAGGATATCTCTGTACTTTGCTCCGTTCATCTTTCCTTTGATCCTGACTAATCTCCCAGTCCCTGCCGCTGAAAAACATCTCCACAGCATGATGCTGCCACCACCATGCTTCACCGTAGGGATGATGCCAGGTTTCCTCCAAACATGACACTTGGCATTCAGGCCAAAGAGTTCAATCTTGGTTTCATCAGACCAAAGAATCTTGTTTCTCATGGTCTGAGAGTCTTTAGGTGCCTTTTGGCAACTCCAAGTGGGCTGTCATGTGCCTTTTACTGAGGAGTGCCTTCTGTCTGGCCACTCTACCATAAATACCTGATTGGTGGAGTGCTGCAGAGATGGTTGTCCTTCTGGAAGGTTCTCCCATCTCCACAGAGGAACTCTAGAGCTCTGTCAGTGTGACCATCGGGTTCTTGGTCACCTCCCTGACCAAGGCCCTTCTCTCCCGACTGCTCAGTTTGTTTTAGAGAAGATAGTTCTAGGAAGAGTCTTGGTGGTTCCAAACTTCCATTTAAGAATCATGGATGCCACTGTGTTCTTGGGGACATTCAATGCTGCTGACATGTTTTGGTACCCTTCCCCAGATCTGTTCCTCAACACAATCCTGTCTCAGAGATCTACGGGCAATTCCTTTGACCTCATGGCTTGGGTTTTGCTCTGACATGCACTGTAAACTGTGCGACCTTATAAAGACAGGTGTGTGCCTTTACAAATCATATCCAATCAATTGAATTTACCACAGGTGGACTCCAATCAAGTTGTAGAAACATCTCAAGGATGATCAATGCAAACAGGATGCACCTGAGTTCAATTTCGAGCCTCATAGCAAAGGGGTCTGAATACTTATGTAAATAAGGTATCCGTTTTTTTTTATACATTTGCAAAAATGTATAAAAACCTGTTTTCGCTTGATCATTGTGGTAATGTGTGTAGATAAAAAATGTTTTTTAGAATAAGGCTGTAACGTAACAAAATGTGGAAAAAGTCAAGGAGTCAGAATACTTCTGAAGGCACTACAAGTAAGTTTCTCAGACTTCAGATTGATTGTAGGTGACTGTGACCTTGGGCTGTTACGGTGACCGCATTACCGCCACACCGGCAGTCACTTGTCATGACAGCAGTCAAATTCCACTTAACTAGACTTCTCCAAAACTGCTCTCTGATGCCGCTGATGGTCATTAGTTGCCTATCAAACTTGCTAAGGGTCAGTCGCTTATGGTCGGTGCACAGCGCTATATTGTTCCACTAATCATTCTGACATCAATGCAAATGCAATAAAAAATCTAATAAAACACTTCATGAGAGCTCTGGCATTCAGAGTTAGAGCAAAATAGGAGAGCCAGCTCCTCATAGCTGGTTGATGCATGGAATGAAATAAGTGTTCCTATAAGCCCATGTTGCTCAACATTTCCATAGGCTATGCAAAAGTGTTGATGGCCTCTATTAAAAAGACGAGGCTCCCATCAGGTTTCCATAGACTAGGCCTACTATATTTTTTTCTCAACTTTTCTAATATTAAGCACATTGTGTCGCTTTACAACTGGAGTAGCCTACCTGGCGGGTATGAAAAGGAATCGCAGCAAAAGCCTCCTCCATCCGCTATTCAAGTGCATAGAATTTACCCTACCCCAACAGCAGTACGATAGCCAGGGATGCTGAACGCGCTTATGTTCATTAACAGTCAATTACCATGAGACCGGCTGACAAAATTTCATGAGCGCCACAGCCCTAGTGTGAACAGGTGTGATGGTGAAGCGGAATGACTCTGGTTTGTGCCCTCACCTCATTGGTGACCAGGGTCAGGATACGGTCTAGATCCTCCACCAACTGCTTGAAGGTGGGCCGATGGGAGGAAATGGCATGCCAACAGTCTTTCATCATCATGTACCTGAGAGAGAGAGAGAGAGAGAGAGAGAGAGAGAGAGAGAGAGAGAGAGAGAGAGGGGTTAACAAAACTCCTGTATTATATATTTCCAAAGTACATGCCTTGTCACCCATTAAACAGACTGCTGTTCTTCTCTAAAACACTGTCAAAGTGGGTGAGATGATTAAGACTGATTTCTCTGAGCCTAAGTGTCCAGGTATGAACCAGAGAATCCAAACACAGAGCTATGCAGGTTCTATTTCTCTGTACTCTTTAACGTTCAAGACTGATGGACCTCAATGCCAATCCTATCCTTGGTCTGTTTGTCTGTCTCCACTGTGGGCTTCACTGTTTCCAGTACAGTGTGAGAACATTAGGCCCTACAGTACCGGTGTAGGCCGTAACATTGTTTTCTGTGTGACTGGACAGGCCCCATTGTGAATGAGGACATTGATACAGACCCAGGCCAGATGTGTAGGGTCATTGATCTGATGGAGATGGGGTGAGGGTGGGGACCCCAATAAAGTTTATGTGTGTTTGTGTGCGTCTGCCTGCGTGAATGCACACATTCGTGCTTGTGCGCCTGCCTACGTGCATGCATGTGTGTGTTTGAGATAAAAAGATAACGATGGTATCATACAGCTCGTTGGTGCAGTTGCCAGGCTTGTCCATGCGATGGCCCTCTTTCAGCAGCTTGAAGAGCTCTTCTACGGGGATGCCGGGGTACGGAGAACCCCCCAGGGTGAAGATCTCCCACATTAGCACCCCAAATGACCAGCTGTGAAGAAAAACACATACACACTAGAGTTCTCAATTTCAGCCCCAACCTGATGGGGCCTAACGGGTTTGGGCCGGGCCTGTGTTTTCAATCATTTTTTCATGGCATATATTTTTCTTTACAGTGCGTGCCTGTGTGAATGGTACACCCTATCTCTCTCTCTCCTCCGTCAGCTGCAGGAGAAAGTACACGCTGTATTGCGCTGTCCATTGGGCTGAGGCTGCTATCTAATTAGTTATACATTTGTTTCTTACTTGTTTCTCTGACTGAAAAGTTATGTTACCGAAATCCCTCTTTTGTTCAGACTGCAAAAACATTCCCTATTCGCTAAATGTGCCTTCCCTGCTATGCTCTGTTCACATGACACGTGCATGTACTCGTTAGGCCAAAGGCCGGCCATTAGCTAATAATATCCAGAACATTTATTTATTTATTATTTAATTATTCAAGACTCCATTTAATATTAAAAAAGTTTGTGTTTTCTGACTGTTTGAAACAGTGTAAACAGCACCAAACAGATAAGAAATCACAGAGAGTCTGTTCTAATGGAAAAAGTATTTATTAGACTATAAAGATTAAACACAGTCGCAATCCTACAATTGCTGACGTTGCAGTTTATCTGTTGAATTATTCAAGGCTCCCTTTGTTATTTCATTTTAAAACTAAGCCTACTGATGATGATATTAGCATGCTTATTATTATAATGATGATAATAAGAAGAAGAAAGCGATCAAGAAGACGGAGAGCACTGTGTGACCCATGTGTGTAAAGGTGGGCCTATTATAAAAACAAAAAATTATGTTTGTTTGGAACAGCGTAAACAATGCTGAATATTTTTTTTTTTTTTTAAATCACAGAATCTATTCTAATGAAAACAATTACTAAAATCTTTACTACAACATGGCAAAGTGTAAAAACAGTGGAATTCGTGAAATTGTTTTATTCAACATACAATACATGACAAAGTATGTGGACACCTGCTCGTCAAACATCTCATTCCAAAATCATGGGCATTAATATGGAGTTGGTCCCTCCTGTGCTGCTATAACAGCCTCCAGTCCTCTGGGAAGGCTTTCCACTACACGTTGGAACATTGCTGTGGGGACTTGCTTCCATTCAACCACAAAAGCATTAGTGAGGTTGGGCACTGATGTTGGGCGATTAGGCCTGGCTCACAGTCAGCGTTCCAATTCATCCCAAAGCTGTTCGATGGGGTTGAGGTCAGGGCTCTGTGCAGGCCAGGTAAGTTCTTCCACACCAATCTCGACAAACCATTTCTGTATGGACCTTGCTTTGGCCACGGGGGCATTGTCATGCTGAAACAGGAAAGGGCCTTCTCCAAACTGTTTCCACAAAGTTGGAAGCACAGAATCGTCTAGAATGTCATTGTATGTGGTAGCGTTTTGATTTCTCTTCATTTGAACTAAATGGCCACAGACCATTATTCCTCATCCACCAAACTTTACAGGTGGCACTACGCATTCGGGCAGGTAGCGTTCTCCTGGCATCCACCAAACTCAGATTCCTCCGCTGGACAGCCAGATGGTGAAGCGTGATTCACCACTCCAGAGAATGCATTTCCACTGCTCCAGAGTCCAATGGCAGCGAGCTTTACACCACGCCAGCCGTCGCTTGGCATTGCGCATGGTGATCTAAGGCTTGTGTGCGGCTGCTCGGCCATGGAAATCCATTTCATGACGCTCCCGACGAACAGTTCTTGTGCTGACGTTGCTTGTGCTGACGTGTCCACATACTTTTGCATATATAGTGTAGCTTACATGTTGTGGTTGTCTGAGGCAGTTGGACCTCACGGAATCAAACAAACACCTAAACGGGCAACAGAAGGAGCATCGGTCTAATTTCTGAAAATATATATGGATGTTTTATACACCCTGAGTCTACATATGACAGTTGTTGATTATACTCAATTTGGGTTTTCCCCTCTCCTAACTTTTCTTAGACAAGGCAAGGGCTTTTCCCTCTCTCCTCACTCCGCTTGATGATGTCTCTGCCACATTGTTGTCAACACCAGTGTAAGTGAATAACCTTCTGGTTAACTTTAGCAAAATAGCAACCAACATGGTCTATAAATCTGCCATTACATTTCTTGCCTGGGCTCGGGCTTCAGCTCATCGGGTTTGGGTCAGACCAGGCTTCAATTTTCAGGCCAGATGAGAACTCTAATACACACATATTCAACATGATTGATTTCATCACTATTATCATGTTATACATCCATTGATACATACATACATACATACATACATACATACATACATACATACATACATACATACATACATACATACATACATACATACATACATACATACATACATACATACATACATACATACATACATACATACATACATACATACAAGTGATAACAATTGATAGCGATGAAAGTATGAAAGTACATATCATTATAATATATTTTTTCCTCACAAGATTTCCACAGGTACTGCTAAGAGAACCAAAGGGTTGAAGGGTAACTGTTTAAAGAACCCACAGCTGCTGTCATTCCATTGATTCCATTAATTAAAATGCTAAACATCCTCTATTAAAGTTCTCCCCTAGCATTAATTTAGATGTACTCAGTTTGACAAATGGATGTTTTGTGTTGAGGTGGTGGGGAACAAATCAAATGGAATTGTATTGGACACATGTACCGAATACAACTTTACCGTGAAATGCTTGCTTTACGAGCCCTTCACAACGAGGCAGACTTAAAAATAAGAAAATAAGAAATATACAAATAGTATCACAAGAGGAACTATATACAGGGAAAAGTTATGTAGCAGCAGCATATGATGATTGTGAAAGTATGTGTGTGTGTGACATTGGTATATATGTGTGTTATGTTTGTGCGTATGTAGTGTATGTGAATGTGTTTGGGTTTGTGTGAGAGTGTCAATGTAATGTGTGTGAGTGAGTGTATACAGTGCATTCGGAAAGTAGTCACACCCTTGACTTTTTCCACGTTTTGTTACGTTTCAGCCTTATTCGAAAATTGATTAAAGTGTTATTTTCCCCTCATCAATCTACACACAATACCCCATAATGACAAAGCAAAAAACATTTTTGCTAATGTATATACAGTTCCAGTCAAACGTTTGGGCACACCTACTCATGCAAGGGTTTTTCTTTATTTTTACTATTTTCTACATTGTATAATAATAGTGAAGACATCAACACTATGAAATAACACATATGGAATCATGTAGTAACCAAAAAATTGTTAAACAAATCAAAATATATTATATATTTGAGATTCTTCAAAGTAGCCACCCTTTGCCTTGATGACAGCTTTGCACATTCTTGGCATTCTCTCAACACAGCTTCAAATTCAAAAACATTAGCCAGGAGAGATTGACATGCATATTATTAATGTTAGCTCTCTGTGTGCATCCAAGGGCTAGCCGTGCAGCCCTGTTCTGAGCCAATTGCAATTTTCCTAAGTCCCTTTTTGTGGCAACTGACCACACGACTGAACAGTAGTCCAGGTGCGACAAATCTAGGGCCTGTAGGGGAAGATGAGGAGCGGCGCCATGTGAGGACGTACTTTTCTGAGCTCCTTGTTCCAAAACATATGGGCAGATTGTAATGTTGATTAAAATACCACTCTACAATCTGAGACTCAATTTTAAGGCTTACTGTCATGTTTTTGTCAACGATGCCAGGCACCAACTGCAAGAATCAGCGTAAGGCTAATGCTAACAGACCAGCTAGCCTAGCCAAGGACCATGAGGCTACCCCAACGGCTGAACACTGCAGTCGAGGCGACTGGACAAGAAGCTATTCTACAGGCATTAACTGAAATGAAGACGAAAAAGGCAGAGATGCAGTCGGCAGAGCTACGAAACCAGGTTAGCCAGCTGAGAGAGGAGCTGAAAACTGCCATCAGACCAGCCTTTGGAACTTTGGTTTTCCTAGATATGGGTACTATATTGTGATCACTACATCCGATGGATCTAGATACTGCTTTCAAGCTAATTTCTGCAACATCAGTAAAGATGTGATCAATACATGTTGATGATTTCATTCCTGTGCTGTTTGTAACTACCCTGACTGATAACATGAACCAGGTTGCAGGCACCGGTTACACTTAAGATTTTTTTTGAGTAGGCAGCTTGATGAAAGCCAGTCAATATTTAAATCACCCCAAAAATATACCTCTCTGTTGATATCACATACATTTTCAAGCATTTCACACGTTATCCAGATACTGACTGTTAGCACATGGTGGTCTATAGCAGCTTCCCACTAGAATGGGTTTTAGGTGAGGCAGATGAACCTGTAACCATATTACTTCGACAGTATTTAACATGAGATCCTCTCTAAGCTTTACAGGAATGTGGTTCTCAATATAAACATCAACACATCCACCATTGGCATTTCTGTCTTTTCTGTAAATGTTATAACCTTGTATTGCTACCACTGTATCATCAACAGTATTATCTAAGTGAGTTTCAGAGATATGAATGTCATCTGTTACAAGCAAATTATTGATTTCATGAACCTTGTTTCTTAAGATACATATGTTAATGTGGGCTCCCGAGTGGCGCAGTGGTCTAAGGCACTGCATCTCAGTGCTAGAGGCGTCACTACAGACCCTGGTTTGATTCCAGGCTGTATCACAACTGGCCGTGATTGGGAGTCCCATAGGGCGCCGCACAATTGGCCCAGCATGGTCTGGGTTAGGGTTTGGCCGGGGTAGGCCGTCATGGTAAATAAGAATATTTTCTTAAGTGATTTGCCTAGTTAAATAAAGGTAAAATAAATAAATAACGTGGGCTATTTTGAGCACTTTTCTTCTGGGATGCTTACTTGTTTTCATTGCTTTACTGGGAAGCTTAGCAGAAGTAGATATTCTCATGTTGATTATGTTAGTGCATAGTTGAGCTGCACACAGTGGACTTCCTACTAGGGCACACCGCCTCAGTGCTAACAATATAAATCTGGTTCATAGGCACACGATTACTGCATACAACAGCTGTAGGATCAGAAGAGGCATTCAGGGCAGTTAGAGGGACTTACATTGTGTCTACCAACGCCCCTGGTATAATGTACTGTACATTTGCTTAAGCATTATGACAACTCAGCGTCACAATGGTAGGGATTAACTGAGCTGGTAACTTATCATTGATAAATCATTGTCTCAACGCAGCCTTACAATGCCGTGAAAGGATCCAGGAACACAAATGATTTGGGTGGATCCTATCGTCCTTATAAAACGTGTTTGATTCAAAAAGGTATCGAAATTGTCAATAAAAGTTACACCAATTGAGCTGCAATCACGTAGCCAGTTGTGAAGAGAAAGAAAATTGAAAGCGTTCAATGCCACGAAGCAGAGAGGGCACAGGGCCAGATATGATGGGTATTTTATTAGTGTCTAGTAGAGTCAATCAGCTTTTTATGATGTCATTAGCTGCCCTTCATAATGTAATTAAAACCCACGTGGACTACAATGGAATCGATTTTCATGTCCTGTTGTAGTAAATTCAGGAGTAGCTAAGTAATGTAATTAATAGGACATTGTTTTTGCACCAGGAACAGTCACATTTCTCACCATGGAGCTGCCCAAAATCACGGCTGGTGAGAAGGATGAGGAAATCCGCCCAATCCCACGCTTCACAGGATTCGGATATCCCCAGCGCTGGGAACCCCCAGTGATGAAGGTGCAGGAAAATCAGGCTCCGAGACGGCAAAACTTTTCGTTGTTTGTATCCGCTCCAGGTCTCTCGTTGGGAGTGTAGACTGCTTTGCCGGTTGGCTACTGTCTTCAGCTTCCACGGCACATGACATGCGACCATCGTTGATTGCCATGCTCCTCTTGCTGTGCTCCTTTGACTCCGATATCAGATGGGGATCTCCGGGCAACACCGACCAGTCGGATAACGACAAACGACAAGGCGGAGATGCATCCAACAAGCCCGAACGCCGTCCAGCCACCGGCGTAGAAAAGGTTAACATTCCACTCTGTGCTTTCCCCAGTTTCTTACGTAGGCTGGCGATTTGAGTAATCAAGGAAGCCACCTCAAGCCTATAATCCTCGGCAAGCAAACAATTGCCGCATTGGAACTCGGAGTGATCCGGTTTGTCCCGAAACAAAGCGTAGTAGATACAGCTCCTACAGTGCTGGAACCGTTAATTTATTTCTCCAGACAAAAGGGCTCCATTGCAAAACTAATCTGGGACTAACTTTGTTAGCTTGATGGCTAGCAGCTCTGTCAAACAGGCTATTGAGCGGGATTCCGGGACAAGAAATAGCAGTCCTCGCTGTTAAAAGCAAACAGCATCGCGGAATCCATGCAAAAACAAGTTCAGTATTTATATTTAACAAATATTGGTTATGTTTTTGTCAAAAATAACAAATTGATTGTTTCCAGCATACAGTGTTCAGCTGCGCACTTTGATGATTTCACTGTGTGATGACACGGCCAAGCAAGCTGTCATGTGCCTTTTACTGAGGAGTGGCTTCCGTCTGGCCACTCTACCATAAAGGCCTGATTGGTGGAGTGCTGCAGATTGTTGTCCTTCTGGAAGATTCTCCCATCTCGACAGAGAAACTCTGGAGCTCAGATAGGGTGACCATAGCGTTCTTGGTCACCTCCCTGACCAAGGCCCCTGTGTTCTTGGGGACCTTCAATGCTGCAAAAATGTTTTGGTACCCTTCACCAGATCTGTGCCTTGACACAATCCTGTCTCCGAGCTCTACTGACAATTCCTTTGACCTCATGGCTTGGTTTTTGCTCTAACATGCACTGTCATCTGTGGGACCTTATATAGACAGGTGTGTGCCTTTCCAAATCTTGTCCAATCAATTGAATTTACCAAAGGTGGACTCCAATCAAGCTGTAGCAACATCTCAAGAATGACCAATGGAAACAGGATGCACCTGAGCTCAAGTTCGAGTCTCATGGCAAAGGGTCTGAATACTCATGTAAATAAGGTATTTGCAAACATTTCTAAAAACCTGTTTTTGTTTTGCCATTATGGGGTATTGTGTGTAGATTGATGAGGATTTTTATTTATTTAATACATTTTAGAATTTTAGAACGTAAAAAAAATATGGAAAAATGGAAGGGGTCTGAATACTTTCCGAATGCACTGTATATAGTCTTGTGAGTGTGCAGAGAGTCAGTGCAAGATATGGCCAATGCAGATAGTCCGGGTAACCATTTAATTAACTATTTAGCAGTGTTATGGCTTGGGGGTAGAAGCTGTCTCGGAGCCTGTTGGTCCGAGAACTGATGCTCCGATACCGCTTGCCGGACGGTAGCAGAGTGAACAATCTATAGCTTGGTTGGCTGGTGCAATTTCTTGGTCCTTCCTCTGACATCGCCTGATATAGAGGTCCTGGATGGCAGGGCGCTCGGCCACAGTGATGTACTGGGACGTCCGCACCACCCTCTGTAGAGCTTTGCGGTCGAGAGCGGTTCATTTGTCATACCAAGCTGTGATGCAGCCAGTCAAGATGCTCTCAATGGTGCAGCTGTAGAACCTTTTGAGAATCGGAGGGCCCATACCAAATGTTTTCAGCCTCTTGAGGGGTAAGACTGTCGTGCCATCTTCATGACTCTGCAGGTGTGTGTCGACCATGTTAAGTCCTTAGTGATGTAAAGAGGCGCTGTCGTGCCCTCTTCACGACTGTGCAGGTGTAACAGTTTAGCTTCCGTCCCGCTCCTCGCCCCTACCTGGGCTCGAACCAGGGACCCTCTGCACACATCGACAACAGCCACCCTCGAAGCATCGTTACCCATCGCTCCACAAAATCTGCGGCCGTTGCAGAGCAAGGGGAACAACTACTTCAAGGTCTCAGAGCGAGTGACGTCACCGATTGAAACGCTATTAGCGCGCACCACCGCTAACTAGCTAGCCATTTCACATCAGTTACACGGGTGTGTGTGGAGCATGTGATGTAGATGCCAAGGAACTTGAAGCTCTTGACCTGCTCCACTACAGCCCTGTCGATGTGGATGTGCTTTCCCCTCTTTTTCTTGTAGTTCACGATTAGCTCCTTGGTCTTACTGACATTGAGGGAGAGACTGTTGTCCTGGCACAACACTGCCAAGTCTCTGATCTCTTCCCTGTACGCGGTATCATCGCCGTCGGTGATCAGGCCCACAACTTTCGTGTCGTCAGCAAACTTGATGATGGTGTTGGAGTCTTGCGTGGCCTCGCAGTCATGGTTGAACAGGGAGTACAGGGGAGGACTAAAGGTATCAGCATGCTTGCATACTCCCTTAAAATACCTTCGGTCGAATAACAAGAAAAACGCAGCAATAGTACAGTTTGTCCATTTTGAGATGCCGTAGCCAATATACACTTCCTCAAAATAGTCCGAATTAATCTAAGATCATTCATTTTGACATTTTTGCAGAGGAGATCTTAGTTGCGCAATTTTACATCTAAATAAGATGTTTGGTGCAGTATTTCTCAATGAAAAAATTTGCATGAAAACAAGTCGTCTCTTGTTGAATGACAACAAAGACTTTATTGAAAAAGATCTACTGTTGACCAATTACCGACGAAAAGGCTTAGACTTTGGCTCAGAGCTTTGGCTTGCCACCAGTAAAAAAATGTGTGTGACAAAACAGCCGAAAAAATTCCTCACCGAAGTCCAAGACAAACAAAAACGTCACAAAATGTTGTCAGAATATATGCACAAACTCTTCTGAACTGTTTCGGCTGGGAAGCGTGCGGACACCTTAAGCGCACACCCCTGAGGGGCTCCCGTGTTGATGGTCACCATGGCAGAGGTGTTGTTACCTACCCTCACCAACTGGGGCATCACATCAGGAAGTCCATGATCCAGTTGCAGAGAGAGGTTTTGGTGATGAGCTTGGATGAGCTGTAGCAGGGTGTAACTATCAATGCCCTCTTTCTGACCTCCCTCCGGTAGCCCGCACCACCCCGCGGCACCGACCCGCTCCTAGAGCTGGTGGGTCGTGCCACGCTGGCATCAAAGATGCCCTTTGTCCCAATACTGGACAGTCACAATGTCACACTGGCCCCCATTGTCCAGTCACTAGTCAGAGTGACACACCAAAACAAACAGTGAACTGGACCACCCACTCAGAGATAACAAGGCTAACAGTATAGATTACTATTTATGTAATGGATGATGGATGGATGTAATGGTGTTAATAGCTAGCTCACTTCTACTGTACAGTGTCCGGTCATTATTGCAACACTCATTGAAAGCATCAATAATACCCTGATATTGACATTCATCAATAGCATGCTGTATTTACATACAGTGATACACAAGATCAATGTTTCCCCTAAATTAATTTAACAGCGGGAAAAAAATCCCCGGGGAAAGATACACTGAGAACAGACAACACTTCCATTGAATGGCATATCTCAACAACAAAAAATCTATGAATCATCATGGCAGTGTGTGAGTTCGGAGCAACAAAGAGTGTATTATAGCACACGCAGGGAAATGCGGCACACACACACACACATACACAGAACTACACGCCTACGTTAATGACCCAAAGAGAACACGACACAGACACACTTTTCTTCTATTTAGTCCTGTGGGTATCTCTCCATCCATCTGTTAACATAACTGGCCCTGAATTTGTTCTCTCCTATCTCCCACCATATCTTTCCGTTTGTTTACATACTCCTCTGCTCCATTCAATGGCACTTTGTATCCATCGCTCACCTCTCATCATTCCATTGGGCCATGTAGATATACACACAAGCGCTCTCTCTCTGTCTCTCTCTCTCTCACACGAAGGTAGAATACAACAGGGGAATGGGGGGGTGAGGCTGGTCTGCTAACTAGCCTAAATAAATGAAGCTGATGCAGAATAGCATACTTCTGTGGCTCAAATCAGTGCTCACTGTTAGCTGGTTGGGCATTTCACTCTAACATTTTCCTTGACAAACAACAATATGTATATGAATTGTAAAAAGGAGATCAGTACACATACGTCAGACCATGGGGGTATTACTTAATCCAAATGAGACATCGTATACTCATTTAATCTGATGTCATGTTATGGATCAGTTTTTTGCTTAAGTGTGATTCAGATGGGGGAGTCGGCTACTCTTTTGTTCTTCTGTTTCCTTTTTCAGAGCAAGTACTCCTTGAAAGAGATGAGGAAAGACAGGTCTGCTGCCATTCACTTTCGAGATTAATGAAAATGAAAACGGAGAGGGGGAAAATAGGGATTATTTTGTTCACGGAAAAGGCCCCCGAAAAAGATGAGCCACATGTTCAAAGAATGAAGACTCAAGACTGAGAGACGAGTGTGTGCAGAATGGGTGGAAGGTGAGAGAGGAGAGAGGAGGCCTAATTTGAAGGTTGGGGGCGAGGTGGTATTGTTGCGTTCAGTTATGTGTGAAAGACTTGAAGGAGGTCTACGGGAGACTTCCGAGCAGGGCAGGGGGAGGTGGGCTCTGGCCCCTTCCAGAGGCTTTGAAGACAGGCAGATTAGTAACACAGCATTGGCTGCAAGTCTAGCGTGAAACTTTCACTTTTGCCACAGACCGGGCCGGTACACAACCCACCCCCCCAAAAATACCACCCCGCACCCACTAACTCCACCACAAACAAAACACCTCACTGACCTCCTGTACCCGATCCCCCACCACCATCCCACCATCTTATCCCCTCGGTCTTAATGCAAAACAATTTGCATCACAGAGCTACAGCCAGTGAGTGTATAGGCCAGGGTTGTGTTAATTAGGGCACACAATGACAAATGTTTTAAAGTGTTTTGCAACTGAAAAATAATATAAAAGTGTTTTATTGTACAGGTCTAGCTAGTCCCTCCCTGTTTTAATAGTTTTTCTTGCATTTGGTGCCGAATGAACACAGTCTAGGCTGAGTTCCTGCTTTTAATAAAATTACGTTCACCCAATGTGGAATAGACGTTGAATTGACGTCTGTGCCCAGTGGACTGTATGGGTGTGAGAGAGAGTAAAAACAAGTTACAGTACTTACACATCGCTCTGGTGAGTGTACACACGGTCGAAGAGCGCCTCAGGAGCCATCCACTTCACCGGGAGACGACCCTGAGGACAAACCCACACAGGTCAGAGGTCAATAGGTCACAGGGTTGAAAAAGTTACAGTTAGATATCTATGCGCAAACAGACATCCTCTGGGGTATTTTATGACCATGATTTATTCGCCAATCATGCAGCTCTTCCAGGTTCCTGGTATTCCCAGGAATCTCATTAGATCTGGGAATTTTTTTTTTTTTTTTTTTTTATTAAGATCCCCATTCGCTGACGCTATAACGTCAGCTATTCTTCCTGTGGTTCAAACAGAACTATAAAGACATTACAAACACTTAACAAGTAGACATTAAAGACCATTAAAATACCTTACAGGTAATACATTTAACATTCAGTTAAATGTATTACATGTATTACATTACATTAAATGTATTACATTACATTAAATGTATTACATTACATTAAATGTATTTCAGTGGGATTAGTATCTGTCCAGTCATAATGGTCGATCACATTAGATGTTCTTTTATTGTTTTCTTGAAGTTGGATTTACTTTTTGCCTGAGAAATGTGATTTCTTAAAGAATTCCATTCAGTGATGGCTCTGTATATTACTTTAGATTTGAGATTTGTCCTTGGTCTGGGGGGTATAAGATTAACGTGCCTGTCTGACTTGGTGGTGGTTATGTTCGTTACACTAGTTGGACAAAAAAGTACTTTGGTTTCTTCAAAATTACTACACCCCCCCCCCCCCCCAAAAAAAAACAGGAAGCCATGAGAGATTAAGATGCATTCGGTAGACATTCATACGGTTAGAGCAATGAAGAGCCAATCAGGCAGCACTGTTTTGAGATAGTTTTTTTTGCAGCAGATGACCATATGACTGGACAGTACTCTAGGTGTGATAGAACCAAAGCTTGAATTCCCTGATTAAGAGCGCTGGATGTTACATACTCAGAATGTTTTCTTGTTATAGCAATGCCCCTACCTATTTCGATTACAAGGTTATCTATATGTTCACACCAGGATAGAGCTGCGTCCAATGTGACACCAAGCAGTTTGGTCTTATTACCTTGTCCCACAGGCAACCCATCCATCGACAAGTTTAACTGAGGGTCACCAGCAAGCATTTATCTTGGACCAAATACAATACATTTTGTTTGAGGAAATAGTCAACACCAATTTGTTAACGTTAACCCACTCAGACACTGTTCTTAGTTCTTTGTTCAGGACATTTGTTAACTCATTATATGCTGATGCAGCGCCATACATTGTAGAGTCATCAGGATACATAACCACTCTTGCTTTATTCATTACTGAGGGTACAGTAAATCATTAGTAAAGAAGTGGGTCTAGGCAGCTAACTTGAGGAACACCACAGTGTAAATCTTTACTGTTCGAAAAGCTACCATTAAATAATACTTTTTGCCTTCTCCTGGATAGATAGCTTACCATCCAGAATAGAGCAGCATAACATTTGAGTTTACCTAGCAACAGTTCATGATCAATTACATCAAAAGCAGCACTAAAGTCTAGCACTGCACCCACTAACTTCCTGTCATCCATACATTTTAGCCAATCATCTGTCACAGCCCTCCCACTCACTGCAGCGCTAGATAGAACTTTGTAGAATAACACCAATCTACGAAAAATATAACAGCGAAAATACTAGATTCTATGTGATCAATTTGGGTCGCGGGTTCACAATTTGACCTTTTCTGAGATCTCTGCCAAGCAAGGAGCCGACCTAATCCCACATCCCAGTCCCACTTTTACCTTGCAACCCCATTGGACATAATTTCACCTGCCAATCAACATTGTCCATCTTCCCTCTCTGACTGTAGGCTACATCCCTTGTTTCATGTTGCCAGATCATTACGGCAAAATATATCTACTAAAATGAGAGGGAGACTAGTGCGCAACACTACGCAACATAACGTCCACTTCATAGGATGACACATACGGGCTAAAAGGATCCTGTTTATGTACCAAATGTTTCATTAGATTGTAACTGTCACGTGTGCTCCCTCTCCGGCCTCTAGGTCACCAGGCTGCTCGTTATGGCGCACACCTGTTACCATCGTTACGCGCACCTGCGCGTCTTCAGACTCACCTGCCCTATGTATGTCACTCCCTTTGGTTCCTTCCCCAGGTGTCATTGTTTCTGTTTCATGTCTATTCATTGTTCGAGGTTCTTGGTTTGTATTATGTTAATTTTATTAAAAAACTCACTCCCTGAACTTGCTTCCTGACTCTCAGCGCACATCGTTACAGTAACTTTCCTACAGTAGCCAGCTGACAGTGAACATATCCTTGTAAATACATTTCTGCTGCTGATATCATCAGCCTAGGTACTGATGCATGCATCTATCGAAATGGTAACTGTGGTAAATACTTCCCAAAGTTGTGTCAAGTTGGCTGGATGTCCTTTGGGAAGTGGACCATTCTCGATACCGGTCCATCTGGCACCTCCTAAATGTACCATACCCGGTTCAAAGGAACTTAAATATTTTGTCTTGCCCATTCACCCATTCAATACATGTCTCAAGACGACAACAACAAAAAATTATTTAACCTTTCTCATCTCCATCTACATTGAAGTAGATTTAACAAGTGAAATCAATAAAGGATCATAGCTTTCACCTGGATTCACCTGGTCAGTCTGTCATGGAAAGAGCAGGTGTTCTTAATGTTTTGTACACTCAGTGTATAATCCATGTATTGAGATTTTTGCATCCTCAAATGAGTCTCTGATATTGCTAATACATAAATGGTATGACTGCACAATTAATTAATCGTATTCCTTAAACTGCATTTATTCATACTGTATGAGCAATCAACAGAGCTTTCTTTGGTAAATTCTGAGTATTTGATTGTCCGAGCATGAACCAGCAGATAGTCAGTGTGTGTGTGTGGGGGGGGGGGGGGGAGGGGCTGAGATTACTAACCCAAAGGTGTATTTCTGTCACTCCTCATAGGCCCTTGGGAGAAGGGTGAACAATCAGTTTGTCATACTGCAGGTAGGCTATGTCCCCACATTCTCGTGCAGCATTCATAGCTGGCATGAGTTATTCTCTTCTTTGGTGGACTGCCTCAGTGAAATCCTCATCGATGAAGATGTTGGACCCTTTAAGGGTTTTCGCTCTTTCAAGAACCTCAAGCTCGTCCTTGAACCTGAAGAACTTCACTACAATCGTGCTTCATTCTATAGCTAGAGGACTCCTGATATCTCCAGGAGTGATATGTATGTATATTTTTTTCTTTATCCGTTGTGGTCTAGTACTGTCTTTTTGCTAGCTAGGGCCATCTACTGCTGCCTGTCTTCCCATCTACTTGGTGTGTGAACTGCTGACTGATCATAATTTTCAGATAGTTGTTGACACATCAACCAGGCTCAAGGGGCAGGAACTGTGTGACTTTCTTTGGTAATCAGTGGCTGTATAGGTGGGGGACTGGTTTCACTTCTCCTAGGCAATCAGTGTTAGCCCTTCAGTCTCCCGTGGTTTCTCAGTCGCAGCTGTAAGCGGCGGTCGTGTCAGTTTTGTCACAAAACAAAGAGAGTCGCCAAAACAAAGACAGTTCTGCCGAGTCGTTCGAGGAAGGCGCCACACAACTCTCTCACTTGAGTATCTTACGTAGATTTTCTAATGTTGCTCTTTTGTAGCTTTGTCAACTATGTGCGTGTTTTCTATACCTGTTTGCACCTATCTCGGTAGGCTTTACAGACACTCCCCACACCCTGGCTGCAACCCCTCTAATTTAGTGTACCCTGCGTGCACAACCCATATGGAATTCCGGGTCTCTGTTAGCATTTGGAACAGCCAATTTGCAGTCAAGAACGCAAAGTTCATCTCAGCCTATACTTTTCTAGAGGCTGCTCGACCTACTAATCTCACTGCAACCCCTCCCCCCCTCCAGGTCTCTGATCACTACTTAGTTTCCTTTTCTGTCTCCCTTTCCACCAACCCTAACCACTCAGCTCCTACCCAGATGGTCATGTGCCGTCACAATCTTTGCTCTCTCTCTCTCCCACTACTCTCTCCTCTTCTATCCTATCATCGCTCCCTTCTGCTAAATCCTTCTCCCTCTTGTCTCCCGATTCTGCCTCTTCGACCCTACTCTCCTCCCTTCCCGCATCCTATGACTCGCCCTGTCCCCTTTCCGCTCGGCCCTCCCCTCCTACTCCGTGGCTGAGTGACTCCTTGCGAGCTTACAGAACAGGGCTACGGGCAGCTGAGCGAAAATGAAACTTCCGGAGGACCTATCATCCTTTCACTCCCTCCTTTCTACCTTCTCTTATTCTATCTGCTGCTAAAGCCACTTTCTACCACTCTAAATTTCAAAGCTTTGCCTTTAACCCTAGGAAACTCCCCCCCCCTCTCCCTCTGTGGACGACTTTGTCAACCACTTTGACAAAAAGGTTGACGACATCCGGTACTCATTCACTAAGCCTATTGAGTCCACTAGTCTCAAACTACCCCACGTCTTGACCTCTTTCTCCCCTCTCTCTCCAGATGACATCCTGCAACTAGTGAGGTCTGGCCACCCAACCCCATCCCCTCCTCCCTTCTCCAGACCATCTCTGGAGACCTTCTCCCATACCTCCCTTCCCTCATCAAATCATCCCTGACCACCCTCTGCATCCCCTCTGACTTCAAAGTGGCTCGAGTTGCTCCCCTTCTCAAGAAATCAACACTCGACTCATCTGACATCAAACTATAAATCTGTATTATTTTCTTTCCAAAACACTTGAGCGTGCTGTCTCTGATCAACTTTCTCGTTATCTCTCTCAGAATGATCTTCTTGACCCTAACCAGTCAGGCTTCAAGATGGGTCACTCAACCAAGACTGCTCTTCTCTGTGTCATGGAGGCTCTCCGCACGGCTAAAGCTGACTCTCTCCTCTGTTCTCATCCTCCTAGAGCTAACCGCTAGATCTAACAATCAGATCATTTTCTCCACCCTCTCAGTGGGTCAATGCACACTCTTGGATTGCATCCTACCTGGCAGGCCGCTCCGACCAGGTGACGTGAAGAGGATCTGTGTTTGCACCATGTACTCTCACTACTGGTGTCCCCCAGGGCTCGGTTCTAGGCCCTCTCCTCTTCTGTCTATACACCAAGTCACTCGGCTCCATCATATCCTCACATGGTCTCTCCAATCTCTGCTATCACCCCCCCCAGATATCTCAACTTGGATGTCGGCCCACCACCTCAAGCTCAACCTTGACAAGACGGAACTGCTCCTCCTCCTGGTGAAGGCCTGTCCTCTCAAAGACCTCTCCATCAAGGCTGACAACTCCAGTGTCGCCCTCCCAGAGTGCAAAGAACCTTAGCGTGACCCTGGACAACACCCTGTCGTTCTCTACAAACATCAAAGCAGTGACCCGCTCCTGCAGGTTCATGCTCTACAACATCCGTAGAGTACGACCAAACTTCACACAGGAAGCGGAGCAGGTCCTAATCCAGGCACTTGTCCTCTCCCTTCTGGACTTCTGCAACTCGCTGTTGGCTGGGATCCCTGCTTGTGCCATCAAACCCCTGCAACTTATTTTCAACCTTCTCATGTCACCCCGCTCCTCCGCACACTCCACTGGCTTCCAGCCGAAGCTCGCATCCACTACAAGGCCATTTCGCTTACCTACGGAACAGCAAGAGGAAATGCCCATCCCTACCTTCAGGCTATGCTCACACCCTACACCCCAACTCAAGCACTCAGTTCTGCCACCTCCGGTCTCTTGGCCCTCCCAAGCTCTACTGTCCTGGCACCCCAACGGTGGAACCAGCTTCCCCCTGAAGCTAGGACAGCAGAGTCCCTGCCCATCTTCCGAAAACATCTGAAACCCTACCTCCTCAAACAGTATCTTAAATAATCCTCCTCACCTCGCAAGTTATGAACTTTGTCTCTGATTCTGCCCATATTTCACTATGACTTTCCTGGATACCATCTATTACAATATTATTTTGCCTTGATTGACCCGCCAGGTAATCAGCTTTCCCAGATAGGGTTAGGAGGCTCTCATAGATGGTGATGATATCCATCCTTATAGAGGAACCGTCATGATGATTAACATTATATTTGCCCCTACCTTTTTAACACACCTTCTGAAATAAGTATATTTTCTCCTAGACTACATCATCACCATCACCCATTGTCTATGGCCCATGCTGTTGTGGGTGGTTGTTTTCAACTAGGCTAGGTTCTCAGCATTATAGTATGTGTAATGAAAAAGCAGCAGGCTATGCTATGCTCTACAGTGGGAATGGGATGAATGCTACTAGGGTTCTACTATGAAGATGACAAGCCCTCTGCTCTCCATCTCTTTCAGTATCTGTCTCTCTCTCTCGGGCTGTTTGGACAAGTGGCTATGGAAGTGAAGGAACAAGAGAGGCACAGAGCCACTCTGTAAGCACTGCATTTACTGATGGTCTGGGAACCTCCAGTCTCTGCCAAGACTGAGAAGGGAGGGAGGGAAGTGTTAACTCAAAATAACACAACTGGGTTCCAGTTGAACAACATTTTCTTTGGTGTTGCACGGTATACCGACACTTCGGTACTTATTAAATACTAGAACACGAATAACGGTTCGGAACTAGAAGTTTTGTTACTTTCGGTACTTCAGTCAAATCTGTCTCACGTCATAGACTCGATCCATCAATCCGTATGTCTAGTAATTTGTCTGAATCTTAAGGGGGCCGTAGTAAGCTAGCCATGCTTGCACTTGCAGCTGACACAGTGCAAGCCACTTTTGAGAAGCAAGCGAGAGGAGAGAGAATGCAGACAGCATGGCTTCTTCTAAAGAAAATATCATACCTCCATGCCCGCAGCTTGTTGACAAAACTGTCTCCAGAAGTGTGGAACTTCTATGGAAATAACTATGGAAATAATTTGCTTAAAGAGCAGATGAGGGCCAGCTCATCCTCATAACGGTGTTACAAAGCAGTGCAGTGCAAGGGAGGTTTAGTTCCAAAACAATGTATAAAAAGTATTTTATTTTTATTTTTAATACATGACTTTCGCATTGTAACATTCTACTAGCAACTACATTTGAATTATTTGTAAGTGTCAAGGACATATTAATACAAAAATATTTAACACCATACATTTACAAAAATGTCTAAACCTGTTTTCGCTTTGTCATTATGGGGTATTGTGTGTAGATTGAGGGGGAATAAAATATTTAATCAATTTTAGAATAAGATTGTAATGAAACAAAATGTGGAAAAAGTCGAGGTCTAAATACTTTCCAAATGCACTATATATAATAAATGCACTTAGTCCAATTTGTCATACCCCATCAGAACCCCAAAAATATGCTTGTTCTACTCAATTGTTTCTAAACAATGTAATTTTAAACAGATACCGTTTAACCTCTGAATCTGGATAACA
The DNA here is from genome assembly GCF_045679555.1 of Salvelinus alpinus. NCBI lineage: Eukaryota > Metazoa > Chordata > Actinopteri > Salmoniformes > Salmonidae > Salvelinus > Salvelinus alpinus. The sequence goes on from NC_092117.1 coordinate 2,526,901, forward strand.
TTTACATTTTGTATCCATAGCTCATCGATTTTTTTTTTTTTTTTTTAATTTTAATACATATTTTTTGTTGTTGAGTGGTTACATTTCTCCACCTCCAATTCCTCAGCTTTTGAACAAAACAGTCGTCCCATTCTAAATCTTCATCATACTTTCGTAATTTTGTGGGACTTGCGACGTAAAAGTCCCGAGTTTAAATCTTCATCATACCTCTTGACTTTTTATTATTTAGCACGCGACTCTCACACCGTTTAAGCTAGAAATGCGGTTACAACTTTAAGATATGTAGACTAGCCATGACCAGTGTGATTACGTAACGTTTTTTATATCATTTATACATTTTAATTCATACGTCTAAGCCAGGGTAGTTTAGCTATTTGATTTTGAATTGTAAGACCCCTTGAAGTATAAAAATATATATTGTATGGAGAGAAAAAAATTGGCCTTACTGCTATTAGCCCAAACAAACACATTGAATAACAGATTCACTGAGATATAAGAAAGATCAGGAAACACATTTGATGTATTTAACCCTTTTTTTGAACAAATATCTTATTCTGATAAAGTGACAGCTGTTTTGGTAACCACAACATTTTCTGTAACTTTTTATACACAACGGACATTTTCAACACTTCTACCATGTTGTCTAACTTGTTGGAGAGGGTACGACATCTTCATCTCCTTCTCCGCTATTGAAATCTGTTCACGGAACCAAAATATCCGCTACGGACCAAATGAAACAGCCGTTTCAGTAACTGCATTAACACATTTTCCCCCATCTGTTTCCAAACAACTGCCGTTTTTGACCACTCCCCGAACAAGTCAGACAAAAACCAGTGTATAAAATCTTTCTCTGCTTTTCAAAACTGAAAAAATAAATATTAGGAATAGCTTCGACCAATCAATAGATAACGCTGTTTTAGTAAAACACCAACTGATCTCTTTCTAGATGCAGCAAGTCATGTCAGAAGCTAGCAGATTCATTATTTACCAACAACAGCTGCTAATTCCAATAAAACGACATCAGGTTTTGAAGTTCACTTTCCTTGCTTTGTCTAACAACACTATCATGAATCTAGCAAATACGTTTTGTGGGTCAGATTTATGGTCATGACAATTCTTTCAACCGGTTATTGTCATGCAAAAGAAGGGACCGTTAATTAACATAAACACGCACGCATTCGGAACATCTACATTGTAAAAAGTATAATAAATCCATATATTTTAGGCAGGTCTAAAGAAAGATGATATGAAGAAACTGTATTTCAGAAGAACAGTATGCGTTGGCCTACTGTATGTTACCTGTCTATGCGCCATGGCATAAGCTGTAGGCTTGTTCATTTAGCAGACAAGACATGCTTAAGTCCAATGCCATTAATTTACATTACATGATTTTATAGTGAGAAGAATATAATTGAACTTGAAGCTGAATAAAATAGAAAGGATATTTTTTACATTCTGGAGCGAGTGGGCATATGAAGTGGCTGTGTTGAGTGTAAAAGTGATCATTTGAAACAGGTCCTATACGCTAGATTTAGAGTCACTTGGCAACTTTGGTTGCGAATGACACAAACCTTAATGTCTTTTAGAAATCAAAACATATATGGGCTGCATGATGCGACCATAGGCTATTGATGATTTGAGAAAGTCGCAAAAAGTTGTGCGCTCTGTTCCTTGCCTCAGGTTGCACACGCTGTTCTCTCATCAAGTGATCATATTTTCCCCATCAGACTTCTGTTTCGATTTAGAATGGCCCATTATCAAATGGGCAGAGGGAAAAAGCCTTGTCATCCTTGTGCACTCGAATAGCGACTGGAGGCCTCTTTTCAATCATGCGGGTAGGCTACTCTGGTTATTTCACTCCATGCATCAACCACTGTTTGAGGAGCATACAGCCTCTCGCTGCGTAACAAATGACGTTCGTTACGCCCAAACTCTGTATGCCATGGGCTCTCCAACCCTTTTCCTGCAGCTACCCAGTCCTTAATTTGGGAAACCAAGTGAAATCTGTTAGGATTTTTTTTTAAATGTATTTTTTAATTTGAACCTTTATCTATCTAGGCAAGTCAATTAAGAAAAAAATATTTATAATGACTGCCTACCGCGGCCAAACCCGGACGACGCTGGGCCAATTGTGCGCAGCCCTATGGGACTCCCAATCATGGCCGGATGTGATGCAGCTTGGATCAACATCCAAGTAAAGATGTTTTCACAACAAAACATATTTAATTTAACTGTTGACAGCCCCACCACTGTGCGCTCAGGAAAGGAATGGAGGAAAGAGAGGAGATGGAAACGTTGGTGAGATATTCTGTAGCTAAAGGTAATGTGTCAAATAAACATGTAGGCTAGCACTGTAAACTGCCCTGCACACACTCAATGAACCAACAGCATCACCTAGGCCTACATGTTCTCTCCCAGACTCATGGATATTAAGTTTGGAGCATAGCATAAGGTAACCAGTCCATCCAGTATGCATAATAATACAGTTCACACTCAAATCTGATTACTAGAATTAATAAAACCAATTATGAACAAAAGACTCCTTAAATCAGTTTTTTTTCTGCTGTGTGTAACATGCGGTAGGTTATGTATTGTATAACAGCAGAATCATTTTAATTCAGGGTATTTTTGGGGCTTGGGCTATAATATGTGTATAGGTGTTGAATGAATCACCTTAGAAAGCGCTGTCCATTTCGATGTTAAGCTTTGAAACAACATCCACAAAGACCATGTTATCCACTCAGTTTCGACCTGTTGTTGAACTTCTTTCTTTAAATTGATAAATCACCGTGAGGCGAGTCAAAAAAAAAAACGCAAGATCGCTGCAAATCCCCAACGGGCTCGGGAGGCGAAGGTCGAGTCATGCGTCCTCCAAAACACGAACCACCAAATCGTGCTTCTTAACTTCTTGAGGGCAGGAGGCAGCATTTTCACTTTCGGAAAAATAGCATGCCAAAATTCAACTGCTTGCTACTCATCCCCAGAATATAGGATATGCTTATTATTAGTAGATTTGGATAGAAAACACTCGGAAGTTTCTAAAACTGTTTGAATCATGTCTGTGAGAATAACAGAACTTATGTAGCAGGCAAAACCCTGAGGACAAACCATTCAGAATTTGTATTTTTTTGATGTCACTGTCTTTTCAATGAGTTTTCTTAGAGACATCAGATTTCTAATGGACTTGCTTGCAGTTCCTACCGCTTCCACTGGATGTCACCAGTCCTTGGAAATCGGTTGAGGTTATTCCTTTGTGTAGTGAAGAAGTAGGGATATCGTAAATGAGGGTCACATGAAGTAAATTTTTTGAGAGAGTCACGTTACGAAAAAAGTTGCGTCAGTTTGTTTTCTTTTTGTATTGAACACAGATCATCCCGTCTTCAAATTGATCGATTATTAACGTTTAAAAATACCTAACGTTGTATTACAAAAGTAGTTTGAAATGTTTTGGTAAAGTTTACATGTAACTTTTGATATATTTTGTAGTGACTTGGCGAAAGTTGGAAGCTGTGTTTTTCTGGATGAAACGGTCCAAATAAATTGACATTTTGGATATATATCGACGGAATTAATCGAACAAAAGGACCATTTGTGATGTTTATGGGACATATTGGAGTGCCAACAAAAGAATTTCGTCAAAGGTAAGGCATGATTTATATTTTATTTCTGCGTTGTGTCGTGCTTGCAGTGTTGAATTATGCTACTCTCTTTGTTTACTGTTGTGCTATCATCAGATAATAGCATCTTATGCTTTCGCCGAAAAGCCTTTTTGAAATCTGACATGTTGGCTGGATTCACAACGAGTGTAGCTTTAATTTGGTATCTTACATGTGTGATTTAATGAAAGTTAGATTTTTATATCATGTTGTTTGAATATGGCGCGCTGTATTTTCCCTGGGACGTTTGCGTCCCACCTGCCCCAGAGAAGTTAACACCCGCCTGCTTAACCCGGAAGCCAGCCACACCAATGTGTCGGAGTAAACACCGTTCACCTGACAATCGAGGTCAGCCTGCAGGCGCCCGGCCCGCCACAAGGAGTCGCTAGAGCGCGATGAGCCAAGTAAAGCCCTTCCGGCCAAACCCTCCCCAAACTCGGACGATGCTGGGCCAATTGTGTGCCGACCTATAGAACTCCCGATCATGGCCGGTTTTGATACAGCGCTTTAAACCGCTGCGCCACTCGGGAGGCACGATAAGTATTTTGTGATTTCCGATTGCATTGAAGTCAGAGTGGTTAGAGAGACAAGAGCCCTGTGTGACCTGATGGTCGTTAGCCATGTCCAGAGTGCGGTCACGTGGAATTTGACTGCGGTCATGACTCATGACTGCCGGTGTGGCGGTAATAAGGTCACCGCAACAGCACTAGTTAAAGTGCAGTATTTATTTAGTTTAAAAGCACAAATGTACTGTATTTGTTAGCATGTTTTTTACACTGGCTTTAGCCATAGAGGGAGCAGGCCAGCCAAGGCAACTGTTGCGTAGCAACAACTACTGACCACAAACCCACAACTACTGATCACAACCACACAATTACTTACTACAACTACTGGCCACAACTACTGGTCACAACCACACAACTACTGACCACAACACAACTCCTGACCACAATCACACGACTACTGACCACAACTACAGAACCACACAACTACTGACCACAATCAGGTGCGGCAGGTAGCCTAGTGGTTAAAGCGTTGGGCCAGTAACTGAAAGGCTGCTGGATCTAATCCCTGAGCTTACAAGGTAAACATCTGTCGTTTTGCCCCTGAACAAGGCAGTTAACCCACTGTTCCCTGGTAGGCCGTCATTGTAAATAAGAATTTGTTCTTAACTGACTTGCCTAGTTAAATAAATAATAAAACAGACAACTACTGAACAACACAACCAATGACCAACCACACAAATACTGACCAGTTTAAGAAGACTTGGGCTGTCCCGACAAAAAAAAATCTTGGTCGACCTAAACTCGTTTGTTCTTTAGACCAATCAATTGGTTATTTAAAAGTGTATTTTATTAATATATAGACACACCCTAAGTGCATTGTGCCGTCATTGTAAATAAGAATGTGTCCTTAATTGACTTGCTAAGTTAAATAAAGGTTAAATAAAACATTAGCATAACATCACCAAAGCCACTTTCTCATGTTCAGGCTATCCTAAAAAAAATGTTTTTTTAACATTTTAGGAGCTGTACTAATACACATTTGCATTGAATAACTCCCCAACATGAACTATTGAACCGTTCAAGCTAGAGGCACCAAACCAACTCTCACATGTTCAAGCTATCCTCACTTTTATGAACTATAATTATATACATTTCCATAAAAAAATACAATTAAAACAATTTTAATCCTACTTTACAACACAACAAAATGTGGAAAAAGTCAAGGGGTGTGAATATTTCCTGAAGGCACTTTAGCAAAATAAATGAGATAGATTTTGTTTGTGTACTGCCATATGTTAATAACATAGCTATGTTTGTCACTGGCATGGGCTAGTAAATATCCTAAACCGAGCTAAAACCGGGGAGAGGGAAGAGAGAATTCCATTTCTGTTTCATCTGCTGCTTGCTTGCTAATGTTCACCCATAAGTATTTCCACACGTAACTAGATTTTTATTTTCTAAAGATTGTTGTGACTATTGTAGAAAAATCCTCACAGTTGTTGTTTATAGTGTGAAGTGCCATTTACAGCTTACTGTGTACAGTAGGCTACAGGCAACACATGTATGTTCCTCCACCGTGTGAGTCATAGAAATTACAATCTTGTGTTCGGGGCTTTCCGGCAGTCTTCGTGGATTTTATATGCAGGGAGCATACATTGTACAATTGTAAACTAACAAATAATTTTGAACATTAGAACCCATGTACAGTATATTAGTTCATATACAGCACCAACTACATACATATCTGTTACGGTCCATTATCGACTACCTGGACTTTTAACTGAATGTAAATGGAATTGACCCCAAACTCTGTCACATACACCCCCTCACAACACCACAGAACACTAACTTACACACAGCATAGCATGTGCCCCCCCCAAATACTCACGTTAGTTGTCTTTTTATAGTAATCAATGTTGTGGACATCCCTGGCCAGGCCAAAGTCTGCAATCTTCATAAAGTTGCTCTCTGTGACCAGGACGTTCCTCGCTGCTAGATCTCTATGTATACACTAGATGGAGAGAAGGAGATAAAATAGGAGTAGGGGAGAAAAGATAACAGTGGCAATTGTGAAAGGGCAGGGGTGGATGGAGAGAAGGAGAAAAAAGCAGAAGAGGGGGAAGAAGAGAGGAAAACCAGTGGAAAGATTGGGAAAAGGAGAAAAGAACATGATACCGTTACTTCATTGTGCAAATAAATACATATACAAATACTAAAATACAAACACGCTATGCTAATAAATGCTTTTATACGTGTAATAACCCAAAAACACACATTCAACTAAACACATGCTACCTAATATACCATGACGACATTGCACATGCATGAGAAACAAGGCTGAATCTGAAAACTATTTCTGACATACTTTGTCATACATGGTAGAAGTTGTTGTGTGCCTAGGTGTGCATGTGTGTCTCTGTGCATGACTGCGTGCCAGAGTGTGTGTGTGTGTCTTAACATACTGTGTGATTGTATGCTCTAGCCTCTGACAGATTCCTCTTGTGAGAGGGAGCGTGATGGAGTGTGCGGCTAATGTGCCCATTCCCCGTTGTGAAAAATATGTTCTTCAGTTGTCTGCACAGAAAGGCTTTGTGTGATAGCGAGAGACAATGCTGGGATTTGGACAGTGGGCTAGAGACGTGTTTAAAGGAGACAATATTCCCACAATGATAAACACACACTTTTTACACAACCACCCTGGCTAAAGCCCTATCACAAAGGCCCAGTGCAATGTCATGGAAGTTTGTCTACCAAGCAGAATGGTGAGAATGAACATGGTGTGTTTGTGTGTGGTGTGTGCACCTTCTGCGAGGCCAGATATTCCATGCCCCGTGCCACCTGGTAGGTACAGGAGACCAGGTCCTTGAAGGCGAGCTGTTCATCTGAGCAGCGGTTAATATCGTAGGAGTACTCCATGCCAGGGGGCCTGCGGGCGCGTAGGTTCTCCCTCAGGTTCCCTTTCGAGGCATACTCCACTATCACATACAGAGGGCCTGACACACACACACACACACACACACACACACACACACACACACACACACACACACACACACACACACACACACACACACACACACACACACACACACACACACACACACACACACACACACACACACACACATTTAGGACTCAACCACACTGACTGACCACTGCTTTCCAAAGTGGGGCATAGAGAAGTAACCGAGTCAAGCAGGGATTTTGGGCATCAGGATTTAAATGTTGACTGAAACAATGTGGGGGACAGTGGCAAACATGGACTAATGACAAATATATGGGAGGGTAGAGTTATTTGATAAAATACTCCTTTAAATTCAGTTCTGTTCAACACTATATTCGTAGTAGATGTGTGGGAGAGAACTTGGCAACTCTACTGGAGCAATACATTTCGGTGTGCGAGCATGCGCGTGCTTTCTTGTTTCTCATTTCACCACAATGGAACCAAAGGACGTATTTAGGTGTTTTGGGAGCATTGTTCATGTTTATTAATGGCCACCAAATGATTTGATATTGAGATAAAAACGGCTGCATTGGACCATTAAAGGAGTAGTTCACTTCCTTATTGTAGGTGATGCAGGTCTTAAGATGTCGTACACATGAAACTGTGTAATATCCAAACTTTATCCACAGCGTTATATTCAATTTTGTTGGACTCAAGCGATACATTTTCTTGTGAGAGCATGTACGTGCTTTCTCGTTCCAATTGTGGTGATATGAGAAACCGCAGAACGAGGAATGTGGAAGTCTATTGCGGGTGGGGTAAGTTTTTCAAAACCAACTGAAATCGTCCCCCAAAAAGTCTGGAACCTTCTATAACATGCCATTTACATCAAAAAAGTGAACCAGTCCTTTAAAGGGATAATCCACCTCAGAAATAAAATCATGAAACTTATGATTTGGTGAAAGCCTACGTTCTATCAGTGGGTAAAATAACAATTTCCCCCATGATTTAACTTCACTAGGGTAGGGGGCAAACATCGTTTGACATGTTTCTACAAACTTGTATTGTACTTTTTAGATTTTTCGTCTGTCTGTTGTGACCGCGCTTTGTTCCAATGGACTGCTGAACAAAACGCACCAACAAAATGGAGGTTTTTGGACATAAAGAGGGACATTATCGAACAAAACGAACATTTATTGAATAACATGGGGTCTTCGGAGTGCAACCATATGAAGATCATCAAAGGTAAGTGTTATATTGTATCGCTATTTCTGACTTTTGTTACTCCTCTTCTTGGTTGCTAACTGTTTGTAATGATTTGTCTGCTGGGCGCTGTTCTCAGATAATCGCATGGTTTGCTTTCGCCGTAAAGCCTTTTTGAAATCTGACACAGCGTTCGGATTAACAAGAAGTGTATCTTTAAGCTGGTGTATAACATTTGTATCTTTTATGTATGTTTATTATGAGAATTTCTGTTTTGTTGAGTTTCACTCTCTGCAATTTCACCGGCTGTTGTTTGAGACAGTGTTTTACTGAACAAAACGCGCTAACAAAACGGAGGTTTTTTGATATAAAGAGGGACTTGATCGAACAAAACAAACATTTATTGAGTAAATGGGAGTCTTGTGAGTGCAAACATATGAAGATCATCAAAGGTAAGTGATTAATTGTATCACTATTTCTGACATGTGTAACTCCTCTACTTGGCTTGTTACTGTTTGTAATGATTTGTCTGCTGGGCGCTGTTCTCAGATAATCGCATGGTATGCTTTCACCGTAAAGGATTAATAATTAGTTTATCTTTAAACCCATGTATAACACTTGTATGTTTCATGAGTTTCTATAATGAGTATTTCTGTTTTTGAATTTGGCGCTCTGCAATTTCACTGGATCTTGTGCGGTTAACTTCTAAGTGGTCTGTCTGTGAAATCAGGAAATCGTGTAGGAACGCGTCATAGCTACATGGTTCTTGTCAGTGGAGATAGGGATAACACACTATCACATTTCATAATACTTTTTAAAACATTATCTGCAGTCCAGATTGCCAAATCAGCCAATAGACGGTAAGGGCATACCTGTCTAGAACACATCCATCTGCTTATCATCATAACAAAGTATATATTTCACTTATATGTGCTCAATCTAAACAGTGTACCTAATTATTCAACTCAGTTTCTCCTTAAAGTTCCATCTTGCAATGTGCGTTTGTGGGAAATGCGGGAAGGGGCCATTGTTGACATAGCAACGTACTCTGATCTCCCTCTGGCGCAGAGACAGACTGAAAGTTGAACTCGGTGAGAGACTCCTACCCTTACAAAAATGTACCATGGTAGTACAATGGGAAAAATAGAAATAGCATGGTACTATAATGTTTTTTTGGTCACTACCATGGCAGGAAAATACCATGGTACTGTTGCAATACAATGGTATTTTGCTGCAATGGTAGTGAACCAAAAAACATTATAGTATCATGCTATTTTATTCATTGTAACATCATGGCAGGAAAATATCATGGTATTTTCACCAATACCATTGTATTTTCCTGCCATGGTAGTGACCACAAAAACATTTTATATTTTTCATTTCATTTTTTTCATGAAATAAAATACCAATGTTTTGCAGCATGTAGTGAAACATGAAAGCATGGTAGTTGTTTACAATGTATTATGATGGTCTGTGTCCCAACGTTTTTCAGGTAAAGCGACCAAAAACATAGTAATTTATGGTACTCACAAAATGCAACATTGACTACTCACTCTGCAATGGCAACGCGTAGGCCTAGTACCCTCTTAAACCTCTTTAGCTCATAGTGAAAAACCACAACACATATGGTCTGGTAGTGTAGTGTACCCTCTTAAACCTTGGGACCTGAATAAGGTATGGTGAGAAGAGTCTGAAACCTTACATTTTTCAAGTTTATCTGGTGCTTTTCTCTTCAGTTTTCAGTTGGCCCTCCATCATTCAACTGACTTGACTACTCTTATACAGTTCTAGATAGCCAATATACTAAAAAAATATTTGTAAAAAGGTATTATCATCTTATCGCATAGATACATGTTCAATATGTAAATCTCAACACATCCCTAAAAACAGTAAGTTACCATGTTTCCCTTTGATTACACGTTCGTTGGGCCTGTCGACATGACTACGACAGGCTAGCTTGACTGGAGCTAACTTTACCATCTATGCTAATGGTATTTATAAATTAATTAAACCATGAAAACATCATCCAAAAATAACTATTATCATTACACTCGCTTAATTACACATGATTAACTTGTTGTTTCATATCCTATGCTTTATAACTCGCTAACCATAATGATAACGTTTAAAATGTTTAGTTTATATGGTGCCTCTCTCTTCAGTTGGCTCTCTCGTTCAACTGACCTACTAACTAGGAATATACAGAAAGTACTACCCCTTTATCACACTAACTATTTCCCTTTTTCTTTTGATGTTACAGACAAACTAGGACCAACAATAGTAGTCTGCCTCTGACTTTATCAGAAACCTGCCCACACTGGTATATAAATTAATCAATATAATACCAAACAACCTCTTGACCTTGGGATGTTTATTTATTTAATGCATTATACTGCCACAATTAATAAAGATGGTACCATATGATAATTATTGGTACCATTTAACATAATTGTGCATTACCATGGTATAATGCAGGTTAAAACCATGGTATTTCAATGATCCACAGCTACCATGGTATAAATGACGCAATACCATGGTATTATTATTTAGGTGCATGGCAGTACCATTATACTTCAAATCTAAAACCGTGGTACATTTCCATGAATCAGATTTATACCATGGTAATATTTAGGTACAATGGCAATACCATAGTAGTACCATCATACTTCGAAGCTAAACCATGGTATATTTCATTAAAGTGACCAATGGCTATGGCATGGTATAAGTGAAAGTACCATACTAGTACCAGGGTATGAATGAAAGTATCCATAGTAGTATCATAGAAAAATATACCACGGGTAAATTGATCGTGCCGTTTGTTAATGCCATTTTACAGCTAGCTAGCTCCTTCACATGCTGATATTGACTTTGGTATTATTGTGTGTAGCTATGTTTGCTAGCTAGCTAGCTAGCTAGCTAGCTAGCAAGGCCAGCCGGCCCAGAGAGAGCATTGCGAGTTTTGTAGTTGACTTGAGCTGGAACAGATTTACACAATGATTTTCACATTTTTGCTAACAACGTTGTTATAACGACAAAAGGAAAGATTAGTTCTCTTAAAATATTGTTTTCGCACTGTTAATCATAGGAATTTGTGGTTTGGGGTGGATTGTCCCTTTAAGGCAAAGCCCCTCATACTCACCGTCTTGTGTACAGGCCCCTAGTAGGTTGATGATGTTCTTGTGTTTCCCAATCATCTTCATCATCTCCATCTCTGACACAAGGTCAGACAGGTCTTTCTCTGTAGCATCGTCTGGAGGGGGAAACAAGGCATCACACACTACCCGCATCTCTTTCCCCATAACCCAGGACGCCCCAGCCCCTGTCTGTCCTACAGTCCAAGCAGACAAGCTTAATCTGTGCCGTTATTAAGCATGCTTCACTGACAGAGGTGGTCTAGATTACATTATAGCAGTGTGACCACTAAACACAGGCCTCTATTCTTTCAGCAGCCAGGGAATTAAAAGACATTCAGTCAATCTGAAGTTACTATCTCCAGCAGCACATGAGTCTCTGTTTTCATGGGTCCGCTCGAGGCGACCGGTCAGTCAGACACAATGGCATCGGATTTATTCCGCTGTCAGCATCATTACCTGGGCCCCCAAGCCCCACCTCGACAACCCCTACATACAGGTACACACACACGTATGCACATATAGCCACAACATACACCCCAACCCAGAGCTGGTGGTGGTGGCCCATATTTAAAATGGGTCAGAGGCTCAGCCCAGGGCTTACAGCTAGCAGGGCAGTATGTCACAGGGCTAGGGTTACACTGTGGAAATACTGAGATCCCGCAGGCTACTGTGGGAGGGACAATCACGCACACACATGCACACATACACGTAAAAACTGAGGGACACACTCACACGTACCTTTCAGCATCTTCACGGCGACTGTGATGGCCTCCTTCGGCTTGTCCTTATCGATGCCTAACGCTTCAGCCATCACCACCTGGCCAAAGCAGCCCTCGCCCAGCGGCTTGCCCAGAGTCAACCTGTAGAGGAGAAAAAGGGAAACGTTAGAGAAACAGTTCATATTCAAACACCTGAGTCCTATTCATTAGGGCACACTCGCTGTTTAAGTCTGATATCTTCTGTTTGGTGCCTACTAAATACATCCATAGCCAAATCAAAATAGATGCACAGACTAAAACAGTTTAGTGCCTTTATGCGCAACAGTTAGCAACCGGAACACAAACACCTATTGAAAACCCACTTAACTCTCTTATCTCTCTCTGTAGGACACATACTTAAACAGATTTGTAAAGGAGCGAAAAAAAGAGAGCGACAGAGAGAGAACAAGAGAGCGAGATTGAGAAAGCAATTGCAAGGGAGAGATAAAGAGAATGAGGAAGAGAGGTAAACAGAGCAAACAGGCACTAGGCCAGTGTTTTCCACGCTCCTCTCTCTCTCTCTGCCACTTCCTCTCCATTTCAATCAGATTGTGTGAGTGCTTAATTGGCTCGATGTGGTGGCAGAGGACTGTGCCAGGGCGGTAGGGACATAATGCCCTGATACAGGTTTGATCCGATAACATTGAGGAGTTTACCACATCAGTCACCGGCTTCATTAATAAGTGCATCGATGACCTCATCTCCATAGTGACCGTACGTATCCCAACCAGAAGCCATGGATTACTCGCAACATCTGTACTGAGCTAAAGGCTAGAGCTGCCGCTTTCAAGGCGGAACATTACTCCGGACGTCTATGTGAAATCCCACTACGACCTCTGACGAAACATCAAACAGGCAAAGCATCAATACTAGACTAAGAACGAATCCTACTACGCCGGTTCTGACACTCGACGGATGTGGTACGGCTTGCAAACTATCACGGATCACAAAGGGAAACCCAGCGGCGAGCTGCCCAGCGACGCGAGCCTACCAGACTAGCTAAATGGCTTCTATTGAGTTTATTTACATTTTTTACAGGGACAGTGCATATTTATCAATGTTTCAGTAAAAGTGCTGGTTTTAGCCAGTCAGCTAATTTTCAACCCCAGTCCCTGGGCAGGTTATTAAAAACAATTACAATAACAATCCAGACAATCAGCGGTTAGCACATGCAAAGCAACATAGGACAAGCGACATGTAGCATGCAGAAAGAGCAATAGCACAAAAAGCAACAAAACAAAATACATAAAAGCAACAAAGTGTTTCCACACCTCACAAGCTATACTCGCTTCGAGGTAAGCAATACTGAACCATGCATGAGAGCACCAGCTGCTCCGGATGACAATGTGATCTCGCTTTCCGATGTAAGACCTTTAAAAGGGTTAACAATCACAAGGCCGCGGAACCAGACATAATACCAGGATGGGTACTCAGAGCATGCGCTGGTGTCTTCACTGACATTTTCAATCTCTCTGAACCAGTTGGCAATACCAACTTGTTTCATGCATACCACCATAGTCCATGTGCCCAAGAATGCAAAGGTAACCTGCATAAATGACTATCGCCACGTAGCACTCACATCTATAGCCAAGAAATTCTTTGAAAGACTGCTCAACACCATCCTCCCAGACACCCACTCCAATTCGCATACCGCCCCAACAGATCCACAGATGACACAATCTCTATTTCACTCCACACTGTCCTCTCCCACCTGGACAAAAGGAACACCTATGTGAGAATGCTGTTAATTGACTAGAGCAAATTCAACACCATAGTCCCCTCCAAACTCATCACCAAGCTCAGGTTCCTGGGACCGAACACCTCCCTCTGCAACTGAATCCTGGACTTCCTGACAGGCCTCCCCAGGTGGTGAGGGTAGGCAACAACCTATCCGACATGCTCACCATCAACACGGGGGCCCCTCAGGGGTGGGTGCTTAGCCCCTTCCTCTACTCCCTGTTCACCCATGACTGCGTTGCCACGCATGACTCCAACACCATCAAGTTTTCTGACGATTTTACGGTGGTAGGACTGATCACCGACGACAATGAGGCAGCCTATAGGTAGGAGGTCAGAGACCTGACAGTGTGCCAGGACAACAATCTCTCCCTCAATGTCAGCAAGACAAAGGAGCTAATCGTGGACTACAGGAAAAGAGGTGGAACCACGCCCCCATCCACATCGATGGGGCTGTAGTGGAGCGGATCGAGAGCTTCAAGTTCCTCGGTGTCCACATCAATAAGGAATGAACATGTTTCACACTAGGGCTGTGACAATCATGGAATTACAGGTGTCGGTGACTGGCGTGGCATATGTACACAGTCGTTGACATAACTGACAGCCAACAGGGGGCACACAACATTAGTGCATATAGACAATGGAAAAACATTAGCGAATATAGGCCTAACTGTCTTGCTCATAGACTCAAGTTTGGGGAAGAAGATTTTCACCATAAAAAATATAAAGCATTCCATGCATCATCACATTTGCAGGCTTATGTAAGATATCACATTAGAAATAGTCGGCTGAGTAAATTGGATAGTCATAATTTAGGCTAATAACTCAATCACGAAAAATTCAATCAACAATCAATACTGTTCGCTCAATTAAGTTGAGAATTTTGATAACTAAAAAACTAGTCTTTTCATTGTCTTCTCCTTACATCAATAGCCAATTGCTATGTTTTCCCGCGATTGTATTTTGAAATATTGCGATATGCCTGGCTGTGATACACTGACATTCGCAACTTAACAATCATATATTTGGTAGCCTATTTGATTTAATACAATCCACAGCTTTTTAAGAAGCTAAGGATCCTCTGATCCTCCAAATAATGGTTTCTTGTGTAGTACCTATTTTAAATGATTTTATATACAGTTGAAGTCGGAAGTTTACATACACTTAGGTTGGAGTCATTAAAACTCGTTTTTCAACCACTCCACAAATTTCTTGTTAACGGACTACAGTTTTGGCAAGTCGGTTAGGACATCTACTTTGTGCATGACACAAGTAGATTACCGAACAATTTTTTACAGACAGATTATTTTACTTATAATTCACTGTATCACAATACCAGGTGGTCAGAAGTTTACATACACTAAGTTGACTGTGCCTTTAAACAGCTTGGAAAATTCCAGAAAATTATGTCATGGATTTAGAAGCTTCTGATAGGCTAATTGACATCATTTGAGTCAATTGGAGGTGTACCTTTGGATGTATTTCAAGGCCTACCTTCAAACTCAGTGCCTCTTTGCTTGACATCATGGGAAATCAAAAGAAATCAGCCAAGACCTCAGAGAAAAAAATTGTAGACCTCCACAAGTCTGATTCATCCTTGGGAGCAATTTCCAAACGCCTGAAGGTACCACGTTCATCTGTACAAACAATAGTACGCAACATTAAACACGTGGGACCACGCACCCATCATACCGCTCAGGAAGGAGACACATTCTGTCTCCTAGAGATGAACGTACTTTTGTGCGAAAAATGCAAATCAATCCCAGAACAACAGCAAAGGATCTTGTGAAGATGCTGGAGGAAACAGGTACAAAAGTATCTATATCCACAGTAAAAACGAGTCCTATATCGACATAACCGGAAAGGCCGCTCAGCAAGGAAGAAGCCACTGCTCCAAAACCGCCATGAAAAAGCCAGACCACAGTTTGCAATTGCACATGGGGATAAAGATTGTACTTTTTGGAGAAATGTCCTCTGGTCTGATGAAACAAAAATATAACTGTTTGGCCATAATGACCATCGTTATGTTTGGAGGAAAAAGGGGGAGGCTTGCAAGCCGAAGAACACCATCCCAACCGTGAAGCACGGAGGCGGAAGCATCATGTTGTGGGCGTGCTTTGCTGCAGGAGGGACTGGTGCACTTAGATGAAAATAGATGGCATCATGAGGTGGGGAAATTATATGGGTAGATTGAAGCAACATCTCAAGACATCAGTTAGGAAGTTAAAGCTTGGTCGCAAATGGGTCTTCCAAATGGACAATGACCCCAAGCATACTTCCAAAGTTGTGGCAAAATGGCTTAAGGACAACAAAGTCAAGGTATTGGAGTGGCCATCACAAAGCCCCGACCCCAATTCTACAGACGATTTGTGGGCAGAACTGAAAAAGTGTGTGCGATTAAGGGGGCTTACAAACCTGACTCAGTTACACCAGCTCTGTCAGGAGGAATATGCCAAAATTCACCCAACTTATTGTGGGAAGCTTGTGGAAGGCTACCCGAAATTAAAGGCAATGCTACCAAATACTAATTGAGTGTATGTAAACTTCTGATTAAAGAAATAAAAACTGAAATAAATCATTCTCTCTACTATTATTCTGACATTTCAAATTCTTAAAATTTAGTGGGGATCCTAACTGACCTTAAATGTCAGGAATTGTGAAAAGCTGAGTTTAAATGTATTTGGCTGAGGTGTATGTAAACTTCCGACTTGTATTTCTGTACAGACAGTAGGCTAATTAGGCGTAATAATTTTGGCAATTTCATTCAACTTACAAGCATTAAAGCCTATGGGACTCTTTCTGTTGGATTATTAAATGAATTGTCAGACACACAATCTTTTTTAAGAAGAGCAATTTATTTATTTAACATAAAGCAATAAAAACATGCATTGTATTAAAGTCCACACAGGAAACGATTTTGAAGGCTAGTGCTTCTATAATAAATTACCACTAACAGCAGAAACATATAGGACAGAGCAAAAATGAACAGTAGATCTATAAGGCCTATAATAAAGCAAAAATAATTACATTTAAAATAAAAAATATTGCTATTTTGATGCAGTGCTCGTGGCTTAAATACACATGCATCTGCGTGCAAGTTTCGACATCAATGTATCCGGTGTTCGTGTTCAGGCTTTCCTGCAGGTAGCGAGTCAGTTTGGTGTCTGCATGGACTCTGAGGGGTACAGGGGCAGTGGTTTGGGCCCTTCACTTTTGGAGAAGATCCCCTAAATTCCTTTTCTTGGCAGGCGGTGGAGCATTCGCTCCATCGTTCGAGTCATCCTTTTCCCCAGTCGCAGTAAACGGTTTTGAAGGTTATTTATTTTCATGATGGTCTTCATCCAAAACCGTCAATGTCCTGGATATCCAATTACCATCACAGCCCTAGTCCACACACACCCACACAGGTATGAAGAGGGCACATCAACGCCTCTTCCCCCTCAGGAGGCTGAACAGATTTGGCATGGGCCCTCAGATCCTCAAAAATATATATTGCTGCATCATTGAGAGCAGCTTGACTGGCTGCATCACCAGAAAGGATGGACCTCATCCAGGACTTCTACAACAGGCGTTTTCAGAGGAAGCTCAAAAAATTGTCAGACTCCAGCCACCCAAGCCATAGACTGTTCTCTCTGCTATCGCACGGCAAGCGTTACCAGTGCACCAAGTCTGTAACCAACAGGACCCTCAACAGCTTCTACCCCCAAGCCATAAGACTGCTAAATAGCTAATCAAATGGCTACCCGGAGTACCTGCATTGACCATTTCTTGCACTAACTCTCTTGCGCTGACTATTTACACACACTGCACTCTACCCACACATACTTACACTGCCATCCCAATACACACACACTACATACGCCCACACACACACTACATACGCGCGCGCACACACTACATACGCGCGCGCGCACACACTACATACGCGCGCGCGCACACACTACATACGCGCGCGCGCACACACTACATACGCGCGCGCGCACACACTACATACGCGCGCGCGCACACACTACATACGCGCGCGCGCACACACTACATACGCGCGCGCGCACACACTACATACGCGCGCGCGCACACACTACATACGCGCGCGCGCACACACACACACACACACACACACACACACACACACACACACACACACACACACACACACACACACACACACACACACACACACACACACACACACACACACACACACACACACACACACACACACACACACACACACACACACACGCTGCTGCTACTGTCCATTATCTATCCTGATGCCTAGTCAAATCAAAGTTTATTTGTCACATGCGCCGAATACAACAGGTGTAGTAGACCTTACAGTTAAATGCTTACTTACAGGCTCTAACCAACAGTGCAATTTCTAAATTAAAAAAGGGATTAGGTGAACAATATATAAGTAAAGAAATACAAACAACAAATAAAACAACAGTAAAAAAAGACAGTGAAAAATAACAGTAGCGAGGCTATAACAGTAGCGAGGCTATATACAGGCACCGGTTAGTGGAGCTGATTGATGTAGTATGTACATGTAGGTATGGTAAAAGTGACTATGCATATATGATAAATAGAGAGTAGCAGTAGCGTAAAAAGAGGGGTTGGCGGGTGGTGGGTGGCGGGACACAATGCTGATAGTCCGGGTAGCCAATGTGAGGGTGCACCGGTTGGTTGGGCTAATTGAGGTAGTATGTACATGAATGTATAGTTAAAGTGACTATGCATATATGATAAACAGAGAGTATCAGCAGCGTAAAAGAGGGGTTGGGGGGTGGGCACACAATGCACATTTTCCATTTGATTACCTGTTCAGGAGTGTTATGGCTTGGGGGTAAAAACTGTTGAGATGCCTTTTGGTCCTAGACTTGGCACTCCGGTACCGCTTGCCATGCGGTAGTAGAGAGAACAGTCTATGACTGAGGTGGCTGGGGTCTGGTGTAGAGGTCCTGGATGGCAGGCAGCTTAGCCCCAGTGATGTACTGGGCTGTACGCACTACCCTCTGTAGTGCCTTGCTGTCGGAGGCAGAGCAGTTGTCGTACCAGGCAGTGATGCAACCAGTCAGGATGCTCTCGATGTTGCAGTTGTAGAACCTTTTGAGGATCTGAGAACCCATGCCAAATCTTTTTAGTTTCCTGAGGGGGAATAGGTGTTGTCGTGCCCTCTTCACGACTATCTTGGTGTGTTTGGACCATTCTAGTTTGTTGGTGATGTGGACACCAAGGAACTTGAAACTCTCGACCCGCTCCACTACCGCCCCGACAATTTTAATGGGGGCCTGTTCGGCCCGCCTTTTCCTGTAGTCCACGATCAGCTCCTTAGTCTTGCTCACATTGAGGGAGAGGTTGTTGTCCTAGCACCACACTGCCAGTTCTCTGACCTCCTCCCTATAGGCCGCATCATCGTTGTCAGTGATCAGGCACTCCATGGTTGTGTCGTTAGCAAACTTAATGATGGTGTTGGAGTCGTGTTTGGCCATGCAGTCGTGGGTGAACAGGGAATACAGGAAGGGACTAAGTACACACCCCTGAGGGGACCCAGTGTTAAGAATCAGCGTGGCAGACGTGTTGTTGCCTACTCTTACAACCTGGGGGCATCCCGTCAGGAAGTCCAGGATCCAGTTGCAGAGGGAGGTGTTTAGTCCCAGAGTCCTTAGCTTAGTGATGAGCTTCGAGGGCACTATGGTGTGCCCACGAAGTTGGTCCGCGCATTTGGTCCGCGCATGCTTAGCATGCTTTGAGTACACGTGCCTGGTAATCCGTCTGGCCCAGCGGCTTTGTGAATGTTGACCTGTTTAAAGGCTTTGTTTACATCGGCTACCGAGAGCGTTAACACACAGTCATCCAGAACAGCTGGTGCTCTCGTACATTCAGTGTTGCTTGCCTCGAAGCAAGCATAAAAGGCATTTAGCTCGTCTGGTAGGCTCGCGTCACTGGCCAGCTCGCGCCTGAGTTTCCCTTTGTAGTCCATAATAGTTTTCAAGCCCTACCACATCCGACGAGCGTCAGAGCCGATGTAGTAGGATTCAATCTTAATCCTGTATTGACGCTTTGCTTGTTTGAATGTTCGTCTGAGAGCATAGCAAGATTTCTTATCAGCGTCCGGATTAGTCTCCCGCTCCTTGTGGAGTAATATACAGACGAAGTCGGAAGTTTATATACACCTTAGCCAAATACATTTAAAATCAGTTTTTCACAATTTCTGACATTTAATCCTAGTAAAAATTCCCTGTCTTAGTTCAGTTAGGATCACCACTTTATTTACGAATGTGAAATGTCAGAATAATAGTTGAGAGAATGATTTATTTCAGCTTTTATTTCTTTCATCACATTCCCAGTAGGTCAGAAGTTCACATACATTCAATTAATATTTGGTAGCATTGCCTTTAAATTGTTTAACTTGGGCCAAACGTTTCAGGTAGCCTTCCACAAGCTTTCCACAATAAGTTGCGTGAATTTTGGGCAATTCCTCCTGACAGAGCTGGTGTAACCGAGTCAGGTTTGTAGGCCTCCTTGCTCACATAAGCTTTTTCAGTTCTGCCCACAAATTGGAAGTATGCTTGGGGTCATTATCCATTTGGAAGACCCATTTGCATCCAAGCTTTAACTTCCTGACTGATGTCGTGAGATGTTGCTTCAATATGTCCACATAATTGTCCTGCCTCATGATGCCATCTATTTTGTGAAGTGCACCAGACCCTCCTGCAGCAAAGCACACCCACAACATGATGCTGCCACCCCCGTGCTTCACGATTGGGATGGTGTTATTCGGCTTGCAAGCCTCACCCTTTTTCCTCCAAACATAACGATGGTCATTATGGCCAAACAGTTCTATTTTTGTTTCATCAGACCAGAGGACGTTTCTCCAAAAAGTATGATCTTTGTCCCCATGTGCAGTTGCAAACCGTAGTCTGGCTTTTTAATGGCGGTTTTGGAGGAGTGGCTTCTTCCTTGCTGAGCGGCCTTTCAGGTTATGTCGATATTGGACTCGTTTTACTGTGGATATAAATAATTTTGTACCCGTTTCCTCCAGAATCTTCACAAGGTCATTTGCTGTTGTTCTGGGATTGATTTGCACTTTTCACACCAAAGTACGTTCAGCTCTAGGAGACAGAACGCGTCTCCTTCCTGAGCGGTATGACGTCTGCATGGTCCAATGGTGTTTATACTTGCGTACTATTGTTTGTACAGATGAACGTGGTACCTTCAGGCATTTGGAAATTTTGCCCAAGGATGAATCAGACTTGTGGAGGTCTACAATTTTTTTTCTGAGATCTTGGCTGATTTCTTTTGATTTTCCCATGATGTCAAGCAAAGAGGCACTGAGTTTGAAGGTAGGCCTTGAAATACATCCAAAGGTACACCTTCAATTGACTCAAATGATGTCAATTAGCCTATCAGAAGCTTCTAAAGCCATGTCATAATTTTCTAGAATTTTCCAAGCTGTTTAATGGCTCAGTCAACTTAATGCATGTAAACTTCTGACCCACTGGAATTGTGATACAGTGACTTATAAGTGAAATAATCTGTCTGTAAACGATTGTTGGAAAAATGACTTGTGTCATGCACAAAGTAGATGTCCTAACCAAAACTATAGCTTGTTAACAAGAAATTTGTGGAGTGCTTAAAAAACTAGTTTTAATTTCTCCAACCTAAGTGTATGTAAACTTTGTAATAGAAAGGTCAGAATAGCTACACATATAATTTCTAATAGCTCTCCTTTATACACACAGGCATGTGCAGACACACACACACACACACACACACACACACACACACACACACACCCCTAGACCAAGCCCCACACACTCCACACCACTATTACTCATGGTCACAACACCTCCCTGACCTTTGACTCTTTGGTCATAGATTGACCCTCTGATCTTAGTTTGATTGACTGGTGGTGGCCCCGCCCCTGCAGCCCAGTCTTGCGGCTGTGTAAACATTCACACTGGCTCAGGGGCCTGAGGCCAGCACCCCATCACAGAAACACAATCCCTATTCTGTCCACATACATGCTTCCCAACTACCCCACCCCTAGCTCAATGGCACCCATTCTGCACTGGCCCACCACACATAATCAATGTTATTTTTCCTTTCACGCCACCACAAACGTTAGCATTCCTGAATGTTGTGCATTTCCAACACGGCCCCTGAGGCACTTGGGAATGACAGAGGAGGAGCGGAGGGGGACAGAGATGAATGAAAGAGAGAGAGAGAGAGAGAGAGAGAGAGAGAGAGAGAGAGAGAGAGAGAGAGAGAGAGAGAGAGAGAGAGAGAGAGAGAGAGAAAAGAGCGAGAGAGACACACACACACAGACGGGGAGAGAGATAGAGAGAGAGGGCTCAATTGAGCATGCTAAGGAGAACATTTAGAATTTTCGCAAAACGTTTGCATTCCACCCATAACTCACACAACACAAACAGTTCCTTTCATTGGCACATCAATTACATTTTGCTATAACTGACTTGGTCACTTTTTATTGCCATGCAACTTCAATTCTACTCACGCGCAAACAGACAATCCCGAGTACAGAAAAGAACACATGAGAAATGATTTTCAGAGATAAGGGAATTCTTCTGGGAATGCTTTTGATCCCCTACTGTTAAATATTCACACTAACATGGCTTGGCCTTACACCACAGGCGAAGGCATGTTAATTACCAAAGAGCCAGAGTGTGCTTTACGGCCTGGGTTTTCCCTATTGCTTAATATTAACAACAAAAGACCTCACCACAGCTAAATCACTACAGTGCATTCGGGAATTATTCAGACCCCCTTTTCCACATTTTTTTTACGTTACAGCCTTAGTATAAAATGGATTCACACATTTTGTTTTACAAATCTACACACAACACCCCATAATGACAAAGCGAAAACAGGTTTGTTGAATTTTTTGCAAATATATAAAGAAATACCTTATTTACATATGTATTCAGACCCTTTGCTATGAGACTCAGACCCTTTGCTATGAGACTCAAAATTGAGCTCAGGTGCAACCTGTTTCCATTGATCATCCTTGAGATGTTTCTACAACTTGATTGGAGTCCACCTGTGGTAAATTCAATTGATTGGGCATGATTTGGAAAGGCATAGACACCTGTCTATATAAAGTCCCACAGTTGACAATGCATGTCAGAACAAAAACCAAACCAAGCCAAAATGTGGAGACAGGATTGTGTCGAGGCACAGACCTGGGGAAAAGTACCAAAACATTTCTGCAGCATTTAAGGTCCCCAAGAACACAGTGGCCTCCATCATTCTTAAGTGGAATAAGTTTGGAACCACCAAGGCTCTTCCTAGAGCTGGCCGCCTGGCTAAACTGAGCAATCGCGGGAGAGCCTTGATGAGGGAGGTGACCAAGAACCCAATGGTCACCCTGACAGAGCTCCAGAGTTCCTCTGTGGAGATGGGAGGACCTTCCAGAAGGACAACCATCTCTGCAGCTCTCCACCAATCAGGCCTTTATGGTAAAGTGGCCAGATGGAAGCCACTCCTCAGTAAAAGGCACATGACAGCCCACTTGAAATTTGCCAAAAGACACCTAAAGGACTCTCAGACCATGAGAAACAAGATTCTCTGGTCTGATGAAACCAAGATTGAACTCCTTGGCCTGAATGCCAAGTGTCACGTCTGGAGGAAACCTGGCACCATCCCTACAGTGAAGCAAGGTGGTGGCAGCAAAATGTGTGAATCCATTTTAGAATAAGGCTGTAACGTAACAAAATGTTGAAACGGTCAAGGGGTCTGAATACTTTTCCGAATGCTCTGCGTGTATGAGTGTTGTGTCCCTCAGCCTGACACTTTCCACTGAAGCTGACTGAGGCCATTAGTTCAACTCGTAGGGACTAACTGTTCTGGTATGAGGCAAAGCAAACAGTCACAGCACAAACAGACAGACTATAGCCATGGCACACACACACTAGGGATGTGATACATGGAAACATTTTCTTAACGTTTAAACAGTAATGTTTTATCGGTTTTCCCTTAAAACAATGAGGAAAATGCATAAAACTCCATGTGAATTCATGTGAATTCACAAAGCAGGAGAGACGGAGAAAATGTTATAATTTATGCTGTTGCTGCTCTTGCTTTTCAGCTAGCGTTTCTCGGTTTGATGCAGTCAAAACAGGTACTATGTATTCAGATGAGATGATAAATACCAAGCAATTAGTAAGTCTACCAGCGTGAGTCGACTTGCTTGCTATCTCCCCCCCCCCCTTCCTGCTCCCCTCGTCACTCATAGATGCACACCGCACGGCCCCTCGTTCCCTGCTTGAGCTTCTCTTTCCTTTCTGCATTACATCTCTGGTTAATGAACTAGCAAAAATAATAAAATGGATACTCCTAACATTTAAGCATTGTTGTTTGAGATATTTGTTTGTTTTTGTATTTTTCCCTTTAAAAAAAGATTCACAATTTTGTTTAAACTTTTTCAACACAGGGTCCTGATCATTAGGCTGAACATTTGAAAACATTTTGCAATAGAAAACAAAAATGAGGGTTTCTTAAATGGACAAGTCCAGGTTGTCCCTTCCTCTTTCAGTCCCTCATTCTTCTGTTTTGTGCCTAATGAACACTACCCTGGTACAGTGTAGTACTCAGAAATGACTCATTGTTCTTTATCAGTCATAGCCATTACTCACTGGTTAATCATTACAGATAATAAACCATGTTCAATGGTGCTTAATGGTATATTACACCAGACAACAATAGTGCCTCATGTAACAGCCTGCTGATACAATCAGTTAGCTAAATGTTTGCATAAGTTGCCGTTATTATACCATGATGGGGGGGGGGGGGGGGTAATCTGCTACTATAATGCATATAGTTAGGAGACAATTAAGTAAGGAGCAACTTTCACTTTAAATTGCGAAATCACTGCCTCAACCTCTTACAAATGGGACCCTGCACTGGATTCATTTCTGGGGGTGTTTGCAGTTAGGTAGAAATACTGTACATTCCAACTGAGCAAAAACCTCACTGACTGCAGCTTCCAACAGTATGCAGCCAGCCTTGGGCCTTACCGATTCTCAGAGAAATACCTGAGGATAAAGCCACTGTAGGCCACATTCCAGGGGGTCTGTGAAGCAGTTAAGCAACGCAAATTAACCAATGATTGAAAGACAAATGTCCTATATTGCAGTCTCGCATTGAGTCAGGCAGTGATGTAGTTACTGACATGGTAATCACGTATCTAGGTGTTGCGGGGTTTGCTGAGCGACTGCTATGTAGGAAGCCTGAAATGCAGCCATACCGACGAGGTGCCACACCCTATACCTCCCCCCTCCCTATTCCTACTTCGGTTCCTGTCTCTGTTCCTCACCTGTCTCTGGAGAACTCCCAGCGTGGGTCCTCGGGGAGGTCATACTCTGGGATGGGGTCGTCGTGGCCAGCCGAGCTGCGTCGCGTGGTGATGCGGACCAATGGAGTGCTGGAGTTCATCGAGGAGCTGGAGTCATTTGACACCTGTAGGAGGAGACGGATTGGCTGATCACCCGTCTAGATACACTGGTCATATAAAAAAGCCGTGTAGGTGTGTGTGTGTGCACGTGTCTCCATAACTAAAGATCAAATGACTGATATTGATTGATATTGTGCAAATCAACATATTTTCCTTCCCTTTTAAAAACGAGTGAATGCATGTCAGTAATCATTAGAGTTGAGCAACAACTCAGTGCTAGGGAGTAACGTTCAATCTGATGAATGTGTCCATTTATCATGCTGTTGTCATTGTCCTCAGGGCTCCTATCTCCTTTCCTCCTAACCTTACCTTGACACAGGAACCACCCGTCTCTCGCAGGAATGTAATCCAACACTTTTTGTACCTCTTGGAGTTTGTGTTTTTCCCCTTGAGGGAAAAGCATCACTCACAGAGAAGTAGAGGAGCTAGAGCAGGAGCTAGAGGTAGAGGTGATGGATAACAGTGCTAACATGCTCAGACGCCATGCACTGTAGCTAGCCGTCTTTCAGTAGAGTTAACTGGGGCTTAGCACCTCAAGCAGTGCGATATATTAGTTACAGTATTGTTATGAAAATCCACTTCCCATGAACAGCTACATTTCGTGGGCTCTCAAATTAGAGTACCAGTAACCCAAATGAGTAAGATCTATGTCAGGAGTACAAATTTGGTGGAACTTTTTTTTGTGTTTTCCGCTCTTGGTAGGTAAACTTTGGACTATTTTCTGTCATTTGCATATAAATCTGAGTATATAGGGCTTTTCACACTGCTATACCCGAACCGAGCCAAACCAAGCTGTACTGAGCTGGCCTGGTTACACATCCACCATAGTAGCTGAAACCATGAAAATATAATATCCTAGTCAGTACAGTTTAGTTCGGGTCAGCACGATAGTGTGAAAAAATAATGATGTATGAATGCATGTGTGTGTGGAGTTTGTGTTTCTACGGGTGTTAAAGGCCTTGGAAACCCCTTATCTACTTTCTGTTACCTGGCGGCGCAGAGGTATCTGCTTGCTGAGTTTGTGGACTGCTGGCTGATTGCCAAAGTCAGGCTTCTTAGCCGTATTCCTCATCCGGCACACCACCACGATGACCACCATACAGGCGATCAAGAACACCCCGATGCAGTAGATGGCTATCTCCACGTAGTCAGGTGACATCAGACCCGTCACCGTATCTTCGTTACTGGCTGATGGGGGAGGGGAGAGGGTCAGGGAGGAATAAAAAGTGGAACGTAGAGGCACATACTGACTCTTGACACATGCACACACACTTAAACAGACAGACCATGGACACACTACATCTGATAGACGCCCATGTATAAACAGAACACACGCCATGGAAACAACGCACGCACGCACACACACACACACACACACACACACACACACACACACACACACACACACACACACACACACACACACACACACACACACACACACACACACACACACACACACACACACACACACACACACACACACACACACACACACACGTCATCGCTAGATAGACAAACAAAACATAAATAATGACAAAGACGCACACGCAAAAAAAAATCTCTCTCTCCTCCTTCTCTTCATCAAACAACCATCTACTTACTGCCCATCTAGGACAGACAGGAAATGCAATTGATATGAGAAGAGGGGGTAAACCAGATCAAAGGGGGCAAACACAGTCTGTTGGAGAGTACATCTTGACTGAGCTCAAGCAGTAGGCTGTGCATACTATGTGCCTACATTCAGGGCTACTTGACAACCACACATGCAGGGTGCAGACACACATTCTCTTTCTCTCAAATACACATGCATGCACTCACACACACGCATGCACTCACACACACACACACGCTTACTCTTGCTCTCTCCCTCTCTCTTTCACACACACGTCACACAGACACACTTCACTTCAGAGGGCAAACAAGTGAGTGGTGCCCTTTGTGGTTGTATATGGCCTGAGCTTCCTGTCTGAAAGAAACGGGTCTGGGTCTGTCTCTGAGTGGCTATAGGACCACAGCCTGTTCCATAATGCATGCCATCCACCCACAGCTACAAACAAGGCCCTTGTAATGTGCAGTCGGGGAAATAATAACATGTAGGAACCTTTCTCCTGTCAGCATTGTATCCCCTGGTCCAAAAATCACAGAAAACAGCCGCAACATAGACAGCAGGCAGCGCCATGCAGGCGCCACCAGAGCAGATACGTGGAACTAGGGCAATAAATTAAAGATATTATTCCCAAAGGAATTATTATTCGGCTGCCTGTGATAATTTTATTTTGTTTAGAGACAAAACAAGGCTATTTTCTGCGAGTACATAAGGGCAGTGTTTTCAAAATGCGCCGTCGACTGTCGGCTAAACAGCCAACAACAGAGATTGTCACCCGGCTACTTTTTCCACTTCATAAATGAACTAGGGTTCTTTTCATTTAAAAGTTTAAAGTCACAAGTCAGTCAAGTCCGTATATCTGTCTCCCGCTAGAATGAACGATACGCATGTTCTAGTGATCAACCGTCGGTCACAAAGCGAGATAGGGAAGCACTGCTGATGTGTCAGTCCGCTGTCTGTCCGTGTTTTCTGCTGTGTGATGTGGTTGGCTGCAGTCTAATTTCTTTACACAGAGGAGGGAGAGCATGATGCTTCTTCATCGTCTCCTGCGAGTGAATTTACACCTCCCATAGTGCAGAAGGGAGGTGCGACATAGGCGGATGCGGTGGATTGATACGCATCCAATGCAAAAATAAACATACCGGTATCTCTAGCTTAAACTGACAGAGTTTTGGGGGAATTTTAGTATTATGCTAATTTGGACATTGACCCTAGAGGGTTAAGAAGAGTTACAACACACCATGTAATGGTTCAAAATATCTCATGATGATGTGTTTCAATACTCCAGCAAAGTTAAGATTTAGTCTCCTTCGAGTTGGTGACTGCTCAGTTGCCACTAGTTTTGGTTTTATAAACGCACTTCATTTCAACAGCGGTTACGGGTTGCTCGCGAACAAATGGCTCTTTTTGAACAGATCTTTTAAGTGAACGGAACAAAGTCACATCTGTGAGAGAGCCGTTCATTTGCCTCCCTAGTTTGCATAATGGTAGACTACTACTACTTTTTGGCAATTATCTGCAGATAAATTCTGAAAACATTTGATGACGATGTTGAATCCTCACTGCAGGAACAATAGGTAGTGGAGAGAGAGCCTCATTCTGGTCCAAAATATGATAAAAGAAAACAGATTGAAGGTTATAAAACAAATGTCATGATACTTGGCATTATTGAAGATATTTATATAGGACTACTGATTTGATTAAAGTGTCGACAATGGAATAGTCAACTGCTGCTTTCTGTTTAGCAAAGCCCATGTTTAACACCTGCCTTTCTTCAATCAAACCTATAGGTCTATTAACGGGTGTTTGACTTTATAAAAGTGGGGCTGCACAATCTGGCGAGTGGTCTGGGGTTACTCCCCCTGAAAAGTTGTGTATTTTTAAAACCATTTTCCTGCAATTCTATATTGTTTCTCAACAGGGAATCCATGTTTACTTTTCAGAATACAACTTTTTTCTTAGGTTTTTGCCACAATAAATTAAATTGAAAGAGTAGACTAGACTAGTTTTTCTGACTACATTACTAAGAGAAGGTTTAATGTTAAAAAGGTTGTCTTACTTAGAAAATAGTCCTGATCATATAGGCCTAGACGATATCCAAAACGACTAACAACACACTGAATCCATACATTTTCAGTAATATTTATTGTAAAGTCATGTCTTTCTTCTCAATACCACAATTACTTTTACCAATATGGGAGGTAAAGTCGTTTAATTATTCAATAATTTAGCTGTGTATTTCGGATGGAATCAAGGCATTAGAATGTTACATAGGACACCAAAATAAAGCTTGTTCTGCAAAAGAAAATCACGGTGGCAAACTTTTGACCGGTAGTGAAAGAGACACAGACACACACGAACTCGCGACGACACAAAGAGACACACAGACATTTAAACACATACACCCACTCGCGCAGACACAGGGAGACACACATACATTTAAAACACACACACACACACTATATCAAATACATTGAATACATTGAAAAAATATGATATTTAAGAAAGTCAAGCCGTAAGTATTGAGGCTGTGACTTTTTTCTTTCTTTTGTATTATCTCAAGGAGAAATAATAAAAAGGAAATAAATTATCAGACCCAGGAAAGAAGCCATGAGGGAATTGGCATCCAATCTCAGGGCACCCACTAACACCGACAGACAATATCATCAAGACAGACAGACACCCTGCTTTTATAAAAACATGCAGTCCGTCCCAACTTTCCCCGAGAACCAGAAGAGAGAAAGAGATACGATGTGAAAAAGAGAAAGAAATGAGGGAGGAAGTGGAGAGAGAGACAAAACCCCTCGAGTAAGGAGATACAGTGCATTCATAAAGTATTCAGACCCT
Organism: Salvelinus alpinus; assembly: GCF_045679555.1. NCBI lineage: Eukaryota > Metazoa > Chordata > Actinopteri > Salmoniformes > Salmonidae > Salvelinus > Salvelinus alpinus. The sequence continues at coordinate 2,556,768 of NC_092117.1, forward strand.
TTGAATTGTCCCACACTTTTTCCACAATTCTTTCGACCTCATGGCTTAGTTTTTGTTCTGACATGCACTGTCAACTGTGGGACATTATATAGACAGGTGTGTGCCTTTTCAAATCATGTCCAGTCAATTGAATTTACCACAGGTGGAGTCCAATTAAGTTGAAGATACACCTCAAGGATGATCAATGGAAACAGGATGTACCGGAGTTCAATTTCGAGTCTCATAGCAAAGGGTCTGAATACTTATGTAAATAAGGTATTTCTGTTTTTAATTTTTTATATATTTGCTGAAACTTCTAAAAACCTGTTTTCTCTTTGTCATTATGGGGCATTGTGTGTAGATTGATGAGGGAAGAAAATAGGTGATACATTTTAGAATTGCTGTAATGTAACAAAATGTGAAAAAAGGGGTGTCAATACTTTCCGAATGCACTGTATAAATAAATAATATATTTTCCTTTATTATTTCCCCCTAACCCTACCATCCCTCCCCTAATTGGAATAAACTAATGAACAACAACACTTTGGGTTCTACTTCCACCTTATACATACTATATACATTTTACAGTAGTTATCTTTTGTTTGATTTTGTCCCATCCTTCAGCTCCACTCAACCCCTCCCACCTATCTCTGAACACCATCCAGTTTTGATTTATATTTTACATATATTTTTTAACTCTGTTGTGATGTTTCACAAAAGTTCTGAACCTTTCAATTCTCATAGATTCTACTGACTGTAAATTAAAGACAAAATGGTTTGCTAAGAGTATTATTATATTATTGCTCGACTGACTATAGCTGTGTTTGAATACCCGTACTAACATTCTGTATGATACATACTTAATGAGTATGCGCTTGTCTACCGGAATTTGATGTTGTTGCTATTCAACCTCTTACTATCTTGTTGGCATAACATATTACTAGCTAGACATTTTACGACTTCGGGTGTGTTGGTAAATTCAATCTGGAGTGCCAGAGTGTGCTCAGAGTGCGCTCTGGGCGTTAGTACGTTCAGAGCATTCCACTCTCGGAGCTTTCAGAGCACGCACTGGACGCCAGTCAAGCACCCAAGCTAACTGGCAAACATTGGCTAGCTACTTCCGGACACAAATGAGAGAACACCTCACTCTTACCATTTTACTCGCCCTAGCAGAGCTTGTTAAGCTCTTTTCGTGTTATCCAGAGCGTTGGTGACTGTAACTGGCAACAATTGAATTACGCTTTTTTTGCCGACTTTTACTGACACCGGACATATTCAACGGATGAAGAGCTTTAGTAAATGATTCAGTTATTCTGCGCTCTGGCACACTCAGACGAGTGCTCTGGAATCCGAGTAGATAGCCAGAAGGAATTTACGAACGCACCCGAATTAACAATGTCAATTGAGAACGCACACAACTAGGAATGAGTTGAATAATCAAGTCAATAAACATTGGGCAGTTAGTTAGATAGCATCTAGTTCATATACTGGCAAGTTCGATGAAATAGTAACCAACTAACGTTAGGTAGCTAGCTAATACCAGTACATACTGCTGAAATGATATGCTATGCAGTTCGTAAGGATAGCGTAGCCAACATAATACATTATGGCCTTTATCTTGTAATCTGAATAAAGGGAAAAATGACATTCTTGAACATGGGGTGAGACATTCTTACTAATCTGCGAGAGAACCAGTTCAGATTTAAGTATAACTTTTATGTGACTGAAGCCTTTAGTGAGAGGTCTAATGATTTTATATTTAATTATTTCTGCCCTCCGAATTCATATTCATATAAATAAGCCAGTTTAATTTTGTTTGACTTGCCGTTCCAAATAAAATTGAATATTTTTGCTCATATAATTTTAAAAATAAGTTGCTAGGTGTAGGCAATGCCATACGCAAATTAGTAAACTGAGATATGACTAAAGAGTTAAATCAGGGTGATTTTCCCACAAATATACATATCTTATCTATTTTTGACAACTTTCTATTCAAATGTATTGTAGCGAGATCATTTATTTAGTTCGGGATGTGAACACAGAGTATATCCACTTCACCGTCAGACCATTTTATTGGTAACCTACACAGTAATGTAAAAGTGATATTTTTTTGTTATCCAATACGTAATATAGTAGTACACTTATCATAATTTGGTTGTAATCCAGTGAGTTTAGAAAAGTATCTGGAAAAAGTCAAGGGGTCTGAATACTTTCTCGAATGCACTGTACTTGAGCAATTCGGGGAAGTCGACTTCCGCTCTGGAGTTATAATAAGCCTTTATTAGGCCCCTAGGTTTCAAAACGTCGCCAATCAAGATAACAGAATATATGGAATACATATTCCTGCTCTAGTATAGACCCTTTTCCAGTACACAACACACTGATGTCACGTACAGATGCGTGCGACTCTTGGCAGCAGTAAGAAAGCCATCACCATCTGCGCCCATTAAACATAACCTAGATTTACGCTTTTTATTACTTCTAAACAAAATAACTTTGAGGTTCTCATACACTTACAATGTTGTTTTGATTCTTGCTTGAACAGTTGCTAAGATTATATTTGGTTGTGCTCTTTTCCAAATAACTATTTTGGATACAGCAGTTGTTAGCTAGCATGCTAATGCTCATTGACATAGGCTGTAGCAAAAGCTAGCCAATGAGTATAATGCAGTTGATTTGCGATGATGACATAAACATTATATAATCCAGGACATTCATACGAGCCTTAAAATCCAATTATAATCAAAAAGTAGTGTGAAATGTACTCATAAGCAACATGTAAATAAGAACTCCCCCTTGTTCTGCCAACAACTTGCGCGCATCGCCCTCTGTGCGGCAATGCTAAACACAGAAAGGGGTCTATTACACTGAGTTAGATGTTGAGTTGTTGACTGTGTAAATTCATCATAGTAATCTGATATTTACATTTTTATTTTACCCGTTTTTCTCCCCAATTTCGTGGTATCCAATTGGTAGTTACAGTCTTGTCCCATCGCTGCAACTCCCGTACGGGCTCAGGAGAGACGAAAGTCGAGAGCCCTGCGTCCCCTGAAACACGACCCAGCCAAGCCGCACTGCATCTTGACACAATGCCCGCTTAACCCGGAAGCTAGCCTTACCAATATGTTGGAGGAAACACCGTACACCTGGCGACCGTGTCAGCGTGCATGTGCCCGGCACGCCACAGGAGTCACTAGAGCGCAGGATCTTTAGTGGCACAGCTAGCACTGTGATGCAGTGCCTTAGACCGCTGCGCCACTCGGGAGCCCTATGATATTTTGTTATTTCGTTAAGTTAGATTGTTTTCACTCCAGAGCGACTTTTCATTTCTCTGTTCTTCTTCCCATAGAAATGATCGAAATAACTTTATTGACTGAACATTGAACCATTAGTGGACAACATTGATAGAGAAAAGGGGGAAAGGGAGCGCAGTATAGTTGAGTGTATATACCTGGAAGCACCGTCAACCAAGCAGTGTGATAGGAGATCCCAATAGAATTGCCCGCCAAGCACGTATACTCCCCAGCATCCTCGTAAGTGACATTGGGGAGGTAGAGGACTTCAATCTCCTTGTCCGTGGTGTTAACACCTGCGGTCTGGGAGAGGGAGAGGAGGAAGGGTGGAGGACGATGAAAAGGAGGAAAGGAAGGGGGGGTGGAGAATGGGACAGGAGGGGTGGAAGAAGAAGGAGGAAGACAAAGGGAGGGAGGATGCAGGAAAAGAAGGGAAGATGAAGGATTCGAGTAGAGGATGGATATTTGAGGATAGAGGGAGTTGAAATGGAAGAAAGTAAGATAAAGGGAAAGGAGTCGGAGTAAGAATAGAGGGGAGGGAAGAAGAGAGCAGGAGGAAGCAGATGTAACAATTAAATCCACAACACCAGGAGAGAGGAGAAGCTGGATGGTGTCCATCACTGGTAGGAGAACTGGTGACCCATATATAGAGATAGATGGGAGGAGCTTTCAAAACAAACAGGAAGAGCACCTCGTACCACAGGGAAAAATAGGAAACACAATACACAAAAACACTGTAAAGAAAATCCCTTCACCCACAACACCAGAGCCCAATAGTAAGTCCACACCAGGCCTGTGTATGCATGGTGCACACAACCACAGAAGGAGAAGATATGGAGATCACCCAACTGCAGCACCCAACACTAGCCTGTACACTGACACATCACACCTTTCAACTGAGAGAGCGAGCGAGAGAGATGAGGCACGTGATGGACATGGCAGGTTAGTGCATGGGTGTGCAGGTCCAGTGGGCATTTCCATGGCTGTACAGTCACAGTCAGACACAGTACAGTAGAGTAGCTGGGAGTAAAACAGTAGAACACTGGGAGAGAGTAGGTCAGTCCACAACCCAGCAGGAACCAAGACCAGCACACCACCAAACCACACTGAACCAGGTCAGAGACAATAAAGGAGGGTGTCAACAGAGGTCAAGGGTCAGGCGTCAGTGGTTACCTGGGATGACGGTCAGCCAGCCCGACTGGTTGACCGCCCCTATATAATTGGAGACTTTACAGGTATACTCTCCGGCATCCTCCTCGGTCACGTTGGTGAGCGTGAGCACCTCCACGTCCGAGCTATTGATGCCCGAGCGCTGGAGTGTGTGAGCCACACACATACAAGAACGCGCATGTGCACACACACACACACGGCAGCAAGGGGACAAAACACAGAAAAGCCTGTTAACTGTCACATCTGCAATCTAAGTGCAGGGAGAGGAGAGTAAAGGAGCCGCCACCCAGACAGGAACACAGCTAGAGTGCTCCAGTAGTATAGAGGGAAAATTAGTATTTTTTATTCTTCGTAAAGGGGGAAAACGTAGTTTTCTTTCAGTTTCACTCTCTTATAGGAAGTCAAATTGGACACTAACAAAAAGCTTTTACAAATGGCAAAAAGGTAAGCTGAAAACATAATAATTATCAGCCTACACGTTGAAGCAAAAAAAATATTTAAAGGAATATGTCAATAATTTTCACCGCTCAGGTCAGAACAGCCAATGAGTGGCCATGGAGGGCTGGAAAGTACCTTTAGGACGCGGACGTAGGAGTGTCCGTCTGGGCCAGTGCGACTACCATTCTTCTGGATGTGCTGCAGCCACTGGATGTGGGGCTGAGCGTCGCTGTACACCTTACACACGAAGCGTGCGTCTTCCCCCACTTGCACACTGGTGTTGGCTGGCAGCCCTGCTTGGAGAATGGGCCGATGGGGGGACCGTTCTAATATGGAGAGAGAAAAGGGGAAGATGTGATATGATGAGTTATGTTAGTTTGTGCATTGAGACTTCACCATGGCCATTTCAAACGCCAACCTTGCTCTGTACACCCTTAAGGAATAGACAGGTTTGTATTACTAATGTCAATGACAGTCAATTGATCAACTAAGCTCGATCACCACCGGGTACCTTGAGACTAAGCATTAAGACACAGACACTTTATGTGTAAGGAACTGAAAACGAGCACAGAATACTAGCCAAAAGTCTGATGCAAAGGCTGGGGACAGTATGGTAAAAATAACTGTTCTTACTAGATGCTTGTGTTTTTTAAGTTTTGAGGCTGTGAAGGGGGCCTGGTCTGGATGTTTAGGGGAACAGTGGACACGTGTGAATATTCCACATCCGGGAGACAAGCAGAGTCAAGACAAGAGAAGTGCCCATCTCTTATCACCACACCACTTAGATTATTCACACAACACAAAGAGGAGTTATCTCTACTGATAAGGACTAAACACAGCTGTAGTAGGAGTTGAATCTAAAAACTCACTTCAGTCACTTTCTGAGTCGATGCCATTTCAAAATGCCTTTTATTGCAAAATGTTGGCAACTTTGGCAACTATTTTTGAAGTACTGTAAGTAAACATTAGCAGAAACTGTGGCCTGGTAAGGGTTAAAATATATAGCCACGCTCCGACTCAAATATGCACCAGTCTTGGAGAAACACCTTCATTTTCCTTCACTAAAAACTATCTGCGTTCTTTTGCAAGCAAACATTTGGCCTGCAAATCCAAACAGAGCAAGACCTGCCGAACAATGCCCCCTTTCACACACTACCCTACCACTGCCTCCCCTTCACAACAACCCCCAGGCACTGGATGGGTTAAAGAAGGAGGGCTTTTAGGTGGGGAGAGGTGACAGAGAAAGGAGAGGAGGGGGAAGGGGTGGGAGAATAACAAGAGGGAATAAATGGAGCTTAACAGATGGAGACTGAAAAGAGAAAGCGAGAGGGGTGAAGAGGGTGAATAAAAAAAAGGTCGGTCGAGAGAATACCCACTGGGCACACACTGGTTGAATCAACGTGGTTTCCACGTCATTTCAGTGGAATAGATATTGAATTGACGTCTGTGCCAAGTGTCTACTTCCATGTCTGTCTGTCTGTCAGAGGTTTGCCAATAGTCCTCTGCCTCTGTGCTCTCTGTCTGTCAGCCAGTAGGCCAAAGTGCTACTCTCTCTCTCTGTCAGATCAGATGATTCCCACCCCTCCCTTGTCTCTATCTCTTTTCCCCTCCTCCCTATGCATTCCTTTGGCTCAGCGTGCTTATTGTCCCCGCCCCTCCTCCTTCCATCCCTCTCGCTCACATGCACACCTCTCTCTGTCTCTCAATCACTCTCTCTCTGTCTCTCACACACACAAACACACACACACACACACACATATTAACATGGAGAGAATTAGGTACCCTACACCACAAACAGATGCAAACACCTTACTCCCTCTCTGTGCCCACTTCTCCCTTTACACACAAACAACTCAGGAGCATGATAACTAGCAAGCTATCCAATACAATATATTTGTCTCCAGCTAGTCAAGACAACACAAAATAATATTTATTTGATTTTCCTGCAGTCAAATGACCAAATCGCCCTCTAGGGGCCTCATGGGTGGAACGTTATTAACATTTTTCATAATTTCATAAACATTCTTACTTTTAAACCACCGAAAATCCAGTGTTTTTATGTCAAACGGTTTTGTTATATTTCAGTCTTCTGTGATGTATATAAAGTGTATTATTGGGATGCAAAGTCTAAATTGAATACATTTCAACTCTATATCTGACATGGTACAGGTGTCTTTTTCTTAAGACTATAGCCATATGTGTGAGGTGTATACTTTTGTTTCAAAATAGATTTGTTTAAGACTACCAAGAAACACTCTGTGACCCCGATTCAGCCCACTGCAGTAAAAGGTTAAAAACCGTCAAACATCAGTCAGTAAATCATAATAATTATTTCTACTAATAATTAAAATAAGTAAATCTTCACACATTCAAATACAATGCATCTAGGTGTGCCACAGCTTATGCTCACAAAACTGCTTAGAGCTGCTACTTTTGAATTATAGCCAGTCTGCTCTCGGACCACTCTGTGGCTCTAGTGTTTCTGTGAAATATACGCTTGTTTGCATGTATAGTATGTGTCAGGTGTAGGTCTCTCCATAAATACATGGATAGCATGGTGACTATGACACACACACACACACACACACACACACACACACACACACACACACACACACACACACACACACACACACACACACACACACACACACACACACACACACACACACACACACACTCTCTCTCTTGCTTGCTCCAAAGGTCAGCGCAAAGGGGTTGAGTGAGTTGGGTTTGAACTTGCTGTGCCCCCTTGTAATACTGATAACCCATTGGTTCTGTTTGCCCCCAGAGAGAAGCACAGCAGAATGCCACTCCCACTGTCCCTCTCCAGCTCCTCTGACGGTCACATCCCTGGTCCTTATGTCCACTTGACAGTTGCCTGATTCACACTGTAGGGCCAACCCCGAACCGTACTGTCTTGGCTTGGATATTTTCTTTTCACATTGTCCTTTCTGGCAAAGTTCCAGTAAATGTGGTTGATACGTAACCAGGAAATCCCAGTTTAGTTCGACTTGGTTTGGTGTGAATCAGGCTATTGTGACCAAGGAGAAATGACCAGGGCCCTGCCTACATACAGTACATGCATCAATACTGCCCTTAGAAACAGACCTGGCACACCTAGGCAGCCTTCCTTCTCTGCACCTGCATAGAGTATAGTAGCGTGCACCTGGGGGATCAAACAGCCAGCATTAACCCCCCCCCCATCAGAACCCCTAATGCTGGCCCAAACAGATAACGTTTAGGTAGGGGTGGCAGGTAGTCTTGAGGTTAGCGCATTAGGCCAGTAACCAAAAGGTTCAAATCCCAGAGCCAACAGGATGAAAAATATGTCAGTGTGCCCCAAATGCTCCAGGGACACTGGTAAATAGCTGACCCTGGCTCTGACCCCAACTCCTCACGGGTGTCTTGCAGATATGATTATTAACCCCCAATCCCTCCATTCCCTCATCCCTCCCAGGCAAGCCCAGTACAGTACTCACCCACTACATCCAGGGTGTAGGTGTGATTGATGGCGCCATATGCGTTCTCCACCAGGCAAGTATAGTTGCCCTTGTCTGACGGCACCACACTCTCCATGATCAGGGTCCAGTGCTGGTGACGCACCTGAGAGGGAAAACAATGCATAGATGGAAGGATGCAGACCAAAATAGACAATTGTAGAGTGCTATATAAAGATTGAGAGTGAGTGAGGAGGCACGGTGAGGGACGGGCGGTCAGGTCTGCTCTCACTAGCGCATCATGGTGAAAAACAATATTACGGGTGGTGACAGACTGGTCAAAAGGTGAGCTTCTACACCTTTCCAAGGAAGTGCACTGTTTTGCTGGGACTGTGGAGTGGAATGATCCTAAAGCTCCCACTTACCCTTCTACTCCTTAGAACAGTGGTTGCCAAATGTTTTACTCTGGCCACCCCTCCCGTCATTTTCACTCGCGGCCCCGTACTCGCCTCGTCTATTTCTATGGGCACAGGCACTGTCGATGACACAAACTGTTCACACCCCTCTTGTTGGCGGAGAGGACATTTAGCAGCTCATTTCCTACAATTCTATGCATTTTGCCATGTCTTATGTGTGTTCATGTGATATCTGAGTGACAAACAATACAACAAGATCAATGGGCTAGAAAACCTAGCTAAAAAACTTTAGCTGACATGCGCTAGTTGATATGGACAATTCTGACAAGTTATGAATAGCTCTCTAAGGTCTGCAATGACTGACGAGGAAAACAGCTGATGCACTACCCAATTTCAAAATTCTACTATTACAATTTTCAAAAGTAAGTTGAAGGACCGACTGAGTCCCCCCCCCCCAATTTTTTTTTATAATAACCTTGTGCCCGGCAGTTTAACTGCTGCCTTAGAAAACACCAAAGATTCCAAATATTTGACTTTTTACTACTTATAGAACATCAAACAGTCGTAGACTGCACTGTACATTCCGTTTTGTATATTAAGGCACTTGTTTTCTCGGTTAACAATCAACCGGTACTGTATTAGCCCACATGTGGTCACTTGGTCATTGTGGCTGTGGCCTACACTGGTGACTACACACAGACAAGCAAGGATCTCAGCCCTGTTCACTGACCATGGTCCTCTATTGTAGCAGGGGCCAGTCAAGCGTGATGTGTATGTGTGTTTACTGAAGTGTCACTGAAGACACTATGTAGTGGGGACAGGGAGTTCTGCTGAATACTGTATTAACAAATGGTGTTCCACGGTACTCTTTCCCCCCCCTCAAGAATTTACAATAATTTTTGTTACATTCGGTACTTCTGTCGTGTACTTTCACGTGATTAAGAGGATCAAGTCTGTCTATTAGCACAGCCCCTTTATAGTGTGGGACAAATAACATTTGATTGATTGATTGAAATGTAACCTCGATTGAAACACTTAACTACACAGACTCGTCCCAAGACACAAGTCTGTCTATTAGCACAGCCCCTTTATAGTGTGAAGGGCAAAGTGCCTGCTCCACTTACTCGTTCATTGCTAGAGCTGTCTGATCTGCATTGTTAGCTCCCCGCTGATGCTGCGCAGAAGTTAACAAACTTCAATAATGCAACACGGCACGTAGAAATGTTTTTAACTGTTCGTTACTTTCGCCTTTCCATACAGACGAGAACACTTTTACAATGCAAGACAATACCGGTAGCTTCCAGCTATAATTGTAGGCTAACTTTCTTTGCTAGCTTCGAATCAAATCACATAAAATTGTATTTGTCACATGCGCCGAATACAACAAACTTTACTGTGAAATGTTTACTTACTTACAAAAAAATAGCAAATATAAATAAATAAAAGGAAATAGTAACACAATAAAATAACAATAATGAGGCTATATACAAGGAGTACCAGTACCGAGTCAGGGACACAAGGAACTTGAGGTAATATGTACAGTACATGTACGTAGGGGGTAAAAGTGACTAGGCAATCAGGATAGGATGCCAAGCAGTTGCCATACCAAGCGGTGATGCAGCCAGTCAAGGGGCTCTCAATGGTGCAGCTGTAGAATGGGATGATGGTGTTGATGTGAGCCATGACCAGCCTTTCAAAGCATGGCTACAGATGTGAGTGCTACGGGGCGATTAGTCATTTAGACTGGTTACCTTGGTGTTCTTGGGCACAGGGACTATGGAGGTCTGCTTGAAACACGTCGGTATTACAGACTGGGTCAGGGAGAGGTTGAAAATGTCAGTGAAGACACTTGCCAACTGCATGCTCTGAGTACGAGGCCTGGTAATTAATCAAGCCCTGTGGCCCTTGTGAATGTTCACCTGTTTAAAGGTCTTACATTGGCTACAGAGAGCGCATGTAAGTAGACATAGGATACATCTTGTTTTACCCAGTTTATCAAGAGATTTACCATTCAAATAAGTGATTACCATGATGATGTTTTGTAGCTGATAAAAACAAAGTAAAATTGATTGTATAATTGATTCATTAATGCATACATGGCTGGATCAAGTGCCATTCTTTGGCTAATATGCAGTCTTTTTTTGTTGTGGTATCATTTTGATATGAAGTATCGTGATGGTATCAAGTATTGTGATACTAAACCTGGTATCGTGACACTACTATTTACTTGAAAGACTTTCTACGGAATTAAAGACAAGGGGAAACATATTAGCCAGCTTGTGGCCACATCAACATATTCTCTGGAAATTCCCATGAAGAGATGGCTGTGTTTTCTCGTAAACGATCATCCATTAACTACTTTGTTCCTTCCCTATCACATCCAAACACACTGGATGACTTGCAAATTAATCTATCACTGTAAAGTGTGGTGTGATTTTTGATTCGATTTTGATCAAATGGAGTTCATTAGGGCAATTAGAATTGGGATGATTCACCAATCTTATTCAGCTTAAGTATCTTCATATATTTGAGGCTATTGTGAAGCATGTAAAAAAGTGACAGAGGGTTCTCTCTGACCCAAACACAAATGTAGCTCTTAACATCCATTTAATGCTGAGAGGAAATAAACAATTACTGGCTAGGGCCCGGTTTCTCAAAAACCTCTTAAGGCAAAGTTGATCGTTAGAACCTTCGTAGGGGCATCATTAAATCTCTGAGCTGTTTCCCAAAACCGTCGTTATTAATGTTGCACTTGAAAATGCTCGTAATCTAACGCCAGCCTCAGGCCACTTGTAGAGCAGCTACGTAAATGCGACACAGATGCTTTTTAGATGCTTTTTTTGCCCTCTCGTGTCACTTTATACACAGAATATCTCTACTAAACATAGGTTTACCCGTCTCTCTGTGACCGCTGACAACTTCAGAACAAAGTCGATTACAAATACAAAGTTGCCAATGTCTTTGCAATTGATACAAACAAGCAACGTGTAAAAATATACTTCAAACGAAAACCGAGATGACAGAATTAAAATATAAATTCGGATATAGGCATTTTGAAATATATTTAATGTTCAATAAATGTAGTTATATTTTGATACTGTCTGTAATTTGTCTCAAAATATTTAATGGTGTAGCTTAACACGCACAATTTTGGGGGGGTAAGAATTAGAATAAGCTGGTAATATCTCTCTAGGAGCTGATTCGTCATCAGAAGTGTGAAATATTTCTAATGTTAAGGTAAGATATGAATTGAGAAAGCTGATACAAGAATACCACTAACTTTCTTCCGATCCTATCCGTATCGACACATGCTCCAACAACGCTCTTAGCATGGTGTTTTGGTTAACGCATGTTACGTCTTTGGCCGTTGTAGGAAAGATGCATTGTTAAAACACACGTGAGCCAAAGTTCCATTGCTATCGGGAAACCGGGCCCAGTTTGACTTTCCCTGTTCCCCATTACATGTGGCCTCAGGTATTTTCAGGACAAATAAATCAACTCACTAACTGTTATCTTATAAGTACCACAGAGGCTGTAGTGAAATAATTATTAAACTTTCTCTCCTGACTTCCTCTGTAGGAACAAAAAATGTCAATTTGGAATATAAAAAAGAAAAAACGTGAAATGCAATTGAATCAAGTTTCCTGGCCTTTTTTTTAAAGACATTTCTAAATAGATATAGAATATTGAATAGAAATAGAATATAAAAATATTGAAATCTAAAGTCTTGAGAAAAAACCTTCAGGACTACTTTTGCATTTACAGTTGAATCCTAGGTCACCTCTTGGTGTGTTTAATGCTTGGGCGGTTTTCAGATTGTCATACCGACCTTGTGCCACCCTGGGATATTCGGTAAGGCTCATGTCTCTCGTCGTTGTGTGCTTGTAAACAAACTGTGACTGGGAACTACCGGTAAGCTTCATAATGTAAAATAATGTGAAAGGTGCAGATATTTACTTAAAAAGTAGATACAGGGCCTCCCGAGTGGCGCAGCGGTCTAAGGCAATACATCGCAGTGCTTGAGGCGTCACTACAGACCAAGGTTCGATCCCAGGCTTTCACAAACGGCCGTGACAGGGAGTCCCATAGGGCTGCGCACAATTGGCCCAGTCCGGGTTAGGTGAGGGTTTGGCCGAGGGGGCATTACTTGGCTCATCGCACTCTAGCGACTCCTTGTGGCGGGCTGGCGCTAATTTATTTAAACAAGTAAAATATATAGTTTCAACAATATTGGCGATATTGAAAAACCATCCCGTGGCGATTTCTGCAGATCTAAAATGCTTCTTATTATAATTTCTGTTCGGCATTAGACATTTTTTGCTTCAGTTAAATTTCTCCAATTGGATGAGAACTCATAAATGGGCATTCTATCAACAGACAGCACTCTGACTGATGTGTAGCTACTTTTCTCCTGTACTTTTCTTAGTGTAGCCAACTTTTCTCCGGTAAAATGCTAGATTAACTTCAAACAAAACATTAGGAACTGTAGCTGGCTACATTCTTTCTATGATAAATATGAAGGCCATGCGCTGCACTTCTGTTGTCATCCGATGAAAATTAAGCTATTTTCTACCGAATGTGTTGCATTATAGTTGCCCTGCTCACTCTATTGAAGAAAAAAACACGGTTGACTTTATATAAAACACGGGAAATGGTTTAAAACTGAGATTTCTTGAAGATCTGCGTTCTGAAAATGCACATTTTGGAACTCTAACGTGAACCCCGATTGTACCAATTGTTGTTCTCTTAATATAGTGTCACTTTCTACTTGCTTACTGTCTATGTGACCTAAAGTTTTACTGTATGTTTGGGTTTTCTAATTGGGCGAGTTGAGAGACATTTAAAGCTGGGGGAGAGAGAGAGAGAGAGTAAAATGTCCCATCGAGAGCACACACACCAGCAATTTCACACCAGCAACCCTGCACTCCTCTCCTCTGTCTCCAGTGATGGTGTAGAGGGGTCGGGTGACAGAGAAATGTGATTAGCGGATTTTAAGAGCCAAACTGGAAGGGCAACAGTCTGCATCAAGATCAAGACTCAGAAAATAGCATTGGAAGAGTAAATCCGTTCTAAACAACAGACACCAAGCATTTCGCTACACCCGCAATAACATCTGCTAAACACGTGTATGTGACAAATAACATTTGATTGATTGATTGAAATGTAAACTCGATTGAAACACTTAACTACACAGACTCATCCCAAGACACTAGTCGTGAGAAACTCCGTGCATGCTGCAGCGCAGGGTTCTCGCGTACCTTATACCCGCCCATGCGGTCCTCCTGTCGGAATGGTCGGCTATTCTTCAGCCAGCGCATCTTAGGGCGTGGGTTCCCCCCGGCAGCACAGCGGAACTTGACTGTGTTGGCAGCAGGCACCGCGTGCAGCCTCTTCTCCATCTTCTCCAACATCGTCCAATAGGGCGCCCCTAAAGAAAAGACACAACCAATCAAGTCACATTCTGTCCATTCTAAACCCAATAACAGAATTATAGCAAAACAGGAACATGTAACATATTATATTTGCTAAGTACCAGAAAGTATCCATTGTTACCACATAGTGAATTAGTTATTACCATGTAAATATCAGCTTAAACCGGATTGTAAAATAAAACTTTACTGGTATTTGTTAGAGTTACTCTGCTCATTTTATCTCTACTCTCAACAGACAAACTGTATGAGAAATATGGCGACGCAGCAGAGCTCCATTGAGTAACCTTTTCAGTCTAAAGCCTAAACAAAATGCACTACTACAGCTAGCATTAGCATTAGCCTAGTAGTGCGATAGTGAGAGAGTGAGGCCCCAGACAGTTTAGGTGGGGGGGGGGGGGGGGGGGGGGGGGGCAGGAAGGCATGACCGATGGGGCAAACCCTTAACTGCTGTTCACACATACCTGGCCCCCTTCACAACACAGGGCTGTCTGGATAATACAACTCAGCCATTAATTCACAGGCTATAGCCGAAATGGCACCCTATTCCCTATAAATTGCACTAAATAGAGAGTAGGGTTCCATTTGGGACATGGCATAATTCACACTGAACAAACACTTAAAACTCAAACAAATTTGGTATCTTTAGTGTGTTACAGGATCAGCTTTAATATTGCAGATAGATGGTGGCTACATCAATGTAAATGTCTGCATCGTTTCCAATCCCCTATATATTTTTGGGGTAAATACAGTGCATTTGGAAATTATTCAGACCCCTTCACTTTTTCCACATTTTGTTACATTACAGCCATATTCTAAAATTGATTAAATCTTTTTTTTTTTTTTTCTCATCAAACTACACACAATACCCAATAATGATGAAGCAAAAACAGGTTTTTAGAAATTTTTGCAAATTTATTAAAAATAAAATACTGAAATATTGGAAAGGCACACACCTGTCAATATAAGGTCTGACAGTTGACAGTGCATGTCAGAGAAAAAACCAAGCCATGAGGTCGAAGGAATTGTCCGCAGAGCTCAGAGACAGGATTGTGTCGAGCCACAGATCTGGGGAAGGGTACCAAAAAATGTCTGCAGCATTGAAGGTCCCCAAGAACACAGTGGCCTCCATCATTCTTAAATGGAAGAAGTTTGGAACCGCCCGGCCAAACTGAGCAATCGGAGGAGAAGGGCTTTGGTCAGAGAGTTGACCAAGAACCCAATCGTCACTCTAGCAGAGATCCAGAGTTCCTCTGTGGAGGAAGGAAGAACCTTTCAGAAGGACAACAATCTCTGCAGCACTCCACCAATCAGACCTTTATTGTAGTGGCCAGACAGAAGCCACTCCTCAGTAAAAGGCACATGACAGCCCGCTAAAGACTCTCACACCATTGAAAAACAAGATTCTCTGCTCTGATGAAACCAATATTGAACTCTTTGGCCTGAATTGCAAGCGTTACACCTGGAGGATACCTGGCAACATCCCTACGGTGAAGCATGGTGGTGGCAGCATCATGCTGTGGGGATGTTTTTCAGCGGCTGGGCCTGGGAGAAGAGTCAGGATCGAGGGAAAGATGAACAGAGCAAAGCACAGAGAGATCCTTAATGAAAACCTGCTCCAGAGCGCTCAGGACCTCAGACTAGGGTAAAGGTTCATCTTCCAAAAGAACAACGACCCTAAGCACACAGCCAAGACAACGCAGGAGTGGCTTCGGGACAAGTCTCTGAATATCCTTGAGTGGCCCAGCCAGAGCCCGGACTTGAACCCGATCGAACATCTCTGGAGAGACCTGAAAATAGCTGTGCAGCGACGCTCCCCATCCAACCTGACAGAGCTTGAGACGATCTGCAGAGAAGAATGAAAGAAAATCCCTAAATACAGGTGTGCCAAGCTTCTAGCTTCAAACCCAAGAAGACTCGAGGCTGTAATCGCTGCCAAAGGTGCTTTCAACAAAGTATTGAATAAAGGGTCTGAATACTTATGTAAGCGCAGAGAGAGAGAGAGAGAAGAGAGAGAGAGAGAGAAGCACAATCACCAGATGGTGCTGCAAAGTAGTATGGGTTGCACCTCCATCACTCGGTCGCGTCACTGCCATTCTTATCAACATTCCAGACGCCGCAGCCACATTGATGTCCAAAAGTAGAACGGTGCCTAAGCTAAACGTTCTGATCAGTTGCATCAGCCTCATTCCTTAACAACCTTTTTGTAATGCTAGTGGTTGTATTCATTTGGTGTCTATCGCATCCCACAACTGTCCCAAACTAAGTTAGAAATATTTATTTCTCGCACAGAATAGAAAAGGTCAACTTTTGTACCATGGGAGATAGTAGATTGACATAGGCTAATGCTTTTGCTGTTCGTTAGGTCTACTCATCTTGTTGGCTGATGAAAAGTAAATGTGTACAATTCTTTCAATATCTTCAATATGAGCCTCGGAATTGGATAACAACGTGCGCAGTTGTGTCCCCGATGTCTCTGTGTTCACTTATAGCCTGTGAGAAAGACCCGATCACGTGACAGAGAGCCGTTGTGAGGCAGAGGTGCTTTGGAGCGCCCAGCCGAGAGAAGGGAATAATACTTATTATATTCGGCCCTAGGGCACAACAGCAAAAGGCATGTTATTTTTTAAGCGGCATTAGGGCCACACAAAGGGGATGCCGCCGGGAAATTGTATTAAAACGGGCCTCCTGAGTGGTGCAGCGGTCTAGGGCACTGCATCGCAGTGCTTGAGGCGTCACTAAAGACCCGGGTTCGATCCCAGGCTGTGATGCAGCCGGCCGCGACCGGGAGACCCATGAGGCAGCGCACAATTGGCCCAGCGTCGTCCGGGTTAAGGGAGGGTTTGGCCGGCCGGGATGTCCTTGTCCCATCGCGCTGTAGCGACTCCTTGTGGCAGTCCGGGCACATTCACTCTGACTTCGGTCACCAGTTGTACGATGTTTCCTTCGACACATTGGTGCGGCTGGCTTCCTGGGTTAAGCGAGCTGTGTGTCAAGAAGCAGTGCGACTTGGCAGGGTCGTGTTTCGCCGGACGCATGGCACTCGACATTCCCCTCTCCTGAGGCCGTACGGGAGTTGCAGTGACGGGACAAGACTGTAACTACCAATTGGGGAGAATTTTTTTTTACAAAAATGTGGATATTAAAAGTATTAAAAAATCTAAACATATAGCCCAGAGTTTGTATCACAACTAAAGTTACATTAATAACTCTAAATTAAGCATATAGGAGTACCTGTTTCTTTGTTAACCTATCAACACAGAATAACTATGTGCGAACCCCCCCCAAATTGTTTGGAGAAAATACCCTTTCTATTTTATTCAGCTACGTTCAATTGTATTCTTCATAATATAAAATAATGGCATTTAATTCTAATCAAATCTTGTCTGCTAAATGAACTAGTGTATCCCACAGCCATAAGGCATAGCCAGATCAGGGCCTAACATAATGACAACTCAGAGCATGCTATTCTGTTCTTCTGAAAATGACTACATGCTGTATTACATGGATTTATTAGACTTTTTAAAATGTAGATGTTCCAAAGGTCTGCATCAGTGACGTAATTACCGTGAGATTGGCAGTTATTTGCATATCTGAACAATCCAAAACATTGCCACCTGCTGAACGCACCCCAGGTTGTTAGCTATAGCTAGTTTAATGAGATAGCATGACTGAACAAGGTGTAGCCTAAACAAATGGTTAACGGTCCAGTCCGCAAGTAGCCTAGTTTTAGAACGGCCCGCGATATGCTTTATGAACGTAAAATGCGGCCCGCCAATGCACGATAGACAGAAAAAAAACATAGCGCTGGTATTATGGGTCATGTCTTTTGAACGGTAGCCTAAGGGCTAGAATCAAGCTGTTTTCTCTGAGGAAAAGTAGGAGGGTTGAGCAAGACTACAAATTCAAAGACATACTTTTCTATAGACTACTCATTGGAGAGAAATAGCTTGACTGTTGTTTTACTATTCATCTCAATGCTGCTATTGTTTTTTATTTCATAAAGCAGCTTGTGTTTCTTAACCAGGCAAAGGGTAGCTGACTAGAAAGCTGATGGTTAGCTAAGGTGAAGCAAGAAAGTAGTCTGCGCAATGTGTATACTCGGAAGCGGAGCCGGAGCCGAAGCGGAGCTTGTCTGCCCACACTCATCACTTGCTCCCCCGCAGCTCACCAGCTGATCAAATCAAATCATTTGATTGGTCACATACACGTGTTTAGCAGATGTTATTGCGGGTGTAGCGAAATGCTTGTGTTTCTAGCTCCGACAGTGCAGTAATATCTAACAATTTCACAACATATACCCAATACACACATTTCTAAGTAAAGGAATGGAATTAAGAATATATAATCCAGATTTTAAAATCAGTGGAATTAGAGTATGATAGCTAAGGAGATAAAGAAAATTCCGGCCGTTTGATTCAAATATGCAGAGAGAGTCGAAAAGAGAACACACAGAAGGTTGTTGTATAAAACACCTGTCTCCGGATTACATCTTCAAACAAAGGGCAACCATGGCATCTGTGACAGAGAGAGAGATGCGTCCATCCATGTATACAGTTAAGAGAGTCTAGCTAGCTACATTTTCAGATATTACACGTTTCTAATTTTGTCAGAAAGTCGTTTTCATTTCAAGTGTTCTGTTAGATAGCTAGATAACGTTAGCTGGCTGGCTCGCTAGCTAACGTTACATGTATGATCTGTGTAGTAATATTATTCGTATCTCAGTGCCATTTGCATTGCTAGTTATTGCCTAATGTTAGCTAGCTAACATTGAACCTGCTTGGTTAGCTAACTGCAGATACAAGCACGGTAGTAACGTTATGAGATGGGATTATGGTTCATTGTTTAGCTAGCTAGCTACATGTCTAAACAAAAGACTCCACTATGCAAGTAACCATTTCAGTAGAATGTTCATGACGTCACTGAAACAACTGTCGTTAGACGTAGCTGGTAAATTCTCTCTGGCTATCTACTCTGATTTCAGAGCACTCTCGTCTGAGTGTGCCAGAGCGCAGAATAACTGACAAATTTACGAACACTCAACACCCGTTGAATATGGCCGGTGTCAGTAAACATTGGCAAAAAAGCTTAATTAAATTGTTGCCAGCAGCACAGTTGCAGTCACCAATGCTCTGGATTACATAAAAACAGCCTAACCCCATCTGCTGGGGCAAGTAAAATAGTCAGAGTGGGCTGTTCTCTCATTTGTGTCTGGAAGTAGCTAGCAAGCTAGCCAACGTTAGCCAGTTAGCCTGGGTGCTTGACTGCTGATGTTAGGTCATAACGCTCTAATCAACCCTACTCCTCGGCCAGAGCTTCCAGTGTGCGCTCCGAACGCGCCAAGAGCGAAACGCTCTGAATTTACGAACGGAAAATCTGACAACACTCAAACGTCCAGATTAAATTTACGAACACACCGTAGTAAACCAGCCTTTAGTCTTAAAACCTTTGGTTGTTTAGTACATGGCCTCACGTGAGTCCTTAAAGAGATGGGTGGGACTAAACTTAAGAGGGTGTGAACGAGGCTGAATGGGTGTAGACAAAGAAGAGCTCTCCAGTATCTGTACAAAAACATTGAAGGGACATTTTCTCAAAGGTGATTTTACAAGTTTATCAACTTTCAAAGCAGAATTACTTTCCCATTGTTCCTCAACTGTAGTGTATGATACACCAGTTTTAGCTGTGTCTATGCTTTTATCCAATGTAAAAAACACCATTTCAAATTTTGCTACGTAAGACCAAATCGAGCTGGTTGATCACATATAGGAAATTAGGAACACCCCTCTTCTGTTTGGCCTACATAACTGCAGCTCATTAACCCCATACCTCTCCACCCCTCCCTCCCTTTCTTTCCCCCACTCCCCCTCTCAGTCTCTCAGTCATCTGTAGTTCACTGAAGACCCTTCTCTTTATCTCCCTCTCATGCTCTCTCTCTCTCAAACACACTCAGTGTCTCTCTCTTTCTCTCTGCACCTGGGAGAGTGATTGCATAAGCAGATGAACTCACTGAGGAAGAGAAACTTGGAGCGAAACAACAAGACAACCAACGGCCACCCCACCATGACTTCCTATATCTCTAGGACAGGAGCAGGGAGAACATGGGGAACACTCCAGGGTTACACTGGCTTTGAGACACTCCTGTCCTTGCTTCAATCAGTTTGACCACTGACGGAATGGACAGGAGTTTAGCCTTCTTGTTCTTGGGCCTCTGTGCTTCCCTTTCCACCCCTCTCTCTCTCTTCCCACTCCTCTCTCCCTTTCCCGCCCACCAGAGTGCAATCGGAATACTATCGGAGTCAGTCACCTCCCATCATTTTCTCTGGCATGCAAACTGAGCAGTACACACATACTTTGATACAGAAGTAAACCATGCTCTTCCTTCCGGGATGAACTAACACACTATAATTAGGCTAGTTAGCTTCTCTTTAGCCCCTTTCCTTCACTCTCACTATCTCTACCTCCTCTTTCCATTTCTCCCCATATATCCTATCTTTCAACTCTTATTTTTTGTACAGACACTCAGTCTTCTCTCACTTTCATCATCTTTACCTCTTTTCAACTTCTTCTCTTTTTCAACACTCCGCCATACAGACAGATTAAGGTGGTGTATGCCCCCGTCAGGAGCTCGTCTCTCCCGGGTGAACTATGACCCTTAAGCCCTCTGGATCCGGACAGCTCATCTCACTGTTTACTCTGTGGCATTCTGGGGTTAGCCCATGTTATTCTAGAACAAGAATGTACTGTATATTCAATATGAGAAGTGAGGCACAAACATAAGTGGCAAATCATAGTACTAATTGCTTAAAGTTGTAACATGAGGGCATGAAATCCACAAATTTGCCCAATACTGTAGACATTAGTTTAGAAGTACAGTACTAGAGCTACATAATAAAGCAGCAAATTATTTTAGACTTTTATCAAATTGAGGCATCAAATCCACTAATTTTACATCAACTGTACGGTCTACGTACCCTACAGATGTGTCAAACGAAGACAAACGGGAGCAATTAAGGTTGATCTCCTTAACAGACCAGAGAACAACAGAACCAACGGGACTGGAACCCCACATCCACTCTGACCTTCTACTGATGTCAATGCTCCCCCGAAAAACAAAGCCTTCAACATGATCCTTCCGCTGGGCCTTGCTTGTTTCCTCCAATCACACCCAACCTCCTGATGCTGGGCAGTGGGTACAACTTAGCTCGTAACTTTTTCTCCTTGTATTTTGGGGGGGCCGGGTTGTGATTGTGTTGTTGTTCAATGTCTTTTTTAGAAAGTGGAATAAAAGTGTTCAGAGTAGAAGCTGAGGCAGACACTGAAACATAATCCCCACCCCCCCCTATCTCCTTCCTTTTCCCCCCTCCCATACCTCCACATCCCCCCCTCCAGAAGTGGGCCAGGGAACAGAGCTCCACAGCGTACACAGAGAAGCGCTGGTGCTGATCCAAACCAGAACGCTGTTCAACCTTCCCCCTTTTTTTCCCCCTTTCCCTTTCCCCCCACTCTTCCCTCTCTTTATTTTTTATATTCCGGGGTTTGAAATCATAGAAAAAACACCAGGAGAAAATTGGACAGAGCTGCCAAAACAGCTGTTACTTTGTTTTCAAACAGCTTATTACCACCAGAATTATCATTTTTTCCTCTCCATTTTCCTCTCCTTGCAGAGTTCCTATCCACCATATTAAATGGATTTCAGGTAATTACAGTTGGCCCTGAAGGGGGGGGTTCAGCCCACAGTGAGGCAGGATGCCGGTGGAAAATTTTAAGAAGATGTGGAAGCCCTCATCTTCACTTCAGCCCTGTGACACACACACACACACATTCATTGCACTTGGAAAGTATTCAGAAACCTTCCCTTTTTCCACATTTTGTTACGTTACAGCCATATTTTCAAATTAATTAAATATATTTTTCCCCTCATCAATCTACAAACAATACCCCATAATGACAAAGCAAATATTTAAATGTTTTTTTTTTAAATTGCAAATATTTTATTTTTTCAAACGGAAATATCACATTTACATAAGTATTCAGACCGTTTACTCAGTACTGTGCTGACGCACCCTTGGCAGCGATTTCAGCCTCGAGTCTTCTTGGGTATGACGCTACAATCTTGGCACAGCTGTATTTGGAGAATTTCTCCCATTCTTCTCTGCAGATCCTCTCAAGCTCTGTCAGGTTGGATGGGGAGCGTCGCTGCACAGCTTTTTTCAGGTCTCTCCAGAGGCCACTCCTACGTTGTCTTGGCTGTGTGCTTAGGGTCGTTGTTCTGTTGGAAGATGAACCTTCACCCCAGTCTGAGGTCCTGAGCGCTCTGGAGCAGTTTTTCATCAAGGATCTCTCTGTACTTTGCTCCGTTCATCTTTCCCTCGATTCTGACTAGTCTCCAAGGCCCAGCCGCTGAAAAACATCCCCACAGCATGATGCTGCCACAACCATGCTTCACCGCTTCACTTGGTTTCCTCCAGATGTGACGCTTGGCATTCAGGCCAAATAGTTAAATCTTGGTTTCATCAGACCAGGGAATCTTGTTTCACATGGTCTGAGAGTCCTTTAGGTGCCTTTTGGCAAACTCCAAGTGGGCTGTCATGTGCCTTTTACTGTGGAGTGGCTTCCGTCTGGCCACTCTACCATAAAGGCCTGATTGGTGGTTTGCTGAAAAGATGGTTGTCTTTCTGGAAGGACTCTAGAGCTCTGTCAGAGTGACCAAATTGTGTCCCTTTTCCCCCGATTGCTCAGTTTGGCTGGACGGCCAGCTCTAGGAAGAGTCTTGGTGGTTACAAACTTCTTCCATTTAAGAATGATGGAGGCCACTGTGTTCTTGGGGACCTTCAATGCTGCAGACATTTTTTGTACCCTTCCCCAGATCTGTGCCTCGACACAATCCTGTATCGGAGCTGTACGTACAATTCCTTCGACCTCATGGATTGGTTTTTGCTCTGATATGCACTGTCAACTGCGGGACCTTATATAGACAGGTGTGTGCCTTTCCATTTACCACAGGTGGACTCCAATCAAGTTGTAGAAACATCTCAAGGATGATCAACGCAACAAAATGTGGAAAAAGTGAAGGGGTCTGAATACTTTCCGAATGCACTGTACACGGTCACACACACACACTACACAAAGCCCATCCCCCATCAGGTCCCTAACCCAGTCCAGATGGGAGTTTACATAATGGATGAGTCCAGCTGACTGGCTCCTTCGGGCCTGACAACCTGAGAGATTCCGGCTACAGCAGGAATGCTAGGAATTCTTCTTCCCTAGAATGCCTAGAAGGTCTGAGAGAGACATGGCCTGACTACCCCAGGTGCTCCCGGCATAAAAAAATACTATAGTATACGATGGTATAAATACTATAGTATTCACTGTAGTGTTTTGCTGACTGTAATTTTTACTGTAGTATAATGTAGCTCCTGAGTGGCGCAGCAATCTAAGGCACTGCATCTCAGTGCTAGAGGCGTCACTACAGACACCCTGGTTCGAATTCAGGCTGTATCACAACCGGCCGTGATTGGGAGTCCCATAGAGCGGCGCACAATTGTCCCAGCGTCGTCCGAGTTTGGCCGATGTAGGCCGTCATTGTAAATAAGAATTTGTTCTTAACTGACTTGCCTAGTTAAATAAAATAATGAAAATAAAATAAATAAAAGTATACTTTAGTATTTACAGTTACCTATAGTATAAATACTGTAGTAAAAGAAAACTCTAGTATATACTATAGTAATTCAGGTAGTGTATTTTCAGATTGTAGTATACTGTAGTACTTACTGGTGTTTTTGCAGACTGTACTATACTGTAGTATTTACTGTAGTGTTTTTGCGGACTGTGGTACACTGTAGTATTTAGTGTAGTGTTTTTGCGGACATTAATGTAGTATTTACTATACGGTCTTTGTTTTATTATCTTTACAATAGAAGTGGAGGCTTGTTCCTTCAGGAAACCTACTGGAGAAATACTAAAAGAGCACATTTTCCATAAACTGTAGGTACAGTGCCTTCAGAAAGCATTCATACCCCTTGACTTATTCCACATTTTGCGGAATGGGTTATGTAAAAAAAAAAAATCTCACCCATCTACACCCAATACAAAGTGAAAACATGTTTTTAGAAATGTATGCTAATTCATTGAAAATGAAACACATTAACATTTAATTTACTTAAGTATTCACACCCCTTAGTCAATACTTTGTAGAAGCACCTTTGGCAGTGATTACAGCGTTGAGTCTTTCCGGGTAAGTCTCTAAGAGCTTTCCAAACCTGGATTGTGCAACAATTGCCCATTATACTTCAAAAATGTTTGAACTCTGTCAAATTGGTTGTTGATCATGGCTAGACAACCATTTTCAGGTCTTGCCATAGCTTTTCAAGTAGATTTAAGTCAAAACTGTAATTCAGCCACTCAGGAATATTCACTGTCTTCTTGGTAAGCAACTCCAGTGTAGATTTGGCCTTGTTGAAGGTCATTGTCCTGCTGAAAGGTGAATTAATCTCCCAGTGTCTGGTGGAAAGATGACTGAACCAGGTTTTCCTCTAGGATTTTGCCTGTGCATAGCTCCATTCCATTTATTTTTTATCTTGAAAAACTCCCCAGTCCTTAACAATCACAAGCATACCCACAACATGATGCAGCCACCACTTTGCTTGAAAATATGGAGAGTGGAACTCATGAGGTCACATGCGCCGAACACAACAGGGGTAGACATTACAGTGAAATGCTTACTCACAAGCCCTTAACCAAATATGCAGTTTTGAGGAAATACCTAACAAAAGAGTAAGAGATAAGAAGAACAAATAATTAAAGAGCAGCAGTAAATAACAAATAGCGGGGCTAAATACAGCGGGTGCCGGTACAGAGTCAATGTGCAGGGCCACCAGTGATGAGGTAATTGAGGTAATATGTACATGTAGGTAGAATCATTCAAGTGACTACTGGAGATTGTAGTATACTGCGGCAGGAAGCCTAGTGGTTAGAGCGTTGGACTAGTAACCGAAAGGTTGCAAGATCGAATCCCCGAGCTGACAAGGTAAAAATCTGCTGTTCTGCCCCTGAACACAGGCAGTTAACCCACTGTTCCAAGGCCGTCAATGAAAATAAGAATTTGTTCATAACTGACTTGCCTAGTTAAAGGCAAAATAAATAAATAGATGATAACAAAGAGTAGCAGCAGCGTAGAAGAGGGGGGGAGGCAATGTAAATAGTCTGGGTAGCCATTTGATTAGCTGTTCAGTCTAGGCTTCTTGGACCTACACTCGGCGCTCCGGTACCGCTTGCCCTACGTTAGCAGAGAGAACAGTCTATGACTAGGGTGGCTGGAATCTTTGACCGCCTGGCATAGAGGTCCTGGATGGCTGGAAGCTTGGCCCCGGTGATGTACTGGGCCGTACTCACTACCCTCTGCTGTGCATTGCGGTCGGAGGCCGAGCAGTTGCCATACCAGGCAGTGATGCAACCCGTCAGGATGCTCTCGATGGTGCCGCCTCTGGATGTGCGTTTTCCTGTTTTCTTATGGCGGTATACTGCTCATTGAGTGCGGTTTTAGTGCCAGCATCGGTCTGTGGTGGTATGTAGACAGCTACGAAAAATACAGATGAAAACTCTCTCGGTAGATAGTGTGGTCTACAGCTCATCATGAGATACTCTACCTCAGGCGAGCAAAACCTCAAGACTTCCTTAGATGTCATGCACCAGCTGTTATTTTTAAATACGCACAGGCCCCCACCCCGTGTCTTACCAGGGGCTGCGGTTCCATCCTGCCGATAGAGTGTATAACCCACCAGCTGTATGTTATTAATGCCGTCATTCAGCAACGACTCGGTGAAACATAAGATATTACAGTTTTTAATGTCCCGTTGGTAGGATATCAGTGCTTTCAGTTTATCCCATTTATTTTTCCAGCGATAGAACGTTAGCTAGCATTACGGAGGGCAAAGGCAGATTAGCCACTAGTCACTCGATCCTCACAAGGCACCCTTATTTTTCTTCCCATCTACCAATAGGTGCCCGTTGCGAGATATTGGAAAACCTTTCTGGTCTTTGTGTTTGAAATTCACTGCTTGACTAAGGGATCTTACAGATTGTATAGTGTGCGGTACAGAGATGAGGTAGTAATGTTAAACACTAGTAATGCACAAAGAGTGAATCCATGCAACTTGTTTTGTGACTTGTTAAGCAAATTTCTGCTCCTGAACTTATTTAGGCTTGCCATAACAAAGGGGTCAATTTGTACAAATTTCAAAAAACATAATTCCAGTTTGACATTATGGGATATTTTGTGTAGGCCTGTTAAAAAATCTAAGTATATACAGTAGCATTTACTATATAAAAGTGCATTTTTTCGCGGACTGTAGTGTTTTTGCGGACATTACTATAGTATTTACTACAGTGTTTTATTTCCGGATAATACAATAATATGTACTATACTACAACATTATATAGTAAGTACTACACATGATCGAGAGATACTACAGTATGTAGTATAGTATTCCACAGTATACTACATTTTACTGTAGAATTCTAAACTGTAGTCTTTTTTAAATGTGGGTCACAAACACCCTCAGAACACACATACATTCACAGCACAAACAGACTCCCAGACTCAGTACATACAGAGGAATGCAACGGTATAGCTGATACCTCGCAGCAGATTTGAAATAATATAAAATAACCAGATTAGGTAACATACATACAACACAACTGTCTTCTCTGTTTCCAGTAGAATTTAAAAAAGTAACTTTAGTCATGATGACATTTGATCTCATGGTCGATAGTCCAAGCGTTTTCCCCTCAGTTCCACAACAGTGTTATCATATAACAAGGAGGGTAAAAACAACCAAAAAAACGACAACCTTTTTGCTGAGTTCACATATTGCCCACAGGCCCCCACTACAGAAGACAATAGTCATGGCCTCTGCTGCCCACACTGTCCCCACAATACTATGCCCATACTCACTTATCTGCTCTCCGTCCGCCCCCACGTCCTCCGATCGCTCTGTGTCGTCCTCATCGTCACCAGACGAGATGGCATCTGTAGAGATGACCACGGTTACTTACTGCCATCTCTGGCACCCTCAGGAGAGCCGCAGCCAAACATATACACTCACACTGCTAGGCAGGCACACACACGCATGCACACCACTACAGTACACGCACGCTCACTGCAGCACATGCTCATACATGCACTGATGTGTTGAGGATCAGGTGACGTAATATTTACGTTTACATGAGTCACTCGCCTATGTAAGAAAAGCTAAATAACTATAAATGAACTACATGAACGAAAAACATAAACACCCAGTCCATAGCCCTTCCATGGCCATTCCCCAACTACACCACTGCAAAGGCAGCACCACCTCCCAAGAACAGGGATGTAGGTGCAACTCGACCCCTCACGGGTAAAGTAGCTGAAGCCACATTGCAGTCCAGCGACTATCCACTCTGCCTACACTGACTGTACTCTCCATGACACGCCGCATGTGTATACCAGAGCAATATAAAAGCATACTACACCATGCCCTTGTCCTGCCCTGACAAGCTGGCCGACTGGCTGGTTACTCTCTGTCCTGCCTCCTTCATGGCACCCTGACTCACCTGTGACGTTCACTATGAAGCAGAGGGTGTCACTGCCCTGCGGGCCCACAGTGCTGCACGCGTACAGCCCAGAGTCCTTGGGCGTGGCGTCGCGGATCTGCAGAACCTCCTGTTCTATCAGGGTGCGGTTGTTGGCCCCCAGAGTGGAACCATCCTTAGTCCAGGTGATGGCTCCGGGCTCCCCGGCCAGAAGGCAGCTGAGCTTCAGCAGTTCCCCCGGGTGCACCGAGCACACGGTGGGCTTAGAGATTTGGTATTTGGTCGGAGGCTCTGCAGAGCGAAGGAAGGGGAGGAGGAAAGTGAGTAGGGTTGTGCACAGAAAGGAGGGAGGAAACTCAGGGAATAAAAGTGGGAGAATAAGAAATAAGCAATAGTGTAAAAGAAAAAACACACATAACCCCATGGATGCACTTAAATCAACGTCATGCCAAGAGGAGCGATACAGGGAGAAAGAAGAGGCCCAAATACTTTCATC
This sequence comes from Salvelinus alpinus, assembly GCF_045679555.1. NCBI lineage: Eukaryota > Metazoa > Chordata > Actinopteri > Salmoniformes > Salmonidae > Salvelinus > Salvelinus alpinus. The sequence continues at coordinate 2,584,998 of NC_092117.1, forward strand.
TTAAAACCATAAATTAGGACGTCAACCCCATAAATCCCCTTGTGGATACATCAGTCAGCCACACTCTAAACATTATTTTGTGTTGGGTTGTGCTTTCATGAGTAAAGCATGCAGTTATGGCCCAAAGCAGAAGGTGTAGAGTGGACAGTGGTGTGGAGGTGGAGCCTGTAAGAGTAAACACCAAAAATTGTGCCCAGACAGACAGATAGACTTCCCTTTCAGAAGAAATACCAGGCAGCCAGTGTGAAACAGCAGGGAAAGCCAGATACCTCCAAAATGAAAATATATACAGTAACAGTCAAAAATTTGGACACACCTACTCATTCAAGGGGTTTTCTTTATTTTTACTATTTTCTACAATGTAGAATAATAGTGAAGACATCAAAACTATTAAATAACACATATGGAATCATGTAGTAAACAAAAAAGTGAAAATCCAAATCCAAATATATTTATTTTTTTGCCTTGGTGACAGCTTTGCCTAATCTTGGCATTCTCTCAACCAGCTTCACCTGGAATGCTTTTCCAGCAGTCTTGAAGGAGTTCCCACATATGCTGAGCACTTGTTGGCTGATTTTCCTTCGCTCTGCGGTCCAACCATCTCAATGGGTTGAGGTCAGGTGATTGTGGAGGCCAGGTCATCTGATGCAGCACTCCCATCACTCTCCTTTTTGGTCAAATAGCCCTTACACAGCCTGGAGGTGTGTTTTGGGTCATTGTCCTGTTGAAAAACAAATGAGTGTCCCACTATGCCCAAACCAGATGGGATGGCGTATCGCTGCAGAATGCTGTGGTAGCCATGCTGGTTAAGTGTGCCTTGAATTCTAAATAAATCACTGACAGTATCACCAGCAAAGCACCCCCACACCATCACACCTCCTCCTCCATGCTTCACGGTGGGAACCACACATGCGGAGATCATCCGTTCACCTACTCTGCGTCTCAATTGGCGGTTGGAACCAAAAATCTAAAATTTGGACTCATCAGAGCAAATAGCAGATTTCCACCGGTCTAATGCCCATTGCTCATGTTTCTTGGCCCAAGCAAGTCTCTTCCTATTATTGGTGTCCTTTAGTAGTGGTTTCTTTACAGCAATTCGACCATGAAGGCCTGATTCACGCAGTTTCCTCTGAACAGTTGATGTTGAGATGTCTCTGTTACTTGAAATCTGTGAAGCATTTATTTGGGCTGCAATTTCTGAGGCTGGTAACTCTAATGAACTTATCCTCTGCAGCTGAGGTAACTCTGGCGGTCCTCATGAGAGCCAGTTTCATCATAGCGCTTGATGGTTTTTGCGACTGCACTTTCAAAGTTCTTGACATTTTCCGGATTGACTGGCCTTCATGTCTTAAAGTAATGATGGACTGTCGTTTCTCTTTGCTTATTTGAGCTGTTCTTGCCATAATATGGACTTGGTCTTTTATCAAATAGGGCTACCTTCTGTATACTACCCCTACCTTCTCACAACACAACTGATTGGCTCAAACGCATTGAAGGAAAGAAATTCTACAATTTAACTTTTAACAAGGCACACCTGTTAATTGAAATGCATTCCAGGTGACTACCTCCTGAAGCGGGTAGAATGCCAAGAGTGTGCAAAGCAGTCATCAAGGCAAAGGGTGGCTACTTTGAAGAATGTCAAATATAAAATACATTTTGATTTGTTTAAAACTTTTTGGGTTACTACATGATTCCATAGGGGTTATTTCATAGTTTTGATGTCTTCACTATTATTCTACAATGTAGAAAATAGTAAACATAAAGAAAAACCCTTGAATGAGTAGGTGTGTCCAAACTATTGACTGGTACTGTAGTGCATTACTTTTGACTAGAGCCATATGGGACCAGAGCCTTACTTTGGAACTATGGGCCCTGGTCAAAATTGGTGCACTATATAGGAAATAGCATGCCTTTTGAGATGCTACCTACGTATACGTTGACACGGGAATGAAAATTAATTCCTGTCCCGTCTTGTCAAAATGTTCCCGGTACTGTTCTGATCCTGCAACAGTTATATAACCCCGGGTACTTTCCTATCCCGATCACAATTCACTCCCATCCTGTCCCGTGCTAATTTTTACACGCAGATAAAAGGAATAACTTCCTGCTTTAGCTACTCGTCTGTCTGTCCGCTGCTCTGCATGTGTGTAGCCATAGCAACTGCTTCGTTTGGCTGCTGCATAGCGCTCATAAGACACTTGCCTGCACACACAGCTGATAACAACCACATTACGTGATTTTGGCAATGAAGGCAGCCCTTCTACTTACCCAGAGTCGGATGAACTCATGGATATGGAACGTTGGGTCACGATTTCGAAACATTTGGCCTCAACAAGATTAAATGCCGCACATATCTGCCACCCTACTCTTTACCTCAGATGGCAGGGGTTTAGTTAAATACGCAAACAATTGGGCTTGACCGGTAACGTTGTTGGTACTAGAGCAGCTATGCCGCTTGTCCCGCTCTCCGGTTGGTATTTGATTAAACCGCTGCATTTTTTTTTTTTTACAAGCCGTGTAAATCGGTTTCTTCGTTGTCAAAGACATCTATCAACTTCAGCAAAAAAAACATCGCTCTTTCCTTTTAATGACTCTAATGTTAGTGATGGGTCCTTGGCTGCAACGAGACGTTGCAATTCCTCTCTTGAAGGCTTCATCATTCCCTGACGTACGTTGACATCTGAGGTAAAATAGTGACTGGCAGTGGCTACAACTATATTCATTTTTTTTTTTTTATGAAATGCATGACATATTGTTAACCCCCCACCCCCTGTACTGCCCATTCCTGTGGACTGTCGACCCTGACCCAAACTAACCTCTAGAACTTCACTCTCATTCCTGTTCTCATGTCTCTCTGCGACGCCACAGCTGCATGGATTCAATCCACCTTTCTGAACGCATTATGAGTGAGCATGGAAAACCATTAGGCTATTGGTTTAGACACTGATATGATGCCAATGTATATTGAATCCAGGCCCAGTCACCCCCAGGCTCTCCCACACATTATGACATAACACCTACACACAAGTCTTTCCCCTAGGAAAGAGCTGGGGGGAGTGGGTGAATGCAGGGTCTTCCTGCGGGGGGCAGAAGATGGGGTCTTTCTGGGGCATACATCTATACACCCCCCCCTCCCCACCCCCAAAAAACGTTTTTTTGTTTGCAGTGGCAGCCGAGAGAGAGAGAGAGAGAGAGAGAGAGAGAGAGAGAGAGAGATCAACTCTGGATCAACTCAGAGTCTACAGATCTCAACACTCAATAAAACCCTTCATTATTAAAAAAAACTTTTGGGATGTTTATTGATGAGCAAAACACTGTGTGTGCGTGTGTGCATGTCTGTGCATGTGTGTTCTTTCTCAGGAAAGGGGCTGAGCTGGGAAAGATTAAAAGGATTTAAGGAGAAAATAAACTCCCAACAACAATGAAAACATGTATTAAAATCTCCAGTTCTGTATGTGTCTAACGTGTCTTTTGGCTGACTGTCTACATTTGGCTAATTGTACACTAATATTTACAGGCATAGTTGATTAAGATGACTTTATTAGTCAGTCGCATACAAGGTCCAACTGAAATTTTTGTTCCCACGTTTAACCCAACCCCTCCGCAAGACACACATACATACAGTATACAGCTTTTTGGAGATGTACAGGGGCTGCCACACTGGGCGCCCGAGGAGCTGTTGTTGTGGGACGTTAAGGGGCATAATGCTCAAGGGCATATAGGACTTGATACCCTCCGGTTGCCAGCTAATTTCCCACCAGATTTTTCCTGCCGGACTCAGGACTCAATGCAGAAACCCTCCGGTTGCTGGCTTTCCTCTCTAACCGCTAGGCTACCTGCCACCCCAGGTATAGAAGCATTCCCAACCATTCCTGTACCTCAGCACAACCTTTTCTCTTTCCTTCACTCCTCAAATAATTATCCTTTCCCTCTCTACCCACCACCACCACCCAGTGTGTTTGGTCTGGAGAGGAGTGTGTGTTGATTGATGGGGGCTATATTCAGCACCTTTGTTTTCCATAGTACCTGGGGCCACTGTCATTTAATTTAATAGATATTGAATCTGCATTTCCTTCCATTGTGTAATCAAAGACTTTGGAAAGAGCTGTAGTGTTAGCATGTTGCCTGATTTAGGCCTTGGCCTCAGTTAGGGAGCTAGGCCTCTCTCTCTCTCTGTCTGTCAACACAGAGAAGAGAGAAGAGAGAGAACGGGTGTACAGAAAGCCGATATGCACAGAACTGAGAGGGGATGGTCATATACTATGACAGGGACCATGCATTGCACACACGCAGAATGGGGGTTGGGGCAAGACATGGTAAAAAAAAGACATGTTGGGAAAATGAAAGCAGAGATGGAGGGTAAACTAAGAAGAAGAACTGGGAGGGGCTCCCTCACCTCAAATGGTGGCACTTCGAAAGGCATGCTTAAGTGTTACTTTTAGGTGTTCTGTATCAATTCAATTTAAGGGCTTTAGTGGCATGGGAAACATATGTTAACATTGCCAAAGCCAGTGAAGTAGATAATAAACAAAAGTGAAATAGACAATACAAATTAACAGTGAACATTACACTCACAGAAGTTCCAAAAAGAATAAAGACATTTCAAATGTCATATTATGTCGATATACAGTGTTGTAACGATGTGCAAATAGTTAACGTACAAAACCGATTTGTGTGCATCTGTCCCTCTCCATGAATGCCTCTCCTCCCTCATTCCGCTCTTCCCTTCCTCCTGTCCTTTTCCTCCCCCCATGACACTGTTGACCTGACCCTGATCCCGTCGCTAAACCTGTTGACACCTTCAGGATTCCCAACTATTCATGTGAACCATGGGGACCACCACAATCACACCTTGAAACACACACACACTCACCAGGGCTTCTACCAGGAAAATTTGGCGCCAGACAAATGACTGGGAAGATTTTCATTTATCGGACATTTGAGAAATGTACCATACGTCCATATGCATTGGGTGCGTAACCCAAGCAGCCAGCGCCATCAATAAACAAGGGATATTTGCCAGAGGAGCCACATTTACAGTATGTGTCCTTAAAAACAGCCTATAGCTTAATTACAAAAACACTATTCCTTGTGTTTCAATGTCTAGCAAATGCCAAACTTTAAAGCCAATTGTTTTATTGTTTTTTACTTACCTAAAACAATAATTGTCCACCTCATGGTTCAGCTGTCGGAGATTTGAGCACTAAATGCATCAGGGTATTGCATGCATAGGCCTATGGGCTTAGGCGTCCACTGTATGATTTTAATATTGAAAAAATACATATAAAGGAAATGAGCTTAGGTCTAGCCCCAGAGAGAGAGAGAGAGAGATATGCTGGCTGCATGCTATGACACCGACATGCATTTCTTTATCCTTGACAGATACAGTGATTCTTCCTTTAAAAGTTAAGAGCTTATGTCGCGACCGTTAATGTTAGATGGTGGCATTCTGTCATTGCACCACACTATCACAAGGGGGAGTTGGAGCGCTGATCTATCGATAGTCTAAACTGTGGCAATTAATGGAGGCATTTTTAGTCTAAAAGTATCTCCTCTGGCACTAGAGTTCTGCATCAGGCAACAACTAAAACTGTCGGTGGTCCTGGAGTTAAAAGAGAACTTGGGTAAATACAATGGGGGATTTTCACGTGACATGTGGAATGACGGATTTCGAAAGATACGCACGGTGGGCTTTTGGTTTCTCTCCCTCTAAAACCAGAAATAAATCATTCTAAATAACAAACTGGCTTTATTTACATAAGTAAGAAAGTCTCACCCCATTTTTAAGAATGGCCTTTTCCCCTTTATTTGGATTATAATCGCTCACTTTTGGTTATTTGAAACAAAATAATTTCCCAAATATTGTTATTTTTTAAACAAGCCATAGAATGTTGGTTGCAAAAAAAAACATTAAAAGTAAGGAACTTGTCTGTCGGCCCTGGATTAAAGACCAGAATTGTGATAAGAAAAAAAAAAAACAGTTTCATTAAAGGACCACGGGTAACAAGTCTAATATTAAAGAAGTTTCGAGGTATTGCTCGCCTGAGGTAGAGTACCTTACGATAAGCTGTAGACCACACTATCTACCAAGAGAGTTCTTATCTATATTATTCGTAGCCGTCTATTTACCACCACAGACCGATGCTGGCACTAAGACCGCACTCAACCAACTATATAAGGCCATAAGCAAACAAGAAAATGCTCATCCAGAAGCGGTGCTCCTAGTGGCAGGGAACTTTAATGCAGGCAAACTTAAATCAGTTTTACCAAATTTTTACCAGCATGTCACATGTACAACCAGAGGGAAAGCAAACTCTACACCACCTTTACTCTACACAGATGCATACAAAGCTCTCCCCCACCCTCCATTTGGCAAATCTGACTATAATTCTATCCTCCTGATTCCTGCTTACAAGCAAAAACTAAAGCAGGAAGTACCAGTGACTCGCTCAATACGGAAGTGGTCAGATAATGTGGATGCTACGCTACAGGACTGTTTTGTTAGTACAGACTGGAATATGTTCCGGGATTCATCCAATGGCATTGAGGAGTATACCACCTCAGTCATCGGCTTCATCAATAAGTGCATCGACGACGTCCCCCCCACAGTGACAGTACGTACAGACCACAACCAGAAACCATGGAATACAGGCCACATCCGAATCCAGCTAAAGGCTAGTGCTGCCGCTTTCAAGGAGCGGGACACTAATCCGGACGCCTATAAGAAATCCCGCTATGCCCTCAGACGAACCATCAAACAAGCAAAGCGTTAATTCAGGATTAAGATTGAATCCTACAACACCGGCTCTGACGCTCATCGAATGTGGCAGAGCTTGAAAACTATTACGGACTACAAAGGGAAACCCAGACACCAGCTTCCCAGTGACGCAAGCCTACCAGACGAGCTAAATGCCTTTTTATGCTTGCTTCGAGGCAAGCAACACTGAAGCATGCACGAGAGCACCAGCTGTGCTGGATGACTGTGTGATAATGCTCTCTGTAGCCGATGTGAGCAAGACCTTTAAACAGGTCAACATTCACAAAGCTGCGGGGCCAGACGGATTACCAGGATGTGTACTCAAAGCATGCATGGACCAACTGGCAAGTGTCTTCACTGACATTTTCAACCTCTCCCTGACCGTGCCTGTAATACCTACATGTTTCAAGCAGACTGCCATAGTCCCCGTGCCCAAGGAAGTGAAGGTAACCTGCCGAAATGATTACTCCCGTAGCACTCACGTCGGTAGCTATGAAGTGCTTTGAAAGGCTGGTCATGGCTCACATCAACAGCATCCTCCCGGATACCCTAGATCCAATTCACATATTGCCCCCTTTCCCACCTGGACAAAAGGAACACCTATGTGAGAATGCTGTTCACTGACTACAGCTTAGCGTTCAACACCATAGTGCCTACGAAGCTCATCACTAAGCTAAGGAATTAAACACCTCCCTCTGCAACTGGATTCAGGACTTCCTGACGGGCCGCCTCCAGTTGGTAAGGGTAGGCAACAACACGTCTGCCACGCTGATCCTCAACACTGGGGCACCTCAAGGGTGTGTACTTAGTCCCCTCCTGTACTCCCTGCTCACCCACGACTGTGTGGCCAAACACGACTCCATTACCATCATTAAGTTTGCTGACACAACAGTGCTAGGCCTGATCACCGACAATAATGAGAGAGGTCAGAGAACTGGCAATGTGGTGCCAGGACAACAACCACTCCCTCAATGTGAGCAAGACAAAGGAGCTGATGGTGGACTACTGGAAAAGGCGGGCCAAACAGGCCCCATTAACTTCAACGGGGATGTAGTGGCGCAGGATGAGAGTTTCAAGTTCCTTGGTGTCCACATCACCAACAAACTAGAATGGTCCAAACACACCAAGATAGTCGTGAAGAGGGCACGACAAAACCTATTCCCCCTCAGTAAACTAAAAAGATTTGGCATGGGTCCCCAGATCCTCAAAAAGTTCTAAGGCTGCACCATCGAGAGCATCCTGACCGGTTGCATCCCCGCTTGCTATGGCTACTGCTCGGCATCTGACCGTAAGGCGCTACAGAGGGTAGTGCGTACGGCCCAGTACATCACTGGGGCCAAGCTTCCTGCCATCCAGGACCTATATAATAGGCGGTGTCAGAGGTAAGCCCATAAAATTGTCAGAGACTCCAGTCATCGAAGTCATGGACTGTTCTCTCTGCTACCGCATGGCAAGCGGTACCGGAGCACCAAAACCCCTACCATGTACAAATTACCTCAACTAACCTGTACACTGACTCGGTACCAGTACCCCCTGTATATAGCCTCATTATTGTTACTTTTTACTTTAGTTTATTTGGTAAATATTGTCTTAACTCTTCTTGAACTGCACTGTTGGTTAAGGGCTTGTAAGTAAGCATTTCACGGTAAGGTCGACACTTGTTGTATTCGGCGCATGTGACAGTTTGATTTGATTTACAATGGTGTTTGTGATCCATTGGTTGCCCTTCTCTTGTGGCAACAGGTCACAATTCTTGTTGCTAGTAGCACACTGGTATTTCACCTGATATGGGAGTTATCAATATTGGATTTGTTTTCAAATTCTTTGTGGGTCTGTGTAATCTGAGGGAAATATGTGCCTCTAATACGGTCATAAATTTGCCAGGAGGTTAGGAAGTGCATCCCAGTTTCCACCTCATGTTGTGGGCAGTGGGCACATAGCCTGTCTTCTTCTCTCGCTCTCTCCCTTGGTGACAGTTATTATTAGCATGTCTATCAAGTGTGACAGACTGGCGCTGTCTCACTCCTCTCCTCTTTTCATTCACACCATCCTGACAAGAAGTAATCATGCTCCCTGAGAGACTACGGCAAAAGCGCTGCAACCAATTCGCACACCAGAATACACTCGTCTATCTATCTGTCGTTCTCACTCCATCTGTCCAACTGTCTGTCATATCTGTGAGCAGACTAAGCACCAACAGTACAAGTATCAAAGGAGCATGAGATGCGTACATAGAGAGCGGCTCTTCCCGCCCAGCTCTCTCGCCTTTAGTTTAGTGGATAATGGGATGGTAGGACTGAAAGTCATTACAAAGTCTACACACACACACATGCATAAGCATGCACACGTGTAACAGTTGTTAAAGTACTTTGTGAATTTCACCAGGTTCATATATTACTATCGCATGTTGATTTGTTATTATGCATGCCTGCATCCTGGGAATAGGGGAGTGTGTACTTACGTTTTGCCCTGCGTGCTTGTGCTCAAATCATTTTGATGCACTATGAGAGGTCGGCAAGCTTTTTCTGTCATCAGAAACGTTAGATTATTTTAAGCACAAAGTCATACACACAGTGTTTTGTTCATAAATAATGTTGTATATTTAGAGGTTACTCATAAGTGGATGGTATTGTTAAGATGCACTTGTAATTGTACTTTTTAGGCTGATATTAACATTCTGAATTCAACATGTGGTTAATAGCTAGCTAAGGTATTAGCAGGCTATTGTATGTGTGCACGATGGCTAGCTCCTCAAACGATCCCAGTCCGTTGTATTGCGCATCTGTTGTAGAGAGGGGCGACGATTCGCAGAACACATGTGCTCTACAAATGTTTCATTTTCTTTTGGATGCAGGTATGTGGTTTTATCTATGTCAAATATATGTTGTGTGTCGATGCATAATAAGGAGAGGCTGTACTAATGTTGATGCACTACGAGAGAAAGGGGCAACGATTCGTAGAACATATGTGCTCTAAAACGGTTTTATTTTCTTTTGGATTCAGGATGCAGAGAGTGAATTCTGATGAATTAAAAGAACCTGATCTCAAGTCGACGTCTATAGTCTCAATCAACCACACACAATGCAGAATTACAGCGGTGCAATACAGCACCGGTTACACGCGCACACACTGACACACACACCTCAAACTATGCTATAGGCTGCTTTTCAGTGTTCTCTCTCTGTCCTTTGACTTAAATCTCAGGACTATTATTTTTTCCTCCTCTCTTCACTCTAATTAGGGGCTCACGGAAATCCTGTGATTAGCTATTGTTATTGTCCGCATAATTTTGGGGGGGAACTTGGTCAAATAACTCAAGCATAGATTTTTTTCTAATTAGGCACACATAAGAGGTCATGAGTAAATTGGTAAAAAATAATGCCACTGATTGGCCTTTGGGGTGCACTGTTATAATCACGTAAACCCTTATATCCATTGCCACGTTTGATCTAGAAACATATGTAGGTGTCTTTCCTCATGTTGAACAGATTTGCTGCAAGGACCCATAGGGTTTGTCAGGATAGATTTTCCTCCATCTTGGAAATCCTGGAAAACCCTTGACAAACTTCTGATGAACCATTGTACATCTTTTAACTTGGTTTGAGAAATTGGTTAAGAGATGCCTGAGTTATTGATCAATCAGGAAATCTGATTTCACGTGTCCATTTGTAAATCCACTACACAATGGCCTATTAACTTGAAATGTTTTAGGGTCATCAGACGTTAGTATGATGAACCATGTTAAGTTTGACATTGATATCTTAAAAAATAAGGACACTATTAACAATTACTTTTTTCTTACTATGTAAATCTAATGCTTAAAATAACGATAGTAAATGTTCTCATGGACTAAAAGTCAGATTCTCTCCAAATTTGGTCTTTGGACTCATCACAATAGTCTAGGGGTTTGAATATTTCCCTTTCAAGACATATCTAGATAAAAGGGCTCCGATATGACACCAGAATGATAAGTTTTAGTTCGGTTTGATTGGAGGACGAATTGATGTGATACAATGCACTAACACTTGTTGCATTTTTCATTCTAAATTCAAATCTGCTGCTGATAGAGCTAATGAGCTGGTCCTCTCTCAGCTGGATCTGTCTGAACTGACTTCTGTGCGTGTGTGTGTGTGTGTAAATTATGTATTTCTGTGCTGTATGTACTAGGGATGTGATTAAATGTTAATCAAAATTGTCATTGTAACTGCCATTTCTTTTCCGGTTTTCCGTTAAATAAAGGTGAAATTTAAAAAATATATATAATTAGCATCGCTAACGGCTACACAAAGTGGTATACATATAGGCCCTATAGAACCGCACACAGCAGGTCACGACATTCAGGTAAATTTGCCAGTGGCACATCAGGCCAGTGCCAAATGAAAGCTACTGGCACGAATGGAAAAGAAACTGGCCCGGGTCAACATCTGACAGGAAAGCGAATGATGTGGAATTTCAATAGCAGGATTCATAGAGACATTGGCAAGTCAAATTCAAGGACTTTCAATTATTTTTCAAGGATTAAATGGCAATTTTCAAGTACCTACATTTTATATGTAATTGTTGTAATAGCCTATAGAAAAAAAACTCCTCCCAAAATGTATGCAAAAAAAGTATGCATTACCACTTTAAGAATAATCATTTTTCAACAGGCCTACCCAATGGAATTATACATTTACATTCTAAAATATGTCAGAATAATGTGAGCATTTCCTGACTAAATAGACAGCATGCTCCCAACACACACACATTAATGAAGTCTGTCCATGTGCTAGCTAGTCATTCTCGCCATTTGAGATGTTGAAGAGTTATTGAGGGGTTACTGTATCTTGTTTTACAACGAGAAAGTGACAAGTTGAATAATAATATTGGAGCAAATCAATTCAAAAGTTTATTGGTTGCGTACACAGATTTGCAGATATTATCGCAGGTGCAGCGAAATGCATGCAGAACTTCTAAATCGGCTACCATAACTTCAATGACTTTTCAAGGACCAAAGAGCCTCGAGGAAATTATTTCCAAGATAGGCTATTCCATGATGACTGAGTTGTGCATCGCAAATATTCAACCAAGACTTTGAACTTTTTAAATACCTGGTTTGCATACATACCCATTCTTGCCTTAGCATTTACAGGTAGATATCATAACTTGGAACTGCTACCGCTGTCGGTCATTGGTCCACCCAATAACCAGCTGTTTGAGAGCTGTGTGCTCTCTCTGCCCAACAGATTATCTATATGGGTGTAGCGAGCATGTGATAAATAATCAAAACAGCAAACGACCAGCTTCGGGAATCCATCTGTTTTTTAAATAAATTACATAGCCGAGATTAAAAATTGCATTATTGAAATATTCCCTACAGACGGGGATTAACGAATGGCACGGAGGGTTCCCAAAACCTCCCTTCTAAGTTGAGCCCTGACACACAGACGAGCATTCCCGTGCCGTTGTTGCCTGTTCAGGAAGTTGGTTCATTTTTGGTCATTTGCACATTACTGATGAATAAATCATAACGAAAACATTTTTACAAATTGTGAAGCAAAAACCAACGTGACCAGGTAAAAGAAATTCACCGGTACCCTTGCGACCAATTCAAAATGTGTGTCGCACTGCCAAGTCAAACCCTCGCAAATGCGACTGTTTCGGTCACAGCATCGAACCCTGCCCCCCGCTCTTTCATGGAGGCTCAGGATGCAATTTCCAGTCACTATCAACCCACCCTGCTCTGGAGTTCATTCCTACCCCAGTCATGCCTAGACTGGGCCCAGATATGTTTGAGCTGATCGTTGCCCGTGGCAAACACACAAGGAAGGCAGACTGTGTTGTGGTCAACTTGCAGCATCCCTTGGTCACAGCCTGGCACAGGCACTCACTCAGTTCTACCACCCTCTTATCAGACAGGTGTGAGGTAGTGGTGGAGTGACAACAAGGCGTTTTCTGCTGCATCGGCCAAGGCAAACAACAGACCTTATAACACCGACACACCTCCACACTAACTAGGCCTAACGGCAGGCAAGTAGGGGCCTATAAAAGTCCATTGTATAGAAGAGGCTATCAGGGTAACTGCCTGGCCATATTGACAGCAGGACTCGGGATAGTTTGTTTAGTTAGAGAGTTCAGCTCCACTGCCACTGGGGCACACACACACAATAAGCACGCTCACCCACACCAAACATGCTCACGCACACACACACATCATTAACAGGCCAGGTGCAGGCAGACAGGCTGACACTTTTACACTTTTACAACCTGGATCCTACTGCTGTTTAGATATCACTGTGTTTGAGGTAAGTCATATGGCCACTATCTTTTCCCCACCACCCACTTACATGAAAATGAACACGCAATAAAATTGGGTTCTTCTTATTAAAATTGAACTGGCGATAACTATGCATGTATCCTGTTATGAAAACCTGAACAGAGATTTTAAAGTAATATAATTAAAGAAATATAATTACTAGATTGGAGGTCTGGGACGAACAATCCCAGTATCGCAATATGTTTCCCATGGCAAAAATGAAAACACGAAGCAGACCAAATTCTTTGGTACTTTAAAAACCTGCTGTATATAAAATATTGTGTGCTATAACTTGGAAAATAAATACGTGTGATTCTGGATGACAACATAACGATGTTTGTTTCCAACATTAGGAAGCTAAATCTGCTTTGTGTTTTGTTTCCTTGCCATGATACTAATGAGTATCGCGACACTGGTATCGTCCCAGCCCTACTAAATTGTGGTTTAATGTCAGTAGCAGCCTCTTCCTGCTCCACACAAGATGAAGGATAGAAGTGTATGTTTCAGCATGTTCCTCCCTGCTATACCAGCCTTACAGGTAGGAGTCCTACAGTATATCACAAGCTGACAAGTTGTTTTGCTCACATAATGAGTAGCAATCAATCAAAACGAATCACAATTACACGTTTTCCATGACAATGGGTTGTCACGCCCATGCATATTTACATTGATTTAGCCTGACTATCCTTCAGTCCACTTAATATACTACCACAAGTATAGTAAGAGTGAGGACCATAGAAATTGAATGAATAGATTGTATTTTTAATGATGAAGATAGCTAGGTTTACCTTCTAGAACACCTGTACTTTGTCAGTTCCATCGACACGCAAGTTCCAACGTACAGACTACACACACAGTGCCACATTCATTCATTCAACACAAGTATCTAAACAGGCCCCGGAGCCAAGCAGCATAAATGCCATTGTAAAGGTACACATACCAGCGTTTGTAACCCGTTTCCATATCATTGTTACTCCGCTCCACTTACCCAGTCAATTTCACAGTGCAAATCCAGCCGAGCTTCTGGACAAGGCAAACAGTTCCATAAATACAGAACGTCCGGGGTGACTGACGACAACAACAATACCAGTACTGTATAGCCTTTTCATAACCATATGCTCGCTCTACTTCTTCAGTTTCCGCTTACAGAGGTAAACAAACATGATGAGGAAAAAGGTAATGGGTCTGCGCACAAAAAGACGGTGCATAAAGAGTGAGATTGAGAAAATGCATCGACAGCCCATGCTTAAGTAAAACTAAGTCAAGGGATAGCATACACATACATTTCAGGTTAACAACCTTCTTCGGTGGGTAGGAAAACAAACTAGCAACAGAGCTATCATGGGTTCATTCCTTGTTCAAAGCTAGCAGTAACACTGATATGCACTCTATGACAATATCCCTCCCTTTCCAGAGAGGTATTTAGAGACAGTGGTGCATGCACTTGTGGCCCCGGGCGCTCTAGTGTTCAGAGGGCGTGGGGCCAAAGGCCATTACTGTCAAGACAACCTCTGGGGGGGTAATTAAGAGAAGGACAGACAGTCTAGTCTGTCTCTTTTCACGTTCCTCTGTTTCTGTCAGTACAGATGGGACACCACAACCACTACCAATCAGAGTGAGAGAGGTTCTCATATGAGCTCAAAGGAAATAAATTGTAAAAGTGTTTGGTGCATCTTTGGTGGTTTAAAATGCAGTGTATCCACTTGTGTGTGGCTGGGATGGGATTGTGTTTTTAAATAACCAAATCCAACGAAAAACGCTGGTTCACACACAAAACACACACAATCTTCACCGCCGTGGAATACTACCCTTACGTGCTTGACCAGGGTCAGCTAACAAAAACTGATCTGGAATCAGATATCGGGGCTTTCTAAATAAGCCTCAGAAACCTGCCCTGTTGATCCGTCACCATGTGAGCCCCAGGTTCAGCCCACTTAATCCCAGTCACATGACTTCCCAACTTTTCCTCCTTCTCCGTAATCTCCCCTATTTGAAGGAAATGTCAGGAAAAGTCAACTATGCACAAATCCTCTTAAAACATTTTGCTATTTGCAAATATTGGATTACAAGGGGAAAATTCCAGGCTCTTACAACAAAGGCATGTCCAATAAATCTGTTTTTCAAACAGAGCCGATTGGAGCTAAGAGGACTCTCTTTCTGTAAACAACAAAAACAAGAGTGAAAACCTGAGGTAGTGAGGTAACCCTTGTCTGGGCAAGTGTGGGCAACTCCCGACCCCTAGGCCAAAGGGCAAGAGAGCAGGGGCTGAGTGTGTGTGTAAACTGTGAAGGGGGATTCAAAAGGCATGCAGCGTTGGCCCAACTTACTGACTGACTAGCCAACACAACAACTCTAATTAGGGTCTGCCTACTTCTCTGAATTTCCAGGCTCCTTGGAGGCTAGTGACAAAACACATAGTACCCACAAACACTGCCTGTATTACAAACCATCTTTCATAATGTATTTCAAGAAGTAACCGTTTCTAAAACAAAATGCGACCATCTCAGGCACCAGTTCAGCAGCCCAAAAATATGTTAAAAAATGGCCATGGAAGGTAATTTAGCTGGAGACAAGCTAGAGCGACTAAGGAACCAAAAAACGGTGTAAAGTTAAGGAAAGTAGATCCTTACACATTCACACTGTTAACCAAAAACAAGTATTTTCTTCCCAAACAAAAGGCTGCTTGGTGGAAAATAGGCTACACATAGACGTACAGGCTAAAGTGTGTGGTCCTCACTCCTCCCCTCAGAAGAAGCAGAGAGAGAGACTGACAGAGAAGAAGAAAAAGAGCAAAAAACGCAGTAGAAAAGGAGCAAAAACGTTTGATTCACTCAGCAACACCTTGAAAAGTGTTGTGTATGGTGGGAATCAGCCTACTGCAGTGCGAGTAGAGGATGAAGAGAGCTCTCTCTTTCCTTCTCTGTCTCTCTCTCTCTTTCTCTGGGGCAGCGGGGCACCCGAGAGGTGCAAGTGAAAACACTGTCCCACTCACCTTCCCACTCATCCTCTCATACTAGGTCCCGGACCAGTATTTCACACATGCTAGGCTTTGTCCATGGCAATTTAAAGCACCACCACCTGATACGCTTTTCTTGACAGTTTTTAACTTTAGATGACACAAATAGTGTCCCGAGACTGAAATTTCACAACAACAGGCAAAGAAAAAGTGACTATGGGAAAGAAGTAAGAACCAAAGCTATGTGCCATGGTAGTAAGTATCTCATGGTGTGGCAAACATCACACATGCCAAGGTTAGTTAGTTTCCACATTTGATAGTTTTCCTTTTTACGTGCCCCAATTTCTCAATTCCACATGTTTCATTTCTAATGAATCCATAATACTGTGGAGATTTGTTATTATGAGGGTGAGGGGATATTTTAGGGAAAAGAAATAGGAGTACAACTCAAAAGTGCCAACCCTCCTCCTCCCCAACCCAAACCACCCTTACAGTGTACGATGAGGGGTGCAAGACAATAACCAAGGAGCCAGGTTGAGTCTTACAACAACATTACCTCCTTCTCTCTATCCCACCATTATATAACACGCTCCAGGTGCCCATTGCCCTTAGGCACAGACCTAGGATCAGCTTATCTTTCCCAAATCCTAACCTTAACCACTGAAGGGGGAAACCTCTAAACTGACCTTAGATAAGTATCTAGGGGCAACAAAGTATATAATACAGTCAACGAGGAGCCAGTATCTTACCTTCAGGTTCTAGCGTAGCCTCCTCTTCCTCGGCGGCAGTGTACGGCGGCCTTGCCAAAGTAGCCGTTGCTAGGGACAGCAGGATGGTGGCGAGCAGCCAGGCCCACGAGGCCATCCCGTTAGTGGAGGGTGAGTCCGTCCCCCATCCCCCCCTCCTCAGGCTCTGCCTCCCCCTGGACACTGATCCCATCTGAGGGGCTCCACCCAACCATCAACTGCAGGCTGCCCGGCCTGTCACTCACTGTGAATTCCCCCAATCACCTGGGCTGAGGAAAGGCTGTGGGAGGAGCAATAAAGTTGGAAAAGGGGTGGTAAATAGGTGAAGATGGAGGGAAAAAGGTAGGTAGGGATGAACATTTTAAATAATGTGGGGAGAAAGTGAGAGGGAGAAAACCAAAAGAGAAAAATGTATATTGACTTAGAAACTGAAGCCAATTCTGCATTTACAATATACTATAGTCATATTCTCACCTATTCTAATTTGTTCACCGACTTATTTAATTTGTTTCAGTTACAATAACACCTATAGAAAGAGTAGAGAGAGGAAGAGCGAGAGAGTGTGTCACAAAATGATGTCAGACAAGCCTTGCCACAGACATACCGAAACGCTGATGCAGCTCAACACACAACCACACTACAGCTACCTTTACACCAGACCCATTGTCACAAATCCTCACGTTCCCCATTACAATACTACCGTCTGAGCACATAGCATTTCTATTAAGTGGACTTGACGCTTGCATTTCTAGGCTAAAATCACTTTTATAAAAGATGTACATTTATAAAAAAATAGAAACTGCATAGAATAGGCATTGTTAGTTGTGAAAAACATTACTTTATTACAAGGCTATCGATACCTATGTATTGTATTATACCATTTCACTAATAAAAGTATTAGCCTATTGTTATTATTACTGAAATTGTGGAATATCAAATTCCATCAAACATTACCTTCTTCTGATCAGAGAGTAGGTTACAATTAATAAGTAAATCATCCAATACTGAATAGCCTATATGAGTTGTATCCTAGATGCTCCAAACCTGTTGCTTTCCATTTGAGGTTGGTATATTAGTGAATATGCATACTTTTCTGTTGCAAAATAAATTCACTTAATTCATTGTAGCCCTATGATTATGCGATTTGTAATTTAAACGGAATACACTAGGACACATCAATCTACTGGCCATTGCCAGACATCTGCGGTGCAATCCGTTTTAGAAATCTATAGAGGTTTGGAGCCGCTGCAAAGAGCCCCGAGTCACGCTTCCTCAAGCGCCTTCTGATCCAGCTGCGATGTATTGATTGGTTTACCCAGGAAGATGCATGTCATTTGACATGTAGGCGTAAACAGCAACTTTGAAATGTGTTGAGCGATTCTGGTTCATTTATATTGACTGGAGAGGGGAGAGCACGCGCGGATCGCAAGCAAACGTTTATGCCCCCCCCCGCGCGCACAACATCATGGGATGCTGCCTGGATGCATTCCGCACGTACAACGTACCTAGAGTGGGCAGACTACCTTGGTTTAGGACTATGGTTTATTTAAAAAAACTAAATTCGTCTATCAATGCGATGTAGAAAATTAAGCAAAGTAATAAATAACCAGAACAGTGTTGTTAATGAACATGCACGGGTGCTGCATCCACTGCTTAGATATGTTTTCCTAATTGAGGGGAAAACATAGTAAACATCTCCTTATAGGCTGTTGTTGAATTAAAAACAGTATTTCCCCCAAATAAGAAAACAAGAGCTCTTGCTTCGTACTATAAAAGGGGTAGGCTACATTATATGGCAATTTCTTATAATTTGACTGTCAGATCAACGTACCATTTTAATTAGCCTATGGATAAGATTAGTCCTTTCAAAACTCCTTAGAACAACAAATATGGCTAAAACAACAGGTCTTACCAGCATTAAAAATGAGCTATTCTATTTCAGATGCGTAAAACCCACATCAGGAATGGATTATATTCAATTATATTCTCGTATAGTCTTTTGCTAAGCAAAATGGACACTTCAGACCGGCACTGCAAGGTAACCGACAATTCATGGACAATTCTTTATGCTCGACAATTCGCCTAAGTCTAGCCATCTTTTGCTGTGGTAAATCTAACTAACACATGTATAGACTACAGCTTTTAAAACCTCTTTATGAGTTGCTGCTGTCAACAACATGACATCCAATAAGTTCGGACACCAGGGCTTTTCAGCATATGCATATCCATAGGTTTCCCTGGCCCCCATTTAAACCAAATCTTCCGAATGAAATTTCTTAGCGCTGATTTTAATCCTATTGATATTCAAATCAGTTGGCTTTTGGACTCAGTGCTCAGTGAGTCCATGCAGTAAAAACACAAAGTGCGGTCACGGGGTAGTTGGCACCATTAATGCGATGTAGAAAATTAAGCAAAGTAATAAATAACCAGAACAGTGTTGTTAATGAACATGCACGGGTGCTGCATCCACTGCTTAATTATGATTCCCCATTGAGGGGAAAACATAGTAAACATCGCCTTATAGGCTGTTGTTGAATTAAAAACAGTATTTCCCCCAAATAAGAAAACAAGAGCTCTTGCTTCGTAGTATAAAAGGGGTAGGCTACATTATATGGCAATTTCTTATAATGTGACTGTCAGATCAACGTAGCATTTTAATTAGCCTATGGATAAGATTAGTCCTTTCAAAACTCCTTAGAATAACACATATGGCTAAAACAACAGGTCTTACCAGCATTAAAATTAGCTATTCTATTTCAGATGCGTAAAGCCCACATCAGGAATTGATTCTATTCAATTATATTCTCGTTGTTCCAGGACGAATAGAACAATAACCATTTGAGATCTATGCCCACAAGTTGCCAAAATACGGCCAAAATACTTACAACGAATAACTACCTAAAGTCTGGAAGAACTCCGATTCGCATGCATGGACAAGGCAGGAGGCGAGTGCATGGGCCGAATCGAGAGGAATGTGTAGCCTAGTCCCGATGGAGCAAATTCACCCCACTGCACCAAAAATGCCAAGCAGCGATTTTTTTACTTTCCCCAAATTGGACGAGAAACAAATAAAATCACTGAAAATGTATTATTAAATCACGATGTCATTGTTGTTCCATTGCACTTAAAAAAATCCGAATTTAAATCCATATCCTTGAAAAATAACTAGAAAAACATAGCTACGTCCCTGAAACTTCTTCACCAAGTTGCTAGTCAACTCAAATGTCAGTGTTCCAGAGCGAGCGCACTTTTCATCCAAACGAAAGGTTTGCACTTTATGATGAACTAATGGGTAAAAAAATAACAGAAACTCTCCAAAAACATAGAATCCATCAATATATGATCCCTCGCGGCAGAGCGTCTTCTTCCCAGACAATCCTAGTACTGTTCTCAGACGCTTTGTCAGGTTTACTAGATTTTTTCTCCTCCTTACGTCCCCCGAAATTCGAGCCGTTTCCTGGCCACAGTGTTTTTGGCACTGCCTTCCTCAGCCAATCAAATCTCAGTGGCCCCCTCTCTTTCTATGCTTTTGCCTCGAAAGAAACGACGAGCCTTTCTTGCTCCGTGCGCCCGAGGAGAGAGTGCTCAATTTACGGAGCTCACTACAAACTTGGTCCCATACAGGGGTCCTCCGCCCTTCGTTGGCTAGGCTCAACTCGCAATAATTACGCCCCCGTGCGGACAAAACACGAATCATATACATTGCATTCGGAAAGTATTCAGACCCGTTGACTTTTTCCACATTGTTATGTTACAGCCTTATTCTAAAATTGATTAAATACAAATATTTCCTCACTCGGGATACCCGAGTGGCGCAGCGGTCTAAGGCACTGCATCTCAGTGCAAGAGGTGTCGCTACAGTCCCTGGTTCGAACCCAGGCTGTATCACATCTGGCCTTGATTGGGAGTCCCATAGGGCGTGCACAATTGGCCCAGCGTTGTCCGGGTTAGGCTGTCATTATAAAGAAGAATTTGTTCTTAACTGACTTGCCTAGTTAAATAATGATATATATATTTAAATCAATCTACACACAATACCCCATCATGACAAAGCGAAAACAGGTCTTCTTATGGCTGAGTTCCCGTTAACGGGATCGATATGACAACAGCCAGTGAAAGTGCAGGGCGCAAAATTCAAACAACAGAAATCTCATAATTAAAGTTCCTCAAACATATAAGTATCTTATACCATTTTAAAGGTAATCTTGTTGTTAATCCCACCACAGTGTCCGATTTCAAAAAGGCTTTACAGCTAAAGCACCACAAACGATTATGTTAGGTCACCGCCAAATCACAGATAAACACAGCCATTTTCCCAGCCAAAGACAGGAGTCACAAAAAGCAGAAATAGAGATCAAATTAATCACTAACCTTTGATGATCTTCATCAGATGACACTCATAGGACTTCATGTTACACAATACATGTATGTTTTGTTCAGTAAAGTTCATATTTATATCAACAAATCTCAGTATACATTGGCGCGTTATGTTCAGTAGTTCCAAAAACATCCGGTGATTTTGTAGAGAGCCACATCAATTTACAGAAATACTCATCATGAACGTTGATCAAAGATACAAGTGTTATGCATGGAATTTTAGATCCACTTCTCCTTAATGCAACAGCTGTGTCAGATTTCAAAAAAGCTTTACGGAAAAAGCAAACCATGCAATAATCTGAGGTCGGCACTCAGAGCCCAATCAAGACAAAAAGATATCCGCCATATTGTGCAGTCAACAGAAGTCAGAAATAACATTATAAATATTCACTTACCTTTGATGATCTTCATCAGAATGCACTCCCAGGAATCCCAGTTCCACAATAAATGTTTGATTTGTTCGATAATGTCCATCATTTATGTCCAAATAGCTACTTTTGTTAGCGCGTTTGGTAAACAAATCAAAACTCACGAAGCGCGTTCACTAGTTGCAGACGAAATGTTAAAAAATTCCATTACAGTCCATAGAAACATGTCAAACGATGTATAGAATCAATCTTTAGGGTGTTTTTAACATAACTCTTCAATAATGTTCCAACCGGAGAATTCCTTTGTCTTCAGAAAAGCAAATGGAACGGGAACTACCTCTCATGTGAATGCGCATGACCAGCTCGTGGATGCTGGCAGACCTCCGACTCATTCCCCTCTCATTCAGCCCGCCTTTACAGTAGAAGCCTCAAACACATTTCTAAAGACTGTTGCCATCTAGTGGAAGCCTTAGGAAGTGCAACATTACCAATATCCCACTGTATCTTCAATAGGGGCTGAGTTGGAAATCGACCAACCTCAGATTTCCCACTTCCTGGTTGGATTTTTTCTCAGGTTTTAGCCTGCCATATGAGTTCTGTTATACTCACAGACACCATTCCAACAGTTTTAGAAACTTCAGAGTGTTTTCTATCCAAATATACTAATGATATACATATATTCGCAACTGGGACTGAGGAGCAGGCAGTTTACTCTGGGCACCATATTCATCCAAGCTACTCAATACTGCCACCAGCCATATAATTATTTTTTTTTAAAACAGAAATACCTTATTTACATAAGTATTCAGACCCATTGCTTTGAGACTTAAAATTTAGCTCAGGTGCACAGTACATAATAGCAATAATGCATTTACATTGAAAAGGACCCATGAGCACCAACATGTGATGTTCATAGGAGCATATCAAATTGAGTGTCAAATGAGAGCTAAGAGTCTATATTTTGGGGAAATTAAGGCATAGATAAATGTTTAAACCATTTTCCATCGAAGAAATGTGGCATAAGTAAAGGATTTGATTTCTGTATAAACAGATGGAAAAGGGGTCTTCGAAAACATCTGCAAGAAAAAGTTGTAAAAGGTATAAAAAATACATCAAAACACAATAATGTTTGATGAAAAGACTCCTGCCAACTAATATCAACACTTATATTTAGTTTTGGAGAAATCGTTTACCTTATGGAAGTTGAAGAACTATTGCCTTCTACCTTGTAATTCCGTTTCCAATAACCCACGTCTTTTCTAATGTCTCTCCCTGATGAGGAGGGAGGATAATGAAAGTTCACAGAAGTAACAAGTAATGGTAGACATACAAATTAGTTATATAAATTGTGTTTATGAATTATTAAGTGATTAAAACTCGTAATTCCTTTACCAAAAAAATCTGTAAATGATTTACTGCAATTTAATTGGCTACAATGGGAAATCATAATAGTCACAAACCACAGTTGGGTCACCTGCTACTGTCTTTCCTTTCAAATCAAATCAAATCAATCAAAGTTTATTTGTCACGTGCGCCGAATACAACCTTATAGTTAAATGCTTACTTACAGGCTCTAACCAATAGTGCAAAAAGGGTATTAGGTGAACAAAAGGTAGGTAAAGAAAATAAAAAAACAGTAAAAAGACAGGCTATAAAAGTAGCGAGGCTACATGCAGACACCGGTTAGTCAGGCTGATTGAGGTAGTATGTACATGTAGATATGGTTAAAGTGACTATGTATATATGATGAACAGAGTAGCAGTAGTGTAAAAGAGGGGGTTGGCGGGTGGTGGGTGGGACACAATGCAGATAGCCCGCTTAGCCAATGTGCGGGAGCACTGGTTGGTCGGCGCAATTGAGGTAGTATGTACATGAATGTATAGTTAAAGTGACTATGCATATATGATAAACAGAGAGTAGCAGCAGGAGAAAAAAGAGGGGTGCGGGCGGGCACACAATGCAAATAGTCCGGGTAGCCATTTGATTACCTGTTCAGGAGTCTTATGGCTTGGGGGTGATAACTGTTGAGAAGCCTTTTTGTCTTAGACTTGGCACTCCGGTACCGCTTGCTATGCGGTAATAGAACAGTCTATGACTGGGGTGGCTGGGGTCTTTGACAATTTTTAGGGCCTTCCTCTGACACCGCCTGGTGTAGAGGTCCTGGATGGCAGGCAGCTTAGCCCCAGTGATGTACTGGGCCGTACGCACTACCCTCTGTAGTGCCTTGCGGTCAGAGGCCGAGCAATTGCCGTACCAGGCAGTGATGCAACCAGTCAGGATGCTCTCAATGTTGCAGCTGTAGAACCTTTTAAGGATCTTAGTACCCATGCCAAATCTTTTTACGTTTCCTGAGGGGGAATAGGTTTTGTCGTGCCCTCTTCACGACTGTCTTGGTGTGTTTGGACCATTCTAGTTTGTTGTTGATGTGGACACCAAGGAACTTGAAGCTCTCAACCTGCTCCACTACAGCCCCGTCGATGTTAATGGGGGCGTGCTCGGGCCTCCTTTTCCTGTAGTCCACAATCATCTCCTTAGTCTTGGTTATGTTGAGGGATAGGTTGTTATTCTGGAACCACCCGGCCAGGTCTTTGACCTCCTCCCTATAGGCTGTCTCGTCGGTGATCAGGCCTACCACTGTTGTGTCGTCTGCAAACTTAATGATGGTGTTGGAGTCGTGCCTGGCCATGCAGTCGTGGGTGAACAGGGAGTACAGGAGGGGACTGAGCATGCACCCCTGGGGAGCTCCAGTGTTGAGGATCAGCGTGGCAGATGTGTTGCTACCTACCCTCACCACCTGGGGGCGGCCCGTCAGGAAGTCCAGGATCCAGTTGCAGAGGGAGGTGTTTAGTCCCAGGATCCTTAGCTTAGTGATGAGCTTTGAGGGTACTATGATGTTGAACGCTGAGCACTTTCACTGGCATACTGTTATATTCAGCTCATAACTGTTTTCTTTCTGTCATCTGGTGGTCTCTCTCTCTCTCAAAAATAGCTCCTTAGCAAATAGCAATTTCCAATGAAAGAATTTTGGGATTGGTCATTGTGAGGGGCCTAAATTGACGAGCCTAATGGAAGGGATATGCAACCTGGAAACTAGCTGTTATTGGCAGAAAGTTTTAAAACTCTCTTTTTTATTGGTTTATTTACTTATACCGCCTGGCGGTCTTTTCAAAAATGTCTTACACTAAAAGGCTATTATCATAATCCCCCCCATTTTTTTGCCCTCAGAACAGCCTCAGTTTGTCGGAGCATGGACTCCGACAAACTGTTCCAAAGGGATGATGGTTCATCTTGACTCCAAGGCTTCCAGCAGTTGTGTCAAGTTGGTTGGATGTCCTTTGGGCAGTGGACCATTCTTGATACACACGGAAACTGTTAAACATTAAAAACCTAGCCAATTTGCAGTTCTTGACACAAACCGGTGCACCTGGCACCTACTACCATGCCACGTTCGAAGGCCTTCACCCTCAGAATGTCACTCATACAAAATGTATGTCTCAATTGTCTCAAGGCTTAAAAATCCTTCTTTAACCTATCTTCTCCCCTTCATCTACACTGATTGAAGTGGATTTAACAGGTGACATCAATAAGGGATCATAGCCTTCAACTGGATTCAACTGGTCAGTCTTTGTCATGGAAAGAGCATGTGTTCTTAATGTTTGTATACTCAGTGTACATAAAACACAGGGAAATCAGGTTTTTGACTGCACTGGGCATTTAACGTTCACAGACAGACCGGAGTGGACTAAATCTGAACCTATTGTTTCATAGACATGTGTTTCACAATTTGTATATCACAGTTCATTACAGTACAGTACAGTGAGTAAAGAACAGTACAATACGGGGCCAGGCACCAGGATGACAGGCCTGCAGAGGTCAATTTGCAGTCTACTATATTTTTGTAAATAGGTTCGGCCCCCTGATCATCCACTCAATAAAAAATCGGCCCACTGCTGAATCTATTTTCAAAGATTTCACTGCAAATACAATAGTTGAACAGTTTTTAACAAATTAATTTCTTCAAAAATGAAAGAGAAGCAAGAGAGAGATTTCATCATTTTTTCCCACACTTTCTGTTTCACTTACTTAGCTAGCAAATGCAGCTAGCTTTTTTAGCCTACTCAAACACCCTGCTCAAATAGAGGGATGCTATGTTAGTTAGCTGGCTATGACTATCCAACACAAGACTGGAACTCTTCCAAGTAAAAGTAAGCTTTTGGTTTTACAAATGTTTTGCCACCGGGGCCTGCCATTCTTACTGCTCAACAGCTTACTGTAACATTACTGCATGATTGTAGCGGGTTTACTAATGCGTTAGTTCTATTAGCTATGTTGACTATGACATTACTTTAGCTAATATGGTGACAACGATGAAGGCTGTGTGTAGCGGTTATGATATGGTTTGGCTTGGAAAGTTTTTTTGCTTGGTCACATACAGCTGATGTTTTGTGCATTGTCCACAAACGACGGGAAAAGGTGAGAGAGGGAGTGCATATATGCGAGAAGGAATATAACGTGACTGCTATGAAGGTGAACTGTGTTTACACGTGATCAGGGGTGTATTCATTCTGCCAATTCTGTTGAAAAACTTTTCTTAAACAGAACCAAAACGGAACGACACAGGGATAAAAATACATGAATTTGTCCAATAGAAACTCTTGTTTGCAACTTTTTGACTAATGATTTCACCCTAGATCAGCTAGTTGCAGGCAGGAGTTGCTGCTACCGTCTCTTATGACCTAAAATAACTTCTGGGTATCAGAACTGCGATTACTCACCACGGACTAGCAGAATCCTTTTTTTCCTTTAACGAGTCCGATGAGCCCGACGTGAATGATATACCACTCTCCCCGGAACAGGCCCAGATCCCTGTTATTTGCGTGAAGAGAATGCAGAGAAAAAGGTCCCAGAAGGTGGGCTGCCTTCTAAGAATTCGTGGGCAATTGAATAAACCCCCACTTTCTTCCAATCTGCTAGTAAACGTGCAATCTTTGGAAAATAAAATCGACGACCTATGCGGAAGATTAAACTACCAACGGGACATTCAAAACTTGAATATCTAATGCTTCACTGAGTCGTGGCTGAACAACGACATTATCAACATACAGCTGGATGGCTATACGCTGTATCGACAGGACAGAACAGCGGCGTCTGGTAATACAACGGGCGGCGGACTATGTATTTCTGTGAATAACAGCTGGTGCACGATATCTAAGCAAGTCTCAAGGTTTTGCTCGCCTAAGGTAGAGTATCTCATGATAAGCTGTAGACCACACTACCTACCTAGAGAATTTTCATCTGTATTTTTCGTAACTGTCTATAAACCACCACAGACTGATGCTGGCACTAAGACTGCACTGAATGAGCTGTATTCCGCCATAAGCAAACAGGAAAACGCTCACCCAGAGGCATCGCTCCTAGTAGCCGGGGACTTCAATGCAGGGAAACTTAAATCCGTCTTGCCAAATTTCTGTCAGCATGTTAAATGTGCAACCAGAGGGGGAAAAAAACTCTGGACCACATTTACTCCACACACAGAGACGCATACAAAGCTCTCCCTCACCCTCCATTTGGCAAATCTGACCATAATTCTATCCTCCTGATTCCTGAAAATTAAAGCAAGAGGCACCAGTGACAGATGAATAAAAAAGTGGTCAGATGAAGCAAATACTAAGCTACAGGAC
This sequence comes from Salvelinus alpinus, assembly GCF_045679555.1. Taxonomy (NCBI): domain Eukaryota; kingdom Metazoa; phylum Chordata; class Actinopteri; order Salmoniformes; family Salmonidae; genus Salvelinus; species Salvelinus alpinus. The sequence continues at coordinate 2,612,178 of NC_092117.1, forward strand.
TGTTTTGCTAGCACAGACTGGAATATGTTCCGGGATTCCGCTGACGGCATTGAGGAGTACACCACATCAGTCATTGGCTTCATCAATAGGTGCATTGATGACGTCGTCCCCACAGTGATCGTACTTACTGTACATACCCCAACCAGAAGCCATGGATTACAGGTGTAACAGTATAGCTTCTGTCCCTCTCCTCGCCCCTACCTGGGCTCGAACCAGGGACCCTCTGCACACATAGACAACAGCCACTCTTGAAGCATCGTCACCCATCGCTCCACAAAAGCCGCGGCCTTTTGCAAGGGGAACAACTACTTCAAGGTCTCAGAGCGAGTGATGTCATCGATTGAAACGCTATTAGCGCGCACCCCGCTAACTAGCTAGCCATTTCACATTGATTAAACTCACCCCCCTTTTGACCTCCTCCTTTTCCGCAGCAACCAGTGATCTGGGTCACGGCACCAATGTAGCCATTTCACATCGGTTACACAGGAAACATCTGCACTGATATAAAGGCTAGAGCTGCCGCTTTCAAGGAGCGGGACTCTAACTCCGAAAATTCTAAGAAATCCCGCTATGCCCTCCGACGAACCATCAAACAGGCAAAGCATCAATACAAGACTAAGATCGAATCGTACTACACCAGCTAGTCGGATGTGGCAGGGCTTGCAAACCATTACAGACTACAAAGGGAAGAAAAGCCGAGAGTTGCCCAGTGACACGAGCCTACCAGACGAGCTAAACTACTTCTATGCTCACTTCGAGGCAAATAACACTGAAACATGCATGAGAGCACCAGCTGTTCCGGAAGACTGTGTGATCACGCTCCCCGCAGCCGATGTGAGTAAGACCTTTAAACAGGTCAACATTCACAAGGCCGCAGGGCCTGACAGATTACCAGGACGTGTACTACGAGCATGTGCTGACCAACTGGCAAATGTCTTCACTGACATTTTCAACCTCTCCCTGTCCGAGTCTGTAATACCAACATATTTTAAGTAGACCACCATAGTGCCTGTGCCCAAGAACACTAAGGTAACCTGCCTAAAGGACTACCGACCCAAAGCACTCACGTCTGTAGCCATGAAGTGCTTCGAAAGGCTGGTCATGGCTCGCATCAACACCATTACCCTAGAAACTCTAGACCCACTCCAATTTGCATACCACCCTAACAGATCCACAGATGATGCAATCTCTATTGCACTCCACACGGCCCTTTCCCACCTGGACAAAAGGAACACCTATTTGAGAATGCTATTCTTTGACTTCACCATAGTGGCCTCAAATCTCATCAGTAAGCTAAGGACCCTGGGACTAAACACCTCCCTCTGCAACTGGATCCTGGACTTCCTGACGGGCAGCCCCCAGGTGGTAAGGGTAGGCAACAACATATCCGCCACGCTGATCCTCAACACAGGGGCCCCTCAGGGGTGCGTGCTCAGTCCCCTCCTGTACTTCTTGTTCACTCATGACTGCATGGCCAGGCACGACTCCAACACCATCATTAAGTTTGCCGATGACACAACAGTGGTAGGCGTGATCAACGACGAGACAGCCTATAAGGAGGTCAGAGACATGGCCGTGTGGTGCCAGGACAACAACCTCTCCCTCAACGTGATCAAGACAAAGGAGATGATTGTGGACTACATATCCTCAAAAGGTTCTACAGCTGCACTATCGAGAGCATCCTGGCTGGTTGCATCACTGCCTGGTATGGCAACTGCTCGGCCATACAGAGGGTAGAGCGTACGGCCCAGTACATCACTGGGGCCAAGCTTCCTGCCATCCAGGACCTCTATACCAGGTGGTGTCAGAGGAAGGCCCTAAAATATGTCAAAGACTCCAGCCACCCTAGTCATAGCCTGTTCTCTCTGCTACAGCACGGCAAGCGGTACCGGACCGCCAGGTCTAGGTCCAAGAGGCTTCTAAACAGTTTCTACCCCCCAAGCCATAAGGCTCCTGAACATCTAATCAAATGGTCACCCAGACTATTTGCATTGCCCCCCCCCCTTTTACGCCACTGCTACTCTCTGTTGTTATCATCCATGCATAGTCACTTTAATAACTGTACCTACATGTACATATTACCTCAACTAACCGGTGCACCGCACATTGACTCTGTACCAGTATCCTCCTGTATATAGTCTCGCTATTGTAATTTTACTGCTTCTCTTTAATTACTTGATACTTTTATTTCTTATTCTTATTATTTTTAAACTGCATTGTGGGTTAGGGGCTTGTAAGTAAGCATTTCACTGTAAGGTGAAACACTTGTTGTATTTGGCGCATGTGACTAATACAATAAAATTTGATTTGAGTGTGCAAGGCGGTATTGAATATGTCACTGTCTGTCCATGTGTCACCTCAAATTTTTCTCTCGACCTGTGTGCACCTATGTTGTAAACTTTCATTCATAGGCAAGGTTATAGCAACCTCATGATGGGTATAGGGAAAATTAGAGTATCGTGTAGTAGCCTAAACCTATCAATGTTACATTGAACTGGGTGAATGGAATATGAATGACAGTCATCCAATATGCTATTACAGAAATAAGGCCATGCCGATGAAGAAAATGTTTTTGTCTTCCATCATCTTAAATGGGACCAACCGCCACTAATGTGATTGTTTACAAATGTATTTAATGTTTGAAATGATTAAGTTTTAGAAAAATGTATCTATTTGAGTTTCTTGTGGTCAATTTGCAGTCTACAATTTTTTTGTAATTAGGTTCCGGCCCCCTGATCATCCGCTCAATAAAATTATCGGCCTGCGCCTTAATCTATTTTATGATACCTGTTATATGGGACCAACACTTTACATGTTGTGTTCAGTGTATATCTTTCCAGAAGCCCCTCACACACATCCTAGGCTCACCTCATCAACTACCTCTGAGTCACAGGATAGGCCCACCCTGTAGCTCCCCTCTCACTCTGCCTCAAGCAGTCTCCCTCATTAGTTCAGGCCTTTTCAATGGCTCTGAAAGAGAGAGTGGAGTGGAACAGAGGGAGGGACGGAGGGAGGAAAGGAGGGAGGCAGAGGACTAGCTCTGTTTATAGAGGGAAAAACCTCCTATTCAGGATGAATAGAGCAGCTAATAAGGCTGTTACCAAAAGCGAGGGTCTGTACTGTGAATGGAGGGTTCTCTCTCTCTCCCCCATCTCTCACTCTTGCAGTAAAGCCATCAGAGAGGTGAAGATGACAGCTTCGTTTGAAACAAAGATGGGGAGAGGGGAGAGGGAGAGTTCTGCTGCAGTTTTCTCCTAATACAAGAGCGTCAAGGCAGTCATTCAAGCAAACTCCCCGTTCCTTCACCTAACGCTATTTACCGCTTTTCATTTTCTCCACCTTTTGAACATAATTTATTTTGGAAAGAAGCCTCATCAAGTTGGGTTTCTTTAAGCTATTGACTTGGATGGACCCAATTCCCAAGAGCTGTGCTGCTTGTCCTCCTCTCTCTAATGTCCCACTCAATTTCAATTTAAGGGGCTTTATTGGCATGGGAAACATATGTTTACATTGCCAAAGCAAGTGAAATAGATATTAAACAAAAGTGAAATTAACAATGCAAAATGAACAGTAAACATTACACTCACAAAAGTTCCAAAAGAACAAAGACATGTCAAATGTTATATTATGTCTATATACATTGTTGTAATTATGTGCAAATAGTTAAAGTACAAAAGGAAAATATCATCCCTCTCCTCTCCCATTTCCTCCCCCATTTCTTCTGCCCCAACACCCAAAGCAATGGAGGAGAATAAACTAGTGGGACATAGACAGACACACACACACACACACACACACACACACACACACACACACACACACACACACACACACACACACACACACACACACACACACACACACACAGTATAAGCACTATCCTCTAAGGTAGAACGTGTATATACATGATAATGAACCTACTTTTTAAAAAATAATTTATTCTCAGATTTTTTTTTTCTTCAGTCACAGTATTTTCAATTTAGACCTATTAGCAGCACTATTTAGCAGCTTTGGTTGATTTTGTGTTCTCAAACAAGTGAGCCTGCCAACATTCTACATCAAGAATATGGGCAAAATGGAATTACTGACAATGAAAATTGTGGGAATGTTACTGTCAATATAGCATTAAAAATAGTTTTCCAGATTGGATTTCGACAACAACAAAAAGAGATGTGAGTATTGGGTTGCGTCAGAGACAACCAGGCAAAATGTTGGTCCCGAGGCAAAACCAGTTGAGAACCACTGCTCTAAGCGATTTTCATAAACAACAAAAAAGTACGCAACCTAGTAATTTGAAACAGCAATGCAATCTTTACAACTTCGGAAATACTATAACTTGAAAAAGCCCTTGTTTAACGCCTGACCAACCAGAACATGAGCTAGTTCAGGCCTGGGCAAAGATCGGCCCAGGCCGACCCGCGACCCGCGACCTGATACGGTCCGCGGAATCATGCTCAGATCAAAGAATTTGCGATAGTAAAGTTTCGAAAAACGTATTTGTTATTCGTTTTTCAAAGAAAGTAGACAATGAATGTAGGGTGTTCCAGCAAGAGTGGACATCGAAATATTTCTTTATTGAGGTATCAGAGAGCATCGCTGTCTTGAAAGACTACAACTTGTCCCGACACTTCCAGACGAAGCATGCAGAGAAATATAGGAATATGTCTTCTGAGCAGAGGGCAAGTGCATATCGAAAGAGTTGCTTTCTCAGTTGCAAAAGCAGCAAAGACTTTTCACAAAACTGCATTCAGCAAACGACAGAATTGTGAGAGCTAGCTATGTTCTGTCCCATAAAATTGCTAAACATAGCAAGCCATTAGCTGAGGGGGCGAATTCATTAAATAATGTTTAATTGACTCTGCAGCAATACCTTGCCCTGACAAGAAAGAGCTGTTTCAAAATGTTTCCCTGTCAAGACGAACAGTGACACGGCGTGTTAAGGACATTGCAGAGAATATGGAACAACAGTTGAAAGACAAGGTCAATTATTTCTCCTTGGCCCTGGATGAGAGTAGTGATGCACGTGACACGGCACAATTGTAGATATTCTTACGAGGCATAACCCCAGACTTTGAAATGACAGAGGAGCTTGCTTCAGTACAGTCAATGAAGAGCACAACCACAGGGAAATATTTATTGGAGGAGGTTAATAAGTGTGTGGCAAAGCTGGGACTGAGTTTTGAAAAGTTATCCAGTGTGACCACCGATGGGTGCCCAAACTTGACAGGAAAAAACGTTGGCCTTTTGAAAAGGATACAAGATCAAGTAGCTGAGCTAAATCCAGATCATAAAAGTATTTTCCTGCATTGCATTATTCATCAGGAGGTGCTCTGTAAATGTGTTCTGAAAATGAGCCATGTTGTGGATACAGTCACTAAAGTGGTAAACTTCATAAGAGCTAAATCTTTAAACCACAGACAGTTTGTCTCACTGTTGGAAGAGACAGAGTTGGGTCGTGCAGATCTCCCCTATCACACAAACGTGAGATGGCTGAGTTTGGGGAAGGTGCTTAAAAGGGTGTGGGACCTGAATTCGGAGATTGCTGAGTTTTTGCAAACGAAAGGAAAATATGTGGATTTCCCTCAACTGCAAGATAAAGAATGGTTGTCTGATTTTGCCAACCATTCACCGTGGACATCATGGCCTTCATGAATGAACTGAATTCCAAACTACAAGGGAAGAGCCTTTTTCCACATCAGATGTACAGCCTTGTCAAAGCCTTCAGGGGAAAATGACTCCTCCTGACCCACCAAGTAGAAGCCAACAATCTCACCCACCTTCCGACACTACTAGTCTGTTCCCTATCAGATGACCAGCGGGAGAAGTATACAACGCTGCTGCGTGCTTTGAACAGTGAGTTTTCTCGTCGTTTTGAGGATTTCAAAGTGTTGGAAAATGACATGCTATTGGTTTCTTCTCCTTTCACCCTCAATGTGGATAACGCTCCCACTGACCTGCAACTTGAGTTTATCGATCTTCAGTTTGATGCAGTGATTGGAGAACTATTTAAAACAATGTTACTGACGAGGTTCTATGCATCTCTCGATGAACAAAACTTTCCAAAGATTAGGAGTCATGCTCAGAAGATGTTTGTACTGTTTGGGTCAACCTATGTATGTGAACAGACATTTTCAGTGATGAAATATAACAAGTCAAGGCACAGATCATCTCTTACTGACTCTCACCTCTCAGCAATCCTGCGCATAGCGACGTCAGAAACTATACCTGACTTCACTGCTCTAGTCAATGCCCATCAGAGACTTCACTCCTCACACTGATTGACTAGTTTAAATGTAATGTTGAGCTCTCTCTCTTTCTTGTGTTTTTGTGCATACCCGTTAACAAGAGTTCTGTCCGTGGTGCTGAATGCACAGTGTACTTTTCCCTCCGTGTAGTTCAATGCATGTTTAATAGTGAAAATACCTACCAAAAGGAGAACATGGATGTGTTTTATTTCTGTGCATGTTAAAAAAGTAAAATAAGTAGCATATCTGGACGTGATTTACAGTAGCTATATCGGTCAACACAGTCATACACATGATGTATAATCCTGTACTATGATTCTGGACCGTGATGACAAAAATATATTCTAATGAGGCCCTCCATGGAAAATAAGGTATAATAAGCTAACATAAGGAATTGTTTAAAGATGGTCATGCCAAAAATCATTTAGATCAGGCCTGGGCAATTATTTTCCATGGAGGGCCACATTAGAATATATTTTTGTCATCACGGGCCAGAATCATATTACAGGATTATACATCATGTGTATGACTGTGTTGACAGATATATCTACTCTAAATCACATCCAGATATGCTATTTATTTTACTTTGAATGAACTGAATTCACCAGGCTACCTTCAGATGAGTCTAGTGGGCATGCTTGAGCAAAACAACCGACATGTACAGTACCAGTCAAAGTTTGGACACACCTACTCATTCAAGAGTTTTGCTTTATTTTTATTATTTTCTACATTGTAGGATAATAGCGAAGACATCACAACTATGATATGACACATATGGAATCATGTAGTAACCAAAAAAGGGTTAAACAAATCGAAATATATTTAACATTTTAGATTCTTCAAAGTAGCTACCCTTTGCCTTGGTGACAGCTTTGCACACTCTTGGGATTCTCTCAACCAGCTTCACCTGGCATGCTTTTCCAAAAGTCTTGAAGGAGTTCCCACATATGCTGAGCACTTGTTGGCTGCTTTTCCTTCGCTCTGTGGTCCAACTCATCCCAAACCATCTCAATTGGGTTGAGGTCGGGTGATTGTGGAGGCCAGGTCATCTGATGCAACACTCCATCACTCTCCTTCTTGGTCAAATAGCCCTTACACAGGCTGGAGGTGTGTTGGGTCATTGTCCTGTTGAAAAGCAAATGATAGTCCCACTAAGCACAAACCAGATGGGATGGCGTATCGCTGCAGAATGTTGTGGTAGCCATGCAGGTTTAGTGTGCCTTGAATTCTAAATAAATCACTGACAGTGTCACCAGCAAAGCTCCCCCACACCATCACACCTCCTCCTCCATGCTTCACGGTGGGAACTACACATGTGGAGATCATCCGGTTACAAAAACACCGGTTGGAACCAAAAATCTCAAATTTGGACTCATCAGACCAAAGGACATATTTCCACCAGTCTAATGTCCATTGCTCGTGTTTCTTGGCCCTAGCAAGTCTCTTCTTTTTATTGGTGTCCTTCAGTAGTGGTTTCTTTGCAGCAATTTGACCATGAAGGCCTGATTTACACATTCTCCTCTGAACAGTTGATGTTGAGATGTGTCTGTTACGTGAACTCTGCAAAGCATTTATTTGGGACACAATTTCTGAGTCTCTAATGAACTTATCCTCTTTGCAATGTAAAGAATTGGTCGAATGTTTGGCGGTAAACCCGTAGGGTGACACATTAGTTGGACTGTGATTTAGGTTTTGTATTCCATGTCTCACCAAAATATAAACCTTGTTTCCCGTCCCTAGTGATATGAAAGGTATGTATAACTTTACTACGTCCAAAAGCCCCAGGGCCCCTCCTCTCTTCTTATTCTCCCAGATTTTTCTCTTGATATTTTTGTCACATTATAATTAAAAGATCAAAAGTGGGTGAGTCATATCCTGTATAGAACCTGAAACAAATGTGTGTGTGTGGGGGGGGGGACAGAGAGAGAAGGAAAAGTATGCCTCAGGGTTTAATTTGAACCATATAACTTTTACTTTGCAGCCATGTAGGGGTGGAAGGGGGAGGAGCCACTGCAGGAGGGATAGTGTTGGTGTAAGAGAAACAGTTAGTAGCCTACACAAATCAAGAGCTGATATAATTGCATGTTAAATTGAAGGAGACCAGTCTATTGGACATTCCGTAGAAGGTGTGAGAGATGAATGTTATCGTATTGGGGTGGAGGGAGGGAGAGACAGAGGGGAAGAGAGGTACAGTATTGATACCATACTGCAGCCATGACCAATATCACAGCCCTCCAGATAGGGTCAGCCAAGAGGTCAGATCTCTTCCCTTCCCTGATATCCCAAGGAATGTGGATTAGCAGTGGTTCTCTGCTTTCAGTAATGTAGACTCCAGAACCCAGCCACTACTACATATCCTGGGTTGTGTTCATTAGGGCACACCGTAACAAAACATTTTAAAATGTGCAATTTAAAACGATAACTACTGTTTATTGTAGGGGAAAAAAGAAGGGAAGCGCTGCTAGGGTACACAATCTTGTAAAAATAAGTTGCTCTTTGGCAAAGGGGTTAAGTAGTCATCAAACAAATGAGGACCAAGGCATATAGTGTAATTAAAATGCCTTTATTCTTACGGCATGTTCAATGGATAAAAGACTTAAAAAGTCTGACGTGTTTCGGCAGTATTGCCTTCGTCAGGGAGTAACCATAAAAAACAAATAGGAACAAGGCACTCTTCATATAATTAAAATGCCTTTATTTTTACGGCATGCTCAATTGAACATGGAAGTTACTCCCTGACGAAGGCCATGATGCTGAAACACATTTTAATCATATGAAGAGTGCCTTGGTCCTTGTTTTTTTGATAACTAGTGTTTCTTATTGGACAAATTCAGATAGTACATCTTTGTTTCACTCCATTTATAAAAAATGTAATCCGTTTCATGCCTACTGAACACGACCCTGGATAGGATACAGAAGTACAGGTAGCTACCCCCTCTCAGCATCCTCATCCCCAATATCTCTTAATAACCCAATTAGGACACTTAAGACCCTCTACTGCCAAAACCCTCCTCACTCCCCTAACCATCAGTCAGGTAAGAGACAGAGCAGGGATTCAGTGAGGGGGTGGAGGGTCAGTCATCCATATTCCTCATGTTTCCGCCACAGTTCTTGCGAGTGTTTGGAATAGCTGGGATGCCTGGATGCTTGGCTTACATTGGGGCGTGAACGAAAGGGAGAGTCTCCAAAGTTGGTTTTACAATATGAGACTTGGAGTCCAGGCCTTTTGAGAAGAACCAATTTTATTTTACCTTTATTAAACTAGGCATGTCAGTTAAGAACAAATTCTTATTTTCAATGACAGCCAAGGAACAGTGGGTTAACTGCCTTGTTCAGGGGCAGAATGACAGATTTTAACCTTGTCAGCTCGGGGATTCAATCTTGCACTAGTCCAACGCTCTAACCACTTGGCTACCTGCTGCCCGAATATATCAATGTTTTTCTGTTTTAAGGTAAAGGAGATGGACATTCATTTGTCTTGTTTGCGAATTAACTAAAACGTACAGAAATACCTGTTTCAGATTCTATACAGGATATGACTCACCCAATTTTGAGTTATTGGATTTACATCAAACATGCTTGGATAGCCTGCAAACACGCACGCACACACACACTTGTCTCAGATTCTATACAGGATATGACTCACCCAATTTTGAGCTATTGGGTTTACATCAAACATGCTTGGCCAGACTGCAAACACACACACACACACACACACACTCTATGCCTACTGCTCATTACCAGACATTGACACAGGCCTCCATACTAATAGTGACTGTAAGAGCTCAACCTTGTTTGCGCCGTGGTGGAGGGAGTTAGGCATTAGCGCTGATGCTGGTGATCCATGCACTTGCTCTGTCTGGATCAACAGGAAGAAGGGTTAAACATTACTGTCTGGATGTGTCCCAAAAGGCACTCAATTCCCTTTATAGTGTACTACTTTTGACCAGGGTCCATAGGGCTCTGGTCAAAAGTAGTGCACTATATAGAGATTAGTGTGCGTTTTGCGACCGATATTCTGTACGTATAGGCTCCTAACAGTTCCCGAAACCCAGCACGGCTCTCTTTGAATGATGAGTCTTAGAATGTTCTCTTCACCTATTCACAAGCAGGACACATCTCTCTCTGTCTGTGAAGAGATAGAAAGGTGCTGCTCTCCTCCGATAGGTAAGACTTCCTGGCCTGCAGCGTTTGCGCTCACTTGACTGAGTAGGTAAAGGTCAGGAGAAGTAATTAAGTTTTAGCGCGATTATAAGTTAGTTCTTGGAATAGATTCCATGTGTCAAAAACTGACATTGTTGTCTGATTTGCCACTAATATTATACGGGGAAAATCCGTTCTGTTGATTTCTGGTATATTATCAAAATAAATCAATCACAGCACATTTTTTAAATCATTCAGAAGTTTTTACCTGATTAAGTAAAATACCATTGGAAATTAATGATGAAAGTTCAAGTTATATTCCTAAATATAGGGGGGATATGTGCTGTTGAAACTACCACAACTCAAAAACACATGGAAACTAGAGATTTTAACATCACTGGTTAGAGGACAACCTGCAGAACACAGTCAGATACATTTTGGAATGTTGCATTTTGATACGGGGGTCAACCGTACATCACCAAACTCAAATCAAATTTTATTTGTCACATGCGCCGAATACAACCGGTGTAAGCCTTACCGTGAAATGCTTACTTAAAAGCCCAGTTTAAGAAATAGAGTTAAGAAAATATTTACGAAATAAACTAAAGTAAAAAATGTAAAGTAAGAATAAAATGACATAACAATAACGAGGTTATATACAGGGTGTACCAGTACCGAGTCAATGTGTGGGGGTACAGGTTAATCAAGGTAGTTTGTACATGTAGGTAGGGGTAAAGTGACTATGCATAGACAATAAACAGCGAGTAGCAGCAGTGCAAAAAACAAAGGGGGATCAATGTAAATAGTCCGGGTGGCCATTTGATTCAGCAGTCATATAGCTTGGGGGTAGAAGCTGTTAAGGAGCCTTTTGGACCTAGTCTTGGCACTTCGGTACTGCTTGCCGTGCGGTAGCAGAGAGAACAGTCTATGACTTGGGTCACTGGAGTCTTTGACAATATTTTGGGCCTTCCTCTGACACAGCCTAGTATATAAGTCCTGGATGGCAGGAAGCTTGGCCCCAGTGATGTATTGGGTCGTATGCTCTACCCTTTGTAGCGCCTTGCGGTCGGATACAGAGCAGTTGCCATACCAGGCGGTAATGCAACCGGTCAGGATGCTATCGATGGTGCAGCTGTAGAACTTTTTGAGGATCTGGGGACCTATGCCAAATCTTTCCTGAGGGGGAAAAGGTGTTGTCGTGCCTTCTTCACGACTGTCTTGGTGTGTTTGGACCATGATAGCTTGTTGGTGATTTGGACACCAAGGAACTTGAGATTCTAGATATGCTCCACTACAGCCATGGGCGATGTTAATGGGGGCCTGTTCGGCCCACCTTTTCCTGAAGTCCACAATCATCTCCTTTGTCTTGCTCACATTGAGGGAGAGGTTGTTGTCCTGGTACCACACTGCCAGGTCTCTGACCACCTCCCTATAGGCTGTCTCATCATTGTCGGTGATTAGGCCTACTACTGTTGTGTCATCAGCAAACATAATGATGGTGTTGGAATCGTGCTTGGCCACACAGTCGTGGGTGAACAGGGGACTAAGCACACACCCCTGAGGGGCCTCAGTGTTGATGATCAGCGTGGCAGATATGTTGTTGCCTATCCTTACCACCTGGGGGCGGCCCATCAGGAAGTCCAGGGTCCAGTTGCAGAGGGAGGTGTTTAGTCCCAGGTTGATGAGCTTTGTGGGACTATGGTGTTGAACGCTGAGCTGTAGTCAATGAACAGCATTCTCACACAGGTGTTCCTTTTGTCCAGGTGGGAAAGGGCTGTGTGGAGTGAGATTGAGATTACGTCATCTGTTGATCTGTTGGGGCGGTATGCGAATTGGAGTGGGTCTAGAGTTTCCAGGATGATGGTGTTGATGTGAGCCATGACAAGCCTTTCAAAGCACTTCATGGCTACCGACTTGAGTGCTACGGGGCGGTAGTCATTTAGGCAGGTTACCTTCACATTTTTGGGCACAGGGACTATGGTGGTCTGCTTGAAACATGTTGGTATTACAGGCATGGTCAGGGAGAGGTTGAACATGTCAGTGAAGACACTTGCCAGTTGATCCGTCTGGCCCCGCGGCCTTGTGAATGTTGACCTGTTTAAAGGTCTTGCTCACATCGACTACGGAGAGCGTGATCACACGGTCATCTGGAACACTGTTTGTTTGTATATCAGTATTGCTTGTTTGTATATCGCAACGTGCAATACTATTATGGCTCTAGCCATAATTTTTGCCTCTGCGTTTCTTATTTATTCTACAATTCAAACATGGAGATTTTCCCACACTCTCGTTCCACCTGCACCAAAAGACTTGGATGGAGATCTTCACTTTCATATTGTGAACTTCAGCCATGAACAATTTTACCGGCACCTGATATCACCTTTCCTGCGGGAACAGCTGAGCCGCTCGGGGAAGGTACACAGGAAACGCTGCAGCGCCGTTGAGACCGGTGTTAACTCCAACAAGCTGCTTGTTACCTTCAGCTTGCTACTCTGTGGCAATGTACAACCCTGTCCTGGCCCAAACACCACAAAGCAAGCAACACAACTCTGCCCAAACTGTGGTAAGACCGTAAGGAAGAATTCAAAAGCGGTGGCTTGTGACATTTGTGATTTGTTTGTTCACATAAAGTGTGGAGCTATCAACCCCTTGTCATATGATGAAGCTGTAAAATCTCAAAGTAACATTTCTCTTGTTTGCAATGTATGCTGTTTAAATGTGGTGCAAAAACAGGGATGAGTGCAATCTAGATTAGATAGTCTATGTATCAGCAGTGGGCACAGAAAATAACATGTTTGACTGTTTCAATCGGAGACTTCATTTTATCCATGTGAACGCAGAGAGCCTGCTGCCGAAATTAGAGGAATTAAAACTCCTTGCTTCTAACACACGGGCTACAGTAGTTGCGATGACTGAGACGTGGTTCAATGGGTCTATTGAGCTACCAGGTTATAGCATTCATAGAATTGACCAAAACTGAAACGGTGGCGGTGTGTGTGTTTTTACTAGGAATGATTTGCATTTTAACCCTCGTTCAGATCGAAAAATGGATGGTCTTGAGGTTGCATGGGTAGATCTACTTCTTCCTAAATGTCGTCCTGTACTGGTTGGTGTGTGCTATCGGCCTCCTAAGCAGAATGACTTCTATGATTTACTTGAATCGAATTGCTGTGATCACAAAATATTTGCTGACAGAGAATGTATTCTGCTGGGCGACTTCAATACATAAGTGCAGTTATCACCCAAGAAAAGCACACTAGCAATGCCCTGTAAAACTTTGATCAGTTATTTGGACTAAATCGACTGATTGTTGAGCCAACCCGGGTGTGTATTGACAGTAAATCAACTTTGGATTTGATTATTGTATCAGATCAAGAGAACGTCTGTTAGTCAGGCGTCTTAAATATTGGTTTTAGTGATCATATGGTAACCTACTGTACCTTTAAGAAATCGAAAATGCTACTAGATCCAGGTAATAAATACATTAAGGTACGGTCTATGAAACAATACTCAAAAGAACGTTTTGTAGAAGTACTTGTAATTTTGGATTGGTCTAAACTGTGATGTTGATCAAGCTTGGTATCTTTTTAAAGATCTGTTTCTGTCTGCACTCGACTCTCTGGCTCAGATTTAACAAATTTAAATCAAACAGCGGTCAGGGAAATGGATCCCTTCCGAGATCTTAGACCTCATAAGTAAAAGGGATCGCTACCTGGCCAGATTCAGAAGGACACATCTACAACAAGATTATGACGGTTATATTAACTGTAGAAACCAGGGAAGTTACAAAATGGATAAAGCCAGATCCCAACATTATATAGACGCCGTTAATGACAACTTACATCAGTCTCGAAAACTGTGGATCATTTTAAAGGACATTGGCTCAAAAACCCCCCATAAGGTAAAATCCTGTAATATTGGCCTGAATATTGATGATGTTTTATGTTATGACCAGGCAAAGGTTGCAGATTATTTTAACACTATAGCCTCATCTCTGGTTAAGAAGTTACCCACCTGCTCTGGACACTAAGACCAGTCTTTCATTAACAACTTTTACCATAGCAAAGGATCACAAATGATTTGTTTGAGCTGTGCATGATAACAGAGGACAACGTTTGCAATCTACCATGCTTAATGAGCATAAACAAAGCAACTGGGCTGGATAACCTTCCTGCAAGATTCATAAAGGATAGTGCTTGTGTCACTGCTAAAATGATAACGCATATTGTAAACCTTTCTATTAGTAGTGGTACATTTCCCAAGGATCTCAAAACAGCCCGGGTGGTTCCACTCTCCACAAGAAGAGCAGTAAAACAAATGTAGGAAACTTAAGGCCTGTGTCAATCCTCAGGACCTTATCCAAAGTTGTTGAGAGATTTGGTTTTTTAATCAACTTAAGGGATGCCTTCTTGAGCACAAACTTCTTTATGAACTACAATCTGGCTTTAGAACAGCTCATTCCACTGATACTTACCTTATCCACCTTTTTGACCACATTAATAAGCAGGAGAGTAGGAAGGGGAACTATACAGGTATGGTCATGTTAGACTTGCAGAAAGCTTTTGACACTGTGGACCATGATATTCTCCTGATGAAACTGAAATGCATGGGTCTAAATTATGTAGCAGTGAATTGGTTTAGGTCTTATCTGACCAACAGAACACAAGTATGTAATGTTGGTGATGTTCTGTCAGAGGCCAAAGAAATATCCCGTGGAGTACCGCAGGGATCAATTTTAGGGCCTCTCTAATTTCTAATATACGTTAATGATAAAGTGCAAACTCTTGCTTTATGCTGATGATTCAGCCATACTGGTATCAGGGAAGGATACAGTTTACATAGAGGAGACCCTGAGTAAGGAATTGCATTTTGTTAGAGGTTGGTTGTCTGACAAGAAATTGTCACTACATTCGGGAAAAAACTTAATTGATTTTGTTTGGAACAAAATGTAGATTGCTTAGGGCTGACAAGATAATGGTAAACTGTGCAGGCAAGGAGATTGAGTCTAAAACAAGTGTATCTTATCTTGGTGTGTCCCTAGATTAGTCCCTTTCTGGAGACCTAATTGCTGCTAAAATTCTTTCTAAAATGGCAAACAAATAGATATTTTAACATTAAAGTTAAGAAACTGCTTGTCTCAACCTTGATTCAGTGTCATTTTGATTATGCTTGGTATAGTCGGCTATCAAAAAAGCTGATCATGCAAAATAATGTTATCAAGTATATGCTGAATGTCCCCCCTAGGACCCACATAGGGGTACAGGAGTTCTGGGAGGTGGGCTTGTTGCCTTTGGAGTCCAGAGTGGACCAACTTAAACTTAATCATATGTTTGACATCTTAAATGATCGTGCCCCAGGTTACATGAAAAACCACATTGGTATGGTCTATAACCAACACAGTCATAATACCAGAGCTAGTGTTATGTCTTGTAAAATCCCAAGAGTAATCAGTACTGCGAGGAGCATGTTTTTCCATACAGGCATTTGTCTATGGAATAGCCTTCCCTTGGAGATCAAGAAAATAGAAAGTAAAAATAGCTTTAAAAAGCAGGAAAAGTTTTTCATTTGGACAGGGTTGTCTAGGTAAGGGAAACCACTCCACTGCCCCTTGTGCCACTGGTCAGGTGTATTTATTTGAAGGATTGGTATGATGTGACATTAATAGATTGTCTTAATGTGAAATGGTTGATTTTTAAGGTTAGGGAGAAGTGCAGTGAATAGTGCCACTTTTTAGGATGTCAATATAAATGAATGTCTTGTCTTTTAATCATTATATGTGTTATTGTTTTTTTACAATCGAGGACCACTTTGGAAACAAGCGTTTTAATTCATACTTTCTAGTGGTATCCTCTGGGTCCACATTGTGCATTTTCTTGTATATGTCTGTTTCACAAAATAAATTCAATTCAATTCAACAGCTGGTGCTCTCATGCATGCTTCAGTGTTGCTTGCCTCGAAGTGAGCATAATGGGCATTTAGCTTGTCTGATAGGCTTGCGTCACTGGGCAGCTCGAGGCTAAGTTTCCCTTTGTAGTCCATAATAGTTTGCAAGCCCTGCCACATCTGTCGAGCATCAGAGCCAGTGTTGTAGGATTCAATCTTAGTCCTGTATTGATGCTTTGCCTGTTTGATGGTTCATCTGAGGGCATAGCGGGATTTCTTTTAAGCGTCAGGATTAGTGTCCTGCTCCTTGAAAGCGGCAGCTCTAACCTTTAGCTCAGTGCGGATGTTGCCTGTAGTCCATGGCTTCTGGTTGGGATATGTACGTACGGTCACTGTATGTGGAGTAAAGGTGGTCTAGAGGTCTTTTCCTCTGGTTGCACATATGACATGCTGGTAGAAATGAGGTAAAACGGATTTAAGTTTGCCTGCATTAAAGTCCCCGGCCACTAGGAGCGCCACTTCGGCTTGCCTCGAATATATCTTCCAAACTGTTTCGGCTGGGAAGCATGCGGACGCCTTAAGGTGTACATTACTTCCAAGGATACTCCTGATAGAGCCATACTACATTCCCAACATACACTGCTTTCATCCTGTTTACAGTGAGATCGATGCCCGGTGATATAAATCACAGGGTCAGTAAATGGGCTGCCTGACCTTTGACCCCCCTCCCCCCCGGGGCAAGGAAAGACTCTGCTTTGTGTCCTGCAACAGCAACTCATTAACACCCAAGCCCTCAACAAATCTACCCCCAACCTCCTCCCTCAACCGTCCATCCCCAACTATGAAATAACACACATGAAATCATGTAGTAACCCAAAAAGTGTTAAACAAATCAAAATATATTTTCCGTTTGAGATTCTTCAAAGTAGCTACCCTTTGCATTAATGACAGCTTTGCACACTCTTGGCATTCTTTCAACCAGCTTCACCTGGAATGTTTTTCCAACAGTCTTGAAGGAGTTCCCACATATAATGAGCACTTGTTGGCTGTTTTTCCTTCACTCTGCGGTCCAACCCAAACCATCTCAATTGGGTTGAGGTCGGGTGATTGTGGAGGCCAGGTCATCTGATGCAGCACTCCATCACTCTCCTTCTTGGTCAAATAGCACTTACACAGCCTGGAAGTGTGTTTTGGGTCATTGTTCTGTTGAAAAAAAAATGATAGTCCCACTAAGCGCAAACCAGATGGGATGGCGTATTGCTGCAGAATGCCGTGGTAGCCATGCTGGTTAAGTGTGCCTTGAATTCTAAATAAATCACAGACAGTGTCACCAGCAAAGCACCTCCACACCATCACATCTCCTCCCATGCTTCAAGGTGGGAACCACACATGCGGAGATCATCCATTCACCTACTCTGCGTCTCACAAAGAAATGGCGATTGGAACCAAAAATCTCAAATATCCCAAAGGACATATTTCCACCAGTCTAATGTCCATTACTCATGTTTCTTGGCCAAAGTAAGTATCTTATTTTTATTGGTGTCCTTTGGTAGTGGTTTCTTTTCAGCAATTCGACCACGAAGGCCTGATTCACGCAGTCTTCTCTGAATAGCTGATGTTGAGATGTGTCTGTTACTTGAACACTGCAAAGCATTTATTTGAGCTGCAATTTCTGAGGCTGGAAAACTCTAGTTTATCCTCTGCAGCAGAGGTAACTCAGCAGAGGTCACACACAATAAAATAACAAGGCTTTATACAGGGGGTACCGGTACGAGGCTATATACAGGGGGTACCGGTACGAGGCTATATACAGGGGGTACCCCCACCAATGTTCAGGGGTACAGGTTAGTCAAGGTAATTTGAGCTGAGCTGCCTGTGGTGGTCCTCATGAGAGCCAGTTTCATCATAGCGCTTGATGGTTTTTTTACGACTGCACTTGAAGAAACTTTCAGAGTTCTTGAATGTTCCAGATTGACTGACCTTCATGTCTTAAAGTAATGATGGACTGTCGTTTCTCTTTGCTTATTTGAGCTGTTCTTGCCATAATATAGGCTTGGTCTTTTACCAGGTGGGGCTATCTTCTGTATACCACCCCTACCTTGTCACAACTACACTGATTGGCTCAAACACATTAAGGAGGAAAGAAATTCCACAAATGTACTTTTAACAAGGCACACCTGTTAATTGAAATGCATTCCAGGTGGCTACCTCATGAAGCTGGTTGAGAGAATGCCAAGAGCGTGCAAAGCTGTCATCAAGGCAAAGGGTGGCCACTTTGAAGAATCTCAAATATGAAATATATTTTGATTTGTTTAACACTTTTTGGGTTACTATATGATTTCATGTATGTTATTTCATAGTTAATGTATTCACTTTTATTCTACAATGCTGAAAATATGACAAACAAAGAAAACCCCTTGAATGAGTAGGTTTGTCCACAATTTTGACTGGTACTGCATGTCTAAGTGAACATCTATAAAGGTGTGTGTTTGTACTTCTGTGTGTGATAAAAGCGACTGGGGCTGGGGCAAAGCATTGAGGCAAAGCATATGTTTTCTTAGGAGACCATGAGGTGAGTGGGGGTTAAATATTTTGACCATGGACTGCAAATTTAAAGCCTAATTTGAGCTGAGCTGTCTGCTTAAGAGTAATCTCTTCACCATAGACCTGACCCTTAACCTCTCTGCCCGCCTCTGCACTACATCTAGAGATGGCAGGTGAGTGAAAGTTAAACACTGTCTGTCTGTCTGTCTGTCTGTGTCTGTCTGTCTGTCTGTGTCTGTCTGTCTGTCTGTCTGTTTAGTTTTACTATCATTGTGGGGACCAGAAGTCCTCACAAGAATAGTACAACAAGGACAATTCTGACAAGTGGGGACATTTCACTGGTCCCCACAAGGAAAACAGCTATTTTAGGCTTAGGGGTTAGGTTTAGGTTTAATAGGGTTTCTTTAGTGCTGGTATCAAACCTTGGGTTGCATGGGCCTATTGCAACTTCCTGCTCTGTCTGCATATTGCAAATCAAATCAAACTTTATTTGTCACATGTGCCGAATACAACATGTGTAGACCTTACCGTGAAATGCTTACTGACAAGCCCTTAACCAACAATGCAGTTTAAGAAAGATTTAAGAAAATATTTACCAAATAATCTAAAGTAAAAATAATAAAAAGTAACAAAATAAAATAACGAGGCTATATACAGGGGGTACCGGTACCGAGCCAATGTGAGGGGGTACAGGTTAGTCGAGGTAATTTGTACATGTAGGTAGGGGTAAAGTGACTATGCATAGCTAATAAACAGTGTAAATAAACAGCAGTGTAAAAACAAATTGGGGGGGGGGGGGGCGGGCCAATGTAAACAGTCCAGGTGGCCATTTGATTAATTGTTCAGCAGTCTTCTAGCTTGGGGGTGGAAGCTGTTAAGGAGCCTTTTGGTCCTAGACTTGGCGCTCCGGTACCGCTTTCCAAGTCTTTGCTAGGTAAAGCCCCACTTTATCTCAGCTCACTGGTCACCATAGCAGCACCAACCCGTAGCCCGTAGCAGGTATATTTCACTGGTCATTCCCAAAGCCAACTCCTTCTTTGACCGCCTTTCCTTCCAGTTCTTTGCTGCCAATGACTGGAACGATTTGCAAAAAGCACTGAAGCTGGAGTCTTATATCTCCCTCACTAACTTTAAGCATCAGCTGTGCGAGCAGCTTACCGATCATTGCACCTGTACTGTACACAGCCCATCTGTAAATTGCCCACCCAACTACCTCATCCCCATATTGTTATTTCAAATTGTAATTATTTCGCCACTATGGCCTATTTATTGCCTTACCTCTCTAATCTTACTACATTTGCACACACTTTACATATATTTTTCTATTGTGTTATTGACTGTACGTTTGTTTATCCCATTGTTTGTGTCGCACTGCTTTTCTTTATCTTGGCCAGGTCGCAGATCTAAATGAGAACTTGTTCTCAACTGGCCTACCTGGTTAAATAAAGGTTAAATTAAAAAAAAAATTAATGAGCATTTTCTTGTTTGCTTATGGCCTTATACAGCTCGTTGAGTGTGATCTTAATGCCGGCATCGGTTTGTGATGGTAAATAGACAGCTACGAATAATATAAATGAGAACTCTCTTGGTAGATAGAGTACCTTATGATAAACTGTAGACCACACTATCTCAGGTGAGCAATACCTCGAGACTTCTTTAATATTAGACATCGTGCACCAGCTGTTATTGAGAAATAGACACCCCCACCCCTCGTCTTACCAGACGTAGCTGTTCTGTCCTGCCAATGCATGGAAAATGCCTCCAGCTCTATGTTATCCCTGTCGTTGTTCAGCCACGATTCGGTGAAACATAAAGATATTACAGTTTTTAATGTCCTGTTGGTAGGATAGTCTTGATCGTATATCATCCATTTTGTTTTCCAGTGATTACACGTTGGTGGAGGTTTACTCACTCGCCTATGAATTCTCAGAAGGCAGCACGGCCTCCGCCCCCTTTTTCTCCGCCCGTTCACGAGAAAGCAGTATATCCCTTCGTGTCAGACTCGTTAAAGAAAAATATTCGTCCAGTTCGAGGTGAGTAATTGCTGTTCTGATGTCCAGAAGTTATTTCGGTCGTAAGATACGGTAGCAGCAACATTATGTATAAAATCAGTTGAAATATTAAGTTACAAACAATGCAAAAAAACAAACAGAATAGCACAGTTGGTTAGGAGCCCATAAAGCAGCAGTCATCCTCTCCGGCGCAAGTCTGGTCTGGTAGGAGAACATTGGCAGGTTATTTTCCTGAGAGATCAATGGAGGCCCAGAGCTCAGAGGTGTCCCCTGCAATGGTTCAATGAGATCAAGACAACAATGAGAGGAGGACAATGAATTGATTAAGTTCTGAGGGTAAATAATTAGAAAATACAATAATAAAAAATAAAAAATCATGCACACTGGATCAATAAATTGATAGATAAATAATTGAATAAGTAAATAATAAAGTAATGATTGAAAACTCACACCAAGAGATTTGGGGATTAAGAGTAGCAAAATTTTTTGCTATGTTAAAGTGCTTTATATAAGAAAAAATCTATATAAAGGACCAAACAAGATGGCCCAATAAAAAACAAAAACCTGAACTACCTCCTCGTGTTGGTGGCCTCTCTGGCTCTAGGGGGTTTTGGGTTAAGGTTAGAATTAATATAAATCTTAGAATTTAAGGTTTTGGGTTAGGATAAGGTTAGGTTTAAGAGGGTTTCTGTTTGTGCAGGTATCAAACCTTGTGTTTCATGGGCCTATTGCAACTTCCTGCTCTGCCTGCATATTACAAGTCAGTCTGGTCTGGAGAGGGTAGGAGAACATTGGGTGGTTATTTGCCCGAGGGATCAATGGAGGCCAAGAGCTCAGAGGGGTTAGGAAGACAACAATGAGAGGAAGACAAGGGATTGATTAAATTACGAGGGTAAGCAATTAGAAGATATAATCATATTCAAAAAAGCATGCAAGCTGGATCAATAAATTAATCTATAAATAATTGAATAAGTATATAATATAGTAAATAATGAAAAACCACAACAACGGATAAAGGGATTAAGAGCTGCAAAAAGAAGTGCTCTGTTAAAGTGCTTAATAAAATAAAACATTTAATAAAACAAGACAGAGAAAATACATAAAAAAAATTCTGAACTTCCTCGTGTTGGTGGCTCCTCTGGCTCTCACAATTGGGCCCCCACCAACCCCTACAGGTCAAAGCTATATTCTATTCTTTACCATTCAAGCCAAGGTCTTAAGTTTGGCTATCCACCTGGATTCAGCCGCTCTTCTCTGGGACATGGTCCAGGAGGCTTTCATCACCAGAACGGTGATGCGGAGAGAGGTTGTGGCGTGTATTTGTAGTGTGTTTTGATTTTTTTTATTGTGCAGAGGTGTTGTTTGAGGAGTGTCAATACGGTGTGGCTGGTTTCTCCTATATAAATGTTGTGACATAGTATTCATGTTACGGCATAGACAACGTTGCTTCTCTAAATGGTCATAAGTTGTGGGATAGGACTGGAGGTATGTGCATGTGGATTTTGATTGTGGGAGTTGTCTATAGTGCTGTTGTTCATTGGGGGGTTTGGGTTAGGGCTTAGGATTTTGAATGGGAATCAAATTGTGTGTGTCCACAAGGTTAGTTAAACAAGACTGTGTATCTCTGTGTTTCTCTCTAACTTCATGAGAGTCTAAATTAAAGTGTATACTGTATGTATTAGGCTTGTTGTTTGTTAAATCCAGTACTGAGAGACAGAGTTTGTGTGTGTGTGTGTGTTTTTGTACCTCTGTTTATACTGTCTCCAGCTCTCAACGCCGCTCAGTAACAAAAGGGTGTCTGTGTGTGAGGTAGGTCAGGTTGCTGCGGGGCTTCACGTTGCAGCATGCATACCTCCAGAGCACAGACTGACAGATTTACATTGTTGTCTGCCCCGGCGTTCTGCACTTGCTTGTCTTAATTACCCTGCTGTTGCGCAATGGCAGCTCATGAAAAGACAATCTCGCAGCAGTGTGTGTGTGTGTGTACCATCCTCTCTGTCTCCAGTCATGCCCATGGCCATTGCTGAGAATCGTTGAATAAAACTCAGACTATTAAGTCACTGTGTTATGGAGCAACTGGAGTCAAGTACTTAGTAAGGCATTTATCACATGGGTTGGGGAAACATTGGGTGCTGCAATACCAAACACACTTGTAGACTAAAGAAGTATTGACTGATTGGATATACAAAGGAATATCCCTCCACTGGTAGAGGCCTGGATTCTCCCCAGGGAAATCACTCCTCTGGCACACTTTTCTTCATGTGAAGGCTAAACGTGTGACGGTACACTCCAGTCATCCCCTTTTGCAAAACTGTGCTAGATAAATAAATTAAGCAAGTTAAGAACTACAAGCTGCCATTTTAGGGGATATTCCATCAATCATGGAGGAATCACGTTGGAAACACAAGACCTGGCGAATACACTGAACTTGATCTTTCCGGCTGCAAAAACATTGTTTCCAGACTTCACAGTATTTTAGTCCTTGACTATTTTATAAACAGTGGTAGGTAAACGCTGAAGCTCTTGAGTCAGAGGTGTATGGTAGATGGATGAGTTGGCTGTTGTGGATTTCAACTGTTCTCTTCCCAAAATGGGTCATGAGACTGCATGAGACTAACCCGGTAACTACAACCTCTAGGGGTGGTAGATAGCCTAGCGGTTAGAGAGGCGAGGACGCAGCCGGAGGGTTGCTAGTTCAAATCCCAGGACTGACGGGAAAAATCTGTCAGGAAGTGAGCTGGCAACCGGAAAGTTGTTGGTATCAAATCTTAGATGCCATTGCCTGCAGTTGTGCCCTTGAGCAAGACACTTAACCCCCCACAACCACTGCCATGAAACATAAAGCGTTACAATTGGAATTTATATGGATAACATACATCTTATGCCCAGTGTGGCAACCCCCACACCTCTACAAAAACATGTCTTTTGGATGGGTTGGGTTAAACGCGGAAGTCACATTTTGGTTGGACAATAAAGTGATATTAAATCTCCTCACTTGAGGAAAGACAAGGATTAGGACCCGCATTCACCCACTCAAACTCTCCTGCGTTGGTTAACCAACGCTGAAGTAAGAGTGTGCCACTAGCAACACCAAGATTGTGTGTTCAATTCCTGCAGGGATCACTTATTAAAATGTAAGCGCTCAATTGTCACTTTGGATAAAAGCACCTGCATATATGTACATCGTGTTATTATTGTTACTGAAAACAGGATAAAAGAAAGCCCATATAAAGCGTTACATTTCGTCATACATTTGCCATTTCTATTTCTATGGATAACATAACATACATCTTACAGCTGACATAGTGTGATTATGGTATATCTATAACTTTCTATAACTTTCATTCATATGATGTCACCTAATCCTTGCTGTAATGAATAAACATAAATCCTATAGGAGTCATTCTACCAATGTGGGAAAAGTACAGGGTTTACACTAGTAATTACAGTAGGCAGTACAAGTCAAAGAGACACACCTTGTAAAATGAGTCCCTGAGAACAGTGATGTTCACATTGACAGACTCTCTCTCCCCTCCCCCTCCCCTCTGGCCTCCCTGCAGTTAATGTCTCGAAAGCACCACTCCCCCTCGCTCATCCCAACACCCATCTTCCCCTGGCCAAGACCCACCCAGCGAGAGCTGTCACTCCTCCAGTGTGTCACCGTAATTGACTGTGACAACAAACAACTGCCCACGCCAGTGTGTGTATTTGTGTGTTACACGCCCACAGCAGTAGAAATCCACTTTTTTTGAGCTGAAAGACGATCGCCAGAGCTTACCCCATGATGTTGCACGCTGATGTAAGTCAATAAGTCATCGTTTTAGTCAGAGTATGATATATTTGGCTTGAAGTGACACAAACTGCCGATTCGTGCAAATTCATGCCAAAGACGTGTCTTTTCCTATGAAATGATGTGTAAATTATTTTTCACTGACGTTTTGTTTCATGGCTGGGTTTTATTTGAATGGTAGCATCCACCAGTATGGCATTATTTATTAATTAGAAAGACCTGCAAAGTTTGCGAGTCACGACTGAGTTAAACAATATAATATACTGAAAAAAAGATATGTCAATTGAAATAAATTTGGCCCTAATCTATGCATTTCACATGACTGGGCAAGGGCGCAGCCATGGGTGGGCCTGGGAGGGCATAGGCCCACCCACTGGGGAGCGAGGCCCAGCCAACCAGAATGAGTTTTGCCCCACATAAGGACTTTATACTCCTCAGTTTCATCAGCTATCCGGGTGGCTTGTCTCAGACAATCCTGCAGGTGAAGAAGCCGGATGTGGAGGTCCTTGGCTGGTGTGGTTACACGTGGTCTGCAGTTGTGAGGCCGGTTAGACGTACTGCTCAATTCACTGGCAACAGCTCTGGTGGACATTCCTGCAGTTAGCATGCCAATTGCGCACTCCCTCAAAACTTGAGACATCTTTGGCATATTGTTGCGTGACAAATCGGCACGTTTTAGAGAGGCCTCTTATTGTCCGCAGCACAAGGTACACCTGTATAATGATCATGCTGTTTAATCAGTTTCTTGATATGCCACACCTGTCAGGTGGACGGATTATCTTGGCAAAGGAGAAATGCTCACTGACGGATGTAAACAAATTTGTGCACAAAGTTGGAGAGAAATATGTTTTTTTGTGCATATGTAAAATTTCCGGGATCTTTTATTTCACACTTTACATGTTGCGTTTATATTTTTGTTCAGTATAGATCATCTTTGGCAGCAAATATGGTGAATAAATGAAGATAGTTCACTAAGGCCGTTTACCATTGAAAAAACATTTAGGTTCTGGTCTATTTAACACGGTTGGTCTCCCATAGACACCAATGCAAAAGCAGCAGGGTCTGTTCTACTTAGTTCATTGAAACAGAAAATAAAAGTGAATGGGGTGTCTCACTTCCTCTCCATCTCTGGCTACAGCTTTTCGCAGTAGCCTACACTTAGCTGAGCCATGGAGCAATTAAAAAGAGGGGTTTCAAACGTATCTTTTTGGACCTCCACTTTTTTTTTTACCAGCAAATAATCTCAATCCTTCTGAAAATGTAACAATGTAAAAATGCAAACAACTATTCAGAGACAATTTCAAAATGTAGTTTTTTTTTAACCTCCCTGCAGTTAATGTCTCGAAAGCACCACTCCCCCTCGCGCATCCCAACACCCATCTTCCCCTGGCGAAGACCATGACATAGACTGACCAGGTAAATCCAGGTGAAAGCTATGATCCCATATTGATGTCACATGTTAAATCCACTTCAAATCAGTGTAGATGAAGGGGAGGAGACAGGTTAAAGAAGGATTTTTAAGCTTTGAGACAATTAAGACATGGATTGTATATGTGTGCCATTCAGAGGGTGAATGGGC
The DNA here is from genome assembly GCF_045679555.1 of Salvelinus alpinus. Lineage (NCBI taxonomy): Eukaryota > Metazoa > Chordata > Actinopteri > Salmoniformes > Salmonidae > Salvelinus > Salvelinus alpinus. Next base: position 2,638,374 of record NC_092117.1, read on the forward strand.
AAGACAAAAGATTTAAGTGCCTTTGAAAGGGGTACGGTAGTAGGTGCCCGGTGCACTGCATTTGAGTGTGTCAAGAATTGCAACGCTGCTGGGTTTTTCACACTCAACAGTTTCCTGTGTGTATCAAGAATGGTCCACCACCCAAGGATATCCAGCCAACTTGACACAACTGTGGGAAGCATTGGCGTCCACATGGGCCAGCATCCCCGTGGAACGCTTTTGACACCTTGTAGAGTCCATGCTCCAACAAATTGAGGCTGTTCTGAGGGAAAAAGGGGGTGCAACTCAATATTAGGAAGGTGTTCTCACTCAGTGTATAGCTAGCTAGCTAGCTTGCTGAAATTATAGAGAACACAAAGAATATAGCTATTTGATCATGTCCGTGTGCATGCCCAAATATGAATGACATCTGCAATCCAACACAGTTTCACTGTAATTATCAAAAGTCAGCTCGTATTGGCACGGTTTAGCTGAGACTCATCTTTTGACAGGTAGGCTGGTAGTCTTTTACTAAAATAATAATTTTCCCACCTGATTTACAGTATACCTGTATTTACTGAAATGGTGCTCACCTATCTTTACTTAGCTAGCTAAGGTTAGCATTCTAGCGAATTACACTGACAGCTGTCAGTCAGTGACTTATTTGTAGTTACTTCTCTACTAAACATGGAAATCAGCACAACGTTCCCACCCCCAATTTTTGAATATGTATTAGCAGCCTGTGTCAGTCTTCAAGGTGGAATTTCCACTCTAGAACAGGAATTACCAGTGGTAGAAAAAGTACTCAATTGTCATACTTGAGTAAAAGTAAAGATACCTTAACTGAAAATTACTCAAGTAAAAGTGAAAGTCACCCAGTGAAATAGTACTTGAGTAAAAGTATAAAAGTATCTACTTGAGTAAAACTAAAAAGTAAGAGGAGATGCTATACATCAAATTCCTTATATTTAGCAAACCAGCACAATTTTTTATTTTTTATTCACGGACAGACGGGAACACTCCAACACTCAGACATAATTTACAAACACAGTATTTGTGTTAAGTGAGTCCGCCAGACCAGAGGCAGTAGGGATGACAACGTGTTATATTGATAGGTGCGTGAATTAGACCATTTTGCTGTCCTGCCTGAGCATTCCAAATGTAATGAGTACTTTTGGGTTTGAGGGAAAATGTATGGGAGTAAAAAGTACATATTTTCTTTAGGAATGTGGTGGAGTGAAAGTAAAAGTAGTCAAAATAGTAAAGTAAAGTACAGATACCCCAAAAAACAACTTAAGTATTTTTACTTAAGTACTACACCACTGGGAATTACTCAAAATAGGTGTGGTAACTTCCTCTGAGGTGGGCCTTTAAAAAGCTAACTTTCATTTTTTCTTTCCGTTTATAGTTCCCAGTTGCACTGCTCTGCTTGGTTTTGCTCAAATTATTGAGTGAAGTTGCAGTAACGTCTTGCCGGTTAATATTTTTATGGTTCTAATTATTTTAAAATATAGAGGGGCTGAGAATCATCTTGGTCCTGTCAGAGAGATAATAGGTTGAGGAGCCGTAACTCTTTGACCGCCTGGTGAAGTAGAGAATAGAGAGAGGTAGGAGGGTTGCAGTTTAGGTTTCACAACCCTTCTAAAGTGGAATTCTCCCTGCTTGTTTTTGTAAAAGTGCGAGGTGCAATGTCCATCCCTCGGAGAGAAATTACTGAAAGTAGATGCCCAAAAAGTTCAGGGGGGAAAAGGGTGAATCCACACTTCAAGAGAAGCCAAGAAAGTTAATTTAAAAAAATAATTATTTAACCTTTATTTAACTAGGCAAGTCAGTTAAGAACAAATTCTTATTTACCTACACTGGCCTACACTGGCCAAACCCGGATGACGCTGGGCCAATTGTGCGCCGCCCTATGGGACTCCCAATTATGGGCCAGTTGTGATACAGCCTGGATTCGAACCTGGGTGTCTGTAGTGACGCCTCAAGCACTGAGAAGCAGTGCCTTAGACCGCTGCGCCACAAGTTACTAAAAGGAGAATAATTTCAATGAGAAAGGAAGGGAAAGAAAGAAAGCTAGAGGCACGTGACATCAGGTTTAACCGGAGAGAGGCGACATACTGTAAATCAAAGATGGCGTGAAACATGGCACCTTCGGGTTCACTATTGTGTTTTCAAATTGAAGTGGACAAATTATTCTCTCACGAGGCAGGGGGACTTAAGGTTTGATGTGCTAATGATATTGATCTGTTGTTTGTCTAACATTACCCCGAAGAGCCCAAATCAATAAACCTGTACACATTAACCAGGTTGAAGTGTGGATTCACTCACACTTGGCATGGGCGGCCTGGCAGGGAATGTTTTTTTATCTACCATGAAAGCATAAGCTACAGCTAGCTAGAACTGCAGTGCATAACATGTGGTGAGTAGTTGACTCAAAGAGAGAGAAAGACAATAGTTGAACGAACAGTTAAGAAATGAATTTCTTCAAAATAAAGGAGAAGCAAAAGAAAGAGATAGCTAGCTATATTTCATTGTATTTTTTTCACATTCACTTAGCTAACGAATGCAGCTAGCTAGTTTAGCCTACTCAAACACCTGGCTCAAACAGAGAGAGATGCTATGTTAGCTAGCTGGCTATGGCTATCCAACATTGGAACCCTTTCAAGTCAAGATAAGCTTTTTGTTTTATTAATTTACTGCCACAGGGCCCGCTGGTGGAACTGATAAACTTGTTGCTGACTGTACACTGTACTGCATGATTGTAGTCAGGTTTACTAACACATTAGTTCTAGTAGCTATGTTGACTATGACATTAGCTAATAATGGTGACAATGATGTAGGTTGTGTGTAGCGGTTAGTGGTTATGATATGAAGGATTGGCTTGGAAAGGTTTTTTCGCCTGGTCACAGACAGCTGATGTGTTGTGCACTGAAGTCCACAAGCAAAGGGAAAAGGTAAGAGGAGGGAAAGCACGTAGATGCAAGAAGGAATTATAGCTACAATGATCAAAGTGATCATGCTGTTTGTATGTGGCTGCAATAAAAAGTGAACCATGTTTGTGTGTGATCAGGGGTGTATTCATTCTGACGATTCTGTTGAAAAACATTCTAAACGGAACCAAACGAAAGGAAACAGGGATAAACATACCTGCATTTGCCCAAATAGAAACTCTCGTTTGCAGCTGTTGGACTAATGACAACAACCATAGATCAGCTCGATGTATTGAACGTGTCACTGTCTGTCACCTTGATTACTGAAATTTCTCTCAACCTGTGCACTTACGTTGTATACCTTCGTTCACGGGCTAGGTAGTAGCAACCTGATGATGGGTATAGGGAAAATGTGAGTATCATGTCTAAACCTATCGATGTTACAAAGAGCTGGGTGAATGGAATATGAATGACAGTCATCCAATTTGCTGTGATAGAAATAAGGCCGTGCTCATTAAAAAAATGATAATCCTCCCTCATCTTAAACGGCACCGACCACCACTGGACCAAACATTGACCAAAAGTGGAGGTGGTGATCACAGGACACATAGTCGTCCTCTGATTGCACGTATTGTCATTGTTGTAGTGAAATAGAACGTGTATGATGTGCACTGTGTGTTTTCGCCGTCAACAGAAATCCTACACAACTCCTCCAGAGTTAAAGAAAATTAGGTTGTTCTAGGACGGATTAATGATACTGCGTTCTGCATGTCAGCTAGTTCCTCAGTGACCACGGTCAATAGAATGAACGTCAATAGAATCAACTAGGCGTCATGATATTTTGACTACAGTGTTTTGCATTGTGTTCAATGTGGCTGACCACATTGATTACCGATAAGTAGTACTGACTTTATTATCCCCATGGGAATTGTTGTTTTATGTTGGTAAAGTTATTTAGTAATAGGATGGATACGTTTTTGGCTTATTGGAGGGTTTTTGCATTAGTGGCCATTGTGTGTGTGTGTGTGTGAGACGTGTGAGTGCATGCGCGTGTGTGAGCAGCTTCCATCTGGGTGTCAGGCAGGCTGGCTGATGGGTAAGGTAACCCTGTGGTGTGGAGATCTGTCGGGAGGTGTGGGGCCATGTGTCTCCACCGAGGGGGTGCAGGGGGGTCTTGGTGGGCTCTGCAGTCCGTGACCATGAGGACTGTTACCCTCAACCTCCCATTCCAGACACTTGATTACACACACACACACACACACACACACACACACACACACACACACACACACACACACACACACACACACACACACACACACACACACACACGTGTTATTGATTGATACTCAAGTTATGATCTACGGTGCAGAAAATAATTTGTAACCATGAGCCTTTATTGAATTACATACTTACTCAATTACCCATTGTTCTGTTTGTTCCTTATATAATGACAAACCGGGGCGTAGGTTTAACTACTTTTAATGAACATATACTTCAGCTAGAAAACTCCTTGTTTAGCCATAACGTAGTCTAAATGTTATTAACACATAACAACACACCCGTGATGTTAACAAATACGCTAAGTGTACAAAACATTAGGAACACCTGCTCTTTCCATGACATAAACTGATCAGGTGAGTCCATGTGAAAGCTATGATCCCTTATTGATGTCACTTGTTAAATCCACTTCAATCAGTGTAGATGAAGTGGAGGAGACGGGTTAAAGAAGGACTTTTAAGCGTTGAGACAATTGAGAAGTGGGTTGTGTATGTGTGCAATTCAGAGGGTGAATGGGCAAGACCAAAGAACTGCAACGCTGCTGGGTTTTTCACGCTCAACAGTTTCCTGTGTGTATCAAGAATGGTCCACCACCCAAAGGACATCCAGCCAACTTTTAATTTATTTTATATTTAATTTAACCTTAATTTGAACAGGGAAGACATATTGAGACCTAGGTATCTTTTACAAATGCGCCCTGTATAGGCAACATAAATATATATACACATTATACCCAAACTATATACAGGTGCACATATATGCACATTATAAAACAAAAGTCATGGGAAGCACAAATACAAAAATCACCCAGAAAAATAGTTACATTGCTCCAAAAATACTGTAAGTCCCCAATCAATACTTTAAATTGCCCGAACGGCACCGTAACATCAAGATGTCATTTGAATTTTGTTACAGCATTACGTGGTCAAATAGCCCTTACACAGCCTGGAGGTGTGTTTTGGGTTATTGTCCTGTTGAAAAACAAATTATAATCCCACTAAGTGCTCGTGTTTCTTGGCCCAAGCAAGTCTCTTCTTATTATTGCTGTTCTTTAGATGTTTCTTTGCAGAAATTCTCCTCTGAACAATTGATGTTGAGATGTGTCTGTTACTTGAACTCTGTGAAGCATTTATTTGGGCTGCAATCTGAGGTGCAGCTAACTCTCTTGAACGTATCCTCTGCAGCAGAGGTAACTCTGAGTATTATTTTCCTGTAGTGGTCCTCATGAGAGCCAGTTTCATCATAGCGCTTGATGGTTTTTGCAACTGCACTTGAAGAATCTTTCAAAGTTCTTGAAATTTTCCGGATTGACTGAACTTGTCTTAAAGTAATGATGGACTGTCGTTTCTCCGTGCTTATTTGAGCTGTTCTTGTGATAATATGGACTTGGTATTTGACCAAATCTTTTGTACACCACCCCTACCTTGTCACAACACAACTGATTGGCTCAAACGCATTAAGAAGGAAAGAAATTCCACAAATAAACTTTAAACAAGACACACCTGTTAATTGTAATGCATTCCAGATGACTACTTCATGAAGCTGGTTGAGAGAATGCCAAGTGTGTGCAAAGCTGTCATCAAGACAAAGGGTGGCTACTTTGAAGAAGTCAAAACTATATTTTGATTTGTTTAACGCTTTTTTGGCTACTACATGATTACGTACATGTGTTGTTTAATAGTTTTGTTGTCTTCACTACTATTCTACAATGTAGAAAATATTAAAAATAGAGAAAAACCCTTGAATGAGTTGTTGCATCCAAACAATTGACTGGGACTGTACATATACACACATTCAGTAATTAGTAAATACCTTGCCGCATAACATACAAACTTTCAATGTAAATGTTTATGTAACTTTAGTATCTGAGCCGGAGAGTAAATATCTCAGCGTGGTTACCCTGTTACTTTTGTGTTCTGTAACACTTCGATTATGTTTGTTATTTTAGGATAACCTCAAATGACTCAGTCAGCTATTTAAAGGGAGGGAACAAAACTCCCCTAAACAATAACAACAATAAACAGATTTGTGTGCATAGTGTAATTTGCTGCAATACACAATAGCCCATTTCAAATCACCCAGTTCAACCCCCTCTAATTGCTAAGATAACAGTTAAGATAATGGCGGGAACCACACGTGCGGAGATCATCCATTCACCTACTCTGAGTCTCACAAAGACACAGAGGTTAGAACCTAAAATCTCAAATTTGAACTCCAGACCAAAGGACGGATTTCCACCGGTGTTAAGATAACACCCAAACAGTTTGAGCTTCTAAATTTAAAGATGAATCTCTCCAGAAATAAGTCTCTCACTGTTGCCACCTGTTATAGACCCCCCTCAGCTCCCAGCTGTGCCCTGGACACCAGAGTTCGTTCTGTTAGGTGACCTAAACTGGGATATGCTTAACACCCCGGCAGTCCTACAATCTAAGATGGATGCCCTCAATCTCACACAAATTATCAAGGAATCCACCAGGTTCAACCCGAAATCCGTAAACATGGGCACCCTTATAAATATTATCCTGACCAACTTGCCCTCTAAATACACCTCTGCTGTTTTCAATCAGGATCTCAGCGATCACTGCCTCATTGCCTGCATCCGCGGTCAAACGACCACCCCTCATCACTGTCAAACGCTCGCTGAAACACTTCTGCGAGCAGGCCTTTCTAATCGACCTGGCACGTGGGTGCATTATCGAAACCCTTTGCCCATTATAGGAGTGCCATTTGAGCGGGTGGCAATGGATCTGGTGGGTCCATTGGTGAAAACTGCGAGGGGACACCAATACATCCTGGTAATCGTGGTTTACGCCACCCGGTATCCTGAGGCAATCCCACTACGCATGGCGGCAGCAAAAGGTATCGCACGGGAGCTCTTCCATTTATTTAGCCGGGTGGGTATTCCACAGGAAATCCTGACGGACCAGGGCACCATGTCTCGTGTGATGAAAGATGTCTGCAATCTGTTACGAATAAAACAGATGAGGACCAGTGTGTACCATCCACAAACGGACGGGCTGGTGGAAAGCTTCAATAAGACCCTAAACCAGATGCTGAAGAAGGTCATCGAGAGAGACGGGAGGAACTGGGACCAGTTTGCTGCCCCACCTGATATTTTCAGTGCGCGAGGTATCCCAAGCATCCACGGGGTTCTCCCCCTTTGAGCTCCTGTATGGCCGTCGGCCCCGCGGTCTGCTGGACCTTGCCAAGGAGGTCTGGGAAGAGCAGCCAACCCCCCTTCGCAGCGTAGTAGAACATGTGCAGGAGATGAGGGAGAGGATGTCGGCGATTTGGCCAGTGGTGAGAGAGCACATGGCCCAGGCGCAACGTGCCCAGGAGCGTGTCTACAACCACGAGAGTTCCAACGAGGTGAGAAGGTCTTGGTGCTGATTCCTACAGCGGAGAGTAAATTCCTGGCTACGTGGCCTGGGCCCTACGACATCATTGAGCGGGTAGGCGACGTCAACTATAAGGTCCGCCAACTGGGGCGGAGAAAACCCCTCCAGCTTTACCATGTGAACTTACCATGTGAAAGAACTTTACCATGTGAAAGAAATGTCACGCACACGAGGCGCTGTGCGTAACGTGGACCCGGCCACAGCAGGGCCGCCCTCTGTCGAAGTTGCAATGGGGGAAGACTTCAGCCCGACCCAATGACAAGAGCTCACAGAGTTGGTACAGCGGAATACGGCCATGTTCTCCGAGGTGCCGGTTGTGCACGGATCTCGTGGAACATCATATCCACACCCGTCCGGGAGATAAAGTGAGTAAACGGCCATACCGGATACCAGAAGCCCGGAGGGTGGCGGTCCAGCGAGAAGTGACGACAATGCTAGAAATGGGGGGACTAGAGGAGTCACACAGTTAGGGGTTTAGCGCCATAGTGCTGGTTCCGAAACCAGACGGAACCGTGCGCTTCTTTAATGACTTCCGGGGCCTGAACAAGGTCAGTAAGTTCGATGCCTACCCCATGCCCCGGGTGGACGAACTGATCGACCGCTTGGGGAAGGCGAGATACGTCAGCACCTTGGACCTGACGAAGGGGTACTGGCAGGTGCCACTGGCAGCGGCCTCCCGGGAGAAGACTGCCTTCTCCACTCGGGGGGGGGGGCTATACCACTACCGGGTTTTGCCTTTCGGGCTCCACGTGGCACCGGCGACCTTTCAGCGACTCATGGACCGCGTCCTGTGGCCACACAGTAAGTACGCAGCTGCTTATCTGGATGACATAATTGTGCACAGTGACAGTTGGGAGTCACATCTGGGTAGGTTACAGGCCGTGATTGATGCGCTAAGGGATGCAGGTCTGACCGCAACCCCCCACAAGTGCAAGCTGGGCTACGCCAAGGTGGAGTACCTGGGCTATCAGATCGGGAGGGGAAATGTGAAACCCCAAGAAGAAAAAATCGCTGCCATTAGGGTATGGCCGGTCCCCCGAACCAAGAGGCAGGTGAAGTCATTCCTGGGTGTTTTTGCTTTATTTTGAGTGAATACTGCATTGTTGGGTTTGGAGCTTGCAAGAAAGGCATAATGCACGTGACATTAAAACTATAAACTTTATGCTTCCAGGGACAGTGTTTGTGGAGGGTTCAGACTGGCTAGACTAGTACCAGGGGGTGTCTGCTGTTCCCCAGGCCCACAATGGGTGGCAGCTAGGCCCATCCAACAGAGGAGAAAGCTGGGAATGGGAGATGAAACCCACCTCCCAAACTTCAAACAGAGAAGCTAGGCCTATTAATTAATTCTGGATATCATGGTGGATGTATTTCCCACTGCCATGATTTTAGGTCATTTAGAGTAGCCTACATCTGTTTCTCATCAAATTTTCCACACAGGGCACCTTTCATTCACCAGGCAGGCCATTTGTGATATTTTTGGCAAAACTAGAGTATACCCACTTCTCCATGCACCACGACTACACCACTGATATCTGGTTATTTTTGCTGGAAAATGTTGGCCCAGTCACTTTTACTCACGTCCAGCCACACTGCAATTTCTGCCTACGTCTCTGGCATAACCAACTAAAAAGAAGCTAGCTAGCTAACTAAACTCAGCAAAAAAAGAAACGTCCCTTTTTCAGGACCCTGTCTTTCAAAGATAATTCGTAAAAATCCAAATACCTTCACAGATCTTCATTGTAAAGGGTTTAAACACTGTTTCCAATGCTTGTTCAATGAACCAGAAACAATTATTGAACATGCACCTTACAGACGGTAGGCAATTAAGGACACAGTTATGAAAACGTAGGACACTAAAGAGGCCTTTCTACTGACTCTGAAAAACACCAAAAGAAAAATGCCAATGTGACCGTGTGACCGTGCCTTAGGTGTGCTGCAAGGAGGCATGAGGACTGCAGATGTGGCCAGGGCAATTCATTGCAATGTCCGTATTGTTATACGCCTAATACAGCGCTACAGGGAGACAGGACGGACAGCTGATCGTCCTCGCAGTGGCAGACCATGTGTAATAACACATGCACAGGATCGGTACATCCAAACATCACACCTGCGGGACAGGTACAGGATGGCAACAAAAACTGCCCGAGTTACACCAAGAACGCACAATCCCTCCATCAGTGCTGACTGTCCGTGAGAGGCTGGACTGAGGGTTTGTAGGCCTGTTGTAAGGCAGGTCCTCACCAGACATCACCGGCAACAACGTTGCCTATGGGCACAAATCCACCGTCGCTGAACCAGAAAGGACTGGCAAGAAGTGCGCTTCACTGACGAGTTGCGGTTTTGTCTCACCAGGGGGGATCGTCGGATTCGCGTTTATCGTCGAAGGAATAAGCGTTACACCGAGGCCTGTACTCTGGAGCGGGATCGATTTGGAGGTGGAGGGTCCGTCATGGTCTGGGGCGGTGTGTACTTAATGCAGCTCGTGGCCACAGCAGATACTGACTGTTACTTTTGATTTTGACCTTTGTTCAGGGATACATTATTCAATTTCTGTTGGTCACATGTCTGTGGAACTTGTTCAGTTTGTCTCAATTGTTGAATCTTGTTATGTTCATACAAATATTTACACATGTTAAGTTTACGGGGACGAGACTCAGAGTCTCAAGCTTAATGACGAGTTTGGAGGGTACTTTGGTGTTAAATGCTGAGCTGTAGTCAATGAACTTCATTCTTACATAGGTATTCTTCTTCTCCAGATGGGATAGGGCAGTGTGCAGTGTGATGGCGATTGCATCGTCTGTGGACCTATTGGGGCGGTATGCAAATTGGAGTGGGTCTAGGGTATCAGGTAGGGTGGAGGTGACATGATCCTTGACTAGTCTCTCAAAGCACTTCATGGTGACACAAGTGAGTGCTACGGGGCGATAGTCATTTAGATCAGTTACCTAAGCTTTCTTGGGAACAGGACAATAGTGGCCATCTTGAAGCATGTGGGGACAGCAGACTTGGATAAGGATTGATTATGTCAGTAAACACAACAGCCAGCTGGTCTGTGCATGCTCTGAAGAAGCGGCTAGGGATGCCGTCTGCCTTGCGAGGGTTAACACGTTTAAATGTTTTACTCAAGTTGGCCACGGAGAAGGAGAGCCCACAGGCTTTGATAGCGGGCCGTGTCAGTGGCACTGTATTGTCCTCGAATTGTCCTCGAACTGTAATTTGTCTGTGAGCAAGACGTCGATGTCCGTGACAGGGCTGGTTTTCTTTTTGTAATCCGTGATTGACTGTAGACCCTGCCACATACGTCTCGTGTCTGAGCCGTTGAATTGTGACTCTACTTTGTCTCTATACTAACGCTTTGCTTGTTTGATTGACTTGCGGAGGGAATAGCTGCACTGTTTGTATTCGGTCATGTTTCCAGTCGCCTTGCCATGATTAAAAACGGTGGTTCCCGCTTTCAATTTTGCGCGAATGCTGCCATCAATCTATGGTTTCTGGCAGAGCGGGGAAGGGCTTTGTATGCATCGTGGAAGTTGACCGTACCAGCTTGTGTCGCGCATTCGATATGCTGATAGAATTTAGGAAGTCTCGTTCTCAGGTTAGCTTTGTTAAAATCCCCAGCTACAATAAATGCAGCCTCAGGATGTATGGTTTCCAGTTTACATAGAGTCCAGTGAAGTTCTTTCAGGGCCGATGAGGTATTTGCTTGTGGGGGATATACACGGCTGTGACTATAATCGAAGAGAATTCACTTGGTAGATAATGCGGTCGGCATTTGATTTTAAGGAATTTTAGGTCAGGTGAACAAAAGGACTTGAGTTCCTGTATGTTGTTGGGATTACACCATGAGTCGTTAATCATAAGGCATACACCCCCGCACTTCTTCTTACCAGAGAGATGTTTGTTTCTGTCGGCGCAATGCATGAAGAAACCAGGTGGCTGTACCGACTTTGACATATCCAGAGTGAGCCATGTTTCCGTGAAACAGAATGTTACAATCTTTGATGTCTCTCTGGAAGGCAACTCGTGCCCTAATTTCATCCACCTTGTTATCTAGAGAACGGACACTGGCAAGTAATATGCTCGGAAGTGGTGGATGGCGTGATCACCTTCTGATTCTGACCAGTAGGCTGCTCCGTCTGCCTCTCCTGCGGCAACCGCGTTGTTTTGGGTCGGCCTCTGGGATAAGATCCCGTGTCCGGGTGGAGATCCGAAAAAAGGATCCGCTTCGGGAAAGACGTATTCCTGGTCGTAATGTTGGTAAGTTGACATAGCTTTTATATCCAATAGTTCTTCCCGGCTGTATGTAATAACACGCAGGATTTTCTGGGCTAGCAATGGAAGAAATAATACATTAAAAAAACAAGGATCTGAAGCAGGGCGACCATCTCTGTTGGCTCCATCTTGAAGAAATGATTAGCGGTCATTTGGCGAGTGTTGAATGAATAACGACCCTACTCCCAAAAATAGTAGGTCTGGCTGGGTAACGTTATAGTTACATGTTGGTCAGGATAAATCAATGGTACAGATTATTCTGTCAGCCTATATGTTTTATGCATGTTCCGCTCCACCATTCCTGCATTTGCAAAGCTGTCTTTGGTAAAATGAGCATGGGACAGGCGACTTTCTTTTGAAAGTGTCTGACTCGCCTTTCCCAGCAAATTACAACAATCTTCACCGTCGTTCTGGACTTGTTGGGAAGATATAAAAAGCTTGGGTGTCTTGCGTCCAGAGATGAGGCATTTTTTTTTTTTCCGGGTTTGGTTGAACTGCGACTTTCTCCAAAACAAAGCTACTAACCTATGTCCATGTAACCTAACCTAATTGGCACTTCATTATACTGCACCACACCACACACTACCTTTACATCAAACACAACATGCTCAAACTCCCTTCATTACTGTGAAGAATTTCCATGCTGTAGTGCACGTGTCGAACTCATTCCACGGAGAGTTTTTACTACGGGTTTTCGCTCCTCCCTTTTACTTGATTGATGAACTAAGGTCACTAATTAGTAGAGAACTCCTATCACCTTCTTGTTTAGGTCTGAATTGAAAGGAAAAACCTGCAGACACTAAGCCCTCTATGGAATGATTTCGACACCCCTGCTGTAGTGGAACGAGCAATGTGAACCTTTCATAAGGCTGATATAGATGAGGAATTATTGAAATTACTTGCTTACTTTCTTGAACTCTGTTTCTGTTAACTTTGCTATTGACGGACACCATGATATAAAGTCCAATCCCACTAAGCAAGTGAAGTAAGCAAGTGACATAGTAACAAATAAATATAAATCCTAAGGGAAGTCTTACATAAGAATATCAATAAGAGGTCAGGGTTCCTGATAAATTCCCAGGAGGCAACAGCTCAACTCTTTGATGTTTAAGGACATGATTTCTCAGAGTCAGCAAACTACCCTCTTGTGCACCACAGTTCTGAGCCCAGGGGCCGGATTCACAAAACCTTCTTCAAAAGACATTTCTTCTTAACTGACAGTTTCCCCTTAACTATAGACCTAAGAAGAAAGTTAAGCAAAGTTGCTATTCCTCAATAAAGTTATTGGAAATGTTAAGGTTTTTCCTAAGTTTCTTCCTAAGAAAAAAGTTAAGAAGAAATGGGATTCTTGAAAATAACGCTTTAGGATTTCTTATTGGAAATGTACTTATCTTTAGGACAGCTAAACCCTGGTCTTGAGACTAATGGATACTTTTGCAATCAGGAACATTTTCTTGCGCCACAGACACAGTTGGCTAACAGATATTTAACTACAGCAAGAATACAAATTAAACATGCATTATCTAGCTAGCTAGTAATTAACAATATATTACAATATTCTAGAAGTGTTAAATATCTAGCACTATCTCGTCAATTTGCAAAGATGAACATGGCTAACTTAGCTAACGTTAACGTCGCTAGCTATGTTGGCTATAATGTCTTTACACGTTAGCTAGCTAACGTAGCTAACTAACTTAATGGTCGCGCAGTCCCTCTACCACCATCTCTATGATGGACAACACCTTCTCCTACAGCTGGTCCACATGAATGGTCTCTCAGCTCCCTTCTTCTTAGCAGACGACTTGATGTCAGACCACCTCTTTTTTACCGCGTCACTGTCCTTTGCCATACCCCCGACGGCAGAGACAGACTCGGCCACTCTCACCCATCCTTTCTTTTTGGTCTCAGCAGTGACCCCGCAGTTATCAAGTCTCCCCAACAGTGACCTTTTCCTGGCTGCTATTTCCTCCACCATCAATCTCTTTTCTTGGTTATCCATTTTTGATTTTGATATAGCTAGTCTGATGGCAATAATGTGTGAAAAAATAACGAAATAACCAAATACGATCATCCATGTCACATAGGCTTATTTATTGGTTTCAAGCACGTCGCTAATGTCAATGCCACATAATAAGATATTTACGAAGTTCTTAAGAAAGATATTTACGAAGTTCATAAGAAAACTATGAATTCCTAAAAACATTTTGAGGAATTGCATTTATGTCTTATGAACTTACAATTTTTTTCCTTAAGAAACTTCTTACGTTTTTTCATAAGTAATGTTTGGTGAATCTGGCTCCAGATCCATAAAAAACACTTGTTACGCAAAAACTTAAGCTGTTTAAGAAAATAAGGAGTCCATAAGTGCAATTCCTCAACATTATCTTAAGATTTTATGACGAAGTCCTCAAATTTCTTCTTACAAATCTTCTTAAGACGTTTGTTGCTAGGCAACTGCTTTAGATAGCTATCTAGCTAGCAATGGCAATCATGTTAGCAAATTTCCTACTGAGATTACTGTTCTAAAACACGTACTTGAGTTTAAAATAATAAATACTGAAACTTTCAGATGAAGTTTGTGAGTGAATTAAAGATGTTCAATTGCTTTCACAAGCTTTTTCTCTAACTACCCTGAGTTGAAGACAAGGGTTTAGCTATCTTGGAATTTAAGAAAATTTGCAAGAACCCAAGTACGAATCTAATTTCTTCTTAACTTTTTGCTTAAGGAGAAACATAAGAAATAGCGCAAGATAATTTCCAATAACCTTTTTGAGGAATAGCAACTTTACTTAACTTTCTTCTTAAGTCTATAGTTAAGGAAAAAATGGCAGTTAAGAAGACATTTCTTCTTAAGAAGGTTTTATGAATCAGGCCCCTGGAGTGCAAGAGTTTCAGAATTAATGTCTGAAATGTACAACAGCATACAGAAATAGGAAAACGTACAGCTATTAATGAAATACACACACACGCACACTCTGATAATTGAGTCTGTAAGGCGAGTCTGTGAGTACCAGTCCATCTGCCCCTGATAGTTGGGCGCTGGATTTGTGGCCTGTGATGTGAGTGCTCCTGGTGTGGTGTGTGAATAGCAAGTGGCTGAGCTAAAAGTCATTGGTGCGTGTGTGTGTTTGTGTATGTGTGCATTTGTGCTTCTATGCGCTCCTATATACGTCTATGTTCGCAGACCCATGTGTGTGTTTGCTCATGGGCTCCCCTGCTAATCCGATAATGTATTCCAGAGGTCAGGAGGTTCTCCCCCCAAATCAATGGAGGGATTTAAACAGCTTTCCCAAGGAATGTGCTTCATCTGCACTCCGCTCCATTCCGGGGAAAACATCCACCTCGATTATGCCTAGCCATCCAATTTTCCATGGAATTTAACCACAAAAAAAGGGGGTCAAATGACTGAATGAAAAGCGAGTTGCAACAGTGGCCTTCCGTCCCTCTTACTCATCCCCTTCTCTTTAACATGTCCGAAAAGGTCAAAGTTTAAAAAGGTAAAAAGATTGCACTCACTTTCTCCCACTCAAACTGTTGTTGTGATTCTTTGGCCTGGCTGACACAGTGGAGGCACTGAGGCAGGCATACGGGCCTTTTTGTCACTAGCATAGAGCCACAATGGATTTGAGAATTCACATGCATAACTGATTAACTGGCCTACTAATATTGTTGCACTCACTAAGTCTAGGGGTTGTAGGCCTAGTTAACTGGTATGTAACCTGATTTAAGACATGCATCTACTGTATGTGAGAAATCAGCGCATGCGCCTAGGTGTTGAATGTACATGTGCCCAGGGAGACAACAAGCTTACCTTGGTACAGGGCTAGCTGCATGTATGGCTATCTTGACCTCTTGGTCGGAGAGTCCAAGCGGACTATTATTTGTTCAGAGTGTGACTAAACATAAATATGTACAAAAAGGAAAAATACCAAAAGCATGCCCAAACTAAAGTCTCAAAAACAATCAAAAGGCCTCATGGCCACCAAACAAACCCAGCCCCCTCACGGCTTGCAAGCTGGGACACTGACTGACGGTCCCAATTGGCAGCACCTGATGTGCTTATCAATCAGGCTCAGCACCTGGACAAGGTTGCTGCTGCCCCCTGGGGGAATGGAGTGTGAAATTGGTAGTGTGCTCTCTAAACTACCTACTGTAACCTATTCCCTAGCAATACAGAGATAACTGAACAGTGATGTAAAAAGATAGATAGGACTTCCCTTCTCCATATGTGAAGAAAGATGAAAAGACACGCACACACACAGACAGACTCCACAATCACACATGACTACACTCACAAACAGCATCCATTTTGAACCTACACAATGTCATGGCAGCAAGCGCCAGCTTCCCCTATTTCAGATAAGGATCGCTGACATTATATGATATTCTCTATAACTCTATTTAATTTCCTATATGATTGACAGCTTATGATTCCACAGTTCTATGCAGAGGTCGGTCATAGAGGTTTAGGGGCAGAGTTATTATGGAAATAAAAGAGGGATTTTCAGTCATAAAAGAAGGGTCTTATATAACAGAGAGCTGTAATAAGCCTGTTACAGAAGGCTAGGGTTACAGTGCTGTAGAGAGAGAGAGAGAGAATGAGGGAGAGAGAGGGAGAGAGCAAGATGAGGAGCGAGTAGCAGTCAGGGGGAAAATGACGCAGCCTCCGCTCAGCATGGGCTTGTGATATGAGATCATGAGAGATCTTTTCATCTCTGCCTTATCAGCAGCATTTGTGTGAGTGTGTAGGAATACACTAGACCGGTATGTACTCTCCATCTCTCCTCCATCTCTCCCTCTTCTTGGACTGGGCCTGTTCAGGTCGTAAATAAGCCTGGGCCCAGATAGGGGAGGACGCCTAACCCAGACGGGCCCCTGGCCTCCCCCTCCACTGGCTAGACTCCAGACTCCCAACCCTTCATTCCCCTTTCTGCCTTCACCCCAAAGCCATGCTGTACCCCCATCCTTTCCACCCACCCTTCTACACCCCTGCTTCCCCCTCCTCCTGTCTATGGGGCGGATGAGGTCAGCAGTTTGATAAACACATAAAGCAGCCCCGTTACACCATGAAGGCCCCTGATGGCCCCTGTCACTGGTTCCCACAGCCCGTCTGTCTGTCACTCTTACTAACTGACAACAGTCACCCTTTCCCTGACCCCTCTAAACACCCCTCTCATGCAGGCAGGCAAAAGCATCCGCAAGCAAGAAAGTGTGCACGCACGTACACACTAATCAGCCCACCCTCACACTGCCCTGTCATTCTCTTCTTGACTAACAAAACCTCCAACCCCAAACCCTGTAGTCCCCCCACCCTGCCCCCCCACCCTGCACAGTTGACAGGCTGTCAGTGGAGGGAGAGGGGATGGGCGTGGAGCCCAGTGATCCCACCCTGTCTGTCCCATCAGAACCAGGGTCTCTCCCTCTCTCTGTGCAGACACTCTTTGAAACAGAAGAATGCACCATGTAAAATCTGCCCATAGAGGCTGGCAGACAGTCTGAAAGGGGCAACACTAATGCCACCCGGATATCAGCCTCCCCCTGGCACAATAACACAGATGCTCCTGGCAAGCCTGGCGAGTTCCACCCAGTATGGTGGACCATTGAAAACTCTGTTTGGGTGACATCCTGGGTATAGAAAAACAATTGATGTATCTCTCTCAAACTATCTGTCAACCCTCTGTGTGTCACTCACTTCCCAGCAGAAGGGAAACTTATTTAGTCACACAAGGTCAGGGGCTGTTTCTCAATTTATCTTTCTGCAATTCTTCACATCCTATCTCCTCGCCTCCTTATCAGATTGTCCAAGGAGGCGAGGACAGAAGATACAAGGAATTCAGTGGCAGTCGTGCCGTTTAAGATGAGGGAGGACACTTTTTTTTTCATGAGCATGGCCTTATTTCTATTATAGCATATTGGATGACTGTCATTCATATTCCATTCACCCAGTTCAATGTAACATCGATAGGTTTAGGCTCCTACATGATACTGTAATTTTCCCTATACCCATCATGAGGTTGCTACAACCTTGCCTATGAATGAAAGTTTACAACATAGGTGCACACAGGTCAAGAGAAAAATGTGAGGTGACAGACAGTGATACATGGACAGACACTCTTGCCTGCATCTAGCTGACCTAAGGTGTAATCATTAGTCCAACAGTTACAAACAAGAGTTGCTATTGGAAAAATGCAGGTATGTTTATCCCTGTTTCGTTCCGCTTCTGTTTAAGAAACCTTTTTCAACAGAATCGTCAGAATGAATACACACCGTGTCACGCGTAAACACAGTTTACTCTCATAGCAGCCATGTCGTATTCCTTCTCGCATCTATGTTCTCTCCCCTTTTCCCTTCGTGTGGACAATCATGCAGTAACGTTACAGTGTAGAGTCAGTAAGCAGTTTAGCAGTTACACCGGCTGGCCCCAGTGGCAATAAATTAGTTAAACCAAAAGCTTACCTTGTAAATGGCTCCCGAGTGGCGCAGCAGTCTAAGGCACTGCATCTCAGTGCTAGAGGCGTCACAACAGACCCTCGTTCGATCCCGGGCTGTATCACAACCGGCCGTGATCGGGAGTCCCATAGGGCGGCACACAATTGGCCCAGCTTCGTCCAGATTAGGGGAGGGTTTGGCTGGGGTAGGCCGTCATTGTAAAATAAGAATTTGTTCTTAACTGATTTGCCTGGTTAAATAAAGGTTAAATAAAAATATATATATTGGAAGTTCCAGTGTTGTGTTGGATAGTCATAGCCAGCTACTGTAGCTAACATAGCATCCCTCTGTTTGAGCACGGTGTTTGAGTAGGCTAAACTAGCTAGCTTCATTTGCTAGCTAAGTAAGTGAAACTGAAAAACAATTATGAAATCTCTCTCACTTCTCCATTTTTGTTCTCAAAATTACTGTGTAAGTCTATGGAAGGGGGTGAGAACCACGAGCCTCCTAAATAAATGTTTATTGGTCACATACACATGTTTAGCATTTGTTATTGCGGGTGTATGATTGGTTTTGTATTGAAGTCAATGTACCCAGAGGAGGACGGAAGCTAGCTGTCCTCTGGCTACACCGTGGTCCTACGCTATAGAGTTCTGTTGAAGCTACTGTAGACTTCCATTGCGAAACAGTGTGTTTTAAATCAATTATTTGATATTGTGAATATATTTAGTATATTTTTGTCTAAAAAGGATAACTGTTACTGTTTTACAATTGACATTTTTAGGAAATTCACTGTGGAGGATGGGTCTCCCCTTCCTCCTCTGAGGAGCCTCCAGGAATTGAGTAATGATTAGTTGAGAAACAGCCATTGTTCAAGCTTCACATCCCCTTCCTCCTCGAGGTTGAAGGTCATTATACCCTTATGGAAAAACCACATCACACTTGATCATGTTTTTCAAGTGATTCACATGTGATCTTAAGTTAATGTAACTTGTCAACATGTAAGGGGACATCCTAAACGTCCCATTTTTGTTTGCAGGGCATCACCTGTGAAATCTCATGTGAAAGATATTCACATGTGAAAATGTGAAATATCATCACGTGAAGTCTTCCAAAACCACATGGTTTCACATGTGAAAGGTGAAAATCCACATGTGAAACGTCATGTGAAATATCATCCGATTGAAGTGTTTCAAAACCACATGGTTTTAAATCATGTCTTGTGTGAAATTTCACGTGAAATACAATTTTACATGGTTTTTCCGTAAGAGTAGCACTACTTATCAAGGCCATTTCCAACTCCTCCCCACTTCCTATCCTCACCTCCAGGACCATGGCACCACAACCGCGGCTCTCATCCCTAAGATGAGGTCTGGTCCTGGGCCTCACAGCTAGAAGAGGCAGGGTCTGGCTCCAGAAACCAATCCCCACCTCCAGGCCAATGGCATTTCAGCCCCATCTCCCAGCACAAAGATCAGGCCTAGTTCTGGGCCTCCCAGCGAGCTGAGCCAGGGCCCGGCTCCAGACAGCCATCAGGGTGATGGACTGACGCTACAGCAGAGGCCAGAACCTCAGCTCTCTTTCTAAGTCCAGATGCATTAAAGAGCTGAGAAAAATTAAGAGTAGACTGAGGAGGAGACTTAGAAGAGAGAAGGCTCTTTGACAGGAGATTAGATAATATAAAGGAGGGGGACAGCTTTAAAAACACAAACTCAGGTTCACTGGGTAAAAAAATAAAAAATAAAAAAATCATCATGCAATGTTTTGGTTATTTTGGATATAAGCCACTTAGGGTTTTTATTATCTTATGATTTATGTTTTTTTTGCCATGACAGGCTAATATGAATATCAGTAGTTAGAACTAGTTTCCCCTCATCAGTAATGATAGATGGATTCCAGTGTTACGAATTAAAGATAATAGATGCAGTTATAATGCAGGAAGCACGTGTTGGAAAAAGGAACCAAATGTCTCAGTGGATGCCACCATATTCCCTACATAGTGCACTACTTTTGACCAGAGTCTTATATGGGCCCAGTTTAAAGTAGTGCAGGATATAGAGAATAGGGTTCCATTTGGGATTCAGCCAGTGCCCTTCAGGCAGCACTGGGCCAGGCAGGCAGTGGAGACATTACCTCACACACTACTGGGGGTGGAGATACGCCTTCCTCTGGTGTGTGTGTGTGTGTGTCCATGTTATGCCACAGGAGAAAAAAAAGGGACCAGACCCACTTGTTATTTTTACAGATACACCCAAACGCTCGCTGTGTGGACTTGGTTGCACAGAACAACCAGTCTTTCTCGAGACACCCCATTGGTTTTACATTCTGATTACCCTACAGTTTTGACTACTCTACAGTCTACACGGCTACTACAGTCTAGATTATATAAAGTGGTAAAGCGAGTACTGTACTTGGGGACTTTTCCTGTTTTAATTCAACCACATGGGTTTTGGTTCGATTCATATGTGGTTTGTGCAGTAAGAGCCCATCTCCCCTTTCCTGTTTACTATAAAGCCCCAGACCATCATGGGGCCATACTAAAGCACCACATTCCCTCAGAATTCCCCCTGTTCATCTAGAAATCATAACAATAAGCGACCAGAACTGAAAGAGCTTCCTTTCCCGCAATAATGCAGATCAGCTTTAAGACAACAGAGTGCCTCATAGATGTTAACCCAACATATGCTCGTTATTTTTTTTCGGGGGTCGCATTTAAAAACTCTTAGCGTCCTACCTCACACCAGCAGCTTTACTCAGACCGCCAAACATGTCCCCCTCTGCACCACGCCGTGGTTCTTTTAGAGACTTGTAAGTGAATTCGAATTGCCTTTAAACTACCCCAGAAAAAGAGAGTGGGAGAGCGAGAGTATCAGAGGACGCCCCAAAAATTGGCAAAGACTTCAGCCATCCAAGCCCATAGAGTGTTCGCTCTGCTGCCGTCCTGAAAACAGGACCAGAGCAAGAGCTCTCGGATCAACAGGCTTCTACCCCCAAGACGTAAGACTGCTAAATATCCATAAGACTGCAAAATAGATTATTAAATGGTTACCCGGACTATCTGCATTGACCAAATCTTACACTGATTCTATGCACAGCCTTATTCTAAAATTGATTAATTGTTTTTTCCCTCAACAATCTACACACAGATCAAGCTACACACAATAATGACAAAGCAAAAACGGGTTAATTATTTTTTTTTGCAAATGTACACTAACGGTCAAAAGTTTTAGAACACCTACTCATTCAAGGGTTTTTCTTTATTTTTACTATTTTCTACATTGTAAAATAATAGTGATGACATCAAACTATGAAATAACACATATGAAAGTCACGTAGTAACCAAAAACGTGTTAAACCAATCAAAATATATGTTCTATTTGAGATTCATCAAATAGCCACCCTTTGCCTTGATGACAGCTTTGCACACACTTGGCATTCTCTCAACCAGCTTCATGAGGTAGTCACCTGGAATGCATTTCAATGAACAGGTGTGCAGCCTTAAAAGTCAATTTGTAGAATTTCTTTCCTTCTTAATGTGTTTGAGCCAATCAGTTGTGTTGTGACAAGGTAGGGGTGGTATACAGAAGATAGCCATATTTGGTAAAAGACCAAGTCCATATTATGGCAAGAACAGCTCAAATAAGCAAAGAGAAACGACAGTACATCATTACTTTAAGACATGAAGGTCAGTCAATATGAACATTTCAAGAACTTTGAAAGTTTCTTCAAGTGCAGTCGCAAAAACCATCAAGCGCTATGATGAAACTGGCTCTCATGAGGATCGCCACATGAATGGAAGACCCAGAGTTACCTCTGCAGCAGAGGATAGGTTCATTAGACACCAACCTCAGAAATTGCAGCCCTAATAAATGCTTCACAGAGTTCAAGTAACAGACACATCTCAACATTAACTGTTCAGAGGAGACTGTGTGAATCAGGCCTTCATGGTCAAATTGTTGCAAAGAAACATCTACTAAAGGACACCAATAAGAAGAAGAGACTTGCTTGGGCCAAGAAACACGAGCAATGGACATTAGACCAGTGGGAATTTGTCCTTTGGTCTGGAGTCCAAATTTGAGATTTTTGGTTCCAACTGCCGTGTCTTTGTGAGACGCGTTGTGGGAGAACGGATGATCTCTGCATGTGTATTTTCCACCGTAAAACATGGAGGAGGAGGTGTTGTGGTGCGGGGGTGCTTTGCTGGTGACACTGTCTGCTTTATTTATAATTCAAGGAACACTTCACCAGCATGGCTACCACAGCATTCTGCAGCGATACGCCATCCCATCTGGTTTGGGCTTAATGGGACTATCATTGGTTTTTCAACAGGACAATGACCCAAAACACACCTCCAGGCTGTGTAAGGGCTATTTTACCAAGAAGGAGAGTGATGGAGTGCTGCATCAGATGACCTGGGCTCCACAATCCCCCAACCTCAACCCAATTGAGATGGTTTGTGATGAGTCGGACCGCAGAGTGAAGGAAAAGCAGCCAACAAGTGCTCAGCGTACTCATTACCTGCAAAAGCATTCCAGGTGAAGCTGGTTGAGAGAATGGCAAGCGTTTGCAACGCTGTCATCAAGGCAAAGGGTGGCTATTTGAAGAATCTAAAATCTCAAATATATTTCGATTTGTTTAACACTTTTTTGGTCACTACGTGATTCCATGTGTATTA
The DNA here is from genome assembly GCF_045679555.1 of Salvelinus alpinus. Classification (NCBI taxonomy): domain Eukaryota; kingdom Metazoa; phylum Chordata; class Actinopteri; order Salmoniformes; family Salmonidae; genus Salvelinus; species Salvelinus alpinus. The sequence continues at coordinate 2,661,338 of NC_092117.1, forward strand.
TTTCATAGTTTTGATGTCTTCACTATTATTCTACAATGTAGAAGATAGTACAAAATAAAGAAAAACCCTTGAATGAGTATGTGTTCTAAAACTTTTGATCGGTAGTGTAAATAATTTAAATAATTATTCAGATCCTTTACTCAGTACTTTGTTGAAGTACCTTTGGCAGCGATTACACCCTCGAGTCTTCTTGCGTATGACGCTATGCTTGGCACACCTGTATATGGGGAGTTTCTCCCATTCTTCTATGAAGATCCTCTCAAGCTCTGTCAGGTTGGATGGGGAGCGTCGCTGCACAGCTATTTTCAGCTCTCTCCAGAGATGTTTGATTAGGTTCTTCTCCGGCTCTGGCTGGGCCACTCAATGACGTTCAGAGACCTGTCCCAAAGCCACTCCTGCGTTGTCTTGGCTGTGTGCTTAGGGTTGTTGTCCTGTTGGAAAATGAACCTTCAACATAGTCTGAGCACTCTGGAGCAGGTTTTCGTCAAGGATCTCTCTGTACTTTGCACCGTTCATCTTTCCCTCCATCCTGAAAGGCTGGTCATGGCTCATGTCAACACCATAATCCCGGAAACCCTAGACTCACTCCAATTCGCCTACCGCCCCAACAGATTCACAGATGATGCAAACTTAATCGCACTCCACACTGCCCTTTCCCACCTGGACAAAAGGAACGCCTACGTGAGAATGCTGATCATTGACTACAGTTCAGCGTTCAACACCACAGTGCCCACAAAGCTCATCACTAAGCTAAGGACCCTGGGACTAAACCCTACCTCTGCAACAGGATCCTGGACTTCCTGACGGGCCAGCCCCAGGTGGTAAGGGTAGGTAACAACACATCTGCCAGGCTGATCCTCAACACCAGGGCCACTCAGGGTTGCGTGCTTTATCCCCTCCTTTACTCCCTGTTCACCCACGACTGCTTGGTCAAACACGACTCCAACACCAGTTTGCTGATGACACAACAGTGGTAGGCCTGATCACAGACAACGATGAGACAGTCTATAGGGAGGTCAGAGACCTGGCAGTGTGGTGCCAGGACAATAACCTCTCCTTCAACGTAAGCAAGACAAAGGAGCTAATCGTGAGTTACAGGAAAAGGAGGGCCGAACACGCCCCCATTCACATCGACGGGTCTGTAGTTGAGCGAGTCGAGAGTTGAGTTCTTGGTGTCCACATCACTAACAAACTATCATAGTCCAAACACACAGTCGTGAAGAGGGCATGACAAAATATTTTCCTACTCAGGAGACTGAAAAGATTTGGCATGGGTCCCCAGATCCTCAAAAAGTTCTACAGCTGTACCACTGAGAGCATCCTAACCGGTTGCATCACCGCCTGGTATGCGTACAGCCCAGTGTTTTTACACTGATGCTACTCGCTGTTTATTATGTATGCATAGTCACTTTACCCCTACCTACATGTACACATGACCTTGACTAACCTGTACCCCCGCACATTGACTCGGTACCGGTACCCTTGTATATAGGCTTGCATTGTTATTATTTTGTTACTTTTTATTTTGTAAATATTTTCTTAACTCTATTTATTGAACTGCATTGTTGGTTAAGGGTTTGTAAGTAAATATTTCAAGGTAAGGTCTACAACCTGTTGAATTTGGCGCATGTGATAACATTTGATTTTACTAGTCTACCAGTCCCTGCTGCTGAAAAACATCCCCGCTCAACTTTCCCCCCTCTGATAACCAGGTGGCGAATCGCATCTCTGCATGTCTGGCAGACATATCAGTGTGGATGACGGATCACCACCTCAAGCTGAACCTCGGCAAGACGGAGCTGCTCTTCCTCCCGGGGAAGGACTGCCCGTTCCATGATCTCGCCATCACGGTTGACAACTCCATTGTGTCCTCCTCCCAGAGTGCTAAGAACCTTGGCGTGATCCTGGACAACACCCTGTCGTTCTCAGCTAACATCAAGGCGGTGACCCGTTCCTGTAGGTTCATGCTCTACAACATTCGCAGAGTACGACCCTGCCTCACACAGGAAGCAGCGCAGGTCCTAATCCAGGCACTTGTCATCTCCCGTCTGGATTACTGCAACTCGCTGTTGGCTGGGCTCCCTGCCTGTGCCATTAAACCCCTACAACTCATCCAGAACGCCGCAGCCCGTCTGGTGTTCAACCTTCCCAAGTTCTCTCACGTCACCCCGCTCCTCCGCTCTCTCCACTGGCTTCCAGTTGAAGCTCGCATCCGCTACAAGACCATGGTGCTTGCCTACGGAGCTGTGAGGGGAACGGCACCTCCGTACCTTCAGGCTCTGATCAGGCCCTACACACAAAACAAGGGCACTGCGTTCATCCACCTCTGGCCTGCTCGCCTCCCTACCTCTGAGGAAGTACAGTTCCCGCTCAGCCCAGTCAAAACTGTTCGCTGCTCTGGCACCCCAATGGTGGAACAAACTCCCTCACGACGCCAGGTCAGCGGAGTCAATCACCACCTGAAACCCCACCTCTTTAAGGAATACCTAGGATAGGATAAAGTAATCCTTCTAACCCACCCCCCCCCCCCTTAAAAGAGTTAGATGCACTATTGTAAAGTGGTTGTTCCACTGGATATCATAAGGTGAATGCACCAATTTGTAAGTTGCTCTGGATAAGAGCGTCTGCTAAATGACTTAAATGTTAATGTAAATGTAAATGATGCTGCCACCACCATGCTTCACCGTAGCAATGGTATTGGCCAGGTGATGAGCGGTGCCTGGTTTCCTCCAGACGTGATGCTTTGCATTCAGGCCAAAGAGTTCAATCTTGGTTTCATCAGACCAGAGATTCTTGTTTCTCATGGTCTGAGTCCTTTAGGTGCCTTTTGGCAAACTCCAAGCGGGCTGTCATGTGCCTTTTAGTCAGGAGTGGCTTCCGTTTGGCCACTCTACCATAAAGGCCGGATTTGTGGAGTGCTGCAGAGATGGTTGTCCTTCTGGAATGTTCTCCCATCTCCACAAAGGAACTCTAGAGCTCTGTCAGAGTGACTATAGGGTTATTGGTCACCTCCCTGACCAAGGCCCTTCTCCCCACGATTGCTCAGTTTGGCCGGGCAGCCAGCTCAAGGGAGAGTCTTGGTGGTTCCAAACTTCTTACATTTAAGAATGATGGAGGCCACTGTGTTCTTGGGGACCTTCAATGCTGCTGAAATGTTTTTTTTATTCTTCACTGGATCTGTGCCTCGACACATTCCTTCAACCTCATGCCTTGGTTTTTGCTCTGACATGCACTGTCAACTGAGGGACATTATATAGACAGGTGTGTGCCTTGAGAGAACGCCAAGAGTGTGCAAAGCTGTCATCAAGGCAAAGGGTGGCTACTTTGAAGAATCTCAAATAGAAAATATATTTTGATTTGTTTAACTCTTTTGGTTACTATGTGATTCCATATGTGTTATTTCATAGTTTTGATGTCTTCACTATTATTGTACAAGGTAGAAAATAGTAAAAAATTAAGAAAAACCCTTGAATGAGTAGGTGTCTCCAAACTTTTGACTGGTACTGTACATACAGTGCCTTCAGAAACTATTCATTCCCCTTGTCTTATTCCACATTTTGTTGTGTTACAGCTTGAATTCAAAATGAATTAAATAACTTTTTTTCTCACCCATCTACATACAATACCCCATAATGACCGTGAAAACAGAAATGTTAGCAAAATTATTGAAAATGAAATACAGAAATGTCTAATTATACAAGTATTCACACCCCTGAGTCAATACTTTGTAGAAGCATTTGGCAGCCATTACAGCTGTGAGTATTTCTGGGTAAGTCTCTAAGAGCTTTTCACACCTGGATTGCGCAACAGTTGTCTATTATTCTTTCAAAAAAATTATTCAATTTCTGTCAAATGGGTTGTTGATCATTGATAGACAACCATTTTCAGTTCTTGCCATAGATTTTCAAGTAGATTAAAGTCAAAACTGTAACTCGGCCACTCAGGAACATTCACGGTCTCTTGGTAAGCAACTCCAATGTAGATTTGACCTTGTGTGTTAGGTTATTGTCCTGCTGAAAGGTGAATTTATCTCCCAGTGTCTGGTGAAAAGCAGACTGAACCGAGTTTTCCTCTAGGATTTTGCCTGTCCTTAGCTCTATTCCGTTTATTTTTTATCACCCCAGTCCTGAACACTTACAAGCATACCCATAACATGATGCAGCCACCACTGTGCTTGAATATATGGAGAGTGGTACTCTGTAATGTGTTGTATTGGATTTGCCCCAAACATTTTGTATTCAGGACAAAAAGTGAATTGCTTTGACACGTTTTTTTGCAGTACAGTAATCCCTCGTTTATCGCGGGGGTTACGTTCCGAAAATGACCCGCGATAAGTGAAATCCGCGAAATAGAAAACTTTTTTTTTTTTTACAATTAGCAACTATTACATGTATACAAATACAGTGACTCACGTGTAGGCCGTTTCACTGCTCTTCAGACTGGGCCGCTGCATCCTGACTGCGCTCTGCAGTGTTCTCTTCTTCTGAAGCCCGCGGTGCAGGTGTGTTTGTTCGGGAGAAGAACATAGTGATAGGCAGCTGTTGTCGCTCTTTTTTCTTCTTTGCAAAAAGATCCTTGTACACCGACATGCCACCATCGATTACGTTGGAGAACTGTAATGAACGGCTCATCAAAGGGTCCCATTCCTCAGCTACTCGCTTAAGTTCAGTGGCCATTCGCACCATGGTTGCTAAGCGACCAAGCGTTAGTCCTTCCTTCCTTCCTGGCCAACTTAATGTAAATTTGCCAAGCTGTTTTATGTACGTACACATAACTGCACGAGACGACAAAATGATAGCACAATTCGTAGCATGTTTTGATACAAGAAGCGGGAGTGAGTTTTTAGCGAATCAGAATGCAGAGCACAATGCACAAAAAAAAAAAAAAAAATGCATTATGAAAATCCGCGAAATAGCGAATCCGCGATAAGTGAACCGCGAAGTGGCGAGGGATCACTGTATTACTTTTGTGACTTATTGCAAACAGGATGCATTATTTTGAATGTTTCCTTCATTTCAATTAGGTTAGTATTGTGGAGTAACTACAATGCTGTTGATCCGTCCTCAGTTTTCTTCTACCACAGCTATTAAACTCTGTAACTGTTTTAAAGTCACCATTGGCCTCATGGTGAAATCCCTGAGCGGTTTCCTTCCTCTCTGGCAACTGAGTAAGGAAGGACGCCTGTGTCTTTGTAGTGACTGTTTGTATTGATACAGTACACCATCCAAAGTGTAATTAATAACTTCACCATACTCAAAGGGATATTCAATATCTGTTTTTTTAAGATTTGTACCCATCTACCAATTAAGGTCTTCTGAAAGTGAGGGACCTTACAGATAATTGTATGTGTGGGGTACAGAGATGAGGTAGTCATTCAAAAATCATGTTAAAAACACTTATTGCACACAGTCCATGCAACTTATTATGTGACTTGTTGAGCAAATGTTTACTCCCGAACTTATTTAGGCTTGCTATAACAAAGAAGTTGAATACTCATTGACTCAAGACATTTCAGCTTCTCATTGTTAATTAATTTGTAGAAATTTTGAAAAACACAAATCCACTTTGACATTATGGGGTATTATGTGGAAAAAGTCAAGGCGTGTGAATACTTTCTGAAGGCACTGTATCTACCTCAAACACATCATACCCCTGCAGATAGATCTGGCACTGGTACTCCTTGTATACAGCTTCATTCTTGAGTCTTTTATCCCTTGTGTTACAATATATATATATTTTTTGTGAGAAGGAGAAGAGAGAAAAATAATGAGGAAGATAAATAAGAGTGAAGGAGGAGAAGGAGAGAAAGGCGATGGGGTTGTTTCTGTGTTTCCCTGGATTCCTGGATAATGATCGGGCTGTAACCGTACTGGGCTAATTTCCGCCAAACGAAACAAGGGCCCCTGCCAGCCCCACTTTATTGCTCTCCATTTTTAATCTTTCCCTTTTTTTGACTTGTGACATGAAAAAAAGTAATATATACAGAATCTGCATTTAATTCGCATGGCAGCCAACTATATTTTTTCTACATTTTTTTGTCTGCTCCCCTTTCTTTTTTTTTTTTGCACATTCAGAACGTTCTCTGTCCAAGGCAGGGATTTTTGGCTGGTGTTGCTTGCTCACCAGCAGATGGGAATATTTTCAGAGAAAACGCTCTTGCCAACAGCTTTCTGTGTTGCTGCGGCCTCGTATACTGACCTAAGCAATCGGTTGCTCAACCTACTCACTCACTTGCTGCCGTCTTTGTCTTGCAGCGACCCCTCGTAACAAATATGGCTGCCTGAAAGCATTTAGGAATGCCCTCTGTACTCAGAGGGCCTTCACAACTCAGTGAAAGCAAATTTTGATTATTTTGCAAATGGCTACCACCCACACTATTGGACGAAAGTAGCTGTCAATCCTACATTTGTTTTTGCAACGTCATTGGAAATCTTATATGGGCAAGGGAGTAGAAAAAGACAACAAAGGAGGTGGAATCAAAGCAGGTAGGGCAGTGAGTGGTGAGCCAAGGGATTTGTTTTGGAATACATAGTAATACGCTTCTGGAAGTGGCATTAAACCTGTCAGCTCATGCACACACTGCGAACCCAGAACGGGCGGGGGAGAGAAAGTAGTCTCGTCTCCACCTAATCGGGTCTCATAGCCACTGATGGGCCTTGATCCAAGAGCCACACTAGCTGGAGGCTGAAGGAGAGACAGAGGGGAAAGCAGGGCAGGCTAAGCTGCATGCCGACTAGGGTTTCTGGGTTCACTGAATCTCCCCTTATATCTGAAATGTGGTTTGGTGCTCCTTATTTGGTTGGATTTATGGGCGCAGAGTGGTAACCACAGAACTCATAAAACAGATGTGAACTCTTTCCCTCCTCAAGTGAACCACACCTAGGAACCCATTTGAGGTGTAATCAGTGTGCTTATTGGGCGTTACTATACCAGCAATCGTAACATAGCGCACTAATTCCTAAACACTTGAGGTGGCCAGGCTCCTTTGGACCATGTTTCCCTCCCGGCTCAGTCAGTAATGAACTGAATTCATGGTATACAAACAAGGAGTGATGATGGTACTATTCACTGCCCAAAGTGAACTGGCTTCCATTGGCGTCCATTTTGTGGTGGTCTTGGATGAGGCCCTTGGATGAGGGCGTGGTGCCATCCCAGCTGCCCCCCCACTCGCACATGCCAGGCAGACTGGCCATAACCACACCCTCTTCTGTTGCTGAGAGCCGGGGCATTGGGGCGCCTAGCGGGCGTTAGCCAGAAATGAAAATATTTATCTTGCTAAGCGTTTCTGCAAATTGCCCATAGGACCATCGCTGGGTGTTAATCAACTGGGGTGCAGGTGGTCTAGTCAATACAGAGCAAAGTAAGTGAAAAGGTGGGCACAAGCATACAGTGGGGAGAACAAGTATTTGATACACTGCCGATTTTGCAGGTTTTCCTACTTACAAAGCATGTAGAGGTCTGTAATTTTTTTTTTAAACCAGAAAATCACATTGTATGATTTTTAAGTAATTAATTAGCATTTTATTGCATGACATAAGTATTTGATCACCTGCCAACCACTAAGAATTCCGGCTCTCACAGACCTGTTAGTTTTTCTTTAAGAAGCCCTCCTGTTCTCCACTCATTACCTGTATTAACTGCACCTGTTTGAACTTGTTACCTGTATAAAAGACACCTGTCCACACACTCAATCAAACAGACTCCAACCTCTCCACAATGGCCAAGACCAGAGAGCTGTGTAAGGACATCAGGGATAAAATTGTAGACCTGCACAAGGCTGGGATGGGCTACAGGACAATAGGCAAGCAGCTTGGTGAGAAGGCAACAACTGTTGGCGCAATTATCAGAAAATGGAAGAAGTTCAAGATGACGGTCAACCACCCTCGGTCTGGGGCTCCATGCAAGATCTCACCTCGTGGGGCATCAATGATCATGAGGAAGGTGAGGGATCAGCCCATAACTACACGGCAGGACCTGGTCAATGACCTGAAGAGAACTGGGACCACAGTCTCAAAGAAAACCATTAGTAACACACTACGCCGTCATGGATTAAAAACCTGCAGCGCACGCAAGGTCCCCCTGCTCAAGCCAGTGCATGTCCAGGCCCGTCTGAAATTGCCAATGACCATCTGGAGGATCCAGAGGAGGAATGGGAGAAGGTCATGTGGTCTGATGAGACAAAAATAGAGCTTTTTGGTCTAAACTCCACCTGCCGTGTTTGGAGGAAGAAGAAGGATGAGTACAACCCCAAGAACACCATCCCAACCGTGAAGCATGGAGGTGGAAACATCATTCTTTGGGGATGCTTTTCTACAAAGGGGACAGGACGACTGCACCGTATTGAGGGGAGGATGAATGGGGCCATGTATCGCGAGATCTTGGCCAACAACCTCCTTCCCTCAGTAAGAGCATTGAAGATGGGTCATGGCTGGGTCTTCCAGCATGACAACAACCTGAAACACACAGCCAGTGCAACTAAGGAGTGGCTCCGTAAGAAGCATCTCAAGGTCCTGGAGTGGCCTAGCCAGTCTCCAGACCTGAACCCAATAGAACATCTTTGGAGGGAGCTGAAAGTCCGTATTGCCCAGCGACAGCCCCGAAACCTGAAGGATCTGGAGAAGGTCTGTATGGATGAGTGGGCCAAAATCCCTGCTGCAGTGTGTGCAAACCTGGTCAAGAACTACAGGACACCTATGATCTCTGTAATTGCAAACAAAGGTTTCTGTACCAAATATTAAGTTCTGCTTTTCTGATGTATCAAATACTTATGTCATGCAATAAAATGCAAATTATTACTTAAAAATCATACAATGTGATTTTCTGGATTTTTGTTTTAGATTCCGTCTCTCACAGTTGAAGTGTACCTATGATAAAAAATTACAGACCTCTACATGCTTTGTAAGTAGGAAAACCTGCAAAATCGGCACTGTATCAAATACTTGTTCTCCCCACTGTATATGAATGTATATTTATGGGTCTAAGCTTAGATCCACATGCTAAACAAACAATGCCCATGTCATGCACACAGTCCTCTGTGAACTCTAAGCCAATGATCACTGGCCTTTCTCACTCCTATAAATGTCGGACTAGAGGCCTAGAGCCGAGACACAGTGCATGAAACATTTCTCAAATGTGTGGTTAATCAGGAATGACAATTTTTACCTGTGGGATTCTCTAAGTGGGAAAGAAAGAGGGGGCGAGAGGTAGAAAGAGAGGGAGAGATGTAGAGAGTGATAGAGATGGAGAGAGGGATAGAGAGAGGAGGGTATCTTAAAGGTTTACTACAGAATAAATATGTTTATATCATTAAATAGGCCAACATGTCTTTTGATGGGTATATTAGTGGTTAGTAAACTCAACACTTTCAGAACATTTATGATCATGAATTTTGTTGAACAAAATATTCCAAAAACCATAAGCAACAATGACATGTGTCATTTGGCCACTCTAGATGCATTATATTCTCATTCCCTTTCTTGCCCTGCATACTGTACAAATGATTATAGTTCCTCTATGATGAAGGCAGATATGATACAATGATAATGATAAAAAATATTGTATATAACTATTACTTTTCTGGTGATTTCCAGTTGCCTTTCCAGATACTTTTTTGGGGGATTACATTTACAAAGGTACATACTGTAAAACGACTTAAGTGAAACATAATCCGTAGAACAATAGCTGCCTTTAGGAAAAACTGTTTATTAAGTTATTATAGGCTATTAGTGGGGAAAATGTACACTTTATTGGATAGATATGAGAGCCAGCTGAATTTACAACATTAAATGAAGTGTGAATATGGGAGAAAATTGAGAGAGTGAGGGCTGAGGTAAGTCTTTCGTAGACAAAGGAAATTTATAGAAGTGAACAGTTGTACGCTTGTTGCTTTTTACAATGAAGGCAATTATATAAATGTAAACATCCACAGGACCTTGCAAAACCACACAAAAATACATTACAAACAGTCATTGAGACTGAATTGTTTGCTGCCTTAAAAAGGAGACTACACAGTAAGATTGCGTTTTCTTCTGAGACAAAGAAAAACACCAGTCACCTCTACCTGACACCCTTTGGTGGCAACGTGGCACCAAACAACGCAAAATGTTGTATACTACCCTCATAAAGTACATTTCAAAATTACAAGTCATATCTAAGGTTCTGTATTTATTTTCTTAGTCAACCTTGTGTTCTTGAAAGTAGCCGTGTTTCATTTTTGTTCATTGATTTCACCTGTGTTAGTTACTCACCTGGTCTCATCAGCTCCTTATTTAGTTCAGTTCATTCTGTTTGTGCCTTTGTGAGGTATTGTTCGTTTTGACTCTACTAAGCCGTTTCCTAGCTCGTTTGTGAGAACCAATTATAGCCTTCAATCCTAGTTTTGATTCACCTGCCTGTTTGCCTACCTGTGTATGACCATGTTTCATATTGGGGAATACAAGATTTGAAAGTCCAGGTTTCAAATAAAATGTAAATATTGCTGTTCCTAAAGATATATTTTTTTTATGACATTGCCAGCACTAAGATTTTAGTTTGATTTCCAAAAAGACAAGGACTGTAGCTTTCAAATTATGTCACTTTCTATTTTCTGATAAAACTCGACGGATGCGGTACCGGGTCGTGAAAAAAAACCTCATAGAAAAACAGTCATCAGAATCACTCAGTGTGTTGCTAAAAGTTAACCGGCCACGCCGAGCCCGTGTAAGCCTGGGCAAGCTGTAAATATCGGCATATTTTTTTTAATATATACAGACATTTTAGTATACAGACATTTTAGTGTTCTCTTCCCTGGCCCAGCTCCCCCTCAGACCCAGCAGGTTACCGTTGAAATGCCAAGCACTCCCTCTACAACAACAGCATCATTCACTAGGCCAAGATTTAGGAGCTCCATTTCATGGGTTCAGGGGGGATGAGGGGGTGAGAAGGAGAGGGAGAGGCTGGGAGGATAGCTTCACCTCTACCTGAGGTTCTTAAAAAGGCAATCCAGGAAATATACAATACCGTTCAAAAGGTTGGGGTCACTTAGAAATGTCCTTGTTTTCCATGACAACGTACATGAAATGAGTTGCAAAATGAATAGGAAATACAGTTTAGATGTTGACAAGGTTATAAATAATAATTGTGTCCTTCAAACTTTCTTTCGTCAAAGAATCCTCCATTTGCAGCAATTACAGCCTTGCAGACCTTTGGCATTCTAGTTGCCTTTGTTGAGGTAATCTGAAGAGATTTCACCCCACGCTTCCTGAAGCACCTCCCACAAGTTGGATTGGCTTGAAGGGCACTTCTTACGTATCATACGGTCAAGCTGCTCCCACAACAGCTCAATACGGTTGAGATTTTTTTATTTTATTTTATTTCACCTTTATTTAACCAGGTAGGCTAGTTGAGAACAAGTTCTCATTTACAACTGCGACCTGGCCAAGATAAAGAAAAGCAGTTCGACACATACAACACAGAGTTACACATGGAATAAACAAACATACAGTCAATAATACATTAGAAAATGTCTATATACAGTATGTGCAAATTAGGTAGGATAAGGGGGGTAAGGCAATAAATAGGCCATGGTGGCGAAGTAATTACAATATAGTAATTAAACACTGGAATGGTAGATGTGCAGAAGATGAATGTGCAAGTAGAGATACTGGGGTGCAAAGGAGCAAGAAAAATAAATAAATAAATACAGTATTGGGATGAGGTAGTTGGATGGGCTATTTACAGATGGCCTATGTACAGGTGCAGTGATCTGTGAGCTGCTCTGACAGCTGGTGCTTAAAGCTAGTGAGGGAGATATGACCCTCCAGCCTCAGTGTTTTTTGCAGTTCGTTCCAGTCATTGGCAGCAGAGAACTGGAAGGAAAGGCAGCCAAAGGAAGAATTGGCTTTGGGGGTGAGATATATCTGCTGGAGCGCGTGCTACAGGTGGGTGCTGCTATGGTGACCAGTGAGCTAAAGCGGGGCTTTACCTAGCAGAGACTTGTAGATGACCTGGAGCCAGTGTGTTTGGCGACGAGTATGAAGCGAGGGCCAGCCAACGAGAGCGTACAGTCGTGGCCAAAAGTTTTGAGAATGACACAAATATACATTTTCACAGTCTGCTGCCTCAGTTTGTATGATGGCAATTTGCATATACTCCAGAATGTTATGAAGGGTGATCAGATGAATTGAAATTAATTGCAAAGTCCATCTTTGCCATGCAAATGAACTGAATCCCCCAAAAACATTTCCACTGCATTTCAGCCCTGCCACAAAAGGACCAGCTGACATCAAGTCAGTGATTCTCTCGTTAACACAGGTGTGAGTGTTGATGAGGACAAGGCTGGAGATAACTCTGTCATGCTGATTGAGTTAGAATAACAAACTGGAAGCTTCAAAAGGAGGGTGGTGCTTGGAATCATTGTTCTTCCTCTGTCAACCATGGTTACCTGCAAGGAAACTCGAGCCGTCATCATTGCTTTGCACAAAAAGGGCTTCACAGGCAAGGATATTGCTGCCAGTAAGATTGCACCTAAATCAACCATTTATCAGCTCATCAAGAACTTCAAGGAGAGCGGTTCAATTGTTGTGAAGAAGGCTTCAGGGCGCCCAAGAAAGTCCAGCAAGCGCCAGGACCATCTCCTAAAGTTGATTCAGCTGCAGGATCGGGGCACCACCAGTACAGAGCTTGCTCAGGAATGGCAGCAGGCAGGTGTGAGTGCATCTGCACGCACAGTGAGGTGAAGACTTTTGGAGGATGGCCTGGTGTCAAGAAGGGCAGCAAAGAAGCCACTTCTCGCCAGGAAAAACATCAGGGACAGACTGATATTCTGCAAAAGGTACAGGGATTGGACTGCTGAGGACTGGGGTAAAGTCATTTTCTCTGATGAATCCCCTTTCCGATTGTTTGGGGCATCTGGAAAATAAGCTTGTCCGGAGAAGACAAGGTGAGCGCTACCATCAGTCCTGTGTCATGCCAACAGTAAAGCATCCTGAGACCATTCATGTGTGGGGTTGCTTCTCAGCCAAGGGAGTGGGCTCACTCACAATTTTGCCTAAGAACACAGCCATGAATAAAGAATGGTACCAACACATCCTCCGATAGCAAATTCTAAGGTCCAGGAACAGTTTGGTGACGAACAATGCCTTTTCCAGCATGATGGAGCACCTTGCCATAAGGCTCGGGGAACAAAACATCGATATTTTGGGTCCATGGCCAGGAAACTCCCCAGACCTTAATCCCATTGAGAACTTGTGGTCAATCCTCAAGAGGCCGGTGGACAACCAAAAACCCACAAATTCTGACAAACTCCAAGCATTGATTATGCAAGAATGGGCTGCCATCAGTCAGGATGTTGCCTAGAAGTTAATTGACAGCATGCCAGGGCGGATTGCAGAGGTCTTGAAAAAGAAGGGTCAACACTGCAAATATTGACTCTTTGCATCAACTTCATGTAATTGTCAATAAAAGCCTTTGACACTTTTGAAATGCTTGCAATTATACTTCAGTATTCCATAGTAACATCTGACCAAAATATCTAAACACACTGAAGTAGCAAACTTTGTGAAAATTAATATTTGTGTCATTCTCAAAACTTTTGGCCACGACTGTACAGGTCGCAGTGGTGGGTAGTATATGGAGCTTTGGTGACAAAACGGATGGCACTGTGATAGACTACATCCAATTTGTTGAGTAGAGTATTTTTTTGTAAATGACATCGCCGAAGTCGAGGAACGGAAGGATGGTCAGTTTTACAAGGGTATGTTTGGCAGCATGAGTGAAGGATGCTTTGTTGCGAAATAGGAAGCCGATTCTAGATTTAATTTTGGATTGGAGAAGCTTAATGTGAGTCTGGAAGGAGAGTTTACAGTCTAACCAGACACCTAGGTATTAGTAGGCTTCCGAGTAGCAGAGGGGTCCAAGTCCAATTGGCAAAATAGGTATAGTGGCCCAAGAAATTGGCCGATGGATCTATTCAGCTAACAGTCCAATATGCTCTAGACAGCTAGCGGGCCGTGGCTAGCAGCTAGCAGGCCGCGGCCAGCAGATGGGCATTCAGGGGACGTCGCGATGTAGGGGCCAGTTGAGTACCACCTTGAGCAGATTACATCGTAGTCCAGTCGTGAAGGATCGGCGGGGTTCCGTGCCCCGTACTGGCAGTAGAAGGGGTCCGGGTATTGTAGCCCAGGAGTGGCTGATGGGCCTCTTCAGCTAGCCGAGAGAATGGGCCTAGCATGGGCTAGCTCCAGGCTAATTAGTGCTTGTTTCGGGACAGAAGTTAGCCAGGAGTAGTCACTTTGATAGCAGCTAGCTAGCTGCGATGATCCAGGTGAAAAGGTCCAGAGCTTGCGGTAGGAATCCGGGGATATGGAGAGAAAATGGGTCCGGTATGCTCTGGTTTGAGTCGCGTTGTACAAACTGGCGAGAGCTTTCCGAGCTAAAGGTTAGCTGATGAACGCAAGCAGTGGCTAGCTGACTACTAGCTAGTAGCTAGTGAGCTGGCTATCTTCTGTTGGGGGATTCCGGTTCCGAGGTAAATAAAAATACTTTTGAAAAAAACAGATTTACACCACATTGGGTGAGGAGGGTTGCAGGAGAGTATTTTGAAGTTGCGGTTTACAAAAATCTAAAAAAGATATGCGAAGAAAAATATATAAAAAGATATATACATGGGACACGACAAGACGAAGGACAAAGACTTCTGACTGCTACGCCAACTTGGATTCTGTGCATGCCAGATCCGGTGACTGTGCTGGCTACTCCATTATAGACAGAATACCAGCTGACTGCTTCTTCCCTAAATAGTTCTTCAAAGTTTGGAGCTGTGCTTGGGGTCATTGTCCTGTTGCAAGAGGAAATGGACTCCAATTTTGCGCCGTCCACAGGGTATGGCATGGCGTTGCAAAATGGAGTGATAGCCCTACTTAAAGATCCCTTTTACCCTGTACACATCTCCCCCTGTACCACCCCCAGACCATCACATTGCCTCCACCATGCTTGACAGATGGTGTCAAGCACTCCTCCAGATACTCAACTAGTCTAAAGAAGGCCAGTTTTATTGCTTCTTTAATCAGAACAACAGTTTCCAGCTGCGCTAACATAATTGCAAAAGGGTTTTCTAATGATCAATTAGCCTTTTAAAATGATAAACTTGGATTAGCTAACAACGTGCCATTGTAACACAGGAGGGATGGGCCTCTGTACGCCTATGTAGATATTCCATTAGAAATCTGCCGTTTCCGTCAAAAATAGTAATTCACAACATTAACAATGTCGACACTGTATTTCTGATCAATTTGATGTTATTTTAATGAACAAACAAAAAAACAAGGACATTTCTAAGTGACCCCAAACTTTTGAAAGGTACTGTAGATGAGAAGAAAAAAGAGGTGAAATTCCAGTAGGAATTGAAGGTGGAGCATGTTTGGTAGTTTTGGATAGAGAGTTGAGGATGTGGTGTGGGTCAAATCATGGAGGCCAAATCTTTTCCTTTTATGAATAAGTCTAAAACTGATATTGATAACTGCGATAGCTAGATGCACTACATTACCAAAAGTATGTGGAGCTTTGCTTTTCCAAAATCATGGCCATTAATATGGAGTTGGTTCCCCTTTTGCTGCTACAACAGCCTCCACTCTTCTGGGAAGGCTTTCCACTAGATGTTGGAACATTGCTGCGGGTACTTGCTTCCATTCAGCCACAAGAGCATTAGTGAGGTCGGGCACTGATGTTGGGCGATCAGGACCGGCTCGCAGTCGGCGTGACAATTCATCCCAAAGTTGTTCGACAGGGTTGATGTTAGGGCTCTGTGCAGGCCAGTCAAGTTCTTCCAGACCAAACTCAACAAACCATTTCTGTATGGACCTCACTTTGCGCACAGGGGCACTGTCATGCTGAAACAGGAAAGACTCTTCCCCAAACTGTTGCCACAAAGTTGGAAGCACAGAATTGTCTAGAATGTCATTGTATGGTGTAGCGTTAAGATTTCCCTTCACTGGAACTAAGGGGCTTAGGCCGAACCATGAAAAACAGCCCCAGTGCCACAGTTAGCACTATGCATTGGAGCAGGTAGCATTCTCATGGCAACCACCAAACCCAGATTTGTCCCTCGGGACTGGTAAAGCATGATTCATCACTCCAGAGAACACGTTTCTGCTGCTCCAGAGTCCATTGGCGGCGAGCTTTACACCATTCCAGCCAACGCTTGGCATTGCGCATGGTGATCTTAGGCTTGTGTGTGGCTGCTCGGCCATGGAAACCCATTTCATGAAGCTTCCGACGAACAGTTCTTGTGCTGACGTTGATCCCAGAGGCAACTTCAGCGGTCCTGTTCTGTGAGCTTGTGTCGCTACCACTCAGGTGGCTGAGCCGTTATTGCTCCTAGACCTTTCACTTCACAATAACAGCACTTACAGTTGACCAGGGCCAGAAATCTGACGAACTGACTTGTTGGAAAGGTGGCATCCTATGACGGTGCCACGATGACAGTCACTGAGCTCTTCAGTAAGGTCATTCTACTGCCAATGTGTCTATGGAGATTGCATGGCTGTGTGCTTGATTTTACACACCTGTCAGCAACGAGTGTGGCTGAAATATACGAATCCACTAATTTGAAGGGGTGTCCACATACTTTTGCATATATAGTCTCCACCATGTCAAAGCGCATTCGCCATGCTTCCGTAATCACTTTGACTAAACACTGTCTCGCTCTGTACAATACGGCCACTCATCATGTCCTGTGCCCTGGAGTGAGAGATAGAGGCAGCAAGCTCCGTAGTCCGCGGGCTCCGGGGCTGCTGGTAGTGGTGTGTTGAATCTGTGTGACAGTACCCAGTGGGAGTGGGCGCCCCTCTGTCCCTCTGTTAATCCTCAGCAGAAAGGGCCTGCATTTAGGCTGCGATACGCTTAATCCGGGGGCCTTGTTCACAAAGGAGCCCAGCACTTCCTCTGGCCTGGGAACTTCCGCTGGGTGGCTGGGGGCTGGCATGGGTTGCCAGTACAAACATGCTACAACCATGAACAACACGTCCACAGAGGCCGAGATTGAACAAACACTGTATACATACACATACTCGTGCACATGTGTGTACGTGCAAATGCACAGGCAGGCATACACAGGCACACACACAAACACGCAGACAGACACACAAACACTTGTGTATTCAGTGTCCTAATGTGGCCAATCAAAACAAGCTACAAGCTTTTACCATTTACACAAGGGCCAGAGAGAGTAAACACAACACACACACTCACTGTCCCCGCAGTCAGTGACTGAAAGTCTGAATAGAGTAAAAATAAACTCAGAGGACAGAAAAAGAAAGAGATCAAACAGTATTGTGACAGAGACATACCATTAACAAACAGGAAGACAGTGTATGCGTCCCAAATGGCACCCTATTCCCAATATAGTGCACTACTTCTGACTAGGTCCCATAGGGCTCTGGATAAAAGTATTGCGTTCTGGTCAAAAGTAATGCACTATGTAGAGAAAAGGGTGTAATTTGCGACATAAACAGTGAAAAGAAAGCCTTTATTTAGCAGATTATTCAGATGTTCCATGGAATTTCCAGGTTGACTTTCATACAGTGTACACAGTTTGTGGGTAGATGCACGTGTCATAGGACCATACTGGTTGACGACGCAGTATCCTACAATCCCAGTTCTGACCTCAGACACTTGTGACCACTCAAATGTACTTATATTTTGAAAAGACGTGAACCCGTATTCTAAACTACAACTATGACAAAAAGTACGCTGGCTCGGAATCTTCTTTTTATTTCAACGGAGATAAACAAAAGTAGACAGCCGTGTAACACTGACATACAGTATCAAATAAATATAAACTTGGAATAGGGGGGAAAAACCCAGGTCTGTCGGATGGAACGATTTCGTTACGTGATAAAAATGTATCATGTAAACGAGATCCAAATTGGAGGTTATTGACCCAGGTAGTTATAGATATGTTTTATAGACCATACATCTATAGACGGAGGATATCTATAGTGTAGCCTATGGTAAGCCAGGATAAAATGTAAGTGGTCCAAATATAAAAACTGCCTTTACTCCAAAAACCACACACACAGGGGATGGACGATTGTGCGACTGAGGTCCGGGGGAAAGCGTGGCTAATGTGGGAGAGGAACACTGGGTCCAATATAGCTCCAGTCAGCGCCAGTGTTTTCTTTCTGGATAATTCGCCTGTCACTCTAAACCATTTCCCAAGGACAGTCTGTGGCTGTGCCCCAAATGGAACCCGTATCCCTTTATAGTGCACTACTTTTGACCAGGCCCCATAGGGCTCTGGTCAAGATTAGTGCACTATAGGGATAGGGTGCCATTTGGGACACAAACAGACCACAAACAGATCTTAAAAGAAAGTGTTTCCCCCCCCCCCCCAAGAGTGATGGGTTTGTTCTAGCCTAGTTCCAGATATGTTTGTGCCGTCTTGACAACTCCTTAGTCATTTCATTGCAATGGCCATAGAAGTTGGCAAGACAACACAAATAGACCTGGAACCAGGATAGGTTTGTTCCTTTTACTTTCAGCGAGCTGGTTGCTTTTCAAACTTGGCTGCAGAAACAGCCTCTGGAAAACAGCAGAGCGCTGAGCAGGCCTGCTAGACAGATAGATACTGTCCAGGGTCAAACTCACTGACTCACTCCCAGAGTCTGTGGTTAAAACACAACTGTTCTTTGTGTGTTGCTCTAACCCGAGGCTGGCTGAAGCTCTGTCTGTGGTTAAAACACAACTGTACTAAGAGTGTGTGTATGTGTTTGCGAGTGTGTATTAGTTTAACCCAAGGCTAGCTGAAGCTCCTTGGTGAATAGGAGGGCCACACATCCGTTGCTCTGGGTTAAAGGCACAACATAAATGACCAACTGTCCCAGCATTAGGAATGGCTTTAACACATCTGCCTTCTAATTGAATGTTCACTTCGATTAGACCTTCAGGGGGAGTGTGTTGGCCCTGCCTGTGTATCGTGGGATAGCTCAGACTTGGGTAGTGTTCATTAGGCACCAAATTAAGAGAAAAAAACGGACTGATTCTGGGAGCGACTATCTGGATTCTTCCAATAAGATGGAACCTAATTTGTAATTTTCCGTTGCAATGTTTTTTAATGTGCCTTAACGAAAACAAGCCTGACCCAGTGTTAGCCTAGCTCAGAGCTGGAGGCTAGCCTGTTGACGTGGGTCTGGCCTGGCTCTGCTCTGGAGCTGCCTGCCGTTGACACTCTTTTGGAAGCACAGAGGCCAATTGCATTCATGTTCTGCCAGCTCACATATGACACCTGTCGCCTTGCCCAACTCAAACAAGCCTCGACCACATCAGTGTGTGTGTTAGTTTTATACAGTGTCTGTCTGTGCAAATGTACACTTTTATTTGTGCTTGTGTGCGCTTTGGAATGGATCGTGTGCGTGCGTGCGCCTGTCCTCGTGCGTGTGCCTCTCCGTCCATTCAAGGAAATACCTCTAAAACCACATTCTCACGGTTCCTTGCAGGCTGGCCTGTACATGATTTGCATAGAGAGAAAACCACAAACATAAATAAGTAATTGGATATTTCATCCCTTTATTCGTTTGAAACAAAATAATAGTATCAATAATAAAAGAGCAAATAAAGCTATAAATATCAGTGACAGACAAACAAGCATACAGTACACACACACACAGGAATACAACCAGATCATGTTAATTTCAGTGTGGTTTGTGGGTGTGGCGTGTATGAGCCCAATCCTCAGAGTGAAGCAGCAACTTTCAGATTCTCCTCAACGTCACTGATTCTAGATCAGTAAATAGTCTGATCCCATATCAGTACAGAGGAGAACCATGCCTTGTGCTGGGTTATGAAGGTGATGGCTACTGCTGCTTTCCGTGGGGTGAAAGTCAAACATTATGAAATCAAAACGACACTGAAATGAATGTTCCCTGTAACCAAGATTTCTGAGTCTTAATCAACTGGATTGATAGTTCACAACTAAATAGACAACATACTTTGTTAAACTGAAACCTTGCGTATTATGGATAAAACTGACATCTATCAAACATGATTCAGATATAATATCATAGACGAGGCCGCCAGGTGAGTGCAATATGCTTTCAGGAAGCATTCATACTCTTAGATTTATTCCACATTTTATTGCGTTACAGCTGGAATTCAAAATGGATTAAATATGTTTTTCTCTCATCCATCTACACACAATAACCCATAACGACAAAGTATAAACATGTTTTTAGACATTTTTGCAAATGTAATGAAAGTGAAACACAGAAATGTCTCATTTACATAATTATTCACACCCGAGTCAATACATGTTTAGAATCACCCTTGGCAGCTATTAAGGTTGTAAGTATTTCTGGGTAAGTCTCTAAGAGCTTTGCACACTGGATTGTACAATATTTGCATATTATTTTTCAAATTCTTCAAGCTCTG
This sequence comes from Salvelinus alpinus, assembly GCF_045679555.1. Lineage (NCBI taxonomy): Eukaryota > Metazoa > Chordata > Actinopteri > Salmoniformes > Salmonidae > Salvelinus > Salvelinus alpinus. The sequence goes on from NC_092117.1 coordinate 2,681,741, forward strand.
TCAAGTTGGTTGTTGATCATTGCTAGACAGCCATTTTCAAGGTTTTCAAGACAATTTAAGTCAAAACTGTAACTAAGCCACTCAGGAATATGTTTGACCTTGTGTTTAATGTTAAGGTCTACACCTGTTGTATTCGGCGCATGTGACTAATACAATTTGATTTGATATTGTCCTGCTGAAAGGTGAGTGTCTCCCAGTGTCTGTTGGAAAGCACACTAAACCAGGTTTTCCTCTAGGATTTTGCCTGTGCTTAGCTCTATTCCATTTATTTTTATCCTAAAAAAAATCCCTAGTCCTTGCCGATGACAAGCATACCCATAACATGATGCAGCCACCACCATGCTTGGAAATATGAAGTGGTACTTAGTGATGTGTTGTGTTGGATTTGTTCCAAACATGACACTTTGTATTCAGGACATAAAGTAAATTTCTGTGCCACATTCTTTGCAGTTTTACTTTAGTGCCTTATTGCAAACAGAATGCATGTTTTGGAATATTTTTTATTCTGTACAGGCTTCCTTCATTTAGGTTAGTATTGTGCAGAAACTACGTTGCTGATCCATCCTCAGTCTTCTATCACAGGTCTTTAAAACAATTAGTTTAAGTCACCATTCGCCTTACTTTCCGGCAACTAAGTTAGGAAGGAGGCCTGTATTTTTGTAGGGACTGTGTGTATTGATACACCATCCAAAGTGTAATTAATAACTTCACCATGTTTAAAGGGAAATTCTATGTCTGGTTTATTCCCCCCCTCATCTACCAATAGGTGCCCTTCTTTGCGAGGCATTGGAAAACCTCCCTGGTCTTTGCGGTTGAAACTGTTTGAAATTCACTGCTCGACTGAGGGACCTTACAGATAATTAATTGTATGTGCGGGGTAAAAAAAAATCTTGCTAACACTAGAACTGCTAAAGCAGTCATTTTGACTGCTCATGAATATAAAAAAAAACAACAGTTAATCCCGCCTACATCCTTGACTTTTCCTAAATAAGTCTATATAACACACTGTCAGTGTTTTAAATCTTAATATCACAAACAGAACTGGAGTTATAACCAGTTTGTGTCAAGAACTGCAACGCTGCTGGGTTTTTCATGCTCAACAGTTTCCCATGTGTATCAAGAATGGTCCACCACCCAAAGGACAACTGTGGGAAGCATTCCTGTGGACACTTTCGACACCTTGTAGAGTCCATTCCCTGATGAATTGAGGGAACTCAATATTAGGAAGGTGCTCCTAATCTTTGGTATACTCAGTGTATAACGAAACCAATTTCACACATAACAGATTAAATAAATTAAGTAAAGTACTATGGGGATAGAGGAGAATGGGTGAGTTGACGAGAGGGGAAAGCGAACGATGCATAATTATGTAATCACCAATTGTTAAGAACATGGCAGGCCATTCTATTGTATTGATCCATTCTAATTCTAGTCTTAAAATGGTATGTATCCTATAACAGTCCACCGAATCAAAGCAGTCTTATCAGTCTACTCTGGCCTACTTGAAGTAGGCTACACAGTGAGAGCGTGCGTAATTGTACATGTTGAACCGCTTTCAATATCTGCGAAAGGAGGCAGCAGGTGAGCGAGTGTCGGAGAATGTGGTGATGAGGTTTGTGGAACCTTACGTTGGCAAGGGGAGAAATGTCACTATGGAGAATTTCTTCACGTCATGGTCATTAACCAGGTTTTCATCCAGCCTTTTTATGCGAATAAAGTACATCTGACAAATAAAATGTCATGACAGGCCTGATCCAAGCAACATTTTCCAGTAAACTTTCCAAATGTCGACAAGGTGGGATCTTTTTGTGTCTAAAATTCATTATGCCGAGGAATGTCAGTGGAAACGCCTTTTAAGCGCAAATATTGATATAATAACCATCATATCGAAGTAAACTTGGGAGTCACACGATGACATGTGTGGTCCTCCCACTATGATTCATCGGGATAGCATGTCGTTTATTAGGCTACAGAAATAAATGATGTTTAACTTCCCAGCGTGGTAAAAGTGCAATAAATATTGAGGGTCTTATTCTGGTGACATGATCATCAATGCTTGGCTAATCGCTCTCTTCTGTCCATAATAATCTCATCATGTGGGCTATACCTGTGAGCTGTTGCCTAGAGCACACATGCCAATATCGGAGTGGGCACACTTGCTATACAACGGAAGATTTTTGGTGAGAAAACCATCAGTAGAGTTGAAAACACAATGGAAACCCATTTGACTTGTATTTTATATTTACCGCAAAAGGTATTGTATGTGTACTACGTCATCACGCAGCCTTTTATCTGCGACAAGCCAATTTGACAGAAACATCTCTGGTGGGAAAATGTGCATATGGTTTTTATGCAGATTTTAGAATATTCGTAAGAAAATCTGTCGCCAATTGGAAGGAAACCTAGCTGCAGGCGAAAAAGTTTCTTGCAAAGAAAACAAGCCTGGCTGGCACCATGAACAAAGTGAGACGGGAACTCCCTCTGCGCAAAATAAGGCACCTGTACTGCCGTTGTACTCCTTAAAAGTTGCTGAAGAATGACAAGACGAAGGGGGACACAGAAAACCGGAGACTATTACGCACTACAACCAAACAATGGTATGTCAAAGGGTGTCAAGAAAGTGAAAGTTACTAAGGGTGTGTCAACAGTTAGGACAAGGGATAACAGCTAAATGAAATCCAACTGATGCCATTGAGTGAAGACGCACACAATGTAAGCAAGAGCTGACAATAATTCACTATTTTTGACTGCTGTCATATCAACACTTACCGTATAATTATAATGTCATTATAGCTTTTGTGCTGATTTTCACTATTTATCAAGCACACTTGGCGCTTATGTTTACGCTATTGATGTTTTCATCATTGGACTGTGTGCCTTCGTGTTTGAGTTATTTTTTTCTTCTTAAAAAACAATACGCTTTTATCGTGTTCCAACACCTATTCTTTCTGTTTCATAGTTGTAACAAGGGCACTCCGTGAATTAAATGTATTGAACACTTGAATTAATTTTTATATATATTTTTTTACATATAGGCTACCAACCGGTCGATCGCGATCTACTGGTCTATCTTCAAGGCATTCTTAGTCGATCACCAAACATTTCTGTAGAAGCCAACGATAAAGTCAGAGGCATGTGTTTTTTTTGTGTGTGCTGTTGGCGGTAGATGCATCTTTTTTTTTCAGAAGCCCTGCGCACCGGGTAGGCAAAGTGTTCCCATTTGAAATCATTGAACCTGGCGGACCTGGAGATCTGTGGCTAAATCGAGTGCGCCTCCTGCGCTGGCCAATCAGATAGCTTAAATCACTGTGCCTACCTACAGCTTCCACGACCCCAGCCACAGCAAAGTTTGATACTAGCTTAGGTGAGATTTCATAACTTTTAAAACCATTACCATTAGAGAGACTGTTAGATTATTGGCAGCTCGTTGTCTATTTTAATATCGCAGAGTATTTCACTTTTTCTGGAATTTGAATTTATGCCCGAGGCACAATCAGGTGGAAGACTGTGTCCCCTCTATATGGTCAGTCTCATCGGAGGAAAGCAAAGAAAGAGGGACCGTGAGAGTCGGACCCTCTGCTGCTCTCTCCCTCCCTCCGCTGAGACTAATACCATGTTCAAGACAACTGGGAACTCCTAAAAACAATATGCTTTGATAATGTACTAGGCCTACTGCACAGACTTCATTCCTACATAACTGTTTTTATTAGGTTCATGTTTTAAGAAAATTCTGAGCAGTAGATCCTCGCTTGCTTTTTGGCTGCGAAAGTGATCTTGACTGGCCTACAGTAACAAACTAATCAAAATGCTATTGTGTTAGATTTATTTAAACCCAAAGCCTTCATAAACGCAACCAAAATTATTATTTTTGCGATAGCATACTGTATATGAAATGTATTAATTATACTGTTAGAATGTTGCAGTCAGAATGACTGCTCATTAGCTTGAAAATTGGTCCCTCCAGGCCCAGCGGTTCTAGTGTTAAACACTATTATTGCACACAGAGTCCATGCAAATTAGTATGTGACTTATTATGCACATTTCTACTTCTAAACTTATTTAGGTTTGCTATAACAAAGGGGTTGAATACTCAAGACATTTCAGCTTTTCATTTTTAATTAATTTGTAAACATTTCTAAAAACATAATTCATTTCTGGGGTATTATGTGTAGGCCAGTGACACAATCTCAATTTAATCCATTTAAAATTCAGGCTGTAACACAACAAAATGTGAAAAAAGTGAAGGGGTGTGAATTCTTTCTGAAAGCAGGTACATACTTGAATGTGTTGGTTCGGCCTATGTGTAGTAGAGCTAAACTTGGTGAGGCTATTGTAGAGTGAAGCAGTGGAAAGCACTTACAAAGACAGCGGGATAGACAGAGACACATGAGCGGATCAAGGTGCAGGGTGGCGCCCCCAGTGGGTTACGCCCGGTATAGCAGGATCCTCTCAGCGCAGACCTGGCCCACCAGGCCAGCGTACTGCGCCACCTCCATCTCGTCGTTGGAGCCCTTGCGTTTGCGGGCGTAGGCGGCGTAGGGCATGACCGTCCGTCTGTACAGCACCAGAGCACGACCCAGGTCCTTCAGTACGTGTGTATCACCTGGACAGAAAGACAGACCAGTGGTGAATTCAGTGATGTGAAACGTTCCTAACATTGCAGATTGAAATAGACTGAATTGAGCCGAGATGATTGATTCCATATTCTATCTGACTACAGGTTGAATATTTCCCCGCTATTTTACAATTGTTTCATCCAGAGAATAAATCAATCACTTTCCTCCCTGGTATTTCCAGCCAAAACCGGAAGTGTCATTCTAAAGCATATAAAACCATCGGACAGAATCGCGTGCCATTCTAAAGCTCAAATTATATACCGCAGATTCAGACAACCATCAGATTCGGTTCCAACACCACCAGAACCAACCCATTGAAAAGCCCCCACCCCATGGCCCAACTAGCAAATCATAGTCTGATGTGGTCCTGATAGCGCCAGGAGAAAGGAGCAGGGCCCGTGGGCAGGACATTTGAAATATGTCTGAATAAGAGCTTTGATAGGCATGCAAATTCAAGCCTGATGCTACCTGAGCGAGATGAGCCCTAGCCCAAAATATCCCAAATGATTGTGCCATCATCTAATAGGATACATATGACAGCTATACCGCACAACAGAAAAACATAAAAGCAGATAGATGTAGCCTATGCTCTCTTCGGGAAAAATAAATTAAACAAGCTTCAGTAATCTTTTTGAGTGTGGACTATTACTGTAGGCCTACTGTATTGTATTATACTGTATTATATGGACTGGAATAACCATGTGCGTATTACCTACTCTTCCATCTATTGTTCCTTTATTCCTTCTTCGCTCTCAACCGTTAAATGAAATATGTTTCCTTGTCCTTATCTTCATTGTAATTACATGCTTGAATAATATAGGACTAGAAAAAGATGCAGATGGCTTTGGCTTCTCTTCACGAGGATTGAATGTTCATGGGTCTGAATAAATAGCTTACTTGCTTTAGCCTATCGCCATCGCACGTTCTCTCTCTTTGTAAACTAAAGGTGTGTTTAGAATTATTTTTGTTGTATTAATGCTATTTAATCTCTCCTCAGACTAATATTATTCTGTTTGTCCTATGGGTACATTTGCCACTGTTCCACACCTTGTGTATTGCGCTGTCATGGTGTATTTGTTATACCACTCTTTTGGCTGCTTCATTTAACGTTCAACAAACAAGAGCAAACTTGAATTCCTCGAATAGTCTATTAGTATAACAAATGCTCAAATTTCCAACAAGCTATTCTAGCCTAGCAGGAGCTAAGGAGGAGAGGGGCAGCGCAGAGCAGGTGCATAAATGAGCAAGAAAACAGTGAACTGTCCAACAATCTTGAACAGGATTATCTAAACTGAACAAACATATATAAACGCAACATGTAAAGTGTTGGTCCCATGTTTGAGCTGAAATAAAAGAACCCAGAAATTGTCCATATGCATAAAAAGCTTATTTCAGGTGTTCCTTGTGATGGGGACAATGAAAGGCCACTCTAAAGTGTGCCATTTTGTCACACACCACAATGCCAAAGATGTCTGAAGTTGTGAGGGAGCGTGCAATTGGCATGCTGACTGCAAGAATGTCCACCAGAGCTGTTGCCAGATAACTGGATGTTAACTTCTCTTCAAAAAACCGCCTCCAACATAATTTAAAAGAATCTGGCAGTACGTTCAACGAGCAACACAACCTCAGACCACGTGCAACCACGCCAGCCCAGGACCGCCACATGCGGATTCTTCACCTGCGGGACTGTCTGAGACCAGCCACCCAGACAGCTGATGAAACTGTGGGTTTTCACAATCAAAGACTTTCTGCACAAACTGTCAGAAACCATCTCAGGGAAGTTCATCTGCATGATCTTTGTCCTCACCAGGGTCTTGATCTGACTTTAGTTCGGCATCGTAACCCAATGTTCACCTTCGATGACCACTGGCACGCTGGAGAACCGTGCTCTTCGCAGATTAATCCCAGTTTCAACTGTGCCAGGCAGATGGCAGACAACGTGTATGGCGTTGTGTGGGCCAGCGGTTGGCTGATGCCAATGGTGCGAACAGATTGCCCCATGGTGGCGGTGGGGTTATGGTATGGGCAGGAATAAGCTACGGCCAACGAAGACATCTATTTTATCGATGGCAATTTGAATGCAGAGATACCGTGACAAGATACTGAGGACCATTGTCGTGTCATTCATCTACCGCCACTACCCCATGTTTCAGCATGATAATGCTCGACCCCATGTCACAAAGATCTGTACATAATTCCTGGAAGCTGAAAATGTCCCAGTTCTTCCATGGCCTGCATACTCACCAGACATGTCACAAATTGAGCATGTTTGGGATGCTCTGGATTGATGTGTGCGACAGTTTGTTCTAGTTCGAGCCATTAAAGAGGAGTGGGACAACATTCCACAGGCCACAATCAACAGCCTGATCAACTCCATGTGAAAACCCTCCCTAACCCGGACGACGCTGAGCCAATTGTGTGTCGCCCCATGAGCCTCCCGGTCGCGGCCGGCTGCGGCAGAGCTCCAGTACGCCACTGCCAGTGTCCTCACTCACTGAGAACACATCACCTCCACTCTGCACCACCTTCACTGGCTCCCAGTCAAATTCCACGTCACCTATAATATCCTACTCCTCACCCTCCATGGCCTTACCCCCTCATACCACTCAGACATCCTCCACATACACGCACACACCCTCCCGCTGTCTCTACTCCGACTCTGAATTACTAACCATCTCAAAAACAAGACTCTGCATTTAGCACCCCTGCCCCCAAACTCTTGAACTCTCTCCCCCCAGTCACCCACAACTCTGACTCTATAGCTACTTTCAAAAACAGACTCAAATACCACTGGTACCGTCTGGCTTTCCCCTCAGCTTAGCCTTACTCAGCTCTAGTTATTTAAAAAGAAATAAAAGCTAATTAGCTTAACTACAGTGCATTTGGGAAGTATTCAGAAACCCTTACCTTTTCCATATTTTGTGATGTTACAGCCTTATTCAAAACCAGGTTAAGTAAAAAAAAATAAAAAAAATACTCAATCTACACAAATACCTTATTTACATAAGTATTCAGACCCTTTGCTATGAGACTCGAATTTGAGCTCAGGTGCATCCTGTTTCCATTGACCATCCTGGAGATGTTTCTACAACTTGATTGGAGTCCACCTGTGGTAAATTCAATTGATTGGACGTGATTTGGAAAGGCACATCTGTCTATATGAAGTCCCACAGTGCATGTCAGAGCAAAAACCAAGCCATGAGGTTGAAGGAATTGTCCGTAGAGCTACGAGACAGGATTGTGTCGAGGCACAGATCTGTGGAAGGGTACCAATCAATTTCTGCAGCATTGAAGGTCCCCAAGAACACACTGGCCATCATTCTTAAATGGAAGAAGTTTGGAACCACCAATACTCATCCGAGAATTGGCTGCCCAGAGAAGAGCCTTGGTCAGGGAGGTGACAAAGAACCCGATGGTCACTCTGACAGTGCTCTAGAGTTCCTCTGTGGAGAAGGGAGAACCTTCAAGAAGGACAACCATCTATGTAGTATTACACCAATCAGGCCTTTAGAGTGGCCAGATGGAAGCCAATCCTCAGTAAAAAGGCACATGGCAGCCCGCTTCCAGTTTGTCAAAATGCACCTAAAAACTCAGACCATGATAAAAAACATGATCTGGTCTGATGTAACCAATACTGAACTCTTTGGCCTGAATGCCAAGCGTCACGTCTGGAGGAAACCTGGCACCATCCCTACAATGAAGCATGGCGGTGGCAGCATCATGCTGTGGGGATGGTTTTCAGCGGCAGGGACTGGGAGACTAGTCAGGATTGAGGCAAAGATGAACAGAGCAAAGTACAGAGAGATCCTTGATAAAAACCTGCTCCAGAGTGCTCAGGACCTCAGACTGGGGCGAAGATTCACCTTCCACAACAGGACAACAACCCTAAGCACACAGCCAAGAAAATGCAGTAGTGGCTTCGGGACAAGTCTCTGAATGACCTTGAGTGTCTCAGCCAGAGCCCGAACATCATTGGAGAGACCTGAAAATAGATTTGCAGCAACGCTCCTCATCCAACCTGACAGAACTTGAGAGGATCTGCAGAGAAGAAATTGGAGAAACTCCCCAAATACAGGTGTGCCAAGCGTGTAGCTTCATACCAAAAAAGACTTGAGGCTGTAATCACTGCCAAACATGCTTCAACAAACCTGTTTATGCTTTGTCATTATGGAGTAGTGTGTGTAGATTGATTAGGGGAAAAAAACATTTAATACATTTTAGAATAAGGCTGTAACGTAATAAAATGTGGATTTTTTGTTATTCTTGTTTTTTTACTCTTGCTGTACAGTGTTTTTTTAAAATACCATGTATTATCATCATCATCTCCCCAGCCCCAATTCCCCTAACCTAGGGCAATTGAGGTGTGTTGGTCTGACTTTGGGTTGTTTACAAGGCCTCACTCCTGGCCCAGCTTGCGAAACTAGTTGCTCAGTCATAAAAGCTGACAGTGAGTTCCCGAAGAGCACTGAAGAAAGCACAAAAAATGGTCCTCGCCGATTTGGGTGGAAAAAAGGGTGAAGAGGTAGGTAACCCCTGGTCCACACACCTCGAGGCACAATCCATTCTCCAGTGGTGAAGAGCCGTGCCAGCTAGCACACAATAGTGCCAACAGTCAGAGAGGCGGCACAGGGCATTGGGGAATATCATGTCACCTGGGTTTACCTTTCTACATACACATTAAGGGCCATACTCTGACTTAAAAACCCAACTTGTTTTTACACCTGTGCATGTCTCCCTTTGACATCAATGAACGTGAAAGTCTGAATTGTGCACGCTTACTGTATTTCTACTAGGAATCAGGTCAATACAGTACAACCCGTACACTTTGAGGGCCCACATCTGTCTATCAATCAGTAGAACACCAATGGCCGTTTCCCTATCAGGATGTGAAGTAGACTGACCGTCCAACCACGCACTGTAGGGTCAGCCAGGAGGGAGAAAATAAACATGGTGATTCCACACAGGCAGTGCAGCCACGTGGCGACAAACGAGTGAAACAGAAGGAGAGTTATGATTGTTATTAATAGACAAAAAAAGGCTCCCGCCCACTCTTCATTACTTTACTCTCCAAACTAGAGCTAGGCACATGTGGTACCCAGCTGAGGGTGGTGTATGGACTGTGTGTTTTCTCTTATTGCTCCAATTTTAAATGAATTCATAAAAATAGTCACCCAACTAAGGCCGTCTCTGCTCTCCAGCTGAAGAGTTACGAGACGAGATGAGACAGAGGGCGAGAGACAACCAGACGGACAATACTACTATTATATAGTGTTGACATGACCATGCATCGTGGCACTTCTGCCTCTCGACTTTTACTTTCTACATTCTGTTGCTCTGTTCCACGACGACGACTGGAGATAAACTGCCCACTTCACTAGTAGGGCATTAGTGTACCAACGTGATCCAGACACAGAGAATCCTAACAATGCTTCAGATCCATTCAAACTCCATGATGAAAATGATAAAGAAGCGGAGCTAAGGAGGACGAGGAGAAGGATATAATATGTCAACCAATATGATATAGTTAATGCTTCAAATCCAGTCTTCGTGTTAATTATTAAAGGCGCAGAGAAGAGGAAGATGAGGAGTAGAGAGGGAACCGAATACAGTGTGGCCAATAATGACCCACTCTGGATGGTTTCTGACTTAAGTCAAGATTTGTTTCTTCCACAGCTCAGCACAACATGCTATTAAATAATATTTCCACGTGGGTTTAATGAGAAAAAGGGAGGAATTGGAAAATGCCCTTGGGCTCCCCAACTTCTCTCTTTCACTCTCCCTCACTCTCTTCCTCTACTACAGGAGGAGGATCATGTTTTATTTAAACACTCAGTTGTTTTCATCGCTTCTAAAAATGCTGATTTGTGAAATCTATTACATATCAGCTTCATCTTTTGAAACGAAAAACTAATCAGCAATATCTCACAACTTGAATATTTACGCCTGTGGCTTCACAAGAGTAAACAAGTATTCATAACACTTGACTTCCATATGTTCTGTTACAGCCTGAATTCAAAATGTATTCAATAGATGTATTTTCTTCACCCATCTACACACAATTCCCCATAACGACAAAGTGAAAACATGTTTTTAGAAATACAGAAATATCTCACTTACATAAGTATTCACACCCCTGAGTCAATACATGATAGCATCACCTTGGCAGTGATTACTGGGTAAGTCTAAAAGCATTGCACACCTGGATTGTACAATATTTGCAAATGTTTCCTTTAAAAATTCTTCAAGCTCTGTCAAGTTGGTTATTGATCATTGCTACACAGCCATTTTCAAGTCTTGCCATAGATTTAAGCTGACATACAGTACCAGTCAAAAGTTTGGAGGGCTTTTCTTTATTTTTACTATTCTCTACATTGTAGAATAATAGTGAAGACATCAAAGCTATGAAATAACACATATGGAATCATGTAGTGACCAAAAAAAAGTGTTAAACAAATCAAAATATATTTCATATTTAGATACTTCAAAGGAGCCACCCATTGCCTTGAAGACAGCTTTGCACACACTTGGCATACAGCCACCACCATACATCAAAAATATGAAGACTGGTATTCAGTGATGCGTTGTGTTGGATTTGCCCCAAACATAACACTGTGTGGGGGTGTGGGGGGGGGGGGGGGGGGGGGCTGATCCTAAATTATAAAGTAATCCTTCTAACCCCCCCCCCCCTTAAAAGAGTTAGATGCACTATTGTAAAGTGGTTGTTCCACTGGATATCATAAGGTGAATGCACCAATTTGTAAGTCACTCTGGATAAGAGCGTCTGCTAAATGACTTAAATGTAAAATGAGCACTCCTTTTTGGTCTTGAGGACAGGTTGGAGCTCTGTTAGCATCATGCTATCTGGCAGTGAAAAGTGGAATGGAGCTCTGTTAGCATCATGCTATCTGGCAGTGAAAAGCAGAATGGAGCTCTGTTAGCATCATGCTATCTGGCAGTGAAAAGCAGAATGGAGCTCTGTTAGCATCATGCTAACACTTAACTTAACTTGCACTTAACCCTAATTGGTCCTGTAAGTCGCTCTGGAGAAGAGCGTCTGCAAAATGATTAAAATGTAAAATGTAATGCTATCTGGCAGTGAAAAGCAGAATGGAGCTCTCTTAGCAAGGACACAGACATTCCTGAGCATGTCCATCACAGAGCTGACAGCAGAATGGAGCCTACAGGCTATTTCCCCCAGTGGAGAGCAAAAACGGGACTATTTGCATCCCAAATGGTACGCTATTCCCTATATAGTGCACTGTAGGGAATATGGTGCCATTTGGGACGCATCCAGACAGTCAAACAGAGCTGGAGGACAGAGAGGCTGAGGCTTTTAGCTGCCCAATTAACCTTGCCAATAACACTGAGCAGAGCTGTCACAAGAGAGGAGACCAGGTCTCTCCTTCTCTCCCTTCCTCCGTCAGACAATCCAAACATCCGCTCCCCTTATAAACAAATCCTTCCCCCGTCCTCCTTCCCACGTTTGCTCACTCGTTCCCTACATACATCCCTCTCTCCTCCAGGGCTCCTGCCTCGTGAGTGGCTCCAGACCCCCACGGTCCGTCAGGACCACCGGACGTCCACCGACACGGGTCTGCGGAGAGGGCAAACTTCTTCCAGGTCAGAGGTCAGGGGTACATTGGGTAGTGTCTCTGGAGTGAGAGGGTCAGGACCGAGACGAGGGGCTCCGGGGCTTTGACAACCGTTTTTATTCACGTGTTCTTTATTTAACCAGGGAAGTCACATTGAGACTGACATCTCTTTCGAGTGAGCCCTGGCCGAGAAAGCGGCATACAGAATTGATTTGTGGATCCAGTGTGGTCTGTTTCATGTGGTTTCATCAACATTGATACAATACAACATGATGTATCTACAGGGATGTTAATAAGGCAGAGGTGCCACAGATTCAGACAAAAAACAAATGTCTCACTCATTAAAACAGCTCTAAGCCTAATTCACTAACTACTTCCATCTTTCCTCTCCATCCCTCTCATCTCAGCTCTAACAGGGGACTTGGAGAGAAGAGGAAAGAAGAGGTGGGGTGACCGCTCTCAGAACAGAAGGATTTAATGATCCACTCAGGATGAGAGCATTAGTGTTAGAGCCAGACCTAGTTAGTGGCACTTGTGATGAGCACAACTAAAGTACCACGGACAACCAGTCAGAGATAGAGAGACTGATAAGAGGACGTGAGCCAGACACATAGCAAGTCAGACACATGGAGAGAGAGAGGAGGGGGATTATCATGTGTCTGTGTGTGTCTGTGTGTAAGAATATAATGGTATGTTCTCTATTAAATCAATCCACACGGTGAGTCAAGATAAAAATGTAGGATTGTTTGATTTAATTCCATCAATTCACATGAAGTGTACCAGTTTCTTGAATTATTATTTGTATAATTATAGAATGTGTCACATGAACAATATGCATCCACTAGGAGCAGTGGTATGGTTGAGTCTCGACAGTCAACACAGCAAAACAAAAAAGCAACAGCATGGTGTCTCAATAGTCAATCTATACAATCACTCACTGTGATATAGCTTCAGACTGATAACACTCAATGAAAATAATAAAGAGCAGTGGATTGGTTTCCCAAACAATCAGCATTATAACACTCAAATACAACAGTAGCCTTCTCAAAACCACATACAGTACTCAGCAAGGTGAAACAAAGTATTTCTCACACTGACCTTCAATAACTAAATACCAGAATAATTCAATACAAGTTGGGTGAAATAATCAAATATTTAATTATATAATTATAAAATAATAATTAAAGAAACTGGTACACTTCATGTGAATTGATGGAATTAAATCAAACAATCCTAAATGTTTATCTGGACTCACCGTGTGGATTGACCTTGTGGATAATCAACCTTTGATTATCAGATAACCTGCAACTAGGTCACGAATGAAATTGTCAAAAGAAAAGTTGGGTTCAATTCAGTCGCGTTTAACTAAATAAACCAGCGACTCGAGCACTAAACTGTCTTCAATGACAATGTCTTTCCGCTCTCTTCATGGAACTCTTTTATCCCACGAGAGAGAGAATAACGTTCTTTCTTTTAGAGTCACCGAGAAACAATCACAAGTTCACTTCTCTCATATCCGTGATCTTAAGCTAGAATGAGTTCGTAATCTGCTTCTATAGTCAGAGCTAGCGATGTGCTCCAGCTCATGAATTTCCAGAATAGCGGTATTTGCGTAAACTATGCTGTCTGCTACGGTGGCTACTTGTTATTGCTGCATTTGAGCCATTTAGCAGACGTATCCAGAGGCATTTAGCCACTTATCCAGAGGCATTTAGCCACTTATCCAGAGGAATTTAGCCACTTATCCAGAGGAATTTAGCCACTTATCCAGAGCGACTTACAGTTAAGTGACTTCATCTTAAAATTGATAGCTAGGTGGTGCAACCACATATCACAGACATAGAAAGTAAACTGTTCCTCAATAATGTAGCTGTCAGTAGAGTCAGACCTAGAAGGGGGGTGGGGGGTCAAGTGCAAGTGCAGGTTGTGTTTATTTTATTTGTATTTTTGGGGGTGGGTCGAGGTGACGAGGAGGATTATTTAAGATATTGTTTGAAGAGGTAGGGCTTCAGATGTTTTTGGAAGACGGGCAGGGACTCTGCTGTCCTAGCTTCAGGGGGAAGATGGTTCCACAATTGGGGTGCCAGGACAGAGAACAGCTTGTACTTGGCTGAGTGGGAGCTGCCCTCCCTTAGGGGTGGGAGGGCCAAGAGGCCTGAGGTGGCAGATTGGAGTACTTGGATTGGGGTGTAGGGTTTGAGCATAGCTGAAGGTAGGGAGGGGCAGTCCCTCTTGCTGTTCCGTAGGTAAGCACCGTGGTCTTGTTGTGGATGCGGGCTTCAGCTAGTGGAGTGTGCGGAGGAGCGGGGTGACATGAGAGAACTTGGGAAAGTTGAAAACCAGGCATGCTGCTGCGTTCTGGACCCGACAGCGAGTTGCAGTAGGCCAGACTGGAGAGGACAAGTTCCTGGATTAGAACCTGGATTAGAACCTGTGGCACTTCCTGTGTGAGGTAGTGTCATACTCTACAGATGTTGTAGAGCATGAACCTACAGGAGAGGGTCACTGCTTTAATGTCTGCAGAGAACGACACAGTGTTGTCCAGGGTCACGCCAAGGTTCTTTGAACTCTGGGAGGGTGACACTGGAGTTGTCAACCGTGATGGAGGTCTTTGAGTAGATAGGCCTTCCCCGAGAGGAAGAGCAATTCCATCTTGTCGAGGTTTAGCTTGAAGTGGTAGGCCGACATCCAAGTTGAGATATCTGCCAGATATCTGCAGGTGCGGCCTGCCTGGTAGGATGCAATCCAAGAGTGTGCATAGCCTGAGACGCCCAGCCCTGAGAGGGTGGAGAGGAGGATCTGATGGTTCACGGTGTTAAAGGCAGCAGATAGATCTAGGAGGATGAGAACAGAGGAGAGAGAGTAAGCTTTGTCAGTGCGGAGAACCTCCGTGACACAGAGAAGAGCAGTCTCGGTTGAGTGACCCGTCTTGACGCCTGACTGGTTAGGGTCAAGAAGATCGTTCTGAGAAAGATAACGAGAAAGTTGATCAGAGACGGCACGCTCAAGTGTTTTGGAAATAAAATAAATTAAAGTCAGAGGGGACGCAGCCAGTGGTCAGGGAGGAGTTGATGAGGGAAGTGAGGAATGGGAGAAGGTCTCCAGAGATAATCTGGAGAAGAGAGGAGGGGATGGGGTTGAGCGGGCAAGTTGTCGGGTGACCAGACCTCACTAGTCGCAGCATGTCATCTGGAGTGGGGAGAAAGAAGTCAAGGCGTAGGGTAGTTCTGTGTGAGTGAGACCAGTGGACTCAATAGGCTGAGTGAATGAGTAGCGGATGTCGTCAACATTTTTTCCAAAGTGGTTGACAAAGTCATCCGCAGAGAGGGAGGAGGGAAGGGGTGGATGATTAAGGAGGGAGGAGAAGGTGGAAAATCGTTTCCTAGGGTTAGGCAGAAGCTTGAAATTTAGTGTGATAGAAAGTGGCTTTAGCAGCTGATAGAGGAAGAGAAGGCGGAGAGAAGGGAGTGAAAGGATGATAGGTCCTTTAAAAGTTTAGTTTTCCTCCATTTTCGCTCAGGTGCCCACAGCTCTGTTCTGTAGGCTCGCAATGAGTCACTCAGCCACGGAGCAGGAGTGGAAAGCCGATCTGGCCTGGAAGAAAGGAGACAGTGAGAGTCATAGGATGTGGAAAGGGAGGAGAGTAGGGTCAAAGAGGCAGAATCAGAAGACAGAAAGGAGAAGGATTTAGCAGAAGGGAGAGATTATAGGATAGAAGAGGAGAAGGGGCGAAGATTGTGACAGTGGGTGACCATCTGGATAGGGGCTGAGTGGTTAGGGTTGGGGGAAAGGGAGACCGAAAAGGAAACTATGTAGTGATCAGAGACCAGGAGGGGTGTTGCAGTGAGATTAGTAGGCGAGCAGCCTCTTGGTAAAGATGAGGTCAAGCGTATTGCCTGCCTTGTGAGTTGGAAGGGATTGGGAAAGGGTGAGGTCAAAAGCGGGAAGGAGGAGAAAGAGAATTGGAAAGAAATGAATCGAAGGCAGACGTCGGGAAGTTGAAGTCGCCAAGTACGAAGAGCGGTGAGCCATCATCAGGAAATTAGCTTATCAAGGTGTCAAGCTCATTGAGGAATTCTCCAGGGGTACCTGGTGGGCGATAGATGACAATGTTAAGCTTGAGTGGACAAGTGACAGTATGGAATTTAAATGAAAAAAATCTCCTGTGCCACCACCACGATGACCAGATGCTCTCAGACTATGAGAGAAAACATAGTCAGATGAAGAGCAGCTGGAGTAGCAGTGCTCGTCAGGGCCAAAAAGTCAAGGGACTGTAGGGTAGCATCGGCTGAAATGAACTCAGCGTTCTTGATCGCAGTTCCAAACGCTGCCAGAGACCTGGAATTCTACATGGGCTGTGCATGCAGGCTACACTAAATTAGAAGGGTTGCAGCCAAGGGTTGGGGAGCGTCTGTAAAGCCTACAGGGAGAGGTGCAAACAGGTAAAGAAAACACACACAGTTGACAAAGCAACAAAATAGCAAAATTAGTTCAACTGTAAATAACTAGGTAAGATACTCAAGTGAGAGAGTGGTGTGAAGCCCTCCTCTCTTTCCTTCCTCGAACAACTCGGCAGAACAGTCTTTGTTTCGGTGAGTCTTAGTTTTGCGACAAACCGTCACTGACACGACCGCCGATAAACAGCTGCCGCTGAGAAACCAGGGGAGACTGAAGAGCTAACACTAATTGCCTAGCAGAGGTGGCGAGCACACCTTCCTGTACTAATTGCTCTATATTCAACAGGCAGTTTATTTCTGTCTTTTCTTCCGCATCGTGTAGAATGTGGTTGTTAGTCCTGCCTCTTCTGAATAACAAGGAGGTTAATTGAACCTTAGAACATCTTTGGTCTGTTTACTGATTGACTGGGTCAGCGGAGAGACAGTGATCTTGACCAATGTCATGACTTGCCCTCTTGGGTGAGGATCATAGGTGGCAGATCAGCCCCCCTTCTCTCTCTCTCGCGCACTAGAGTTTTATGACTTAACCGGGTCGTAAATACATTTACATTTAAGTCATTTAGCAGACGCTCTTATCCAGAGCGACTTACAAATTGGTGCATTCACCTTATGATATCCAGTGGAACAACCACTTTACAATAGTGCATCTAACTCTTTTAAGGGGGGGGGGGGTTAGAAGGATTACTTTATCCTATCCTAGGTATTCCTTAAAGAGGTGGGGTTTCAGGTGTCTCCGGAAGGTGGTGATTGACTCCGCTGACCTGGCGTCGTGAGGGAGTTTGTTCCACCATTGGGGTGCCAGAGCAGCGAACAGTTTTGACTGGGCTGAGCGGGAACTGTACTTCCTCAGAGGTAGGGAGGCGAGCAGGCCAGAGGTGGATGAACGCAGTGCCCTTGTTTGGGTGTAGGGCCTGATCAGAGCCTGAAGGTACGGAGGTGCCGTTCCCCTCACAGCTCCGTAGGCAAGCACCATGGTCTTGTAGCGGATGCGAGCTTCAACTGGAAGCCAGTGGAGAGAGCGGAGGAGCGGGGTGACGTGAGAGAACTTGGGAAAGTTGAACACCAGACGGGCTGCGGCGTTCTGGATGAGTTGTAGGGGTTTAATGGCACAGGCAGGGAGCCCAGCCAACAGCGAGTTGCAGTAATCCAGACGGGAGATGACAAGTGCCTGGATTAGGACCTGCGCCGCTTCCTGCGTGAGGCAGGGTCGTACTCTGCGAATGTTGTAGAGCATGAACCTACAGGAACGGGTCACCGCCTTGATGTTAGTTGAGAACGACAGGGTGTTGTCCAGGATCACGCCAAGGTTCTCTGGGAGGAGGACACAATGGAGTTGTCAACCGTGATGGCGAGATCATGGAACGGGCAGTCCTTCCCCGGGAGGAAGAGCAGCTCCGTCTTGCCGAGGTTCAGCTTGAGGTGGTGATCCGTCATCCACACTGATATGTCTGCCAGACATGCAGAGATGCGATTCACCACCTGGTTATCAGAGGGGGGAAAGGAGAAGATTAATTGTGTGTCGTCTGCATAGCAATGATAGGAGAGACCATGTGAGGATATGACAGAGCCAAGTGACTTGGTGTATAGCGAGAATAGGAGAGGGCCTAGAACAGAGCCCTGGGGGACACCAGTGGTGAGAGCACGTGGTGCGGAGACAGATTCTCGCCACGCCACCTGGTAGGAGCGACCTGTCAGGTAGGACGCAATCCAAGCGTGGGCCGCGCCGGAGATGCCCAGCTCGGAGAGGGTGGAGAGGAGGATCTGATGGTTCACAGTATCAAAGGCAGCCGATAGGTCTAGAAGGATGAGAGCAGAGGAGAGAGAGTTAGCTTTAGCAGTGCGGAGCGCCTCCGTGACACAGAGAAGAGCAGTCTCAGTTGAATGACTAGTCTTGAAACATGACTGATTTGGATCAAGAAGGTCATTCTGAGAGAGATAGCAGGAGAGCTGGCCAAGGACGGCACGTTCAAGAGTTTTGGAGAGAAAAGAAAGAAGGGATACTGGTCTGTAGTTGTTGACATCGGAGGGATCGAGTGTAGGTTTTTTCAGAAGGGGTGCAACTCTCGCTCTCTTGAAGACGGAAGGGACGTAGCCAGCGGTCAAGGATGAGTTGATGAGCGAGGTGAGGTAAGGGAGAAGGTCTCCGGAAATGGTCTGGAGAAGAGAGGAGGGGATAGGGTCAAGCGGGCAGGTTGTTGGGCGGCCGGCCGTCACAAGACGCGAGATTTCATCTGGAGAGAGAGGGGAGAAAGAGGACAAAGCACAGGGTAGGGCAGTGTGAGCAGAACCAGCGGTGTCGTTTGACTTAGCAAACGAGGATCGGATGTCGTCGACCTTCTTTTCAAAATGGTTGACGAAGTCATCAGCAGAGAGGGAGGAGGGGGGAGGAGGGGGAGGAGGATTCAGGAGGGAGGAGAAGGTGGCAAAGAGCTTCCTAGGGTTAGAGGCAGATGCTTGGAATTTAGAGTGGTAGAAATTGGCTTTAGCAGCAGAGACAGAAGAGGAGAATGTAGAGAGGAGGGAGTGAAAGGATGCCAGGTCCGCAGGGAGGCGAGTTTTCCTCCATTTCCGCTCGGCTGCCCGGAGCCCTGTTCTGTGAGCTCGCAATGAGTCGTCGAGCCACGGAGCAGGAGGGGAGGACCGAGCCGGCCTGGAGGATAGGGGACATAATACCTTGCAGGAACTCCTCTCCCACTCTTCAGAAATGGAAGTTAAAAATCCCTTTGTTACCACAGAGAGAGACTTTGCAGTACTGTAACATCAAAAGTTTGGACATTTCTAACATAAATAATATGGTAAATGGTTCGTGGGGCTCAAAACAATTATGTCAAATAAGTTACTAATTTGTAATGGAACTAAGGACGGAAGAACATCAACTGTATCTCTGAATGTGTATATTTCCCAGTTATCAGATCTAAATCTAAATGTTGTGGCTCTTATACGATTAAAAATGAAACGATTTGTGAGAAGATGAAATGTGATTTTTAGCCTTCTAAATGAGATAATGGGTTTTCATATAGACATTTGATACAGTGCCTTGCAAAAGTATTCACCCCCCTTGGCATTTTTCCTATTTTGTTGCATTACAACCTGTAATTTAAATAGATTTTTATTTTTATTCCATGTAATGGACATACACAAAATAGTCCAAAATGGTGAAGTGAAATGTTTTTTTTTTTTTTTTTTTTTTTTTTTTACTTGTTTCAAATTCTAAAAAATAAAAAACGGAAAAGTGGTGCGTGCATATGTTTTCACCCTCTTTGCTATGAAGCCACTAAATAAGATCTGGTGCAACCAATTACCTTCAGAAGTCACATAATTAATTAAATAAAGTCCACCTGTGTGCAATCTAAGTGTCACATGATCTCAGTATATATACACCTGTTCTGAAAGCCCCCAGAGTTTGCAACACCACTAAGCAAGGGGCACCACCAAGAAAGCGGCACAATGAAGAACAAGGAGCTCTCCAAACAGGTCAGGGACAAAGTTGTGGAGAAGTACAGATCAGGGTTGGGTTATAAAAAAAGATCAGAAACTTTGAACATCCCACGGAGCACCATTAAATCCATTATAAAAAAAATGGAAAGAATATGGCACCACAACAAACCTGCCACGAAAGGGCCGCCCACCAAAACTCATGGACAATGCAAAGAGGTCATTAATCAGAGAGGCAACAAAGAGACCACATAACTCTGAAGGAGCTGCAAAGATCCACAGCGGAGATTGGAGAATCTGTTCATAAGACCACTTTAAGCCTTACACTCCACAGAGCTGGGCTTTACGAAAGAGTGGCCAGAAAATAATAAGCAAACATGTTTGTTGTTCGCCAAAAGGCGGAGACTTCCCAAACATATGGAAGAAGGTACTCTGGTCAGATGAGACTAAAATCGAGCTTTTTGGCCGTCAAGGACAAAGCTATGTCTGGCGCGAACCCAACACCTCTCATCACCCTGAGAACACCATCCCCACAGTGAAGCATGGTGGTGGCAGCATCATGTTTTGTGGATGTTTTTCATCGGCAGGGACTGGGAAACTGGTCAGAATTGAAGGAATGATGGATGGCGCTAAATACAGGGAGATTCTTCAGGGAAACCTGTTTCAGTCTTCCAGAGATTTGAGACTGGGACAGAGGTTCACCTTCCAGCAGGACAATGACCCTAAGTATACTGCTAAAGCAACACTCAAGTGGTTTAAAGGGAAACATTAAATGTCTTGGAATGGCCTAGTCAAAGCCCAGACCTCAATCCAATTGAGAATCTGTGGTATGATTTAAAGATTGCTGTACACCAGCGGAACCCTTCCAACTTGAAGGAGCTGGAGCAGTTTTGCCTTGAAGAATGGGCAAAAATCCCAGTGGCTGGATGTGCCAAGCTTATAGAGACATACCCCAAGAGACTTGCAGCTGTAATTGCTGAAAAAGGTCTCTACAAAGTATTGACTCAAGTCCTGTTTTTTTGTCTTATTCGTTGTTTGTTTCACAATAAAAAAAAATGTGCATCTTCAAAGTGGTAGGCATGTTGTGTAAATCAAATGATACACCCCCCCCCAAAAAATATATTTTAATTCCAGGTTGTAAGGCAACAAAATAGGAAAAATGCCAAGAGGGGTGAATACTTTCGCAAGCCACTGTAAGTCAGTAACCATGCCCATGTGAGCACAGACATTTTGGCAAAAGGAGGGAATGCACTTTTCCCGAGTGTTTAAAAGGACTCGCTGAAGAATTTACATTAGACCAAGTAGGCGGACGATAAGCAGGACGTCACGAATGGTTAGACAATAGAGACCAGAAAAACGTGGAGCGGTGGCTGCACGTTGAAATGGTAGGAATTTAAATCTCTAGAGATAAGACAGCGTGAAGCGGTGGCTACACGGCTGAGCAATGGTTTAAAACTAAAGACCAGTGTGACTGACAGCATGAGCTGAAAGATACGAAATGGTTAGAAACTCAAACTCTCTCTCAAAGAAGACTACACAGGAACATCAGTCTGCAGCTGTTTAAGTACTTTAGTCTAGTAAACTCGACCGAGAACCACTGGGTAGTATTTTGAAGAATCCATTCTAAAGAACACTTCCAGAATGAAGATTCACTCTAACAGACACTCCGAGATCAAGAAGCTATGACTACAAAGGACAAGGTGACCTCTGGTGGACAAAGCAGAGAATTACACAATCAGAGACTTTGTCAAATTACTCCCAGTAGATGGATCGAGTGATTTCACCAGAGGGAGACGACAAAGACATACAAGCATAAATATGTACATTGCATTTCTAAATCCGAATGAGTGGTTGATAGGGTGCTATATATCCATATTTACGTTGAGCGTATTATTCAACTGTATGTACGATAGTTGAATTCCTTGGTCCCTTTCCTTCTCCCGCCCCCACCCCACACCCCCCTTTTCATTGTGTAACAAGCAGTCATATCGGGTTAGTCCACTAGGGACTTTTCATTGCATCATGTTAGTAACCAATGTATAATCTATCCTGTGTGTGTGTTTATGTAATTCTGTGTGATTATTTAGTTAGTAAATAAATAAGCCAATTTGTGTATTGCTGATTCATCATGGAGACTACGGTTTGTGCAGATTTATAGGATATTACGACGTTCGGAATGAGACTGAAATAGGAGCAAATGATTGATGGATGACAGATAGTATATCAAGATATTCTGATATTTTTGAGTTCATTTGGGAAACAGTGACTCGTTAAATAAACTTCTCCAATGGTGCCCCAGATTACTACTTAACTAATTGTTATATGATTCATTTAATCATCGTAATAATTAAACATAGTTCATTGATTTGATCAAATAATCGTTATCGCATTAATCACGACACCAATCAACTATCCCTTACATGAGTGTAGTTCTGTGCGTGTGCGTGTAAATGTGTGTATGTGTTATTCCAGAGGGAATCTGTTATTATGGGTGCTGTCAGACTAGGACTTGTAAAGATGGAAGAGAATAGAAGGCCACAGTCTCTCCTAGCGACTTGGCACCATATCGCCTGGCTTTACTACCCAAACACACACTTTCAATAAACAGCACCAGTTAAAGCACAGCAAGACCACATACACTTGGCTGGGTGGGGAGAGAGAGAAGTGTGTGCGTGTATTTGTGTGAAGGTAGAGAGGAGTGTGTTGGCGCCTGGCTGCAGCATAAGCGTTTACCCTGTGGAGAGGGCAATTCTCCTATGTCTATGTCCATCAAACAGAGATTGTGACAAAGTGTATATGTGTGTGTGCATGCGCGTGAATGAGCCCGTGTTTAAAACGTGCCTGAGGTCAGAGAGAGGCCTAGGCTTTCAGCGGGAGGCATGTAACCCGTGTGCGCCCTAGTTTTCGACACGTCAGCATAAATGTGTAGATTAGCACACCACACACACCTCATTAAGACAGGGCCTGCAGCCTCCTCATCCTGACAACCAGAGACCGCCCCCAGCAGCTATCCTCTAACCCCCAAGGTGAGGCCAGGGCTCCTAAATAGTCCACTGGACTGCTCTACAAGGGAGGACATATAGCTACTGTGTACTAAATACAAAAACATTTTAAGTGACATGTTTTGTGTTGGCAATAGACAAAAAAAGACAGGAAATTCAAATGAGCAGCCCTACCCTAAATTTGATATATGCATGAAGTTTTAGAGCAAACTCAGCTTATTACCTGCTACTGGTTTTAATTATATCAACACCTTTCTTGAGTATTCAAATGGGAGTTCAAGGTCATAATGAATCTGTCTCTGTGATTCGAGTGTCACAGTTGACAAATTTGCAAATTATTTATCCTATTTATATGAAAGAACTGCTTAACGGATTGGGGTGACGTTTGGCGAACATTTCATCGCCACTATAATGAAGGGGTTAATGGTAATGTGAAACAAGTCATGTCTGTCTATAAGAGTTATGCTGTAGGCTACTAAAAATGTCAAGAGATAGTTACATACTGACGTTACATACTGTCATACAGCTATGACAATGTTTGTATTGGTAGTAGTAGGAGTTGGGGTTATGCCGGTTCATTGTTTAGCTAGCTACATATCTAAACAAAAGACTACACTTCGGCCAGATTATTACATGATCCATCAAATTAGCAGGTGTGTCTGGGGGTGATTACGGCCATCGATTGTATTTCATGAACATGTGTACATGTCTAGACAATAGGGACCCAGACAGTGAGGGATGGTTATAGCATTTCCTTCACATGACCCATCAATTTAGACAAGTGTGTCTGGGTAAGTGTCATCTAATAACAATAAAATATAAAACATTTTTATCTGGACACTTTGTTTTTGATATTGCTCCTATGCAAGTACTATCACTGTACCGTTTACACCTGTATACTGTGCATGTGACGAATAAAGATAGATTTGATTTGATAAAGCATGTGTTTACCACATGGCCTTACATGTGATTCCTTAAAGAGATGGGTGGGACTAAGGCTTAAGAGGCTGTGAACCATGCTGAATGGGTGTGGACAAATAAGAGCTCTCCAGTAGGTGTACCAAAACATTCAAGGGCCGTTTTCTCAAAAGAGGGGTTACAAGTTTATCAATTTTAAAAGCAAAATTACTTTCACAATGTTCCTCAACTGCAGTATATGATATACCATTTTCTAGTTCTGAGACTGTGTTTTTTTACGTTGGATAAAAGTAATTTCAAATGTTGCTACATAATACCAAATCGAGGCAGTCGGTCACGTTTGTTCAGTGTAATTCGGTGCAAGGGTCTTCAAATATTTTCTTGCCCAGGGACCCCCTCCCAAGCAAATTGGCGACCCCCATTATCAATCTGCTCTAGATTGGCTCAGTCACTGGTCCGCAAGTCGGTCGGTGTGGATTGCGAATGGCTCCAGAAACTTCAAGGTATTCTAGCTTGGCCCAGTCAAGCACCGTGATCGCCCCCGGGTTTCTTCCCTGTTAGCTAGTGATGGTGTTGAACAAGCTATAATAACCTTGGTATCTTGTGCAAATTCTTTCGGTGTACATACGTATAGATAGCACTGTAACAGTAAACAAAATGCAATTTGGGTTGTTAATTGGATTTGTCCTGACGTTCTTCTGTACTTTATATATATATATATTTTTTTACATTTTAATTATTTGTGTACTTGTTTGACATTTTACTGCTTTGTAAGGAGCTAGTAACAAGCATTTCGCTGCACCCGCTATACCACCTGCTAAACTGTGTACGCGACCAATAAACTATTATTTACCAAGAAATTATTTGATATTGAGATAAAAAGTTGTTTGTTTTTAAGGTCAGCAAAAATGAATGGTAACACTTCATTTGGATAGTTACTGATAGTCCATTGGTAGATGCTCTACAGACTATCTACTAACCCTACAACTTGCTTATCAACAGATAGATGGACTACAGATGGTCATACTACAGATCGACCACCCAAAACAAAGACTACCCAAAATAAAAGTCAAGTCAAGAAAGCTTACCAGCAGCAGTAAGCAAGTTGCACTTGCTGCACTGGTAACGTCTTTTTCAAATCCTATATATACTCCTATATATACTCCAGTGAGTGTAATTGGCTCCATTTAGTGTAATATTCTCAATATTGTTTTATTTAACTAGGCAAGTCAGTTAAAAACAAATTAGAATTTACAATAACGGCCTACCAAACCGTAACCCGGACGACGCTGGGCCAATTGAGTATTGAGAATGACATAAATATTAATTTCCAAAGTTTGCTGCTTCAGGGTCTTTAGAAATGTTGTCAGATGTTACTAAGGAATACTGAAGTATAATTGCAAGCCTTTCATAAGTGTCAAAGCCTTTCATAAGACCCTTCTTTTTCAAGACCTCTGCAATCCGCCCTGGCATGCTGTCAAATAACTTCTGTGCCACATCCTGACTGATGGCAGCCCATTCTTGCATAATCAATGCTTGGAGTTGTTCAGAATTTGTGAGTTTTTGTTTGTCCACACGCCTCTTGAGGATTGACCACAAGCTCTCAAGCTCTCTAAGGTCTGGGGAATGTCCTGGCCATGGACCCAAAATATCGATGTTTTGTTCCCCGAGCCTTATGGCAAGGTGCTCCATCATGCTGGAAAAGGCATTGTTCGTCACCAAACTGTTCCTGGACCTTAGAATTTGCTATCGGAGGATGTGTTGGTACCATTCTTTATTCATGGCTGTGTTCTTAGGCAAAATTGTGAGTGAGCCCACTCCCTTGGCTGAGAAGCAACCCCACACATGAATGGTCTCAGGATGCTTTACTGTTGGCATGACACAGGACTGATGGTAGCGCTCACCTTTTCTTCTCCGGACAAGCTTATTTTCAGATGACCCAAACAATCGGAAAGGGGATTCATCAGAGAAAATGACTTTACCCCAGTCCTCAGCAGTCCAATCCCTGTACGTTTTGCAGAATATCAGTCTGTCCCTGATGTTTTTCCTGGAGAGAAGTGGCTTCTTTGCTGCCCTTCTTGACACCAGGCGATCCTCCAAAAGTCTTTGCCTCACTGTGCGTGCAGATGCACTCACACCTGCCTGCTGCCATTCCTGAGCAAGCTCTGTACTGGGGGTGCCCCGATCCCGCAGCTGAATCAACTTTAGGAGACGGTCCCGGCGCTTGCTGGACTTTCTTGGGCGCCCTGAAGCCTTCTTCACAACAATTGAACCGCTCTCCTTGAAGTTCTTGATGATCCGATAAATGGTTGATTTAGATGCAATCTTACTGGCAGCAATATTCTTGCCTGTGAAGCCCTTTTTGTGCAAAGCAATGATGACGCACGTGTTTCCTTGCAGGTAACCATGGTTGACAGAGGAAGAACAATGATTCCAAGCACCACCCTCCTTTTGCAGCCTCCAGTCTGTTATTAGAACTCAATCAGCATGACAGAGTGACCTCCAGCCTTGTCCTCGTCAACACTCACACCTGTGTTAACGAGAGAATCACTGGCATGATGTCAGCTGGTCCTTTTGCGGCAGGGCTGAAATGCAGTGGAAATGTTTTTGGGGGATTCAGTTAATTTGCATGGCAAAGAGGGACTTTTCAATTAATTGCAATTCATCTGATCACTCTTCATAACATTCTGGAGTATATGCAAATTGCAATCATACAAACTGAGGCAGCAGATTTTGTGAAAATTAATATTAGTGTCATTCTCCAAACTTTTGGCCACGAATGTAGATGTCCTAACCGACTTGCCAAAACCACAGTTTGTCAACCTCTCTGGGATATTCGGGACGCTAGCGTCCCGCCTCAACAACAGCCAGTGAAATTGCAGGGCGCCAAATTCAAAACAGAAATCCCATAATTAAAGTTCCTCAAACATACAAGTATTTTACACCATTTTAAAGATACACTTGTTGTAAATCCAGCCACAGTGTCCAATTTCAAAAAGGCTTTACGACGAAAGCACACCAAACGATTATGTTAGGTCAGCACCTAGTCACAGAAAAACACAGCCATTTTTCCAGCCAAAGAGAGTCACAAAAAGCAGAAAGAGATAAAATGAATCACTAACCTTTGATGGTCTTCATCAGATGACACTCATAGGACTTCGTGTTACACAATACATGTATGTTCTGCTCGATTAAGTTCATATTTATATCCCAAAATCTTAGTTTACATTGGTGCGTTATGTTCAGTAATGTTTTGCCTCCAAAACATCCAGTGATTTTGCAGAGAGCCACATCAATTTACAGAAATACTCATCGTAAACATTGCTAAAAGATACAAACATCTCCTTAATGCAACCGCTGTGTCAGATTTTAAAAAACTTTTCGTAAAAAGCACACCATGCAATAACCTGAGTACGGCGCTCAGACACAAAAACAAGCCATACAGATACCCGCCATGTTGTTGAGTCCACAGAAGTCAGAAATAGCATTATAAATATTCACTTACCTTTGATGATCTTCATCAGAATGCACTCCCAGGAATCCCAGTTCCACAATAAAAGTTTGTTTTGTTCGATAAAGTCCATAATTGATGTCCAAATACCTCCTTTTTGTTTGCGCGTTTAGTACACAAATCCAAACTCAGGAGGCGCGGGCAAGTCCAGGCGAAAGTTCAGACGAAAAATCATATTACAGTTCGTAGAAACATGTCAAACGAAGTATAGAATCAATCTTTAGGATGTTTTTATCATAAATCTTCAATAATGTTTCAACCGGAGAATTCCTTTGTCTTTAGAAACGAAAAGGAACGCAGCTAACTCACGGGAGCGGCAATTACCAGTTAACGGAAACCCTGGCACACAGTCACACAACTCCCTGGAAAACAGTGGCAAATGTAACAAAGTAGCTAAATAAAAATGAATGAATGAGGCAGTTGCGCACACACACCAAACACCTGAAAGTACGCACACATCTGCCTGCCAAGACCAACGTGACCGCTTGCGCCACACTATTAGTGTGTTAGACACTGGAAACAGCCAAAGCAACTGTCTGTGTTTGTGTGTGTGAAAATGCAGCGATTCTCTTTCTCTCCGCTTGCAGGCTGCCATACACACTGGAGACAAATACTTCAACTCTTCTGAATGGTTTCTAGAGGATTTTCTCTCCATCTCAAGATCTGGTCGTTGTACATATTAGCCTGTTGTTTACGTAGCCAGATCAGTGAGTAGAGGTGGGGCTCGCCTAAACGGAGCCAGGCTCATCTTGGAAGAGCTAAATAGCTTAGAGGATTACTATAGACCCGGCAGTGGGGGTAGAAGTGTGGGGTGAGGTAGAAACAGTTTAAAGGAGTGTGTGTGCTGATATAGAACTCTAACAACAGAGAACTGAACAGTCAGCAGAGCGGGACATAGATAGAACAGGGAGAGGGAGGGGAGTGTGTGTGTGTGTGTATCATTATGTGTGAGTAAGAGCGAGAGAGTACTTTCAAGTACCCCACTCAGCAGTTATCCGCAACGAAACCTCTTTCTCTCCCTCTCCTCCTTGTCCTCCTCTCCACTCTCTCCCTCCCGGCTGTGGCGTCTGCTGGTCGGCCCAGCTATTATCACTGATATCATTATTCTGGTAATAATAACAGCATCTGCATCACAAATGGCACCCTTTTCCCTACATAGTGCACTACTTCTGACCAGGGCCCAGTAGGGCATTATGTAGGGTAAAGGGTGCCATTTGGGATGCACCCTGAGTCTTCCATAATGACAGTGTCTGACCACAGTGGAGCCAGCACACAAACTGACCTGGGTTCAGGGAAAGCTCAGTGTCTGGAGCTAAGCCAGAGGTTTCAACATACTGCACGATCAGACTCGGATTAGTTTGGTTCGGGCTCACACACACACAGGTTCATCTGAGCACACACGCATCCATAACAGCTTGTGAATACAATCGAAACGTTATTGTCAATGTCAATTGGAAATTAGTTTTTTTTTGTGCTTCATGTTATTCCCCAAACCGAACCAGTTGTAGCGGTTACGTGCCTCGCACACAGGCACAACGGCAGTAAATGGTAGTTGAGATTTTGATGACAGAAACCCTCCGGTTGCCGTCTCACTGCAGCCACATTTCCCCCGAGGATTGGAAGCAGCAACCCCCCTACTGGCCCAATTCTGTAACCTTGAGGCTACTGCCAACCACAAGAATGACTGATATAGGTCAGTGTGCCGTAGGATAGCGTTCATAGTGTACTGTAGGTTGCTGTGTTGTTTTCAGTACCTGCGTCGGGGTCCTGGTTGAAGCGTGCGTAGTGGGTCTGCTCCAGGCTGGGGATGCAGCGTTCTATGGGCACAAAGACATATGTCTCTGGGCACAGGAGGTCTGAAGGCTGGTACTGCCCCTAGAGAGAGGCGACAGAGAAAGTGGTTGTTACTTTACCATACATAACATTGCAGCAAAATTTTGGGGGTGGTCCCGACCGGGACTCAAACCCTGGTCCAGAAAATGTTAGCCTTAGCCGTTACGCCAAAAGATACAAACAAACATAATATTGCGGCAAATTTGGGGGGGTTGTCCCAACCGGGACTGGAACCAGGGTGCAGCAAATATCTACCCAACACCTTACTACAAGAGATCTGAACATCTTGATGAGGTTGCCACAATATTTCGAGTGTTAGACATACTTATAAACTGAGCTAGACAGAGATCATGGGGAAAGACAGATGTAGAGGAAAAGGCTGAAGAGAAAGAAAATCGGGAACAGGGGGAAAGAGGAGAGTGCAGCAGAACCTTGGCCCTTTGGCCTGTTATCAAAGGCCTTGAATTGATCACATGTCCCCAAACAAACACACAGATTACACTGTAAACAAGAAGGCGCCTCCAACAGGCATGCTGCACTGTCTCACAAACAGTCACATTATACACACACATGCTCCAACCAAACACACACGTATATTGATAAACACAACCAAGAGATTATGCAATAAAAAAGCAAGCGCCTCCACGAGGCCTTCTGCCACATCTCAAAACACGGACGCGCACACACGCGCGCACGTTCTCTCACACACACGTGCACGTTCTCTCTCTCTCTCTCACACACACACACGTTCTCTCACACACACACACACGTTCTCTCACACACACGTTCTCTCACACACACACGTTCTCTCACACACACGTTCTCTCTCACACACACACGTTCTCTCTCACACACACACACACACACACGTTCTCTCACACACACACACACACACACACACACACACACACACACACACACACACGTTCTCTCACACACACACACACACGTTCTCTCACACAGACACACTTTCTCTCACACAGACACACTTTCTCTCACACACACACGCGCGTTCTCTCTCGCGCCCGCGCGTTCACACACACGCTCACACACACGCACGTACGTTCACACACGCACGTACGTTCACACACGCACGTTCACACGCACGTTCACACACACACGTACGTTCACACACGTTCACACACACGTACGTTCACACGCACGTTCACACACACACACACACACGCACGTTCACACACACGCACGTGCACACACACACACACGCACGTTCACACACACGCACGTTCACACACACACGTTCACACACACACGTTCACCCACACACACACGTTCACACACACACACACGTTCACACACACACGTTCACACACACACGTTCACACACACACGTTCACACACACACGTTCACACACACACGTTCACACACACACGTTCACACACACACACGTTCACACACACACACACACACACACACCCACGTTCACACACGTACATACACACACACACACACGCACTCATACACACACGTACGTTCACACACACACACACACACACACACACACACACACACACACACACACACACACACGTTCACACACACACGTTCACACACACACGTTCACACACACACGTTCACACACACACGTTCACACACACGTTCACACACACGTTCACACACAGTGAGGTCACAGCCTCCATTTGTTGCCTAATAAATATAACCCTGGACACGTAACCCACGATGGGGACAAACAGGGTCACCAGGGCCAGCTGAAGGGGATGTGTTAGTGAGTTAACTTATCCTGGTGCCAACAGATGAATAGAGTGGTAGTGGCGTTGCAGTGGACACGCTACACACCCACTGACATTCTCTGACTGCCAACAGTCACAGACATTGTTACACTTCACCACAACTACTCTATGGGTTCCCTCATCATCGCTCAGCAAAAGCACACCAAAAGCACACATTCACATGTTTCTCTCACATGCACACACACACACACCTTCATCCCAACACTGGACCTCTTGAAAACATCCGTGGGCACGGATGAGTGAAGGGACATGAGGAGAGAGGGATGGGATGGAGTGAGGCGTACATGGAGTGAGTAAGCCACAGTTACACTCTGGTAGCACCAGAATACTTTCTAATCAGAGAGAGAGTGAACCAACGTGTAAGGACAGGCCTCTCTCTGTACTCTCCTATACCATGACAAGAAACAGGCACAGGACGACATGGAATTTTATGCAGGGCAATATAAAAAGTCCATGTCTATGTCCCAAATGACACCATATGTTTCCTATATAGTGGACTATATAGGGAATAGGGTGCCATTTGGAAAGCAGACCATACTAGACCATACTACGTCTGTGCCTTTAAAGATTTGTGTGATGAAAAAAAGTGAAGATGTAGAGAGGGCCTATATAACCACAAATAAGAGACAGGAGGCTCATAGCCCAGTCAGAGAACTCAGCACTTATCCAAAAAGGAAAAAGGGAGCAGGAGAAAAGGAGGAATAGAACACCAAAATATGAGAGGACACAGGTATTAGTGGTCTGGAGCGAGAGAGCTGGGAGAAGAGAGAAAGAGTAGAAGAGAGGTAGTAAAAGCAGTGGCAGGCAAACAGTGGCTATGAGCGAGAGAGAGAGAGGAGTCTGGCAACTATCTGTGAGTCTGTTCCCTTTCCTTATTGGACTGGAGTGTTGGCCTGAGCTCACCACCACAAGGTGTTTCTCTTCTCTTTCCTCACTCCCTCTTATCTAACCCTCACTCTTTTTCACTGTCACTCTTTCCCTCCATCCTCAGTGTCCTCTCTCTCCTCTCCAGCTTTTCTAGGTTGGCTTTAAGGCTCTCCCTTCTCAGTTCCACAATTACTTCTACAGAGTTTACCTGGCCAGCAGATATGCTAGGGATGCATTGGTGTGACCATTATTTGCCTCATGCAGTGTGACATCTCATTCGCATTGAGTTGATCAGGCTGATGATTGTGGCCTGTGGAATGTTGTCCCACTCTTCAATGCCTGTGTGAAGTTGCTGGATATTGGCGGGACCTGGAACACGCTGTCGTACACGTCGACTCAAAGCATCCCAAACATGCTCAATGGGTGACATGTCTGGTGAGTGTGCAGGCCATGGAAGAACTGGGACATTTTCAGCTTCTAGGAATTATGTACAGATCCTTGCGACATAGAGCTGTGCATTATCATGCTGAAACATAAGGTGATGGCGGGCGGATTAATGGCACGAAAATGAAGTCGGTTACGACGCCAAAAAAATCAAAAATGAACGTAGGCCTATTTAATGCAACCGCTGTGTCAGATTTACTTATTATACTTATTTTCCACCATCATTTGCAAATAAATTTATTAAAAATCCTACAATGTGATTTTCTGGATTTTTTTCTCTCATTTTGTCTGTCATAGTTGAAGTGTACCTATGATGAAAATTACAGGCCTCTCATCTTTTTAAGAGGTTGAACTTGCACAATTGGTGGCTGACTAAATACTTTTTTGCCCCACTGTAGGCAGAAATGCAAACAGGAAGTACCCGTGGTAAGGACTGGTCAACGCTGGACTGACCAATCTGAATCTTCAAGATTGTTTTGATCACGCGAAATGGGATATGTTCCAGATTGAGAATAACATTGACGTATACACTGGCATAGTGACTTAATCAGGAAATGTATAGGGGATGTTGTTCCCACTTCGACAATTAAAACCTATCCAAACCAAAAACCGTGGATAGATGGCAGCATTCACGCAAAACTGAAAATGCGAACAACTTCATTTAACCACAGCAAGGTTACTGGGAATATGATTCAGTACAAACAGTCCAGTTATGCCCTCCGTAAGGCAATCAAAAAGGCAAAACCTCAGTAGAGAGACAAAGTGGTGTCACAAATCAACTGCTCAGACACGAGATGCATGTAGCAGGGATTCCAGAGAATCGGATTATAAAGGGAAAACCAGCCATGTCGGCCACCAACGCTGGCCACCACATGCTACGTGGACTGCGAGTTCTCGTTCTCCGTGGCCGTCGTAAGAAAGACATTTAAGCGTGTTAATCCTTGTAAGGCTCCCGGCCCAGATGCCATCCCTAGCCGCGTCCTGAGAGCATGCGCAGACCAGCTGGCTGGAGTGTTTACGGACATTTTCAATCTCTCCCTATTCCAGTCTGTTGTCCCCAGTTGCTTCATGTACCCAAAAAAGTGAAGGTAACTGAACTAAATGACTACCGCTCCGCAGCACTCCTGTCATCATGAAGTGCTTTGAGAGGCTAGTTAAGGATCATATCACCTCCACCTTACCCGACACACTAGATCCACTGCAATTAGCATGTCACCCCAATAGACCCACGAATGAGGCAATCTACATCGCAATGCACACTGCCCGATCCCATCTGGACAAAAGGAACACCTATCTCAGAAAGCTGTTCATTGAATACAGCTCAGCCTTCAACAATAGAGTACCCTCCAAGCTCATCATTAAGCTCGGGACCTGTGTTTGAACCCCGCCCTGGGCAACTGGGTACTGGACTTCCTGACTGGCCGCCCCCAGGTGGTAAAGGTAGGCAACAACATTTCCACTTCACTGATCCTCAACACAGGGGATCCACAAGGGTGCGTACTCAGCCCCTTCCTGCACTCTCTATTCACCAATGACTATATGACCATGCATGTCTCCAACTCAATCATCAAGTTCAGGCAACACAACAGTGGGCCTGATTACCAACAATGACAAGACCACCTACAGGGAGGAGGTGAGGGCCCTGGCGAAGTGGTGCCAGGAAAATAACCTCTTCCTCAACAAAACAAAGGCGCTGATTGTGGATTTCAGGAGACAGCAGAAGGAGCACGGCCTCATCCACGTCGACGGGGGCGCAGTGAAGAAGATGAAAAGCTTCAAGTTCCTCTGCGTACACATCACTGACAATCTGAATTGGTCCACCCACACAGACAATGTGGTGAAGAAACTTCAACTTCAGGAGGCTGAAGAAATTCCGATTGACCCATAAGATCCACAAACTTATACAGATGCACAATTGAGAGCTTCCTGTCGGGCTGTATCACTGTCTGGTATGGCAACTGGACCGTCCGCAAGCATAGGGCTCTCCACACAGTGGTGCGGTCTACCCAAAGCGTCACTGGGGGCACACTGCCTGCCCTCCAGGACATCTACAGGACGGCCAAGAATATCATCAAGGACCTCAGCCACCACAAGCTACGGCCTGTTTACCCTGCTACCATCCAGAAGGCGAGGTCAGTACAGGTGCATCAAAGCTGGTACCGAGAGACTGAGAAACAGCTTTTATCTCAAGGCCATCGGACTGTTAAATAGTCACCACCAACCAGCCCCCGCCAGGTACCTTGCCCTGAACTTTAGTCATTGTCACTAGACGGCCACCACCCAGTTACTCTACCATGCACCTTAGAGGCTGCTGCCCCATGTACCTAGTCATGGAACACTGGTCAATTTAAATAATATACGGTTTACCTCACTTCATATGTATATACTGTATTCTAGTCAAGGCCAGTCCTACTAAGTATTGCTGTACACATACAACTCCAGATTTGTTTTTCAACAGGACAATAACCCAAAACACACCTCCAGGTTGTGTAAGGGCTTTTTGACCAAGAAGAGTGATGGAGTGCTGCATCAGATGACCTGGCCTCCACAATCACCCGACCTCAACCCAATTGAGATGGTTTGGAATGAGTTGGACCACAGAGTAAAGAAAAAGTAGCCAACAAGTGCTCAGCATATGTGGGAACTCCTTCAAGACTGTTGGAAAAGCATTCATCATGAAGCTGGTTGAGAGAATGCCAAGGGTGTGCAAAGCTGTCATCAATTAAAGGGTGCCTACTTTTTCCCACACATTTTGTTACATTACAGCCTTCTTCTAAAATTGATTAAATTGTTATTTTCAATCAATTCCAAACATCATTCCAACACAATACCCCATTATGACAAAGCAAAAAAAAAAACATAATATCACATTCACATAAGTATTCAGACCCTTTACTCAGTACTTTGTTTAAGCACCTTTGGCAGCGTTTACAGCCTTGAGACTTCTTGGGTAAGACACCACAAGCTTGGCACACCTGTATTTCGGGAGTTTCTCCCATTCTTCTCTGCAGATCCTCTCAAGCTCTGTTGGATGGGGAGCATCAATGCACAGATATTTTCATGTCTCTCCAGAGATGTCCGTTCAGGTTCAAGTCCAGGGTTTGGCTGGGCCACTCAAGGACATTGGGACTTGTCCGGACTGTGCGCTTAGGGTTGTTGTCCTGCTGGAAGGTGAACCTTCACCTCAGTCTGAGGTCCCGAGCAGGTTATCATCAAGGATCTCTCTGTACTTTGCTCTGATCATCTTTCCCTCGATCCTGACTAGTCTCCCTGTCCAAGCCACTGAAAAACACCCCCACAGCATGATGCTGCCACCACCACACTTCACCGTAGGGATGGTGCCAGGTTTCCTCCAGACGTGACGCTTGGCACTCAGGCCAAGGAGTTCAATCTTGGTTTCATCAGACCAGAGAATCTTGTTTATCATGGTCAGAGAGTCTTTCGGTGTCTTTTGGAAAAGTCCAAGCGGGCCGTCATGTGCCTTTTACTGAGAGGTGGTTTCCGTCTGGCCGCTCCACCATAAAGGCCTGATTGGTGGAGTGCTGCAGAGATGGTTCTCCATCCATTCTGTTTCCATTGATCATCCTTGAGTCAAGGTGTCTGAATACACTGTACACACACTCCAGATTCCAACATTGCTTGTCCTAATATTTATATATTTCTTAATTCCATTCTTTTACTTTTTAGATGTGTGTGTATTGTTATTACTGCACTGTCGGAGCTAGGAATACATTTCGCAACACCCACATGCTAAATTTGAGTATGGGACCAATAAAAATAAAATATAATTTAATTTGACAAGGAGGGACTGCTGGAATTTATCCAATAAGAAACACCAGTTCTCCATTACAAAGTGCTTTGCTACATTATGCCCAAATTAACACAACCCAGGTGTGTCTGAACTGACACTGGACACAGAGGGCTTAGTATGACCCAGACCCAGGCCAGCTCTGACCCAGGGTCACATTCACCTAGCCAATTGGATGTGTGTGTGTGTCACTCACAGCCAAAGACAAATAAACACCCTATCTGTCCCTCCCAATTCTAACACACACAGTTCACAATGACCTCCACTCTCATTCTGAGTCTCAGTCTTAAAAACACACACATTCACATTATCCACAGACAGACAGAACTGGGGGGTCCCTGCCATGCATTGCTGAATGACATGTAAACAGACTGGGTCACACTAACACACAGATCAACCTACACATCAGTGTTCAGGGTGAGAATGGTGAAGGCTGTTGGAGGTGGAAAGAGGGGTACGGCACCAATGAAAGACGAATGTAAACAAACTAAACGCCAAGTCGTTTTGTCTCTCACAAGGAAACACACACACAAATTGAAACACTCACCCCCACTCCCAGGATTTGCCCCACCCCTTCCGCCCCTGCACGGCTCTGCATCAGTGCTCCATGGACGACAGGTTAATGATGAGAAAATATTTTTACAGGATCTTATTTCGATTGAGCCCGACAGACTGAAGGCAGCGAGCAGCTTTACAGGTATCAAGACTCACATGGCCCTTTAATCTCCTCAACTCTCCAGGTCTTTATGGGCAGGGAGGTAGCACAGACAGCTACAGACATACAGGACCAGCCCCAGCCCATCTGGGGGAGTATGGCTGTATGTTATCCGTTAAAGACAGACATACAGCACCAACCCCAGCCACTGACATACAGTCCCAGCCTTCTCTATATTGCCCAAGAACTTTTATGGGCAGGAAAACAGTACAGACACAAACATATACTGCCCCAGTCCCAGCCACCTGAGCACCAGCCTGCTCTGCGTGAGTGAGTATGACTAGCCTTTATGTTATGGCCCCAACTCTTTCTGCCAGTAGTGCTGATTGGTTTTCTGGAATCCCCCTTCTCTCCCTAAAAAAGCCTTGCGTGTCTCAGAAAATTCAGACCAAGTGGTGCAGCCACTGTTTAGAAAAATACACCAGTCTGAGTTAAATGGCAAGGCAAACACGTCCAAACTCATGTCAGGCACACTAGACCCACTCCAATTTGTCTAACGCTCCAACAGATCCACGGAAGACGCCATTTCCATCGCTAGTCACATGACCGTAACACATCTGGACAATAGGAACACCTATGTGAGAATGCTGTTCATTGACAACAGTTCAACATTCAATACAATTGTTTCCTTCAAGCTCAGCACAAAGCTCAGAGCCCTGGGTCTGGACACCACCCTCTGCAACGATCCTGGACTTCCTGACAGGCAAACCACAGGCTGTGAGGATAGGCAACAACCCCTCCCCCACACTGACTCATAACACAGGGGGTCCCCCAAGGGTGTGTCACCAGTCCTCTGCTGTATTCCCTGTTCACCCACGACCGCATGGCTTTCCGCAACACCAACTCCAAGTTCTGACGACACCGCGGTTGTAGGCCTGATAAACTAATAATGACGCATCAGCCTTTAGGGAGGAGGTAAATGAACTGGCATTATGGCGTCATGAAAAGAATTTATCCTTCAAATGTCAGCAAAACAAAATAGTTGAATTTTGACTTCAGGAAGCAGAAGTCCCGATCCACATCAGAGGGACTGCAGTAGAGTCACAAGTTTTGACATTCCTTTGCATCCACATCACGAAGGACATGTCATGGACTGACAACACCACCATTCCTAAGACAGCTGAAGAAATTAGGCATGCCAACTCGAATCCTATCCAAATACTACCGCTGCACCATCGAGAGCGTCCTGACCGGTTGCATCACGGCCTGGTACGGGAATTTCTCCGTTCATGACCACAAGGCCATCCAGCATGTGGGAGAAGATAGCCATGTACATGACTGGGACTGTGCTCCCACCAATCCAGGACATCTACTCGAAACGGTGCCTGAAGAAGGCAAGCAGCATCATCAATGACCCCATACACCCCAGCCATGAACTGTTCTATCCCTTACCTTCGGGTAGACGGTATTGGAGCATGAGGTCTGATAGAAACTGTCTCTGAGCTGGTTGGTATCTACAAGCTATCAGACTGCTGCACACTTGGACTGGACTGACCACCTGCTCCGATTCTCCACACCTTAGAGCGCACTCAAGAACACAATACATACAAAGGTATCTGGACACCCCTTCAAATTAGTGCATTCGGCTACTTCAGCCACACTGACAGGTGTATAAAAAAATCGAGCACACAGCCATACAATCTCCGTAGACAAAAACTGTCAGTAGAATGGCCTTAATGAAGAGCTTAGTGACTTTCAACGTGGCACCGTCCTACGTAACCACCTTTCCAATAAGTCAGTTCGTCAAATTTCTGCACTGCTAGAGCTGCCTCGGTCAACTGTAAGTGGTGATATTGTGAAGTGGAAACGTCTAGGAGCAACAACATCTCAGCCGCGAAGTGGTAGGCCACACAAGCTCACAGAAAGGGACCCCCGAGCGTAAAAGAGCGTAAAAATGAGCGTAAAAATGATCTGTCCTAGGTTGGAACACTCACTACCGAGTTCCAAACTGCCTCTGGAAGCAACATCAGCACAATAACTAGTCGTCAGGAGCTTCATGAAATGGGTTTCCCTGGCCAAGCAGCGTTGGCTGGAGTGGTGTAAAGCCATTAGAGCAGTGGTAACGTGTTCTCTGGAGTGATGAATCCCGCTTCACTATCTGGGAGTCCGACAGACAAATCTGGGTTAGGCGGATGCCAGGAGGACACTACCAGCCCGAATGCATAGTAACAACTGTAAAGTTTGGTGGATGAGGAATAAGGATCTGGGGCAGTTTTCATGGTTCGGGCTAGGCCCCTTAGTTCCACTGAAGGGGAATCTTAACGCTACAGCATACACAATGACATTCTATACGATTCTGTGCTTCAGTTTGGGCAAAGCTTTCCTGTTTCAGCATGACAATGCCCCCGTGCACAAAGTGAGTTCCAAACTGAAATGGTTTGTTGAGATCAGTGTGGAAGAACTTGACTGGCCTGCACAGAGCTCTGACCTCAACCCCATCGTACACCTTTGGGATGAATTGGAACGCCGACTGTAAGCCAGGCTTAATCGCCCAACCTCAGTAATGCTTGTGTCTGAATGGAAGCAAGTTCTCGCAGTAATGTTTCAACATCTAGTGGAATGCCTTCCTATTCTCTGAAAAACATCCCCAAAGTATGATGCTGCAACCATGCTTCACCGTAGGGATGGTGCCAAGTTTCCTCCAGAAGTGACACTTGGCTTTCAGGCCAAAGAGTTCAATAGTTCAATCTCAAATCAAACCAAATTTTATTAGTCACATGCCAATTGTTTTATATTTTATTGAACCTTTATTAACTAGGCATTCCACGCTTCAAGATTGCTTCGATCACATGGACTGGGATATGTTCCGCATAGCGTCAGACAATAACATTGATGAATACGCTGATTCGGTGAGCGAGTTTATTAGCAAATGCATCGGTGATGTTGTACCCACAGCGTCTATTAAAACATTCCCCAACCAGAAACCGTGGATTGATGGCAGCATTTGTGCAAAACTGAAAGCGCGAACCACTGCTTTTAAATCAGGGCAAGGTGACAGGAAACATGACCGAATACAAACAGTGTAGCTATTCCCTCCGCAAGGCAATCAAACAAGCTAAGCGTCAGTATAGAGACAAAGTAGAGTTGCAATTCAACGGCTCAGACACGAGAGGTATTTTTTTATTAATTTTTTTATTTCACCTTTATTTAACCAGGTAGGCAAATTGAGAACACGTTCTCATTTACAATTGCGACCTGGCCAAGATAAAGCAAAGCAGTTCGATACATACAACAACACATAGTTACACATGGAGTAAAACAAACATACAGTCAATAATACAGTGAAAAATAAGTCTATATACAATGTGAGCAAGTGAGGTGAGATAAGGGAGGTGAAGGCAAACAAAATATATATAAAAATAAATAAAAATATAAAAAGGCCATGGTGGCGAAGTAAATACAATATAGCAAGTAAAAAAAACACTGGAATGGTTGGTTTGCAGTGGAAGAAAGTGCAAAGTAGAGATAGAGATAATGGGGTGCAAAGGAGCAAAAATAAATAAATGAATACAGTAGGTAAAGAGGTAGTTGTTTGGGCTAAATTATAGATGGGCTATGTACAGGTGCAGTAATCTATGAGCTGCTCTGACAGCTGGTGCTTAAAGCTAGTGAGGGAGATAAGTGTTTCCAGTTTCAGAGATTTTTGTAGTTTGTTCCAGTCATTGGCAGCAGAGAACTGGAAGGAGAGGCGGCCAAAGGAGGAATTGGTTTTGGGGGTGACCAGAGAGATATACCTGCTGGAGCGCGTGCTACAGGTAGGTGCTGCTATGGTGACCAGCGAGCTGAGATAAGGGGGGACTTTACCGAGCAGGGTCTTGTAGATGACCTGGAGCCAGTGGGTTTGGCGACGAGTATGAAGCGAGGGCCAGCCAACGAGAGTGTACAGGTCGCAGTGGTGGGTAGTGTAAGGGGCTTTGGTGACAAAACGGATGGCACTGTGGTAGACTGCATCCAATTTATTGAGTAGGGTATTGGAGGCTATTTTGTAAATGACATCACCGAAGTCGAGGATTGGTAGGATGGTCAGTTTTACAAGGGTATGTTTGGCAGCATGAGTGAAGGATGCTTTGTTGCGGAATAGGAAGCTAATTCTAGATTTAACTTTGGATTGGAGATGTTTGATGTGAGTCTGGAAGGAGAGTTTACAGTCTAACCAGACACCTAGGTATTTGTAGTTGTCCACATATTCTAAGTCAAAGCCGTCTAGAATAGTGATGTTGGACAGGCGGGCAGGTGCAGGCAGCGATCGGTTGAAGAGCATGCATTTAGTTTTACTTGTATTTAAGAGCCATTGGAGGCCACGGAAGGAGAGTTGTATGGCATTGAAGCTCGCCTGGAGGGTTGTTAACACAGTGTCAAAAGAAGGGCCAGAAGTATACAGAATAGTGTCATCTGCGTAGAGGTGGATCAGAGACTCACCAGCAGCAAGAGCGACATCATTGATGTATACAGAGAAGAGAGTCGGTCCAAGAATTGAACCCTGTGGCACCCCCATAGAGACTGCCAGAGGCCCGGACAACAGACCCTCCGATTTGACACACTGAACTCTATCAGAGAAGTAGTTGGTGAACCAGGCGAGGCAATCATTAGAGAAACCAAGGCTGTCGAGTCTGCCGATAAGAATACGGTGATTGACAGAGTCAAAAGCCTTGGCCAGGTCAATGAATACAGCTGCACAGTATTGTTTCCTATCGATGGCGGTTACGATATCGTTTATGACCTTGAGCGTGGCTGAGGTGCACCCATGACCAGCTCTGAAACCAGATTGCATAGCGGAGAAGGTATGGTGGGATTCGAAATGGTCGGTAATCTGTTTGTTAACTTGGCTTTCGAAGACCTTAGAAAGGCAGGGTAGGATAGATATGGGTCTGTAGCTGTTTGGGTCAAGAGTGTCCCCCCCTTTGAAGAGGGGGATAACCGCAGCTGCTTTCCAATCTTTGGGAATCTCAGACGACACGAAAGAGAGGTTGAAGAGGCTAGTAATAGGGGTGGCAACAATTTCAGCAGATAGTTTTAGAAAGAAAGGGTCCAGATTATCTAGCCCGGCTGATTTGTAAGGGTCCAGATTTTGCAGCTCTTTCAGAACATCAGCTGACTGTATTTGGGAGAAAGAGAAATGGGAAAGGCTTGGGCGAGTTGCTGTGGGGGGTGCAGTGCTGTTGACCGGGGAAGGGGTAGCCAGGTGGAAAGCATGACCAGCCGTAGAAAAATGCTTATTGAAATTCTCAATTATAGTGGATTTGTCGGTGGTGACAGTGTTTCCTATCTTCAGTGCAGTTGGAAGCTGGGAGGAGGTGTTCTTATTCTCCATGGACTTTACAGTGTCCCAGAACTTTTTGGAGTTTGTGTTGCAGGAAGCAAATTTCTGCTTGAAAAAGCTAGCCTTGGTTTTTCTAACTGCCTGTGTATATTGGTTCCTAGCTTCCCTGAAAAGTTGCATATCACGGGGGCTGTTCGATGCTAATGCAGAACGCCATAGGATATTTTTCTGTTGGTTAAGGGCAGTCAGGTCAGGAGAGAACCAAGGGCTATATCTGTTCCTGGTTCTAAATTTCTTGAATGGGGCATGCTTATTCAAGATGGTGAGGAAGGCATTTTTAAAAAATATCCAGGCATCCTCTACTGACGGGATAAGATCAATATCCTTCCAGGATACCTCGGCCAGGTCGATTAGAAAGGCCTGCTCGCTGAAGTGTTTCAGGGAGCGTTTGACAGTGATGAGTGGAGGTCGTTTGACCGCTGACCCATTACGGATGCAGGCAATGAGGCAGTGATCGCTGAGATCTTGGTTGAAAACAGCAGAGGTGTATTTGGAGGGCAAGTTGGTTAGGATGATATCTATGAGGGTACCCGTGTTTACGGAATTGGGGTGGTACCTGGTAAATTCATTGATAATTTGTGTGAGATTGAGGGCATCAAGCTTAGATTGTAGGATGGCTGGGGTGTTAAGCATGTTCCAATTTAGGTCGCCTAGCAGCACGAGCTCTGAAGATAGATGGGGGGCAATCAGTTCACATATGGTGTCCAGAGCACAGCTGGGGCCAGAGGGTGGTCTATAGCAGGCGGCAACGGTGAGAGACTTGTTTTTAGAGAGGTGGATTTTTAAAAGTAGAAGTTCAAATTGTTTGGGAACAGACCTGGATAGTAAAACAGAACTCTGCAGGCAATCTTTGCAGTAGATTGCAACACCGCCCCCTTTGGCCGTTCTATCTTGTCTGAAAATATTGTAATTAGGGATGAAAATGTCAGAATTTTTGGTGGTCTTCCTAAGCCAGGATTCAGACACGGCTAAAACATCCGGGTTGGCAGAGTGTGCTAAAGCAGTGAACAAAACAAACTTAGGGAGGAGGCTTCTAATGTTAACATGCATGAAACCAAGGCTATTACGGTTACAGAAGTCATCAAAAGAGAGCGCCTGGGGAATAGGAGTGGAGCTAGGTACTGCAGGGCCTGGGTTCACCTCTACATCACCAGAGGAACAGAGGAGGAGTAGGATAAGGGTACGGCTAAAAGCTATGAGAATTGGTCGTCTAGAACGACTAGAACAGAGAGTAAAAGGAAGTTTCTGGGGGCGATAAAATAGCTTCAAGGAATAATGTACAGACAAAGGTATGGCAGGATGTGAATACAGTGGAGGTAAACCTAGGTATTGAGTGATGATGAGAGAGATATTGTCTCTAGAAACATCATTGAAACCAGGTGATGTCATCGCATATGTGGGTGGTGGAACTGAGAGGTTGGATATGGTATAGTGAACAGGGCTAGAGGCTCTACAGTGAAATAAGCCAATAAACACTAACCAGAACAGCAATGGACAAGGCATATTTACATTAAGGAGAGGCATGCTTAATCGAGTGATCATAAGGGTCCAGTGAGTAGAGGTTGGTTGGGGTCACGGCGATCCAGACAGCTGGCCGGGTAGATGGCTATCAGTAGCAAGATAGCATAGGATGGAAGTCTATTTTTAGACACCTCGTGCGTTTCCGTCGGTAGATTAGTGGGGTTCCGTGTGGTAGAGGGGATCAATCCAATTGGCAAAATAGTTATAGTGACCCAAGAAAAATTGTCCGATATACTTATTCAGATAGCAGCCGATAAGACAGCTAACGATTAGCGGGCCCCAGATGAGCGTTCAGGTAACGTTGCGACGGAGGTGCCAGTTGGATAACTCCCTCGGGCAGATAATGTCG
The DNA here is from genome assembly GCF_045679555.1 of Salvelinus alpinus. Lineage (NCBI taxonomy): Eukaryota > Metazoa > Chordata > Actinopteri > Salmoniformes > Salmonidae > Salvelinus > Salvelinus alpinus. Next base: position 2,725,899 of record NC_092117.1, read on the forward strand.
GCAGTCAGTCGTGAAGGCCCGATGGGGCTCCGCATCTGCAGCAACAACAACAAAAAAAACGGGTCCGGATAGGTGACTGTAGCCCAGGAGTGGCTGATGGAACTCCTCAGCTGGATAGCTCCGGAATAATTTAAGTTTGCTCCGGGATCGACGTAAGCCAATAGTCACACGGTTTGCAGCTAGCTAGCTGTGAAATCAAGGTGCAAACGTCCAGAGCCTGCGGCTGAAATCCGGGGACACTGAGAAAAATAGTCCCGGTATGCTCCGGTCCGAGTCGCGTTGCACAAAAGTGCCGATAGATTATCGAGCTAAAGGAATAGCTGAAGACCACAAACGTGGGCAGCTGAAACACCAACGCTAGCCAGCAAACTGGCTAACTTCTAGGCAGCTTCAGATCAGCTACTGGCTAGCTTCTAGTTAGCTTCTGGTTAGCCTCTGGCTAGCCTCTGGCTAGCTTCCACTGTGGATTTTCAGATTTGAGGTAAATAATACTTTTTTTTGGTAATTTGTGAGGCGGGTTGCAGGAAAGCTTTTGTAGTTGAGTTCTTGGATAATAAAATATATAAAGATATGCGAAGAAAGGTGTAAATATATATATATACAGGACACGACAAGACGAGGACAAAAAAAGAACGTCTGAACTGCTATGCCATCTTGGAAGAGGCATAGCAGGGTCTACAGGGTCTACAGTCAATCACGGACTACAAAAGGAAAACAAGCCCCGTCGCGGACCATGATGTCTTGCTCCCAGACAAACAACTTCTTTGCTCGCTTTGAGGACAATACAGTGCCACTGACACGGCCCGCTACCAAAACCTGCGGGCTCTCCTTCACTGCAGCACACGTGAGTAAAACATGTAAACGTGTTAACCCTCGCAAGGCTGCCGGCCCAGACGGCATCCCCAGCCGCGTCCTCAGAGCATGCGCAGACCAGCTGGCTGGTGTGTTTACGGACATATTCAACAGTCTGATGGCCATGAGACTGAAGTTATTTTTCAGTCTCTTGATCCCAGATTTGACGAACATGTACTGACCTCGCCTTCTGGATGGTAGCGGGGTGAACACGCAGTGGCTTGAGTGGTTGACCTCGATGATCTTTTTGGCCTTCTTGTGACATTGGGTGCTGTAGGTGCCCTGGAGGGCAGGTAGTTTTCCCCCAGTGATGCGTTGCGTAGACCGCACCACCCTCTGGAGAGCTTTGCGGTTGTGGGCAGTGCAGTTGCCATACCAGGCGGTGATACAGCCCGACAAGATGCTCTCAATTGCGCATCTGTAAAAGTTTGTAAGGGTTTTAGGTGACAAGACAAATTTCAGTCTCCTGACGTTGAAGAGGCGGTGTTGCACTTTCATCACCACACTGTCTGTGTGGGTGGACTATTTCAGTTTGTCTGATGTGTACGCCGAGGAACTTGAAGCTTTCCACCATCTCCACTGCTGTCCTGTCGATGTGGATAGGGGGGTGATCCCTCTGCTTTTTCCTGAAGTCCACGATCATCTCCTTTGTTTTGTTGACGTTGAGTGAGAGGTTGTTTTCCTGACACCACACTCCGAGTGCCCTCACCTACTCCCTGTAGGCTGTCTCGTCGTTGTTGGTAATCAAGCCCACTACTGTTGTGTCGTCTGAAAACTTGATGATTGAGTTGGAGGCGTGCATGGCCTACAGGAGTACAGGAGGGGGCTGAGTACGAACCCTTGTGGGGCCCCAGTGTGTTGAGGATCAGCGAAGTGGAGATGTTGTTTCCTACCTTCACCCACCTGGGTGCGGGCCGTCAGGAAGTCCAAGACCCAATTGCACAGGGCGGGGTTGAGACCCAGGGCCTTAAGCTTAATGATGAGCTTGGCGGGTACTATGGTTTGAATGCTGAGCTGTAGTCAATGAACAGCATTCTTACATAGGTATTCCTTTTGTCTAGATGGGGCAGTGTGCAGTGTGATGGGGATTGCATTGTCTGGGGACCTATTGGGGCGGTATGCAAATTGAAGTGGGTCTAGGGTGGCAGGTAAGGTGTTGGTGAAAAGATCCTTGACTAGTCTCTCAAAGCACTTCATGATGACAAAAGTGAGTGCTACGGGCGATAGTCATTTACTTCAATCTCATTGTCTGAGAGTCTTTATGTGCCTTTTGGCAAACTCCAAGCGGGCTGTCATGTGCATTTTCCTGAGGAGTGGCTACCGTCTGGCAACTCTACCATAAAGGCCTGATTGGTAGGGTGCTGCAGAGATGGTTGTCCTTCTGGAAGGATCTCCCATCTCCACAGAGGAACTCTGGAGCTCTGTCAGTGTGACCATCAGGTTCTTGGTCATTTCCCTGACCAATGCCCTTCTCCCCCAATTGCTCAGTTTGGCCGGGCAGCAAACTCTAGGAAGAGTCTTGGTGGTTCCAAACTTCTTCCATTTAAGAACGATGGGGGCCACTGTGTTCTTGGGGACCTTCAAAGCTGCAGAAATGTTTTGTCCAATCAATTGAATTTACCACAGATGGACTCCAATCAAGTTGTAGAAACATGATGATCAATGGGAACACAAAGCACCTGAGCTCAATATTGAGTCTCATATTTCAGTCAAGAACAAATTCTTATTTACAATGACGGCCTATTTGGGCCAAACCCTAACCAGGATGACGCTGGGCCAATCACGGTCGGTTGTGATACAGCCTGGAATCGAACCAGGGTCTGTAGTGATGTCTCTAGCACCGAGATGCAGTGCCTTAAACAGCTGCGCCACTCGGGAGCAAAGGGTTTGAATACCTATGCAAATAAAGTATCTGTTTTAATGTATAAATTTGCAAACATTTCTAAAAACCTGTTTTGATTTGTCATAATGGGGTGTTGTGTGTAGATTGCAGAGGATTTTATTTATCAAATCCAAATTAGAATAAGTCTGTAACTTAACAACATTTTGAAAAAAGCCCGAAAGCACTGTATACCATGCGTATCCCATACATAAACTCAGCAAAAAAAAAGGAATGGCCCTCTTTCAAGACCCTGTCCTTCAAAGATAATTCGTAAAATCCAAATAACTTCACAGATCTTCATTGTAAAGGTTTGAAACACTGTTTCCCATGCTTGTTCAATGAACCGTAAACAATTAATGAACATGCACATGTGGAACGGTCGTTAAGACACTAACAGCTTACAGACGGGTAGGCAATTAAGGTCACAGTTATGAAAACTTAGGACACTAAAGAGGCCTTTCTACTGACTCTGAAAAACACACACACAAAAAATGCCCAGGGTCCCTGCTCATCTGCGTGAACGTGCCTTAGGCATGCTACAAGGAGGCATGAGGACTGCAGATGTGGCCAGGGCAATAAATTGCAATGTCCGTACTGTGAGACGCCTAAGACAGCGCTACAGGGAGACAGGACGGACAGCTGATCGTCCTCGCAGTGGCAGACCACGTGTAACAACACCTGCACAGGTTCGGTACATCCAAACATCACACCTGTGGGACAGGTATATGATGGCAACAACAACTGCCCGAGTTACACCAGAAACACACAATCCCTCCATCAGTGCTCAGACTGTCGTCTACAGGCTGAGAGAGGCTGGACTGAGGGCTTGTAGGCCTGTTGTAAGGTAGGTCCTCACCAGATAACACCGGCAACAATGTTGCCTATGGGTACAAACCCACTGTCGCAGGGCCACATAGGACTGGCAAAAAGTGCTCTTCACTGACGAGTCACGGTTGTGTCTCAACAGGAGTGATGGTCGGATTAGCGTTTATCGTTGAAGGAATGAACGTTACACCGAAGCCTGTACTCTGGAGCGGGATCGATTTGGAGGTGGAGGGTTCGTCATGGTCTGGGGCGGTGTGTCACAGCATCATCGGACTGAGCTTGTTGTCATTGCAGGCAATCAACGCTGTGCGTTACAGGGAAGACATCCACCTCCCTCGTGGTACCCTTCCAGCAGGCTCATCCTGACATGACCCTCCAGCATAACAATGCCACCAGCCATACTGCTCGTTCTGTGCGTGATTTCCTGCCAGACAGGAATGTCAGTGTTCTGCCATGGCCAGCGAAGAGCCCGGATCTCAATCCCATTGAGCAGGTGCCTTGGTGGAAGAGTTGGGTAACATCTCACAGCAAAAACAGTCAAATCTGGTGCAGTCCATGAGGAGATGCACTGCAGTACTTAATGCAGCTGGTGGCCACACCAGATACTGACTGTTACTTTTGATTTTTACCCTTTGTTCAGGGACACATTATTCCATTTCTTTTAGTCGCATGTCTGCGGAACTTGTTCAGTTCATGTCTCAGTTGTTGAATCTTGTTATGTTCATACAAATATTTACACGTTAAGTTTGCTGAAAATAAACGCATGACAGTGAGAGGACTTTTCTTTTTTTGCTGAGTTTACAACTAATAAAATTTGAACACTCCCTTCCTTTCACCCCCGCAACCCACACACCCCTTCTGTCTCAATCTATCTATTCCCTCCACCCCCCCCATCCACGCCCAGCAAGACTCAACGAGCCAATCGTCTGACCCCAACCACGTGAACCCTAACACCTGACCCGTCAACCCTGTCAGCGGCTGGGAGAATGAATTAGCCCCAGACTGCGGCACCACACCATGGCTGTTAATGATTTGTTGAAAAACGCAAGCAGGGCAAACTAATAAAAAAATGAAAACAGAGGATGATTGTGAGGAATAATAGCGAGAAAGAAATTACAGAAAACGTTATACAAATGTTTCTACTGTGAGGCACATTGTTGGTGGTCTCTCGCTGAGCTTAAATCAAACAACAATTAACTGCCAGAAAGAAAGGCTCCAATTTAGGGGAGAGAGGGAAGGGAAAGGGGTGAAGGGGGGAGCGTTTAGCTTATAAACTTCACAGAGAGGGTGAAAATGGGTCTGGGCTGGTTTGATCTCGTTTTGATGGCCAAAGGTTCTCTGACAGGGGCGTCTGAAAGAGAGGGGGGTTGGGGGGTATGCCACTGGGCCAGCAGCACAGTATTCCACCCACATAACAGAACAATCAGTCTAGCCAGTACAGAAATGAGCCAACTAAGGCAGAGCATTGGGGAGAGAATAAAAGATTTGAGAAAGAACAGATAGCCCTCTCAATAAGAAACCCTGTCATCAACACACAACAGAATAATATAGCCCAGCAATTCCCTACTAAGCTCAATAAAATGTGGTATATTGTTGAATTGAAATCCGTTTTAATGTCTGGATTCCGTGATTGCGTCTATATCACAGATTTTATAAGGCCCTAGTTTATCTCTCCTTAAAATTATCAAATTAATTGAATAGCTTCTTTCCCCACCCCTTCCATCCATCCTTTAATCCAAACCTGCACAGTGGCTGCTTTCTTTGCACAGTTGGTCATAGTACAAAGAAAGAAAGGAGGGAGAAAAAGAAAGGACACATTGCTGTGCCCAGACCTGTTGAGCTGATGAGACATAAGCACATAGTGCTGCTACATAATATCTACAGTTGTGTATGGTAAATAGCATAGAGCTAGCATAGAGCTCAGTTGATAGAGCAAGGCTCTTGCAACACCAGGATAGTGGGTTTGATCGCCGGGGCCACCTATACATGCAAACTGTATGCACGCATGACTGTAGGTCACTTTGGATACGTGGGGACACGTCCACTTTAAACAGCAGGTCTGGGATCAGGTATACTTCTGTTTATGGTAAATAGATGCTATAGAGCAGGTCTGAGATCAAACGAGTTCCTGAGCGCTAGAATACAACATGGATGGTAATGTAGATGGGCCATATAGTTGGGCTAGTTAATGCTTTGAATTACAACACCAGCAATAAACTTAGTCTGATAAGCAATACAGGCTACAAGCTATTTGGACCATATCCAATGCTCAAACACTACACCAAACCCTCCCCCCCACCATAAAAAGCCTTTGACTGCCTACGAATACCTCAAACTCACACACTGTCACTTAATCTGAGCAGAGAGATGCACATCTAAGTGACACAGTGTGAAGTCATATGTACACACACATGGCTAGAGAGAGTGAAAAACAATGAAAGAGTGGGACAAGCTGAGTCGTGAGAGTTGCACTGCTAAGCTGAGCATGTTTCTACCTGCCACTGCATACCTTGAGTTTTACACAGAGAGATGGAAGGGGAAGAACACACACACACAGTTAGAGGATAGGGAAGAACTGAAAAAAGACTGGACTGCTCCTTCTAGAGATGGGAGATACAAATGTTTAAGGGACAGTAAAGTCCCGCAAACAAAGACAATGAAATACTTCAATTGATTTCCATCGAAAATGTAACAAAACATTTTCATGTACAGCAAATTAATAAATTGCATGAAAAAAAAAAAATCCTGGATAGTTTCAATTCATAATGGAACACTCTGAACTATCTAATGGTGCTGGGCTTGTCCCCACCTCCCTCTCTCTCAACCGCTCTATCAGTGAGTGAAAGCACAATGAGAGGCTTTGCCATGTCCAGGCGCCTCCTGTACCTTAATCACTGCATTATGGACCCTGTCAGCCCTATGAAAACAACTGTCACCCACCTCCCGGCACCTCCACCCCCAGCCTGTACTGATGAGGTGGATGGGTCTAGCACACGGATGGTGGGGAGGGGTAGTGGAGTAAAAGAGCGGGCAGTTCTATACTATGGCTGCATAGTATGTGTGCTCGCTAGTCTCCTCGGAGAGAGGGTATTGCTGCTCTCACCCTCTGTTCTGTTGTCCTCTTAAGAATCTCAGAGTGAACAAAATGACCTATATTACCGAAACCTTAGAGGTAGTCAGAGGGATTAGAGCAGGGCTCTCCATCACACAGGAATGCAGCAGTTTTATAAACTCAGCAAAAAAAGAAACATCCTCTCACTATAAACTCAGCAAAAAAAGAAACATCCTCTCACTGTCAACTGCTTTTACTTTCAGCAAACTTAACATGTAAATATTTGTATGAACATAAGATTCAGCAACTGAGACAAACTGAACAAGTTCCACAGACATGTGACTAACAGAAATTGAATAATGTGTCCCTGAACAAAGGAGGGGTCAAAATCAAAAGTCAGTATCTGGTGTGGCCACCAGCTGCATTAAGTACTGCAGTGCATCTCCTCCTCATGGACAGCACCAGATTTGCCTGTTCTTGCTGTGAGATGTTACCCCACTCTTCCACCAAGGCACCTGCAATTTCCCTGACATTTCTGGGGGGGGGGTGGCCCTAGCCCTCACCCTCCGATCCAACAGGTCCAAGACGTGCTCAATGGGATTGAGATCCGGGCTCTTTGCTGGCCATTGCAGCATACTGACATTCCTTTCTTGCAGGAAATCTCGCAAAGAATGAGCAGTACGGCTGGTGGTATTGTCATGCTGAAGGGTCATGTCAGGATGAGCCTGCAGGAAGGGTACCACGAGGGAAGAGGATGTCTTCCCTGTAACGCACAGCGTTGAGATTGCCTGCAATGAAAACAAGCTCAGTCCGATGATGCTGTGACACACCGCCCCAGACCATGATGGACCCTCCACCTCCAAATCGATCACGCTTCAGAGTACAGGCCTTGGTGTAACGCTCATTCCTTCGACGATAAACGATAAACTCTTGGTGAGACACAACCGTGACTCGTCAGTGAAGAGCACTTTTTGCCACTCCTGTCTGGTCCTGCGACAGTGGGTTTGTTCACATAGGCAACGTTGTTGCCAGTGATGTCTGGTGAGGACCTGCCTTACAACAGGCCTACAAGCCCTCAGTCCAGCCTCTCTCAGCCTATTGCGTACAGTCTGAGCACTGATGGAGGGATTGTGCGTTCCTGGTATAACTCGGGCAATTGTTGTTGCCATCCTGTACCTGTCCCGCAGGTGTGATGTTCGGATATACCGATCCTGTGCAGGTGTTGTTACACGTGGTCTGCCACTGCGAGGACGATAAGCTGTCTGTCCTGTCTCCCTGTAGCGCTGTCTTAGGCGTCTCACAGTACGGACATTGCAATTTATTGCCCTGGCCACATCTGCAGTCCTCATGCCTCCTTGTAGCATGCCTAAGGCACGTTCACGCAGATGAGCAGGGACCCTGGGCATCTTTCTTTTGGAGTTTTTCAGAGTCAGTAGAAAGGCCTCCTTAGTGTCCTAAGTGTTCATAACTGTGACCTTAATTGCCTACCCGTCTGTAAGCTGTTAGTGTCTTAACGACCGTTCCACAGGTGCATGTTCATTAATTGTTTATGGTTCATTGAACAAGCATGGGAAACAGTGTTTCAACCCTTTACAATGAAGATCTGTGAAGTTATTTGGATTTTTACAAATTATTTTTGAAAGACAGGGTCCTGAAAAAGAGATGTTCCTTTGTTTGCTGAGTTTAGATTCTACTTTACTTACTCACAAAGACATACTGTATCATGTACTTTCTCCATATGTCCTGTATTATAACCCATGTTTGGTTAAATGTCTGATCATTTTTATGTTCTCAAATTCTGCAAGTCAGAGATATAACAACTTTCTATACTTAATTCAACAGTGTTCAGCGTTCTACTTAAATGCCTACTTAACATGCACACACACCAAGGCAATGTGGAAGATTGATTGTTATTGACTAGTGATGGATGATGGCTTGCTCTCGGGACTGTGTGCTTTTGTATTTCAAGACTAAGAACTGAGCTGAATGAGACTGAGGGGAGGTAGGTAACTACAGCTGCTACTAAAAAGTCCTTAAAAAGGCTGTCAACTACCAGCCCAAGCAACAAATATTCCTTACTTCTTTTTATCGTCTTCCCTTCTTTTGTCATTGGCAACCGTTTTGTCACCCTCTGCTTTGCTCTCCATCTGTCCCTTCCTATTTCACTCATTTCGCTCACTCGCTCTTTCTTCCTTTCTGTGGAACTTTAATGGTTTCCTGGGCTCAGTTCGAGACATTATTTCAGAGGGAACAATAACAACAAAAGTAAGTGCCACTTTAAGCAACTCTCACTACCTCCCTCCCCACTGGGAACCGGTGTGTGTGTATGTTTGTCTTTCCCCGTCTATGTGCGCGTGCATACATTTGTGTGTTAGTTTGCTGAATTAAGGGGCCTTGAAAACAAGCGCTCTCTGTCAGGTCCTACAAGCCCAGGTCTTGTGGAAATTAACTCAAGCCAAGTAACCAACTGCCTCATTTATGTACTTTAACTTTATTATCATCACCACCTTCAAATGTCTGCTTGCTTAGTCAATCTTTAAAAATAACCTCCACACCTCTTCAAAAGAAATGGAAAGTTACAGAAACAGACCAGTATTTTTAGCTCTCCTGTCTGTACAAAATTCTAAAAACAACAGTAGTAAATGAAATTGTACGTAGGTTGGTTGTGCGAGTGAGCGAGAGAAGAGAGCGGAGAAACAGGGAGAAAGACTTGTTTGTTTTACAACTAAAGAGACAAAACATGTTTGCACAAATCAATTCAATGCTTGAACTTGTGAATCTTTATTATTACCACATTGAGTTCTGTGGTAAGAGTATTAGCGATGCCAGACTTCTATGAGCAGTCAGCCAGTGTGGTTCAGGCTCCACCTTTCTGAGAGTACTGAGGCAACTTGTTGAACCCAAATACTTTAGAAAACAGACAGGGTGCAATTCCCCTCCATTACCACTAGAGGTACCTTTCCACAGACTTCTCAGTATTAGAGTAGGTGTTTGGCTATACAGCACCAATGGACAGATCTGGGACAAGGCTATCTGGAATGAAGTGTGTCTATGGAATTCTTTAACATCTCTGGTTATTGCTTAAAGTGCTGCTCTTGGTAAGAGAGATGGTGAGAGGAAAGAAGGCTCTTCAACATCTAGGCTTATAGTAATAATCGATTGAATTCATATAGTGCTTTTGCAGAACTCAAAGTGCTTTACATAGTAAAAGGGAAATTCACCTCATCCACCACCATCAAACACCATATCTACAATACTCATCTCTGTCTGGAGTGTGTTCTCACCTCATTCTGCGGGTGGTGGAAGGTGAAAGGATACAGCGTGAGTCGTGAGGTGGCAGCCAGAAGGTCCTGTCCCCAGTCTGAGAGACAGTCCATGCCAAGTCACACCTCAGCCTGTCCAAAAGGCCTCTATGTGCCGTAGCTTCCACACCCTCACACCAGACCGGAGTCCCTCTAACGGACCTTTGCAATAGCCCTGCTAAGAAGCTATAGACTGGAGCTGGTCCAAGGAGCTGGCTGTTGAGTGTCAGCCAATTCAATTGTGCAGAGCTGGGCTTGGAACTGGGACTGAGCGTCCCACAGAGGCTGTTTGCTTGGCTAGTCTGGATGTGACATCCTGCCCGAGCCTGGCCATGGTCGGTTAGGGTTCATCCTCTGCCAGCCCCACTGACTGGCCATGTGGCCCACAGCCTTGGGAACCGCTCTAATGGAGTGGAAGTAGCAAGATAGGTTGGGGGGAGGGAGTCTTGGGTAATCCAGGGGAGGCTAAAGTTGTGCCCTTGCTCTCTCTCGCTCTGTGCCAGAGAAGTGTTCAGTCATCTCAGCTCTCACCACTTGACCACACACCTTTTCCTCACTCCCTTGTTCCCTAACTTTTTTATTGCCTAATCTGTCCTTTTGCTCATCATCAGTGGAGACTAGAGAAAATGCAAAAGCTCTTGCTCCTGTCTGTCTCCTCATGGGCTGTGTAGGCAGGATGCTGAGATTATACAGTGCATTCGGAAAGAATTCAGACCTCTTGACTTTTTCCACATTTCGTTACATTACAGCCTTATTCTAAAATGGATTAAATTATTCCCCCCCCCCTCATCAATCTACACACAAAACCCCATAATGACAAAGCAAAAACAGGTTTAGACATTTTTGCAAATGTACTAAGGATAAAAACTGAAATCACATTTACATAAGTATTCAGATCCTTTACTCAGTACTTTGTTGAAGCACCTTTGGAAGAGATTACAGCCTCGAGTCTTCTTGGGTATGACGCTACAAGCCTGGCACACCTGTATTTGGGGAGCAACACTGAAGCATGCATGAGAGCATCAGCTGTTCCGGAAGACTGTGTGATCACGCTCTCCATAGCCGATGTGAGTAAGACCTTTAAACAGGCCAACATTCACAGAAGGATTAACAGGAAGTGCACTCTGAGCATGCGCTGACCAACTGGCAAGTGTCTTCAGACATTTTCAACCTGTCCCTGACCGAGTCTGTAATACCAACATGTTTCAAGCAGACCACCATAGTCCCTGTGCCCAAGAACACTAAGGTAACCTGCCTAAATGACTACTGACCTGAAGCACTCGCGTCTGTAGCCATGAAGTGCTTTGAAAGGCTGGCCATGGCTCACAACACAACCACTATCCCAGAAACCCGAGACCCACTCCAATTTGCATACCGACCTAATAAATCCACAGATGATGCAGTCTCTATTGCACTCCACACTGCCCTTTCCCACCTGGACAAGTGGAACACCTACGTGAGAATGCTATTCATTGACTACAGCTCAGCGTTCAACACCATAGCACCCTCAAAGCTCATCACTAAGCTAAGGACCCTGGGACTAAACACCTCCCTCAGCAACTGGATCCTGGACTTCCTGACGGACAGCCTCCCAGGTGGTAAGGGTAGGTAACAACACATCTGCCACACTGATCCTCAACAAGGGGGCCCTCAGGGGTGCGTGCTCAGTCCCCTCCTGTACTCTCTGTTCACCCATGACTGCATGGCCAAGCGCGACTCCAACACCATCATTAAGTTTGCCGACGACACAACAGTGGTAGGCCTGATCACCGATGAACAACGATGAGACAGCCTATAGGGAGGAGGTCAGAGACCTTGCAGTGTGGTGCCAGGATAACAACCTTTCCCTCAACGTGATAAAGACAAAGGAGATGATTGTGCATTATAGAAAAAGGAGGACCGAGCACCCCCCCATTCTCATCGACGGGGCTGTAGTGGAGCAGGCTGAGAGCTTCAAGTGCCTTAGTGTTCCACATCAACAAATTATTATGGTCCAAACACACCAAGACAGTCGTGAAGATGGCATGACAACGCCTATTCCCCCTCAGGAGAAAGATTTGGCATGGGTCCTCTGATCCACAAAAAGTTCTACAGCTGCATCAGAGAGCATCCTGACTGGTTGTATCACCGCCTGGTATGGCAACTGCTCAGCCTCTGACCGCAAGGCACTACAGAGGGCAGTGCGTACAGCCCAGCACATCACTGGGGCCAAGCTTCCTGCCATCCAGGACCTATATAATAGGCGTGTCAGAGGAAAGCCCATAAAATTGTCAGAGACTCCAGTCACCAAAGTCATAGACTGTTTTCTCTGCTACCGCACAGCAAGTGGTACCGGAGCGCAAAGTCTGGGACCTAAAGGCACCTGAACAGCTTCTACCTCCAAGCCATAAGACTGCTGAACAGTTAATTAAATGGCTACCCTGACTATTACAATTACCCTTTTTTTTTGCACTGACTATGCACACTCACTGGACTACAAACACACTTACACCAACACACATGTATATTGACTCCACACAAAAACACACAATTTCACACTGTGCTGCCACTACTCTGTTTACATGCTATCCTGATTGCCTAGTTACTTTTACCCCTACCTACATGTACATACTAATTCAACTACCTTGTACCCCTGCATATTGACTGGGTACCGGTACTCCTTGTAGAGTGGTTCCTCCTTTATGTTGTGTCATACTGCAGCACACATTGCGGGCTGCTGCAGCATTCTGTGGCACGTTATTTAATTGTCACCCATTTTTTCTGTTAATGCAAGTTAGTGCTAGTTTGACCACCAGAGGGCTTCTCAAAGATAAGCATTTGATAGTCTTCAAAATTGCCATTACTAGACAATTTAAAACCTTTTTTGTAATAACATGGTATGTGGGATTTATTTAAAGAAATTTGGCTTAATTTGATTAATATTATGGTATTTCTATTCGAAGAAAAATAAACCTCAGGGTTTCCGTAAGAATGGAATGGAAAATATGGCGCTGTACAACGTGCCGATCGGGGCTAGGCCACAGCATAAGAGGATTGGAGGATTCTAAATTGTTTGCCTTCATTACACAACTTTAATCCAATATTTCTAAAATTCAGTGATATTTATTCCCATAATTCGTTACGGATCTATAACTAAATCAACATCTGCATTTTGATAAATGAAAGCATAAAGATGCTGATGAAGAAATACAGTACATGCTTTTACATTTGGATAATAAGCATTTTGAAGATAAGCCATCTGAATTTGTTTATTAGGCTACTGTGCAGTCTGACAAGTAAACATAGCCTACAATACATACTGTAGTAAACATGGGAAAGTGCCTAATTCCTTACATAAGGGAGAGCAGGCCATGTTTGTACTAGAGAATGCGGTCATGCGGGAGACCGAGGTTCAATTCCCCGAAGTGGAGGAAGGAGTAGGCTGTCCATGTAAATAAGAATTTGTTCTTAACCGATTCCATGTGTGTTATTTCATAGTTGTGATCTCTTCACTATTATTCTACAATGTAGAAAGTAAAAATGTAAAAAAATCCTGGAATGAGTAGGTGTCCAAACTTTTGACTGGTACTTGCTTAATTAATTTGATTAATATTATGTTTTTTCTATTCCAAGAAAAACAAAAAACCCTCTGGGTTTCCGTTAGGATGGAACGGAATATATGGCGCTGTACAACGTGACGGTCGGCAGTACAGTACTGGGCTATTTAGCTAAAGAATCCCAGTGACGTGCGGGCAGGGCACGCGGGAGACCGGGGTTCAATTCCCCGACGTGGAGGAAGGAGGTGGTGTCCTTGTGACTTGCCCAGTTATAAAAAGGTTAAACTAAGAGCATAACATTTATGCATCCTAATTATTTTATTCTAATATAACCAATACCCAAACGGAGATTCAGTGAAAAAAAATCATTGATTTATCAAGACCAGTCACCATGCTTGTCTCAAAACAGTGCGAAACGATGCTGAAATCGTATTGCTTCAAATCCTATTGCTTCTAACTTCAATATGCTTTTTAAATAAATAAGACCTACACCACTTTTTTACAGCACATTAATTAACACTAGTGAGACTAATTTTGCATATGGTAAGGCCTACAGTATATCAAAAAATATTTGTTTTCAATGACATGACTCTCCGCCAATAATTACATTTACAAGTTCAAACAGGTGCCATTAATACAGGTAACGAGTGGAGGACGGAGGAGCCTCTTAAAGAAGAAGTTACAGGTCTGTGAGAGCCAGAAATCTTGCTTGTTTGTAGGTGACCAAATACTTATTTTCCACCATAATTTGCAAATAAATTCATTAAAAATCCTCCAATGTGATTTTCTGGATTTTTTCCCCTCATTTTGTCTGTCATAGTTGAAGTGTACCTATGATGAAAATTACAGGCCTCTCTCATCTTTTTAAGTGGGAGAACTTGCACAATTGGTGGCTGACTAAATACTTTTTTGCCCCACTGTATATGTGTTATTTCATAGTTGTGATGTCTTCACTATGATTCTACAATGTAGAAAATAGTACAAATATTGAAAAATTCTGGAATGAGTAGGTGTGTCCAAACTTTTGACTGGTACTTGTTTAGTTAATATTATGGTGTGTAAATTCTGACCGTTTCGCTCTCACGTTGTAGGGCTGATTTGAGCATTTTGGCCTTGCAATGGCAGTCAAGCACCCCAGCTAACGTTGGCTAGCTTGCTAGCTACTTCCAGAAACAAATGAGACCACTCTGACCATTTTACTCGCCCTGGCATAGCTGGTTAGGCAGTTTGTGTTAACCAGAGTGTTGGTGACTGTAAATGTGCTGCTGGAAACAAATTAATTGTGCTTTGTTGCTGACACCGGCCATATTCAACGGGTGTTGAGCGCTCGTAAAATCATTCTGCACTCTGGTACACTACTCAGACGAGAGAGCTCTGAAATCGGTGTAGATAGCTAGAGCGAATCTACGAAAGCAACCAAATGTCCATTGTGAACGCAAAACGACTATATCATTTAGCTATGCTAAGAATGATGGGGGAAAACAAGTCAATAAACATTGGGTATTTAGATAGCCTATAGTTAATATACTGTCAAGTTTGATGTGTAACTACTAACGTTAGGTAGATAGCTAACATACCGGTACATACAGTTGAAGTCGGAAGTTTATATACACCTTGCCAAATACATTTAAACTCAGTTTTTCACAATTCCTAACAGTTAATCCAAGTAAAAATTCCCTGTCTTAGGTCAGTTAGGATCAGCACTTTATTTTAAGAATGTCAAATGTCAGAATAATAGTAGAGAGAATGATTTATTTCAGCTTTAATTTCTTTCATCACATTCCCAGTGGGTCAGAAGTTTACATACACTCAATTAGTATTTGGTAGCATGGCCTTTAAATTGTTGAACTTGGGTCAAACATTTTGGGTAGCCTTCCACAAGCTCCCACAATAAGTTGGGTGCATTTTGGCCCATTTCTCCTGACAGAACTGGTGTAACTGAGTCAGGTTTGCAGGCCTCCTTGCTCGCACATTCTTTTTCAGTTTGAAAAAGGATTGAGGTCAGGGTTTTGTGATGGCCACTCCAATACCTTGACTAGGTTTTCCTTAAGCCATTTTGCCACGAATTTGTTAGTATGCTTGGGGTCATTGTCCATTTGGAAGACCCATTTGCGACCAAGCTTTAACTTCCTGACTGATGTCTTGAGATGTTGCTTCAATATATCCACATAATTTTCCATCCCCATGATGCCATCTATTTTGTGAAGTGCACCAGTCCCTTCTGCAGCAAAGCACCCCGACAACATGATGCTGCCACCCCCGTGCTTCACGGTTGGGATGGTGTTCTTCGGCTTGCAAGTCTGCCCCTTTTTCCTCCAAAGATAATGATGGTCATTATGGCCAAACAGTTCTATTTTTGTTTCATCAGACCAGAGGACATTTCTCTCAAAAGTACAATCTTTGTCCCCTTGTGCAGTTGCAAACCGTAGTCTGGCTTTTTTATGGCGGTTTTGGAGCAGTGGCTTCTTCCTTGCTGAGCGGCCTTTCATGTTATGTCGATATAGGACTCGTTTTACTGTGGATATAGATACTTTTGTACCTGTTTCCCCCAGCGTCTTCACAAGGTCCTTTGCTGTTGTTCTGGGATTCATTTGCACTTTTAGCACCAAAGTACGTGCATCTCTAGGACAGAACTCGTCACCTTCCTGAGCGGTATGACGGCTGTGTGGGCCCATGGTGTTTATACTTGCATACTATTGTTTGTACAGATGAACGTGGTACCTTCAGGTGTTTGGAAATTGCTCCCAACGATGAACCAGACTTGTGGAGGTCTACAACTTTTTCCTGAGGTCTCGGCTGATTTCTTTTGATTTACCCATTTTGTCAAGCAAAGAGGCACTGAGCTTGAAGGTAGGCCTTGAAATACATCCACAGGTACAACTCCAATTTACTCAAATTATGACAATTAGCCTATCAGAAGCTTCTAAAGCCATTACATAATTTGCTGGAATTTTCCAAGCTGTTTAAAGGCACAGTCAACTTAGTGTATGTAAACTTCTGACCCACTGGAATTGCGATACAATGAATTATAAGTGAAATAATCTGTCTGTAAACAATTGTTGGAAAAATTACTTGTGTCATGCACACAGAAGATGTCCTAACCGACTTGCCAAAACTATAGTTTGTTTACAAGAAATGTGTGGAGTGGTTGAAAAACGAGTTTTAATTTAAGTGTATGTAAACTTCTGACTTCAACTGTATATATATATATATAATTATATATTCATTTATTTCAGAACATTAACCGTGTGTAGGTAGATACGTGTGTAGTTAGATGTGGAAAGGTAGATGAATGATTTGTTGCAAGTTGGTGAGGGGGGGGGTTCACACCTAGCTTGGCTATTAGACAATTCTTAAGTAAAGGTTGAATAGTCTATTGTTCAGCTAATAGCCCATCCTAGAAACGTTGTTAGCTGAATTCACAGCCTGCTACGCTTCTGAAAAACAAATAATAATAATTTTCCCCCTTGTTAAAGATTCCAATTGATAGTGTTTTTAGCCACAATCGGCCCCAACCCCAATTAATAAATTTGGGCACAGTCGATAGCGTGCTGGACTTTGGGCTAGAATGTTGAGGGTTCGAAACCTGCTCCCTGCTTGTTTCATTACATTATTAAAATCAAATCAAATCAAATTTTATTAGTCACATACACATGGTTAGCAGATGTTAATGCGAGTGTAGCGAAATGCTTGTGCTTCTAGTTCCGACAATGCAGTAATAACCAACAGTAATCTAACCTAACAATTCCACACTACTACCTTACACACACACACAAGTGTAAGGGATAAAGAATATGTACATAAAGATATATGGATGAGTGGTGGTACAGAACGGCATGGCAGATGCAGTAGATGGTATAGAGTACGGTATATACATATGAGATGAGTACTGTAGGGTATGTAAACATAAAGTGGCATAGTTTAAAGTGGCTAGTGGTACATGTATTGCATAAAGATGGCAAGATGCAGTAGATGATATAGAGTACAGTATATATACATATGAGATGGGTAATGTAGGGTATGTAAACATTGTATTAAGTGGCATTGCTTAAAGTGGCTAGTGGTACATTTTTACATAATTTCCATCAATTCCCATTTTTAAAGTGGCTGGAGTTGAGTCAGTATGTTGGCAGCGGCCGCTAAATGTTAGTGGTGGCTGTTTAACAGTCTGATGGCCTTGAGATAGAAGCTGTTTTTCAGTCTCTCGGTCCCTGCTTTGATGCACCTGTACTGACCTCGCCTTCTGGATGATAGCGGGGTGAACAGGCAGTGGCTTGGGTGGTTGTTGTCCTTGATGATCTTTATGGCCTTCCTGTGACATCGGGTGGTGTAGGTGTCCTGGAGGGCAGGTAGTTTGCCCCTGGTGATGCGTTCTGCAGACCTCACTACCCTCTGGAGAGCCTTACGGTTGTGGGCGGAGCAGTTGCCGTACCAGGCGGTGATACAGCCCGACAGGATGCTCTCGATTGTGCATCTGTAGAAGTTTGTGAGTGCTTTTGGTGACAAGCCGAATTTCTTCAGCCTCCTGAGGTTGAAGAGGCGCTGCTGCGCCTTCTTCACAACGCTGTCTGTGTGGGTGGACCAGTTCAGTTTGTCCGTGATGTGTACACCGAGGAACTTAAAACTTTCCACCTTCTCCACTACTGACCCGTCGATGTGGATAGGGGGGTGCTCCCTCTGCTGTTTCCTGAAGTCCACAATCATCTCCTTTGTTTTGTTGACGTTGAGTATGAGGTTATTTTCCTGACACCACACTCCGAGGGCCCTCACCTCCTCCCTGTAGGCCGTCTCGTCGTTGTTGGTGATCAAGCCTACCACTGTAGTGTCATCCGCAAACTTGATGATTGAGTTGGAGGCGTGCATGGCCACGCAGTCGTGGGTGAACAGGGAGTACAGGAGAGGGCTCAGAACGCACCCTTGTGGGGCCCCAGTGTTGAGGATCAGCGGGGTGGAGATGTTGTTACCTACCCTCACCACCTGGGGGCGGCCCGTCAGGAAGTCCAGGACCCAGTTGCACAGGGCGGGGTCGAGACCCAGGGTCTCGAGCTTGATGACGAGTTTGGAGGGTACTATGGTGTTAAATGCTGAGCTGTAATCGATGAACAGCATTCTCACATGGGTATTCCTCTTGTCCAGATGGGTTAGGGCAGTGTGCAGTGTGGTTGCGATTGCGTCGTCTGTGGACCTATTGGGTCGGTAAGCAAATTGGAGTGGGTCTAGGGTGTCCGGTAGGGTGGAGGTGATATGGTCCTTGACTAGTCTCTCAAAGCACTTCATGATGACGGAAGTGAGTGCTACGGGGCGGTAGTCGTTTAGCTCAGTTACCTTAGCTTTCTTGGGAACAGGAACAATGGTGGCCCTCTTGAAGCATGTGGGAACAGCAGACTGGGATAAGGATTGATTGAATATGTCCGTAAACACACCAGCCAGCTGGTCTGCGCATGCTCTGAGGACGCGGCTGGGAATGCCGTCTGGGCCTGCAGCCTTGCGAGGGTTAACACGTTTAAATGTTTTACTCACCTCGGCTGCAGTGAAGGAGAGCCCGCAGGTTTTGGTAGGGGGCCGTGTCAGTGGCACTGTATTGTCCTCAAAGCGGGCAAAAAAGTTGTTTAGCCTGTCTGGGAGCAAGACATCCTGGTCCTCGACGGGGCTGGTTTTCTTTTTGTAATCCGTGATTGACTGTAGACCCTGCCACATACCTCTTGTGTCTGAGCTGTTGAATTTCGACTCGATTTTGTCTCTGTACTGAGACTTGGCCTGTTTGATTGCCTTGCGGAGAGAATAGCTACACTGTTTGTATTCGGTCATGCTTCCGGTCACCTTGCCCTGGTTAAAAGCAGTGGTTCGCGCTTTCAGTTTCACGCGAATGCTGCCGTCAATCCACGGTTTCTGGTTTGGGAATGTTTTTATCGTTGCTGTGGGTACGACATCGTCAATGCACTTCCTAATGAACTCGCTCACCGAATCAGCATATTCGTCAATATTGTTGTTGGACGCGATGCGGAACATATTCCAATCTGCGTGATCGAAGCAGTCTTTAAGCGTGGATTCAGATTGGTCGGACCAGCGTTGAACAGACCTGAGCGCGGGAGCTTGTTGTTTGAGTTTTTGTTTGTAGGCTGGAATCAACAAAATGGAGTCGTGGTCAGCTTTTCCGAAAGGGGGGCGGGGGAGGGCCTTATAAGCGTCGCGGAAATTAGTGTAACAATGGTCTAGTGTTTTTCCAGCCCTGGTAGCACAATCGATATGCTGATAGAATTTAGGGAGTTTTGTTTTTAGATTAGCCTTGTTAAAATCCCCAGCTACGATGAATGCAGCCTCAGGGTGTGTGGTTTCCAGTTTACAAAGAGTCAGATAAAGTTCGTTCAGGGCCATCGATGTGTCTGCTTGTGGGGGAATGTATACGGCTGTGATTATGATTGACGAGAATTCCCTTGGTAGATAATGCGGTCGACATTTGATTGTGAGGAGTTCTAGATCAGGTGAACAGAACGACTTGAGTTCTTGTGTGTTGTTATGATGATCACACCACTTCTCGTTAATCATAAGGCATACCCCCCCGCCCCTCTTCTTACCGGAAAGATGTTTGTTTCTGTCGGCGCGATGCATGGAGAAACCAGCTGGCTGCACCGACTCCGTTAGCGTCCCTTGAGTTAGCCATGTTTTCCGTGAAGCAGAGCACGTTGCAATCCCTGATGTCTCTCTGGAATGCTACCCGTGCTCGGATTTCATCAACCTTATTGTCAAGAGACTGGACATTGGCGAGTAGTATGCTAGGGAGTGGAGCGCGATGTGCCCGTCTCCGAAGCCTGACCACGAGACCGCCACGTTTTCCCCTTTTCCGGCGTCGCACAGGGTCGCCGGCTGGGATCAGATCCATTGTATTGTGTGGAAGGCAAGACACTGGATCCGTTTCGGGAAAGTCATATTCCTGGTAGGAACGATGATGAGTTGACGTTAATCGTATATTCAGTAGTTCCTCCCGACTGTATGTAATGAAACCTAAGATTACCCGGGGTACCGATGTAAGAAATAACACGTAAAAAAACAAAATACTGCATATTTTCCAAGGGACACGAAGCGAGGCAGCCATCTCTTTCCGGCGCCGCCTGTTGATTATGCCCTCTCATCTCGTTCCTCGCACTCTTCCATGTGTCATTCTCCGCCTGAGTGGCTCGCTTGTGGGCGTGCTGGCAGGATATGGCAGCACCTTTGGTTGTGCGTCAAGAATTCAGCATAGCAAGTTTGTATGAAGGTCTGGTTATTCACGGGCTTATAGTAATATGCTCTAAACCACTCTGGTGACAAACTTTGCTGCCCTGTTTTCAATCATCCACATGGCAGGGAGAACCTCCTCGGATGAATGCAGACAAAGGGAGTTAGATATGCATAGGAAGTTTAGTGTACTGTTTTTTTTCTGTACATATGAATTACAAATCAGTCTTTACGTAATCATGTTTCTAGTCTATTGCATAGTTACAATGTGTAATCATTGATGTTCCTGGAGCAGTAAACACTGTTGAAGTGTATAATTGTAATACATACATGCAGACACAGCATCATTCAAAGAATGGAGTTTGATACACCTGGCATTGGATATGACTGAAGAAAAAAAAACTTGATAAATAGCGATTTTCGTAAATGAACTTCATGACAAAAAAACATGCACAATCGTTCGTCTCTACATTAACGAACACATTCCTCTCAATTGTACATTTTTTGCTTGACTCGTTATGACGTTATAATTACTTACATTTGCTTCCAACGTTATGTTTTTGTCAGACATCTTTGCTGAAGAAAGTCACCAGCGACGGGTGGCATAATGTCAAATTCTTCATTGGAACCACTCGATATGATTGGTCATATAAAAACCTTGGGACCCAAATGCATCATGAGTGCTCTAACTCCCCCCCCCTGCGGTGGTCTGGAGCGATGAAGCCATGACGCTGGGTACCTCTAAATCCCGCGGCGTAAGCTTGCACCTTTTAAATGAGTCACCACTGTATATAGTCTTGTAATTGTAATTTATTGTGATACCATTTTTCATTTATTTTTTTGCAAATGTTCTTACTTTTTCACTCTGCATTGCTGGAGAACATTTGTAAGTAAGCATTTCAAGGTCAAGTCTACACCTGTTGTATTCGGCACATGTGACAAATAACATTTGATGAGGCTATGTTCTAGACTCCACCGAGATACCATCCATTTCCGGAAGTCAAAACAAACAATTAGCGAAAAACAAAATGCTTCAAAAAAGTTCACAGGGACTACTGCTGGAATTACATTAACTGTGCTAAAAAAAAGTTAAATTCCACGAGGGACTTCATCAGTGTTATAATGTGTTCTAGAACGAGGTATTCTAGATTTCTTTTCACTGACACTCGTAGACTCAATAAAAAAGGAGAGAGAGAAAGAGCGAGAGGGAGAGGTGTGAGAGGTGTCCAGCAGAGTTCAAGTGGTCATGTTGTGAGAGAGGGTTAGGACTGAGAGGCCCTCACTAAGTCCCAGAACCCAGGGGACCTCCAACACATCATTGTCCTGCTGGGACTCCAAACGGGGACATTTTGTGACCAGAACAAACGCACAGCGCGTCTAGGCATTAATTAGCTAGTTTGGTCACATATGCAAATAAGCTCGTAATGGGACACTGTGGGCATGTGTTTCGTGTATGTGTGAGAGCATGGGTCTGTGTGTGTTTGTGTGTGTGTGTGTGAGAGAGAGAGAGAGAGAGAGAGAGCGAGAAGGTGGGAACTGGGCAACCTTCTCACCCCAGCTCCGTCTCTCCCTGGGATAAAATAGGGCGAGGTAAATAAGGTAGTGAATGGGTATCCCCCCATCAGATATAGGGGGGGTTGGGGGGATAAATACCAATGGTGAAGGGGCAGGAAACTGTGGCAACAGACACGACTGACACCAGTGTGTTTAGGATTCTACGTATATACAACATCACAGAGGCACACACACACACACACCGAAAATGGGAGATCCATCAAGCGGACCCATAATAAATGCTGGGGGGGAGGAAGGAGTGTGAAAATGACATGTTGCCATAATCCTCAACAAGACATCACAATGTCTTCGACAGAAAGGGAAAAGTTGGGAGGAATACCTGAATGAAATAACACACGGATGAATGAGCCAATGAGGGAATAGAGGAATTAGATAATGAAATAGGGGGCAATGAAGAAATGAATGAGAGAAAGGGGGGATTAATGAGACATTTCTGGCCCAATCTAATAGACTTGGAAAGGGTGCTTACTTTCACCCAACCTCCTCAAAACCATCCCGTCTCAGTCAATGTTATGTGGATGTCCCCTGTGTGTGTGTGTGTGTGTGTGTGTGTGTGTGTGTGTGTGTGTGTGTGTGTGTGTGTGGGAAAGACAGGTTCTGTGTGTGTGTGTGTGTGTGTGTGTGTGTGTGTGTGTGTGTGTGTGTGTGTGTGTGTGTGTGTGTGTGTGTGTGTGTGTGTGGGAAAGACAGGTTCTGTGTGTGTGTGTGTGTGTGTGTGGTTCTGTGTGTGCGAGATGATTGTGTGTATTTTTCCATGCGTTAGCGGGTGTGTGTGTCACACACACTCCTAGTGTTGCTGATTTACAGTGGCCATCTCCACTGTGACCTATCCTCAACCGCTAATGGTTCTAGCAGCCCAGTCTGCTCTCCCTTACTCTTTCTCTCCATCAGTCTATCCATTCCTCCTATCTGCTGTCGGCGAGTCCATCACTTTTATTTACATTCTTCCCCTCCCTACAGTTTTACTGTATATGAATCAGCTGTTCTGCTCTAAGAGCAGAACAGTGTGTGTGTGTGTGCTCCATCTCTTATAAACTTCCTTTCCAGTGCTTCACCATGTCATAGCAGGCTACCATAGGGGAGGATTAGAACCCGCTTTAAACAGGCCCAAAAGTCAGGCAGCCAGGACATAGAGCGTTGGATAAAGCATAACCACTAGTGTTGAGAATGTGAGAATTCACCTTTCAGAATCCCCCCGGCTTCATTTTAATTAAACATATATCTTAACGCGCACACACTTTACCAATGGAATGGCTGACATGATGTCTGTTTATGTCCCTAAGATGTCCTGGCCCTGGTCTCACACCCACAACCCTCTGATCTCTCCGTTGCCCAGTTCAAAATAGACTGATTATGGGTTTGAGTTGAATGCCAACCTAGGCCTGGACGTCAATGATTCTACCTCAACTGGGAGTTGTTGGGGCATAGGGGTTCTACACTGGCTGTCTGAAGCTACAGTGCAGTAGCAACTCTGCACACTGAGTGAGAACAGTAACAGCACATTGAGTAAGAGAACACAGCTCTCAGTGGGCTGTTGTTACATAATGTATAGACTAGAGCAAAGCTATGGCTCTGTACCAGAGCCTTGCTCCTCAGTACAGGGGCCCACAGAGACAGAGGAGTAGGGGCTAATGAGTGAAAATGAGGAGAGAGCCAGAGCACTAGTTCAGACTGGTCTCCCTGTTGAGACCCTTGCACCTAGAATAACACAGAGGGAAAGACAGGAAAAGAGGGAGAGGGGGAAAAAGGAGAGGAGGGAGAGCTCTCCATGAGGGCCAGATGGAACGGGACGCTCTGAATGTACTGGGGTTTCAATGAGAGAGACATCGCCGTAGCCACCAGTCGGAGAGGTTAGGCGGGGGTGAAGTGGAGTCTAGGGAGGGGGGAGGGGGCATCAAAACCGTTTACACGGTTCCAAATGATAATATATATATTTTCTCTAAATCATTTCTCACCCTATTCTCCGTAAGAGAAAAGGGCAGCAACCCAAATGACACCCTATTTTGTACATCGTGCCCTACTTTTGACCGAAGCCCAGAGCCCTGGTCAAAAGTAGTGCACTATAGGGAACAGGGTGCAATTTGGAACGTAGATGAGACATCCATTCCAATCCTCTGTCCCTCCACCAAGTGCACTGCACACATAAATGTCTTTATGGAGGCGAGGCACGGAGATTAAAATAACAAACACATAGAATAGGGAAAACACTGCGCTCACATCAAAGCCTCAGCTATTAATCACACTGACATGTTAGGGAGCGGGGCAAACCCCCCCTCCCGTTCTCTGTTTGATATCATACAGAATAATAGAAATAGTGTCGTGAAATACTCTCTACTACTTTGGAGAAGTTATTAGCATCCTACTAGGGTGAATATAGTTGGGTAGAGTACAACGGAATACAATTGAGCAGAGTACAGTAGAGTCGTCAAGTAGAGCAGAGTATAAACAGAAAAAAGTAAAAGTGTCATTATCGTACCTTGTATCGCATCTTGTTGCAGGAGTGGATGTAGAAGCCCAGGTAGTAGAAGCATAGCTTGGGGGACTGTTTCTGCAGCTGCCTGGTGAAGGCAACCTCCCTGGAGAAAAGAGATAGAGGATTTAGTCAGACAGACAATATAATAAAGTACACTATTTATACAAAAGTATGTGGCACCCCTTCAATTTAGTGCATTCGGCTATTTCAGCCACACCCGTTGAGGACACAGCCATGTAATCTCGACAGACAAACATTGGCAGTAGAACAGTGACTTGTAACCTGGCACCGTCATAGGATGCCACCTTTCCAACAAGTCAGTTCGTCAAATTTCTGCCCTGCTAGAGCTGCCCCGGTCAACTGTAAGGGCTGTTATAATGTGAAGTGGGAACGTCTAGGAGCAATAACGGCGAGTGCTGAAGCACGTAAAAATGGTCTGTCCTAGGTTGCAACACACACTACCGAGTTCCATACGGCCTTTGGAAGCAACGTCAGCACAAGAACTGCTAGTCGGGAGCTTCATGAAATGGGTTTCCATGTCCGAGCAGCCGCAAACAAGCCTAAGATCACCATGCGCAATGCCAAGTGTCGGCTGGAGTGGTGTAAAGCCATTGGACTCTGGAGAAGTAGAAACGCTTTATTTGGAGTGATGAATCACGCTTCACCATCTGGTATTCCAACGGACAAATCTGGGTTTGGCCAGGAGAACGCTACCTGCTCGAATGCATAGTGCCAACTGTAAAGTTTAGTGGAGGTGGAATAATGGTCTGGGCTGTTTTCATGGGTCAGGCTAGGCCCCTTAGTTCCAGTGAAGGGAAATCTTAACGCTACAGCATACAAATGACATTCTAGACAATTCCGTGCTTCCAATTTTGTGCCAACAGTTTGGGGGAAGGCCCTTTTTCCTGTTTCAGCATGACAATGCCCCAGTGTACAAAGCGAGGTCCATACAGAAATGGTTTGTCGAGATCGGTGTGGAAAAACTTGACTGGCCTGCACAAAGTCCTGACCTCAACTCCATCAAACATCTTTGGGATGAATTCAAACGCTGACTGTGAGCCAGGCCTAATTGCTGTTACAGCAGCAAAGAGGGGACCAACTCCAAATGAACGCCCATAATTTTGGAATAAGACATTCAACAAGCAGGTGTCCACATACACTACGTGACCAAAAGTATCTATTTTGTCTTATTTGATTCTGTGAGTTTAGTCCAGGCAGTAATGCAGACACAGTATAATAGTTTTCTATTGAGATACGCAGAAAACTGTCTGTTTCTCACAAAGATTTACAATGAAGTAGTATCAATTGGATTTAATTCTGTGAGTTTAGTACAGGTAGTCAGAATGGACAGGGCCCTTGACGGTCTGGGGACAGTGGAGTGGTATGACGGATCCCTGAGCAGGTTGCTGGTTCAAGACCCATCTTATAGTATGAAAACTGCAGCAAAGTCCTTTACCCATATAATAATGATATAGAACACTATATTAATTAAATATGTATTGTTTGACCGAAAAGGTTTGAATAAACAGCTGTACTACACAGAACATGAGTCTCATCTGTAATATTGTATAAATGTTTTAGAAATCTGCTGCAAAGAAGAGTAATTTTAGCCAATCACTTATCATAGCATAATCATAACATACTATAATCACATAGGCCCTATAATTATAGCTGACTATTTCAGAGTAGTAAACCAGCTGGCATTTATAAAACAAGGAAGTAAACATCTAGATGTCAAATGGCACTGTATTCACTATATATAGTGCACTATGTACTGTAGGGAATAGAGTGCCATTTAGGAAGCATCCAACAACTACATTATAGTACGCAGTTCGTTTCCCCAGTGTTCACATTACATTGGATAAAAACATTGAAATGTTGAGCAGAGAGGGGAGGTAGACAATAAGGCTAAGGAGTGCATAAAATAAAGGCTTAATCCCAATACCCACCCTTACGGCTTGTGTACATTAGTAAGCAGTAAATTGCTGCGTGCCACTCAGGCCTACCAGAGTGGCTCGCTTGTGGCTATGCTGGCAGCCTATGTAACCCGTTTCAGGCAACTAGGCGTATGTCGTGGGTCACCACTTCACAGGAGAGCCATTTGATAGTAAAACATTTTTTTAATCAAAATGCGTTTTTTTTTTTTTTTTTTTTTTACATGTGAACTTTCATGTGCCTTAATAACAAAACGTGTATGCCATCTGTAAACACAAAAACTATTGTTAAATTACGAGCATAGTTGGTTTAGCCGCAGAAAGACCGCAATCTTCCCACTAGCCATGATTGGCTGAGATAATGAGTGGGCTGGACATGCCTGAGAGATGAGTTTGGATTGGTCTGCCATATAGTTTCTTTCTACTTGTTTCTTTCTACGTTTCTTTCTATTTGATATGGTCAGTATGTCTAGGTAATCCTGTCTAGCGCGGCTTAATTTTTTTTTATTGTGTATTAAAATTGTATAAGTGTTGCTCTCCAATTTCTGTGGGACTGAGTTTTGAAATCAGCGGACTTTGAGTATGATAGCTAAGGAGATTGAGAAAGCACCTGTCTCCGGATTACATCTTCCAGCTAAGGGCAACCACGGCATCCGACAGGAGACGCGTCAAACCATGAATGATGTAAACGAGTAAGATAGTCTAGCTAGTTCCATTTTCAGATATGACACGTTTCAAATTTTGACAGGAAGAGTCATTTGCTTGGCTAGCTATAGCCTAATGTTAGCTAGCTAACATTGAACCTGGTTGGTTAGCTACCTGCAGAGCTAGCTAGCTACATGTCTTATAAAAATACGCCACTATGCAAGTAACCATTTCGGGTGCGTTCGTAAATTCAGTCTGGCCAGCTACACCAATTTCAGAGCACTCTCGTCTGTGTGCCAGAGAGCGCAGAACAACTGATGAATTTACGAACGCTCAACACCCGTTGAATATGACCGGTGTCAGTAAACGTCAGCAAAAAGGGTAATAATAATTTTTTGCCGGCAGCACAGTTACAGTCACCAACGCTCTGGATAACATGAAAACTGCCTAACCAGCTCTGCTAGGGCGAGTAAATGATCAGTGTGGGGTGTTCTCTCACTATGTGTATGGAAGTAGATAGCAAGCTAGCCAATGTTAGCCATTTAGCTTGGGTGCTTGACTGCCGTTGTCAGAACGTTCGGATCAACCCTACTAAACCGGCCAGAGCGTCCAGTGTGCGCTCTGAATGCGAAACGCTCTGAATTTACAAACAGACAATCTGACTGCACAGTTGCAGTCACCAACGCTCTGAATAACATAACAGCCTAACCAGCTCTGCTAGGGCGAGTAATGTTAAGTGAGCTATTCTCGCTCAGATGTGTCTGGAAGTAGCTAGCAAGTTAGCTTTGGCGCTTGACTGCTGTTAGTACATTCGGATCAACCCTTAAAGAGATGGGTGGGGCTAAAGCTTAAGAGGGTGTGAACAATGCTGAAGGGTGTAGACAAAGAAGGGCTCTCCAATAGTAGTACCAAAACATTCAAGGCCATTTTCTCAAAACTGAGTTTACAAGTTTACTTTCAAAGCAAAATTATTTTCCCAATGTTCCTCAAAGGTAGTGTATGATATACCATTTTGTAGCTCTCTAGTTTTATCCAACGTAAAAAACACAATTTCTAATTTTGATACTTAAGACCGATTTGAGCCGGTCAGTCACATACAGCAGCAAGTTAGATTGTGCATCAGGAATTCAGCACAGCAGGTTTTGCACAGCACAGCTCTGGTTATTAAATGGGTTAATAGTTTAATCCATTCTCCATTTCACAAATTATTCACAGGTAAATAGTAAAATGCTCTCAACCGCTCTGCTGACAACCTTTGCTGCCTTGTTTCCAATCGTCCACATGGCTGGGAGAACTTATTCAAGTAAGTATATATATTTTGAAAATGTAAAAAAAATTTTTTTTTATAATAGTAGCTAACTAGATAACGTACAGGCTAAATCAAATGAGCTGCTAACCAGACAACTTTACATATATCCCCAGCTATCTAAGTGCATATTAGCTAGCTATATTGATGTATTCATCATTGTAAAAAACTAACTCCAAATGCATTTGTAGGTAGCTAGCTAACAGCCATGGAAGAGGGTGAAAGGATTGCAACCCCAACTGTCAAAGTGAAAGAGTAGGCTATTCTGTATAAGGCAGGTACTTTTGTGTAGTTCAAGTCCCTAGAAGTGAGCACAGAGATAATAGTAACATAATATTCAGTATTTGAGTATAATTTTGCCTTTTTCTGTCCTCAGATACAGAGAGCAATGAAGAGCAGTGGCTCTCAGTCCTGGGGACTCAAAGGGGTGCACATTTTTGTTTTTGCCTAAAAACTACACAGCTGATTCAAATGATCAACTCATTGTCAAGATTCAAGTGGTATTTATGTATTAATTTGTGATGCTATCCTTGATATGATCTTGT
Source organism: Salvelinus alpinus (assembly GCF_045679555.1). NCBI lineage: Eukaryota > Metazoa > Chordata > Actinopteri > Salmoniformes > Salmonidae > Salvelinus > Salvelinus alpinus. Next base: position 2,755,041 of record NC_092117.1, read on the forward strand.
TGTTGTCACATGCTACACATGCACATGTGCGCACCTGCATCTACGGTGCATTCGGAAAGTATTCAGACCCCTTGATTTTTTCCACATTTTGTTACGTTACAGCCTTACTACAAAATTGATTAAATCATTTTTCTTCATCAATCTAAACACAATACCACAAAATGGACAAAGAAAAAACAGGTGTAGACATTTTTGCTAATTATTCAAAATATAAAGGAGAAAAACCTTATTTACTTACAGTTGAAGTCAGAAGTTTACATACACTTAGGTTGGAGTCATTAAAACTCGTATTTCAACCGCTCCACACATTGAAAAGTCGGTTAGGACATACTTTGTGAATGACAAGTAATTTTTCCAACAATTGTTTACAGACAGATTATTTCACTTATAATTCAGTGTATCACAATTCCAGTGGGTCAGAAGTTTACATACACTAAGTTGACTGTGCCTTTAAACAGCTTGGAAAATTCCAGAAAATGATGTCATGGCTTTTGAAACTTCTGATAGGCTAATTGACATCATTTGAGTCAATTGGAGATGTACCTGTGGATGTATTTCAAGGCCTAACTTCAAACTCAGTGCCTCTTTGCTTGACATCATGGCAAAAAAAAATCAAAAGATATCAGCCAAGACCTCAGAAAAAAATTGTAGACCTCCACAAGTCTGGTTCATCATTGGGAGGAATTTCCAAATGCCTGACGTTCATCTGTACAAACAAGACTACGCAAGTATAAACACCATGGAACCATGCAACCATCATACCGCACAGGAAGGAGACGCATTCTGTCACCTAGAGATGAACGTACTTTTGTGCGAAAAGTGCAAATCAATCCCAGAACAACAGCAAAGGACCTTGTGAAGATGCTGGAGGAAACAGGTACAAAAGTATCTATATCCACAGTAAATCGAGTCCTATATCGACATAACCTGAAAGGCCGCTCAGCAAGGAAGAAGCCACTGCTCCAAAATCGCCATAAAAAAGCCAGACTACGGTTTGCAACTGCACATGGGGACAAAGATAGTACTTTTGAGAGAAATGTCCTCTGGTCTGATGAAACAAAAATAGAACTGTTTGGCCATGATGACCATCGTTATGTTTGGAGGAAAAAGGAGCAGACTTGCAAGCCGAAGAACACCATCCCAACCGTGAAGCACGGGGGCGGAAGCATCATGTTGTGGGCGTGCTTTGCTGCAGGAGGGACTGGTGCACTTCACAAAATAGATGGCATCATGAGGCAGGAAAATTATGTGGATGTATTGAAGCAACATCTCAAGACATCAGTCAGGAAGTTAAAGCTTGGTCGCAAATGGGTCTTCCAAATGGACAAGGACCCCAAGCATACTTCCAAAGTTGTGGCAAAATTGCTTAAGGACAACAAAGTCAAGGTATTGGAGTGGCCTTCACAAAGCCCTGACCTCAATCCCATAGAACATTTGTGGGCAGAGCTGAAAAGGTGTGTGGGAGCAAGGAAGCCTATAAACCTGACTCAGTTACACCAGCTCTGTCAGGAGGAATGGGCCAAAATTCCCCCAACTTATTGTGGGAAGCTTGTGGAAGGCTACCCAAAACGTTTGACCCAAGTTCAACAATTTAAAGGCAATGCTACCAAATACTAATTGAGTGTATGTGATGAAAGAAATAAAAGCTGAAATAAATCATTCTCTACTATTATTCTGACATTTCACATTCTTAAAATAAAGGGGTACCAAAATTTTTTTGCGGCATTGAAAGTCTCCAATCCTTCTTAAGTGGAAGTTTGGAACCACCAAGACTCTTCCTAGAGCTGAACGCCCGGCCAAACTGAGCAATCGGGGGAGAAGGGCCTTGGTCAGGGAGGTGACCAAGAACCCGATGGTCACTGACAGAGCTGCAGAGTTCCTCTGTGGCGATGGGAGAACCATCCAGAAGGAAGCCGGACCGTTAGGAAGTCCAGGATCCAGCTTGGTGACAAGCTTGAAGGGGACAATGGTGTTGAACGTTGCGCTGTAGTCAATGAACAGCATTCTTACATAGGTATTCCTCTCATCTAGATTGGTGCAGTGCGGAAAGCAATTGAGATTGCGTCGTCTATGGATCTGTTGGGGCGGTATGCAAATTGGAGTGGGTCAAGTGTGGCGGAGTTAATGTGTGCCATAACCAGCCTCTCAAAGCACTTCATGATTACATAATTGAGTGCTACAGGGCGGTAATCATTCTGGCATGTATGCCATTGCCTCATAGAGCTGCAATCTGACCATGTTGCATTACAGAAAGCCCTGGTTGGTTTAAAAATGAATGGGGCCAAGATTAAATACATGTTGATCTCTAATTCTCAAAAAACTAAAATCTGATGGACTACATATTTATTAATTGAATGGTTGTCCCATCGATAGGTTTCCTGCCTGTAAACATCAGGGCATGTGGACTGACAAAGTTTGAATGTTTAAAACACATATGAATGAGCTGGTAAAAAAGCAAAGATTTAAAGTGGGCTTTTTTTTTTTTTAAGATCCTGCCTCTCCCTAAATAGCATGAAGCAGATTGTACAGCACACATTTTCCTGCCAGTTTTTGACTATGGGGACACCATTTACAAAATTGCAGCAGCCCTACTCTTAAACTTTTGCATGCCGTCTAACACAGTGCCATTTTTGTTTACAAAGCACTACTATACAAGCTTTCAACTTCCCTATTGCACTCCACACTGCCCTTTCCCACCTGGACAAAAGGAACACTTATGTGAGAATGCTATTCACTGATTACAGCTCAGCGTTCAACACCATAGTACCCTCAAAGCTCATCACTAAGCTAAGGATCCTGGGACTAAACACCTCCCTCTGCAACTGGATCCTGGACTTCCTGACGGGCCGCCCCCAGGTGGTGAGGGTAGGTAGCAACACATCTGCCATGCTGATCCTCAACACTGGAGCTCCCCAGGGGTGCGTGCTCAGTCCCGTCCTGTACTCCCTGTTCACCCACGACTATATGGCCAGGCATGACTCCAACACCATCATTAAATTTGCAGACGACAACAGTGGTAGGCCTGATCACCGACACCGATGAGATAGTCTATAGGGAGGAAGTCAGAGACCTGGCCAGGTGGTGCCAGAATAACAACCTATCCCTCAACGTAACCAAGACTAAGGAGATGATTGTGGACAACAGGAAAAGGAGCACGTCCCCATTTTCATCGATGGGGCTGTAGTGGAGCAGGTTGAGAGCTTCAAGTTCTTGGTGTCCACAACAACAAACTAGAATGGTCCAAACACACCAAGACAGTCGTGAAGAGGGCACGACAAAGCCTATTCCCCCTCAGAAAACTAACAAGATTTGGCATGAGTCCTGAGATCCTCAAAAGGTTCTACAGCTGCAACATCGAGAGCATCCTGACTGGTTGCATCACTGCCTGGTACGGCAATTGCTCAGCCTCCGACCGCAAGGCACTACAGAGGGTAGTGCGTACGGCCCAGTACATCACTGGGGCTAAGCTGCCTGCCATCTAGAACCTCTACACCAGGCGGTGTCAGAGGAAGGCCCTAAAAATTGTCAAAGACCCCAGCCACCCCAGTCATAGACGGTTCTCTCTACTACCGCATGGCAAGCGGTACCGGAGTGCCAAGTCTAGGACAAAAAGGCTTCTCAACAGTTTTTACCCCCAAGCCATAAGACTCCTGAACATGTAATCAAATGGCTACCCGGACTATTTGCATTGTGTGCCCCCCCCCAACCCCTCTTTTTACGCTGCTGCTACTCCCTGTTTATCATACATGCATAGTCACTTTAACTATACATTCATGTACACACTACCTCAATTGGGCCGACCAACCAGTGCTCCCGCACATTGGCTAACCGGGCTATCTGCATTGTGTCCCACCCACCAATCCCTCTTTTACGCTACTGCTACTCTGTTCATCATATATGCATAGTCACTTTAACCATATCTACATGTACATACTACCTCAATCAACCTGACTAACCGGTGTCTGTATGTAGCCTCGCTAATTTTATAGCCTCGCTACTATATATAGCCTGTCTTTTTACTGTTGTTTTATTTCTTTACCTACCTATTGTTCACCTAATACCTTTTTTGCACTATTGGTTAGAGCCTGTAAGTAAGCATTTCACTGTAAGGTGAATTCAGCGCACGTGACAAAAACTTTGATATGATTTGTTGCTAAAGTATAAAAGAATGAGCTACCAAACCCACTTGCAGGGTAAATCCTCTTTGTTTTAGTGCCACCCCCCCCTTATTGTTGGAATAACGTGCAAAATTCCTTGATTCTTGATTCACTGGTGCCGGAAGGTCAGTTTAGGACTCTGGTATTAAATTAATTAATTGAGTACGCAGTTGTAGTATTGAAATTGTTCCTTGTTTTATTTGGAATGTTAATTTTCTTAATTGTGAAAATCTTTATACTCAGGCTACAATTGTGAATGAGAACCTGGTATCAAATGGGGTAAAAAAAAATATTGGGATTTTCTTGGCCCGCATGGTTAATTTCTTTCTTAATAAGCTTAAACTTGATTCAACTTTTCATTTGATTTTTCTATAGACTATTGGTATTGTATGTTCTCTCTCACCTGGCTACTTTAAGTTTTAGGCTATTCATAATAACCTTTTGAAATTGAACTCATTGTTTGATCGGGAAAAAACCATGCAGAAAATGATGCAGTCATGCCTTCAGTCATATACATACAGCCTATCGAATGGAGAGAGAAGAAAATATAGACTACATAAAAAATGAATAGCCCAAAGCCAATGCAGCCGACAGAAACAGAGAAAAAAACATTTTCTGACTGGACATTTTGTGCTGCTTTGGTGGAATTCTCCACTTTCTGGCCTATAATATTCCTCTCGAGTTCTGCATCACACAGTATGTATTGAAATAGGCTTTAGGAAATAGGAATAGGCATTTTACTTGGAATGTCACTTGTGCTGCCCTGCGAGAGACTGTTCTTTACTGCGGAGCGCCAGTCAAGTTCAAATAGGCTAAACCATCGTCTGTCACATCACGATGTCGTCACCATCGACGATGGCTGTCAACATTGTTGATAGACGATGCTATCGTAATATCGGCCAACCCTAATGCACACACAAAACCACTCCAATGCCGGACACCAGCTGCCTTTTGGATAACAGTGCCTCAGGCGCAATGTCCATTCCTCCAATCCCTCTTTATCCCCCTCTCATTGGGGCCCCTCTTCAGAACATCTCAACATCTCCCTCTCCTGTTCTTAACACAGAATCACACCTACACACACTCCCCATGGAACACCAAGTCTCTCTCTAGCTCGCTCACTCACTCTTACACAACACCCCCTCCCCCTCACACACACGCTTCTGAAGGTGTATGGCAGAAAAGTTGTATATCTGACAGAGGAAGTCTTATAAAATCAAATCAAACCTAATCAAATAACCTCCTCTGGGTTATATCTACACAGGGAGTACTGTTACTCTTGGAGACAGACTCTTGCAATAATAATATAAGAAATGCAGACCAGGGTCTGTTCAGGCTTGTGCGTGTGCACGCGCGCACACACATAAATGTACAAACTACACATTCTCTACTAGTCACACACACACAATCTGTAGTCTCTCGTATGCACACACGCGGCCAACTCTGTAAATCACCCAGTCCTTCAACATCTGTGCAGAAATACTTAAACGCTTTCTCACATTATTGGGTTACACTTTACAGGAAGCGTCAGATGTGTGTGTATGTGCGCGCTACGTGTGTGTGATCTCTTATTTCATACCAGCAGACAGAGTGCTGTCGTCAGCCGCACCACAAACACCCCACTGCCTCATCCAATACTGACAGATGAGAGCAGTATTTACCTACCCAGTCCTTAGGTATTACCTATACTGTACCTCTACTGCCCACAGAGGGAGGGAGAGCGGGAGTGTGGTGGGAAAATCAAGAGAGCGATTGAGAGAAACAGAGAGAGAGTGTAAAGGTTAATTATGGAAGAAGAACCAGAAAGGAGAAGGAAAAAATAAAGAGAAATGAGAGAAGAGAGAGATGAGGGAGGTAAAGGAAAAACATAGGAGCGAAAGAGAACAAAAAGTGAAGAGACTGTTTTCTGCAAGTACATTGAGTGGCCAGCCAAATAGAAAAAGTAACCAGCCAGGGAGTTTCCAGGCTGTGGAGAATTATATTTTTTTCTTCTTCAGAACAAGCTCTATTTTGTGGCGTCTGGAACATTCTAAAGACCTTGCTTCCATCTGAAATGCACAGCTAAATTATTGAATAGTTTATTTTTATTTTTTATATGACTTCACCAGATTGGTCAAATTACTTGTGGTATCGAGTAGAAAGACATGACACAATTAAAATGACTTAAAATGTATGAATTGAGTGTGTTAGTTGTTTTGGATATCGTCTAGGCCAGGCGACCAACTGGCGACCCGCGGGCTGGTGGTAAAAAAAAATTCTGAGCAAAATAAATTAAAAAGTTTGGAATTTTCATCGTTTGACATAAGACTGAAAACTCAACAGGAAATCTGCTCCAGGTGACTTTAGTTTAAGAAATCTGTTCGCAACTATTCACACACATAAGAGAGACACACATGATTGTACATAAATGTGAGGAAGATTTGAAATTATGTTTTAGTCAAACATATTTGTAAGGGATTTTTGCAGTCTACAAATTATTTGTAATTATGTTCCAGCCCATGAACATCCGCTATTACAAATAGAATTCAAAGAGGTCCAGTGACTCTGATTTTCTCCCCCCAAAAGGTCCAAATCATTAAAATGTCTAACGTGTGCTATGATTTGGGGGCATATGTAGTTCTTGTACAGTGGGGAGAACAAGTATTTGATACACTGCCGATTTTGCAGGTTTTCCTACTTACAAAGCATGTAGAGGTCTGTCATTTTTATCATAGGTACACTTCAACTGTGAGAGACGGAATCTAAAACAAAAATCCAGAAAATCACATTGTATGATTTTTAAGTAATTAATTTGCATTTTATTGCATGACATAAGTATTTGATCACCTACCAACCAGTAAGAATTCCGGCTCTCACAGACCTGTTAGTTTTTCTTTAAGAAGCCCTCCTGTTCTCCACTCATTACCTGTATTAACTGCACCTGTTTGAACTCGTTACCTGTATAAAAGACACCTGTCCACACACTCAATCAAACAGACTCCAAACTCTCCACAATGGCCAAGACCAGAGAGCTGTGTAAGGACATCAGGGATAAATTGTAGACCTGTACAAGGCTGGGATGGGCTACAGGACAATAGCCAAGCAGCTTGGTGAGAAGGCAACAACTGTTGGCACAATTATTAGAAAATGGAAGAAGTTCAAGATGACGGTCAATCACCCTCGGTCTGGGGCTCCATGCAAGATCTCACCTCGTGGGGCATCAATGATCATGAGGAATGTGAGGGATCAGCCCAGAACTACACGGTAGGACCTGGTCAATGACCTGAAGAGAGCTGGGACCACAGTCTCAAAGAAAACCATTAGTAACACACTACGCCGTCATGGATTAAAATCCTGCAGCGCACGCAAGGTCCCCCTGCTCAAGCCAGCGCATGTCCAGGCCCGTCTGAAGTTTGCCAATGACCATCTGGATGATCCAGAGGAGGAATGGGAGAAGGTCATGTGGTCTGATGAGACAAAAATAGAGCTTTTTGCTCTAAACTCCACTCGCCGTGTTTGGAGGAATAGAAGGATGAGTACAACCCCAAGAACACCATCCCAACCGTGAAGCATGGAGGTGGAAACATCATTCTTTGGGGATGCTTTTCTGCAAAGGGGACAGGACAACTGCACCGTATTGAAGGGAGGATGGATGGGGCCATGTATCGCGAGATCTTGACCAACAACCTCCTTCCCTCAGTAAGAGCATTGAAGATGGGTCGTGGCTGGGTCTTCCAGCATGACAACGACCCGAAACACACAGCCAGGGCAACTAAGGAGTGGCTCCGTAAGAAGCTATTTCAAGGTCCTGGAGTGGCCTAGCCAGTCTCCAGACCTGAACCCAATAGAAAATCTTTGGAGGGAGCCGAAAGTCCGTATTGCCCAGCGACAGCCCCGAAACCTGAAGGATCTGGAGAAGGTCTGTATGGAGGAGTGGGCCAAAATCCCTGCTGCAGTGTGTGCAAACCTGGTCAAGAACTACAGGAAACGTATCATCTCTGTAATTGCAAACTAAGGTTTCTGTACCAAATATTCAGTTCTGCTTTTCTGATGTATCAAATACTTATGTCATGCAATAAAATGCAAATTAATTAATTAAAAATCATACAATGTGATTTTCTGGATTTTTGTTTTAGATTCCTTCTCTCACAGTTGAAGTGTACCTATGATAAAAATTACAGACCTCTACATGCTTTGTAAGTAGGAAAACCTGCAAAATTGTCAGTGTATCAAATACTTGTTCTCCCCACTGTATATGTATAGCTAATAAACAGAGTACAACATTTCAATAACATTTCAACCATATTTATTGCACATTTTCAATGCAGACACATTAAACATGAGGTAAAATAAATATGCATCCTAATCATAAATAAAAGTAGTCCAATCACAAATGTTCTCATTTCAAGCAAAACAAGACTGCATTGTCAAAAAAATAACAAGTGCCTGTTTCTGAAAAAAGTGCTTTGATTTTTGAACAAATAAACGACAGGTTTACTATTTATCTGTCCTACTCTCTCCCACTTCACTTCTCCATCTCTCTTCTTTAGCGAGAGAAATTGTCTTTTGCTTGCCCTGCCAGTAATTTGCACCTTGGCTGGAATGGAGACAGTGCCATTCTCATACACATATGTAGGTGCTCATTGGTGAGTCTAGCACGGTACTTATTTGTAATGATGTTCATAGTGGAGAATGAAGATTCACAGCTGTATGTGGAGTCAAACATGGTCAAGGTGTGTAGTGCTACTTTCGTTAGACCAGGGAAAACAGTCTCAGACACAGCCTGCAGCCAGAAAGTGTCATGATCGGTTAGTTGAAAGTGCTCTCTTAGTGCAACATTTGCTTGCAGATGAATCAGTTCCATCTGTAGAGATCCACCATGGGCCCACTTGAAGGTCTGTGTCATCTCCTTTTGAAATTCCTCTGACATCTGTGATGAGGAATGGATTTGAAATTAGAAGGAGCTGCTGTCCAAGGCTGAAGCTGTCAAAGCGATTTCTGAAGTTTCTAGTTTCTCAGCTCATCTATGAAGTCAACATGAGGAGAAACATCTCTCTCACCCTGAATCTGTTCCTGCACTTTCGGGAAGTGCGCACAGTCTCCTTGAAGATATTCCTTGAAAACTTCCAGTTTCCTCTGGAAGGAGCGGACAGATGTCATCAAATCACAAACTGAATTGCCCTGTAGTTTCACGTTGAGATCATTAAGGTGTGATGTTTACCAAAAAAGCAACAAATCCATTTTGCTCTCGTCTTGCAAAAAAAGTGAAAACTGTGTCGCCTTCTGACTCTTGAGCTGTACTAGGAAAGCTGTTATTTCCTTTCGAATGGACCAAAAGCGGTCCAACACCCTGCCTTTACTGACCCATCTTACGTTGTTGTGCAGCAGTAGGTCATTTGCATTTTCCTCAACTCCTTTCAGGAATTCTCTCAGCAGGCGATGTTGATGAGATGAGGATGCCCTGAGGAAGTTGATAAGTTTCATCAGTGTATTCACACTTCAGCATACTCTTCTGACAGATTGGCGCACAGGACAGACTGATGAATGATGCAGTGGTAAGCTGTGAGATCAGGGTTGTCCTCTTTCAACCGTGCCACAGCTCCTCTCTCTCTAGAGACCACTTGTTTTAGATCTATCCCCCTCTTTCTCAGCATCTCCTCTATGGCCATGTATATGTCATTTCCTCTTGCATGTGTCTCGAGTGGTGTTACACCTAACAGGTCTTCACAGAATTCCTTCTCTGTGTGGTAAAATCGAACATACACCAGAAGCTGGGCATTATCACTCACATCAGTAGATTCATCAACAGCTAGTGCTATGCAGGGTGCACTCCGTACAGCTTCATCAAGCTGTGTTAATACATCCTCTGTTAGTATTTTACTCTATCTTGCGGTTGTGTTATGTGACATTGGGATTTGCTCGTCTTTTTGTTTACCGCCAAGTAAAGTTTCAGCAACAGCATTCATGCACTCCATCCCCGTCAGTAAATGGCTTTTGGTGTTGACCTAAAATCCAAGCTCTTTTTAATGAACATTGGTTTGCACGTTGTTGGGCAGTGAATGCATGGGAGAGGACACTGGTGGACCGATCATACTGGGCTTTGAGTACGTTTATTTTGCGTGCCCTCACCTCAGACTGCTGTGGATATGTTTGCTCAAAAGATATGTGCTTTGTTTCGTAGTGGCACTTTTTATTAGAGCCACGGTCTCTGAACATATCAGGCAGAGTGGTTTGACACTCATCGCGGGAAGGATAAAGGCATATTTGTCTGTCCACTCCTCTTTGAAAGCTCGATTTTCTGTATCAACTTTCCTGACTTTTGCACACGCCATTCTATAATGTCTCCTCTCGCTCCGGCTTTGCTTCTCTCGCTGTCTCTCTCTCTGACAACATCAGTCTCCTAAAATGCATTGTAAACATTCGCTTTGATTGGCTGAGTTTCGTGAAGTGATTTAAATAACGCATGTGATTGGACAACACACAGTAGTATGGGACGCTGTCTGGGACCTTCCCAGCTGTGCTGAGCCAGTGCAGTATGTGTACATTGAAAAAAACGGTTGCTTCATCCGTATTTAACTTAACAATTATTTATGAGAAATGTGTCGAGGTCCAGATAGAACCTTTACTCGGTCCGGACCCGGACCCGAGGTCCGCCAATTGTGCACCTCTGCACTACAACAACAACAAAAATCGGCCCGTGGCTGAATCTAGTTGATGATCCCTGGTCTAGTGCTGTAAGATCAGGACAAATTTCTAAGTAAGATAACCTTTAACATTTTAATTTAAGTCATATTTACAGTTTTACTGCAAGATACGAATTTCTAGAATGATGTTTGTTCTTCAAATTATGTATTTTACTGGCTCTGCTACTGTGGACACTTAGGGTAAGGAAAACAATGTGTAATTTGGGTGAACTATCCATTTAACAGTTTGGCCTGTCAATCAATAACTGTGGGTGGGATGGTCAGGGGAGGGGGCAGGATGTTTGGTACAAAGTTGGTAGTGTTTCAGACCTGTCAATCATTCATTGTGGGTGGGACTTTGAGGGAAGGCGGTAGATGAGTAATCTAGTGAGAAAAACTAGTCTACTCTTTCAATTTAATTTATTGTGGCAAAAAAACTAAGAAAAAAATCCTTCTTTAACCTGTCTCCTCTTCATCTACACTGATTGAAGTGACATTACCAGGTGACATCAATAAGGGATCATAGCTTTCACCTGGTCAGTCTAGGTCATGGAAATAGCAGGTATTCCTAATGTTTGGTAAATAGTGAATAACTACGTTGTATAATTTATGAATAGCAAAGGAATATAAGAGACTGACATAGTCAGTTGGACACCTTTTACACAAGCGGTTCGGTCGGCAATCAAAAACATGAAATAGCCTATGTACCCAGACTCCGTAGCTAGCTATAAAGGTCTTCAGTGTTTTTCAAAGAAAATAGATGTGCCACAAAACAATAATTAAGTGGATTTCAACTCATCGTTACCACTTACATTACATGGGACGTGTTAATTCACTCACAGAAAACGATGAAGAAGCATCATGTTCTCCCTACTCTGTGAAAATACACTTTACTGCAGCCAACCACAGCGCAGAAAAATAACACAGGTACCGAGAGGCGGGACAGAGAGCAGTGTGACCCTGTCGCCGCTCGCTTTGTGACTGACAGGCACCTGTCCTATCAATAGAAGATACATATCGTTCATTCTAGCGGGACAAGGATATACAGACTTTTCTCACTAGCGAATTGAAACTTTTAAATGAAAAGAAGCCTAGTTATTTTTCCAGTTCATACATTTTATTGAACTCTGGAAAGAGTGAGAGAAAGAGAGCAGAGAGAGAGAGTGCAAGTCTATAACAGAGAAAACAAAGACAAGGAGAGGAGACACAAAAGGAAGAAAGAAAAGAAAAGAGCAATGGAAACACTGCCAAATGCGAAGCTAGATCCTTAGCCTCTCCAGTCCTACTGACCTGAGTGCAGAGTAGGAGCCCAGCGACAGAGAGGCGAAGTCGGGGTGGTAGTACAGGTAGACAGAGGACACGCAGGTGGGCAGGACGTCCACTACTCCCACTGCCACGATGCGGCCGTCCAGCCAGTACTGTTGGTGGAAGGAACCGTAGCCCGCCGCTGGACCATCTGGAGACATCTCCATCTGGTGGGGGGGGGGGGGGGGGGGGGAGGTTATAGATCACAATAGTAGCATAAGTACAAACTGGAAAAATGCAATTGACCTAGTGACTGAATCATATGAATCCCCTGTTTGTTAGTGCTTTGGCATTAGCAGGTCTCTCACACACATTTATCTTTTCATTAGAGCCCAGGCCCCACACGTGTAGTTTACCGAAAGCATTTGTTGAACTGAAATTGGTACTTAATGCAGGTAAAACTAAAGTACATGTTACTTTCCAAAACGCTTAAAAATATACCTGATGATTTACACATATTGGATGGTGCCCACATTTATCGTGTCCCTGCTTATAAATATCTGGGTATCGGGATTGATGAAAAACGCTCTTTCAAAAAGCATACTGATGAGTTAGTTAAGAGGGTAAGAATAAAAATGGGCTTCCTAAAAACAGGAATGCCTTTCGGTAAATAGCAGAAAACAAATAATCCAGTCGACGTTCATTCCGGCTTTAGACTATGGCGATATAGTCTATATGAATGCAGATGCCACTGTTTTTAAGCCATAGGATGATAGGTTCATTACACATCAATGCATTCTGTATCAGAAAGTAGGCAGGTCCTCTCGAGTCTCGTCGATCAATACACTGCTCTCTTTTTGTTTATAAGGCCTTCTTGTGCAAACGTCCAACATACCTTCCTTAATTGTTAAATTACAGACATGAGTCACCAGACCCAATCACAGGGATGGTGAACCTCTGGAGATCTCTTCAATCTCCACTGAGTTGGGTAGATCTGCTTTTCGTTTTTTTGCACCTAACGTGTGGAATGATCTCCAAAGCACTCTAAAATTGGAGGAATTTGTGCCTCAAGGGCATTTCAGACGGCTGTTAGGGGACCTTTTCACTCAAGGAGAATGTTCTTTTTTTTTATGATTGATTGTGTTTTGATTTGTGTATATGAATGTCTATATGAATGTGAAGCTTGATGTGTATATCGTATTTTGCTGTGTATTGTTTTATACAGGGCTCATCTGAAAATTAGACATCGTCTCAGCTTTGACTCCATGTCAAAATAAAGGTTCAATCAAATAAATAAATGCACAGGGGTGTACAGTAGCCCGCACTCAGCCCACTAATAGCTCCCAAATGTGGAGTGGGATCAGGCTGGGGGCGTGGGTAGAGCTGTGTGTGCTAGCCACAGAAACACATGGGAGACGCCTTTTAATAAAAGACCCTGTATGAAATCCATCTCGCCAGGCAGGGTGTGGAATGTGGCCAAGCTTACTCCTGGATGTGTGCGCGTGTGTGCAATACAACTCCTGTTTAGTACCCAACAGATTGCATGCTGGGTTTTTCAATCAACTGGCTTAACTGCTTTATATCACACATACTTTAGACAGCTAGTGGGGCTAGGGGGCATATTAAGCCTGAGGTGGACTGGTGTATGTGCATGTGTGAAAGAACGGTTGAAACAGGATCCTTCCCCACGGCCCATCTGGGCCCGGCGCAGACGCCGCTTGTTATCACAACACAGAGAGAGCTGCCGTTGTTAATCCAACAGTGTGAAAACACCCAGAATGCTGCTTGGCCACTGACCAGCAACAACCACCCTGACACAATTAAACCTGTCTAAATATCACCCCCCCCTCCCCCCCAATACCTATAATTGGACCTCCAGGACCCCTGCAAACTCACAGCTATCTTTCCCAGAAGACCCCAACCGGTCCTAGGCTCCACATTCCTCTTGTACCCCCTTGGCGGAGCTAGGTTAAGCGAAGCTTACCGATTACCTGGGTGACACAACAGAGCATTGGAGACGGGGACAGTATCCATTCACTATGTGGGCTAGGGGGTGACGTGTTTGTGTGTGGTGAGCAGACTAGAGGAGAGAAGACTAGAGGAGAGAGAAGACTAGAGGAGGACTAGCATGGGGCAGACTTTAGCTTTCAACATTTTGAATGACCGGCAGTTGGGAGTGAGTGAGAGGGAGGATGGGGGTAAAATGGAGTGTGTTAAGCTGGGAGAGTGGAGGTGGAATTGGAGGGGGTCTGGTTGGTGGCTGTATTAGCTACACTACCAGTCAAAAGGTTTAGAACAACTACTCATTCAAGGGTTTTTCTTTATGTTTTCTATTTTCTACATTGCAGAATATGCCTGGATGACAGCTTTGCACACTCTTGGCATTCTCTCAACCAGCTTCATGAGGTAGTCACCTGGAATGCACTTCAGGTGTGCCTTCTTGAAAGTTAATTTGCGGAATTTATTTCCTTAATGCGTTTGAGCCATTCAGTTGTGTTGTGACAAGGTAGGGGTGGTATACAGAAGATAGCCCTGTTTGGTAAAAGACCAAGTCCATATTATGGCAAGAACAGCAAAGAAATGACAGTCCATCATTACTTTAAGATATGAAGGTCAGTCAACACAGAACATTTCAAGAACTTTGGAAAGTTTCTTCAAGTGCGGTCGCAAAAACCATGGGTGAACGGATGATCTCCGCATGTGTATTTAACACCGTGAAGCATGGAGGAGAAGGTGTTATGGTGTGGGGCTGCTTTGCTGGCGACACGGATTTATTTAGAATTCAAGGCACACTTCACCAGCATGACTACCACAGCATTCTGCAGCGATACACCATCTCTTCTGGGTTTTGGCTTACATTTACATTTTACATTTAAGTCATTTAGCAGACGCTCTTATCCAGAGCGACTTACAAATTGGTGCATTCACCTTATGATATCCAGTGGAACAACCACTTTACAATAGTGCATCTAACTCTTTTAAGGGGGGGGAGGTTAGAAGGATTACTTTATCCTATCCTAGGTATTCCTTAAAGAGGTGGGGTTTCAGGTGTCTCCGGAAGGTGGTGATTGACTCCGCTGACCTGGCGTCGTGAGGGAGTTTGTTCCACCATTGGGGTGGCAGAGCAGCGAACAGTTTTGACTGGGCTGAGCGGGAACTGTACTTCCTCAGAGGTAGGGAGGCGAGCAGGCCAGAGGTGGATGAACGCAGTGCCCTTGTTTGGGTGTAGGGCCTGATCAGAGCCTGAAGGTACGGAGGTGCCGTTCCCCTCACAGCTCCGTAGGCAAGCACCATGGTCTTGTAGCGGATGCGAGCTTCAACTGGAAGCCAGTGGAGAGAGCGGAGGAGCGGGGTGACGTGAGAGAACTTGGGAAAGTTGAACACCAGACGGGCTGCGGCGTTCTGGATGAGTTGTAGGGGTTTAATGGCACAGGCAGGGAGCCCAGCCAACAGCGAGTTGCAGTAATCCAGACGGGAGATGACAAGTGCCTGGATTAGGACCTGCGCCGCTTCCTGCGTGAGGCAGGGTCGTACTCTGCGAATGTTGTAGAGCATGAACCTACAGGAACGGGTCACCGCCTTGATGTTAGTTGAGAACGACAGGGTGTTGTCCAGGATCACGCCAAGGTTCTTAGCACTCTGGGAGGAGGACACAATGGAGTTGTCAACCGTGATGGCGAGATCATGGAACGGGCAGTACTTCCCCGGGAGGAAGAGCAGCTCCGTCTTGCCGAGGTTCAGCTTGAGGTGGTGATCCGTCATCCACACTGATATGTCTGCCAGACATGCAGAGATGCGATTCACCACCTGGTTATCAGAGGGGGGAAAGGAGAAGATTAATTGTGTGTCGTCTGCATAGCAATGATAGGAGAGACCATGTGAGGATATGACAGAGCCAAGTGACTTGGTGTATAGCGAGAATAGGAGAGGGCCTAGAACAGAGCCCTGGGGGACACCAGTGGTGAGAGCACGTGGTGCGGAGACAGATTCTCGCCACGCCACCTGGTAGGAGCGACTTGTCAGGTAGGACGCAATCCAAGCGTGGGCCGCGCCGGAGATGCCCAGCTCGGAGAAGGTGGAGAGGAGGATCTGATGGTTCACAGTATCAAAGGCAGCCGATAGGTCTAGAAGGATGAGAGCAGAGGAGAGAGAGTTAGCTTTAGCAGTGCGGAGCGCCTCCGTGACACAGAGAAGAGCAGTCTCAGTTGAATGACTAGTCTTGAAACCTGACTGATTTGGATCAAGAAGGTCATTCTGAGAGAGATAGCAGGAGAGCTGGCCAAGGACGGCACGTTCAAGAGTTTTGGAGAGAAAAGAAAGAAGGGATACTGGTCTGTAGTTGTTGACATCGGAGGGATCGAGTGTAGGTTTTTTCAGAAGGGGTGCAACTCTCGCTCTCTTGAAGACGGAAGGGACGTAGCCAGCGGTCAAGGATGAGTTGATGAGCGAGGTGAGGTAAGGGAGAAGGTCTCCGGAAATGGTCTGGAGAAGAGAGGAGGGGATAGGGTCAAGCGGGCAGGTTGTTGGGCGGCCGGCCGTCACAAGACGCGAGATTTCATCTGGAGAGAGAGGGGAGAAAGAGGTCAAAGCACAGGGTAGGGCAGTGTGAGCAGAACCAGCGGTGTCGTTTGACTTAGCAAACGAGGATCGGATGTCGTCGACCTTCTTTTCAAAATGGTTGACGAAGTCATCAGCAGAGAGGGAGGAGGGGGGAGGAGGGGGAGGAGGATTCAGGAGGGAGGAGAAGGTGGCAAAGAGCTTCCTAGGGTTAGAGGCAGATGCTTGGAATTTAGAGTGGTAGAAATTGGCTTTAGCAGCAGAGACAGAAGAGGAGAATGTAGAGAGGAGGGAGTGAAAGGATGCCAGGTCCGCAGGGAGGCGAGTTTTCCTCCATTTCCGCTCGGCTGCCCGGAGCCCTGTTCTGTGAGCTCGCAATGAGTCGTCGAGCCACGGAGCAGGAGGGGAGGACCGAGCCGGCCTGGAGGATAGGGGACATAGAGAGTCAAAGGATGCAGAAAGGGAGGAGAGGAGGGTTGAGGAGGCAGAATCAGGAGATAGGTTGGAGAAGGTTTGAGCAGAGGGAAGAGATGATAGGATGGAAGAGGAGAGAGTAGCGGGGGAGAGAGAGCGAAGGTTGGGACGGCGCGATACCATCCGAGTAGGGGCAGTGTGGGAAGTGTTGGATGAGAGCGAGAGGGAAAAGGATACAAGGTAGTGGTCGGAGACTTGGAGGGGAGTTGCAATGAGATTAGTGGAAGAACAGCATCTAGTAAAGATGAGGTCAAGCGTATTGCCTGCCTTGTGAGTAGGGGGGGAAGGTGAGAGGGTGAGGTCAAAAGAGGAGAGGAGTGGAAAGAAGGAGGCAGAGAGGAATGAGTCAAAGGTAGACGTGGGGAGGTTAAAGTCACCCAGAACTGTGAGAGGTGAGCCATCCTCAGGAAAGGAACTTATCAGGGCGTCAAGCTCATTGATGAACTCTCCAAGGGAACCTGGAGGGCGATAAATGATATAGTGGGCTTAGTGGGACTATCATATGTCTTTCAACAGGACACTGATCCAACACACCTCAAGGCTGTGTATGGGGTAATTTTACCAAGAAGGAGAGTGATGGAGTGCAGCATCATATGACCTGGCCTCCACAATCCCCCGATCTCAATCCAAATTGAGATGGTTTGGGATGAGGCAGACCGCAAAGTTAAGGAAAAGCAGCTAACAAGTGCTCAGCATATGTGGGAACTCCTTCAAGACTGTTGGAAAAGCATTCCAGGTGAAGCTGGTTGAGAGAATGCCAAGAGTGTGCAAAGCTGTCAAGGCAAAGGGTGGCTATTTGAAGAATCTCAAATATAAAATATATTTTGATTTGTTTAACACTTTTGGTTACTACATGATTCCATATGTGTCATTTCATAGTTTTGATGTCTTCACTATTATTCTACAATGTAGAAAATAGTAAAAATTAAGAAAAACTCTTGAATGAGTAGGTGTTCTAAAACTTTTAGAACACAAAACGGGTAGTGTACCTCTGGGGCTCCTAGTGGGCACAACATCTGGAGGCTGGGTGGGGCCCCTGAGCTGTGGCAGTCTGTCTGGGGCTGGGGAAAATGCCCGTCAGTGGAAGGCATGCAGCCTGTAAATTTCTTGGTACAGGCTCTGGCAGCAAACACTGGAGTCTTTGTCAGAGCCTAGGTTCACTTAGAATTTAGTAAGAAGTGAGAGCGTGGGTCTCCATGTGTGCGAGAGTGATTTTTCTTACCCCCTCTGAGCATGGCCGTGAGTGTCTGTCAGTGAATGGTTGAGGGTCTATTTACTTTCGGTGTGTGTGTGTGCACTCATATGCGTGTGCGTTTGCGCACGGGTGTGTATGTGTGCACTTGTGTGTGTTTATGCAGCAGACACGTGTAAGAGGTAGATCTTGTCTCACTCTAACCTGCGCGTCACCTCCCAGGTCAGCCTAATGGCTGTGTCCTTGCCACAATGACAACAACCTAAACATTCTCCACCGCTAAACAGGAAACTGCCGCTGAGGCCTCACTCCCCCTTTACTTCCCCCTTCTCCTCCACGCTCTCCCCCTCTCCTCTCTGGTCTAGTGCAGGGGAGTAAAAGTGTAATTGCTTAACTCAAACAAACGCACATTGCAGTATTGGAGTAGGAGCAATTTTTCCCTATGGTCAAATAAAATCTGAGATAAAAACTTAGCTACAACTACTACCAGGTAGACTCCCCTCACAGGTATGCTTTCACTTTTCAGAATAAGAAGTCTGTGTGCGGTTTCTATAAACAAAGACACTGCATAAACATTGCTATGGCAGGTTTGATTGAATTCCTGCCTGAGTGCTCCGTGAGTTTTCAGAAGGCTCTGTGGCCAAAGTGGAGCAGGTTAGTGAGTGGCATTGACATTCATTAGGGTGCTGCTCATGGTCTGGTTTGGGGAAGAGAAGAGCAATCTGGGCAAACACACAGTACCAGTCCTCAGAGTTGTTTAGCTGTCAGGCCTGGCACGGTAATTGTATAATGGTGTAACTGACGATTATGGATGAACACCGTCATGAAAATAAAACAAACATCATAACCATTTTAATGAAGTAAGAAAATGATATACAGTCAAAGGTTGAGAGAAAACTATGAAATAACACATATGGAAGCACGTAGTAACCAAAAAAAAGCGTTAAGAAAATCTAAAAAGTTTAAATTTGAGATTCTTCAAAGTAGCCACCCTTTGCCTTGACAGCTTTGCACACTCTTGGCATTCTCTAGACCAGTTTCACATGTATGTCTGCAAGGCCTATATCTTCTGCTAGCATATGTATTGTACGTCTATCCTTTGTCATGGAGATACAGGTGACGCTGGTTGAGAGATTAATCCATCCTAATGACAGAGAATATTTTTTTCTCCCACTGTCATAAGACACACTCCAGAATAGATTTCTTCTTGATATCTAGTTTCATGGTTAATAATGTGATTGATTGCAAGATT
Source organism: Salvelinus alpinus (assembly GCF_045679555.1). Lineage (NCBI taxonomy): Eukaryota > Metazoa > Chordata > Actinopteri > Salmoniformes > Salmonidae > Salvelinus > Salvelinus alpinus. The sequence continues at coordinate 2,774,580 of NC_092117.1, forward strand.
TGGCCCATGGCCCACACAGATCATGCTACAGTAGTTACATGTTGATATAAACTCTGAAAATCTGAGGAAGGGTAGATTTAGACTAAACACCATGCCATTACAAGATGAGATATTTAGCCAAATCAGTAGCAGTTGATCTTAGATCCTTTTTTTCACAGATAGCACATTTCAAACTGCCTGCAAACAGAAATTTCAGTTGCATGAAATGTATAACAAAAAAAGGCAGAATATGGACCGTTTAGGCTTAGAACGAGTTTTCATAAGGGAGGTGAGAATACAGGCAGGCTACGAGCAACACAAAAAAAATGCAGAACCCTTCTAACGTAATCCCAGCAATTAAGAAGGGTGATAAGATGGTGACCTTATCCAAAGAGAAACTGTGTTTCAGCATTTTTATGAAGATTTATATACAGCCTAATGTTCAGCGGGCCCCATAGTTTTTTGTCTGGTATAGAATTACCTAGATGATCAGATAGCTAGGTAGAGGACCTAGACTGTACTGTAACAGAAGAGGAGGTTAGAGCCGCCATTTTATCTGTGAAAGTTGGGAAGTCACCTGGTCTGGATTACCTTCCTGTAGAATATTATAAAAAGTATATTAACATTATTGTACCATTTAAAAATGCCTCCAATCCGGACACCTTTAATGAGGGGTTGATGTCGTTGATCCCTGAAAAGGATAGAGATATGACAGAACCTGGGAATATTAGAGCCATCGGCCTCCTCAATGTGGATTGTAAGATTCTTACTAAGACCTTTGCGACACCCTTAGAGAAGGCACTACCTATTATCATACAAGTAGGATATCATACCATATCATACCAAGTAGGATTTATTAAGAACAGGTCCTCTAATATGAGGCCCTGACACCTAAATGTGGTTAAAAGCGCCATAAAAAAAGCTAGACTACGGTTTGCAACTGCACATGGGGACAAATATCGTACTTTTTGGAGAAATGTCATCTGGTCTGATTAAACAAAAATAGAACTGTTTGGCCAACATCATTATGTTTGGAGGAGAAAGGGGGAGGCTTGCAAACCGAAAAACACCATCCAAACCGTGAAGCACGGTGGCAGCATCATCTTGTGGGGGTGCTTTGCTGCAGGAGGGACTGGTGCACCTCACAAAATAGATGGCATCGCGAGACAGGAAAATTATGTGGATATATTGAAGCAACATCTCAAGACATCAGTCAGAAAGTTAAAGCTTGGTCGCAAATGGGTTTTCCAAATGGACAATGACCCCAAGCATACTTCCAGTTGTGGCAAAATAGCTTACGGACAACAAAGTCAAGGTATTGGAGTGGCCATCACAAAGCCCTGACCTCAATCCCATAGAACATTTGCGGCAGAACTGAAAAAGCGTGTGTGAGCAAGGAGGCCTACAAAGCTGACTCAGTTACACCAGCTCTTTCAGGAGGAATGGGACAAAATTCACCCAACTTATTGTGGGAAGCTTGTGGAAGGCTACGAAACGTTTGACCCAAGTTAAATAATTGAAAGGCAATGCTACCAAATACGAATTGTGTATGTAAACTTCTGACCCACTGGGAATGTGATGAAAGAAAAGCTTAAATAAATCACTCTACACAATCATTCTCTACTATTATTCTGACATTTCACATTCTTAAAATAAAGTGGGGATCCTAACTGACCTAAGACAGGGAATTATTACTAGTATTAAATGTCAGGAATTGTGAAAAACTGAGTTTAAATGTGTTTTGCTAAGGTGTATGTAAACTTCCGACTTCAACTGTATACATTTTTGGGGGCTTGCCTGTTTTGCATGTTATTTTGGCGTCAATACGTGTCTCACATCAATTTGCATTTGGTACCTTGGGTCGAGTGTTAGCACCAACTCACGTTTCTCGACCGTGTAAATTGGGGCCATGTCTTTGCAGACGGCAGCCGTTATCTCCTTCCACCTTTGTGATTCTTTGCCATATAGTGTGCCGCGGGCATAAGCCTCTTGCAACGTCTGAGTCAGGGGTTTGTTTTGAGCACTCGACTATACTTTTTTGGGTCTCATCAGTAGACTCTCTGTGTAACGTTACTGTTTCACATGCTTATTGCGTAGGTGGTAAAAGAGGTTAGTGGTGTTTGAGCCTGTTGTCGGGACCGGCCTGCGGTATATTTTTTCATACCCGAACCACGTCCATGCAACCGAAGTAGCCCCTCTTTTAGTTACGAGCTCCGTGTCTCCGTGCTCTGTGTCACGTTCACTCTCCTCCATGTTAATTTGTGTTGCAAACACAAAGCGTCGTCCAACGACGAAAAATATTGCCGTTAAGAGTGCGATTTGCGACACAACCAAATAAACGATAGAGCATAATATGAACCGACAGACGTTTTTCTATCGTCACATGATATATATCGTCATATTGCCCAGCCCTAATGCCAAATAATGCCAATATGTTACTCTGGAACCGTTACCCCATTTAATTCCAAATGGGTTCCTACTGGGATGAAATATTGGGAATTGAGTTCAAAATTGGAGGAAGTGATGGGACTACATTTTAAACCACTACTAGTCTAGATTAAGACCAATTTAGAAAAAGGAGAAAATCACTTTTTTTAATGGAGAAAGATCATGATTAAAATGGTTGTGATCCCACAATTTAATTATATCTCTGCAATGTTACCTATGAATATTCCAGACCGGTATTTTAAACAATATGACAAAATAACTTTTTGGGGGACAGGAAAAAGAACAGGATAAATATGATGTGCTCACCAATGGATGTAGGAGGATTGGCTTTACCAGATATTAAATTAGTACAATTTATCATTTGAAATGACTAAATAGGCAAAGCATTGTGCTCCCGAGTGGTGCACCGGTCTAAAGCACTGCATCTCAGTGCAAGAGGTGTCACTACCGACCCTGGTTCAATTCCAGGCTGTATCACAACCGGCCATGATCGGGAGTCCCATAGGGCGGCGCATAATAGTGCCAGTGTCGTCCGGGTTAGAGTAGGCCATCATTGTAAATAAGAATTTGTTCTTAACTGACTTGACTAGTTAAATAAAGGTTCAATTTTTTTATCTCTGGCTCGTGCGATGGCACGGAGATGTGCATGGAGCTACAAATGATGGCTGGAGGAAGATGAGTGCCATGAATGTCTGGCAATTTCTGTGCCTCCTTGAGGACCGACTGGAGATTGGGGACGGAGGACCCACATCATCAAGCAGGGTGAGGCTGGAGCCTCAGAAACCCTTGAGGCCTGATGTGCGACTACCCTTCTCCTGACTTGGGCAGTGGGCACTAGTACCAGCTATTTCTCTCAAGGATGCTCAACACATTACATCTGTACCAGTAACAGCCCCAACACATGCACACACATACGGTAAAGTAACAGAATGGCTGTCCCTTGGTCCATCCAGAACACAGGAGTGGATCAAGGCCTGGTGTTCAGCACAGTCACACCACATTACGCTTTTCTACATTTCAACTCTGCCCCTATGAGCAGCTAAATAAAACCCCGCCAAAAAGAAACAATACCCGCTTCCTGAGTCCATCCCCCAGTCCAGCTGGAAGGCTTTAGAAGAGAAAGGACAAGGGACTAAGAGTGTGTAGGAGTGTGCGCCCCCGCGCACCCCAACAGACGGCACACGTGTGTTACTACATTTAACCCTGTTTGAATCTGTATTCATGTATGATGTTTCTAATAATAACTAGGTCAGGAATGTGTAATATACTGAAATAATATATAACCACAACACTTAGTGCTGGTCCCATGTTTCATGAGCTGAAATAAAAGATCTCAGAAATGTTCCACACGCACAAAAAGCTCATTCCTCAAAAAAAATTGCACACACATTTGTTTACATTCCTGTTAGTGAGCATTTCTCCTTTGCCAAGATAATCCATCCACCTGACAGTTGTAGCATATCAAGAAGCTGATTAAACAGCATGACAATAAAAGGCCACCAAAATGTGCATCTTTGTCACACAACACAATGCCACAGATGTCTCAAGTTTTGAGGGAGCATGAAATTGGCATGCAGACTGTAGGAATGTCCAACAGAGCTGTTACCAGATAATTTAATGTTAATTTCTCTACCACAAACAGTCTCCAACGTTGTGTTAGAGAATTTGGCAGTACGTCCAAATCGGACCCACAACTGCAGACCATGTGTAACCACGCCAGCCCAGGACCTCCACATACGGCTTCTTCACCTGCGGGGGCTGAGGAGTATTGCTGTCTATCATAAAGCCCTTTTGTGGAGAAAAACTCATTCTGATTGGCTGGGACTGGCTCCCAAGTGGGTGGGCCTATGCCCTCCCAGGCCCACCCATGTGAAATCCATAGATTTAAATTGACTTATTTCCTTCTATGAACTGTAACATTCATATTTTTGTTCAGTATATTATAAAACAGGAAAGTTCCCACATTCATTTGTATTCAAGGTTAGCTACTACTGTACATATAGACAAACATTCCAGCTACCCACTCCAGCAAAGATGGAGAAAAGGTTTTATGTTCTCTAGTGATTTGTGTGCAGTATTTAAACCATTTTACCTGAGATAATCACTTTCGTCATGGAGACTTTGGAATAATGGTGACTGACTCGCACAACATTGGCTTCAGAAAATATTCACACCCCTTTCCACATTTTGTTGTTGTGATAGGTAGGGTTAAAACTGATTCAATTGTCATTTTTTGTCAACGATCTACACCAAATACTCTGTCAAAGTCCAAAAAAGTGAAAAATAATATATCTTGGTAACAAGAATTCAACCCTTTGAGTCAATACATGTTAGAATCACCTTTGGCAGCGATTACAGCTGTGAGTCTTTCTGGGTAAGTCTAAGAGCTTTGCAAACCTGAAATGTAAATTGGAAAATGGTGCCGATAGAGATGACAGCTTCACTTCTAGTCCTCAGGAAACTGTGCAGTATTTTTTTTTAATGTATTATTTCTTACATTGTTAGTCCAGAAAACCTTAAGTGTTATTACATACAGCCGGGAAGAACTATTGGATATCAGAGAGACGTCAACATATGTCTCTCTGAGACGAGCACTACGACCAGGAATACGACTTTCCCAAAGCGGATCCTTTGTCTGCACCTCCCAGGGCATTTAAACTGATTCCAGAGGCCGACCCAAAACAAAGCCGCCGGAGGAGAGGGTGCAGGCGTTGTCTCCTAGTGAGGCTTCGGATGTGCGCACACCACCCACCGCTTCCGAATATATTACTCGCTAATGTCCAGTCCCTAGTTAACAAAGTCGACGAAATTACCGGAATAAACATCTCTCCGGTAAGAAGAAGGGCGGGGGTGTATGTTTCATGATTAACGAATGTGTAATTGTAACAACATACAGGAACTCAAGTCCTTCTGTTCACCTGACCTAGAATTCCTCACAATCAAATGCCGACCGTATTATCTTCAAAGAGAACTTTCCTCCATTATTGTCACAGCCGTGTATATCCCTTCGCAAGCGGATACCAAGACGCCATCAAGGAACTTCACTGGACTATGTAAACTGGAAACCATATATCCTGAGGATGAATTTATTGTAGCTGGGGATTTTAACAAAGCTAATTTGAGAACAAGGCTACCTAAATTCTATCAGCATATCCATTGCAGTACACGAGCGAGTAACACAATTGACCCCTCCGTGATGCATACAAGGTCCTCCCCCGCCCTCCTTTTGGCAAATCTGACCATGACTCCATCTTGTTGCTCCTGTCCTATAGGCCAACCTTTCTTAAAGTGTCGGTCGCGGACCTGTTAATGGTGGGTTGCGACATGTTAGAGTAAATGTATAATTATTTAATGAATTACTGGAATTGGTTTGGCCAAGTGCAACAGCGCTCTCTGATTAGCAGCGGTGTCAGTTTGGCAGCTGAGCGAGAGGGAGGGAGATGCCCGTGTGCTTCGCGGTTTACCAGATCTTTTTCTGCTGTTTTCTTGAAGATCACTCCGCAACCTAAACGCTGCAGCGCTGTTGTTCAGCAGCAGATGCGCTGTCAGCCAATGACTTGTCATTCCCACTCGCCGCTATCTAAATTCTGACTGAGGACAATCGCCATTAAAACGCAAATACAGCGATGAGTTTCTCTTTGCTTCATACAAACTTTGAGAAATAATGACGAGTGCCCACAATGTGTTGTGTGGAGGAGTGTTTAGTAATGAATCACTGAAAACAAACAAATTCAAACGACACGTCCTGACCAAACATCCACAGGCCGTCAGGGTTGCCATGTTTGCGGTTTTCTGGCAAAATTGGGCAACTTTGAAAACGATGTTGTGGGTGAAAATGTATTGGTGGCGGGTTTTGGGCCTACTTCTAAATTGCACCGCGCCCGCCACGGTATTTCTCTTTAAAAATAATAATAATATATATTTAACTATAACCTGCTGCTGCTGACTACCAGGCAGTGAGCAGGTTGTTACTAGCAGCACACGCGCACATGGTGACAACCTTTTACCATTTGTAGGTAGGCTATTTGTATTGGTCATTATGAAGACACCCCTTTTCCGTAAAACATTATCATTCTCCACATTTAATGTTAGTTTCATTGTGGACTTTCCCCTGAAATTAGATGTTGGCCTTTTCAGCTCAACAAGATGCAGGTAGCCTATAAACAATACTATAGCTCTGACCGCCTAGAGAACTGTTATTAGACCTGTGCTTGTGTCAGCTAACTAGATTGTACCACATAGAATATAGATCTTTTTTTATTTATTTAACTAGACAAGTCAATTAAGAACAAATTCATATTTACAATGATGGCCTACTCCGGGCCAAACCCAGACGACGCTGGGCCAATTGTGCGTCGCCCTATGGGACTCCCAATCACGGCCGGATGTGATACAGCCTGGATTCGAACCAGGTATAATAGTGACGCCTCTTGCATTGAGATGCAGTGCCTTAGACCGCTGTGCCACTCGGGAGTATGCTCTAATGACATTGTTAACCAGTTTATAATAGCAATAAGGCTCCTCAGGGTTTTGTGGTGTATGGCCAATATGTCCAAAGTACAGCCATTAACCGTGGTAAATTTGCCATATACCACACCTCCTAGGGCTTTATTGTTTAATCAGCAGTCAAAACCAGTTAAATCGACATCCATTGATAGAAAATGATCTGGAGAGTTTAAGGGTGATTTATCTTTTGTCTGGCGACATTCTTAAACTTTCAAGAATTATTACTTTGATGGAAAAACGAATTTAGCTTCTTAGCCTACGTCGTTAAAAATTATGTAGATATTCCTTAATTCGCTCGATAACGTTATGGAAAAGGGGTTTCATGGATAAATGTGTCAACTCCTCTCTTGCTGCGAAAACATTTTTGGGGACTAGTTTTCAGGCCTTGTGTGCAGGTCATTGGGCTAGAAATTTTAGCTGGATCTGGCAACACTGAGCATGACAGTAAACACAGGGAGTTATTTCAGAACAGGGCAGAATGCCTCAGGAAACAGTGCTTTGACAGTGGAAAAGGTAGTCAGCAAGCAAGCAGGGCATTATTGTTATTTTAGAACATAGTAGTAAAAGTGTTTCTATGATCGGCTATGAAAAGCCAACTGACATTTACTCCTGAGGTGCTGACTTGCTGCACCCTCGACAACTACTGTGATTATTATTATTATTATTTGACCATGCTGGTCATTTATGAACATCTTGACCATGTTCTGTTATAATCTCCACCCGGCACAGCCAGAAGAGGACTGGCCACCCCTCATAGCCTGGTTTCTTCCTAGGTTTTGGCCTTTCTAGGGAGTTTTTCCTAGCCACCGTGCTTCTACACCTGCATTGCTTGCTGTTTGGGGTTTTAGGCTGGGTTTCTGTACAGCACTTTGAGATATCAGCTGATGTAAGAAGGGCTACATAAATACATTTTATTTGATTCAAACAATCCCCCTAATAGCTAACAGCTAGCTTGGTAAAGTAAGCCAAAGCAAGCTAGCTAGCTACTGACAGTGCAACCCTAAGTAACAGTACATATGAAGATGAAAAATGAGCAGGCCTACTGTACATCTTACTATAGAAATTATTGAAGAAAACAAGTATAGGTTGGAACTATTGCTGTTAAAATACAAGTAAAACAATGTATTCTGAACTGGAATAAACAGATTGAAGCAAAATGTTTGAGGAAAACACACTCACACAGTTCTGGATTGCTCATCTACAGCAGGAAGTGGTCTCCTACTTGACGGAGAAAGCAGTAGATGTTCTGATCCAGTTTGGCACCACATATCTATGAGTCAGGGTTCTCAACTCTGCCATACATAAAATCAAGTACAGGGTTACACTGTCAAAAACTGAGCCCAGAGTAGACGTGCTTGTTGAAGCTTCAACCAGCCACAAACCTCTCTTTAGGGCTTTGTGTTTGTTTTCTGGTTTACATCTGTGTGATGTGGTCAATCAGTTTATTCAGAATGAAAATGATTTATTATATAATTTAACAGCAACAGTTCCAACCTAGACAGTGTTTTTAATTGGGAAAAATAAACATGAATAGCTATTTATATTTTGTTATTTGTCTTTATTATATTTGTTTTACGTATAGTTGCATGTTTTCATAAGCTTGGGTCCCAGGAAAACACAGAATTTCTCATTTGGGTCCCAGGCTGAAAAAGTTTAAGAACCGCTGCTATAGGCAGAAACTAAAACAGGAAGTGTCCGTGCTTAGGTCTATCCAACGTTGGTCTGACCAATTGGATTTCACGCCTCAAGATTGCTTCGATCACCTGGACTGGGATACGTTCCGGGTAGACTCAGATAACAACATTGACGAATACGCTGACGAATACGCTGACTCAGTGAGCGAGTTTATAAGGAGGTGCATTGGAGATGTCGTACCCGCTGTGACTATAAAAACCTTCTCTAAACAGAAACCGTGGATTGGATGGCAGCATTCGCGCAAAAACTTAAAGAATGTACCCCCGCATTTAATCATGGCAAGGCAACTGGGAATATGGCCGAATACAAACAGTGTAGTTATTCCCTCCAAGGAAATCAAACAAGCAAAGTGTCAGTATAGAGACAAAGTGGAGTCGCAATACAACGGCTCAAACATGAGACGTATTTTGCAGGGTCTACAGACAATCAAGGACTACAAAAAGAAAACCAGCCGTCGCAGACATCGACGTATTACTCCCAGACAAATTAAACAACTTTTTTGCGCGCTTTGAGGACAACACAGTGCCACCGATGCGAACCGCTACCAAAGACTGTGGGCTCTCCTCCGTGGCCGACGTGAGTAAAACATTTAAACGTGTTAACCCTTGCAAGGCTGCCAGCCCTGACGGCATACCTAGTTGCGTCCTCAGAGCATGCTGGTGTGTTTACGGACATATTAAACCAATCCCTATCCCAGTCTGCTGTCCCCACATGCTTCAAGATGGCCCATAGCACTCCCTTCTGTCATCATGAAGTGCTTTGAGAGACTAGTCAGGGATCATTTCTTCTCCACCTTACCTGCCACCCTAGACCCACTTAAATTTGCTTACCTCCCCAATAGGTCAACTGACGATGCAATCGCCATCACACTGCACACTGCCCTATCCCATCTGGACAAGAGGAATACCTACGTAAGAATGCTGTTCACTGACTACAGCTCAGTGTCCATGGGTCTTGACCCCACCCTGTGCAACTGGGTCCTGGACTTCCTGACGGGCCGCCCCCAGGTGAAGGTAGGAAACAACATCTCCACTCTGCTGATCCTCAACACTGGGGCCCCACAAGGGTGCGTTCTCAGCCCCCTCCTGTACTCCCTGTTCACCCACGACTGCGTGGCCATGCACACCTCCAACTCAAATCGCCAAGTTTGCAGATGACACAACAGTAGTGGGCTTGATTACCAACAACGACAAGACAGCCTACAGGGAGGTGGTGAGGGCCCTCAGTGTGGTGTCAGGAAAATAACCTCTCACTCAATGTCAGAAAAACAAGATAGATGATCATGGACTTCAGGAAACAGCAAAAGAAGCAACCCCCTATCCACATCGACGGGACAGCAGTGGAGACGGTGGAAAGTTAAGTTCCTCGGTGTACACACACAGACAAACTGAAATGGTCCACCCACACAGACAGTGTGGTGAATATCTATTGCATCTTAGCTGCTCTCTCACTGCTGATCCATATATTTATATATTCTTATCCCATTCCTTTACTAGATTGTGTGTATTAGGTTTTGTTGTGGAATTGTTAGATATTACCCGTTAGATACTAAAGCACTGTCGGATCTAGAAGCATAAGCATTTCGCTACACTCGCAATAATATCTGCTAACCATGTGTATGTGACCAAAACAATTTGTACAATATTTGCACATTCTTTTTCAAAACTGTACTTTGCTAACTCAGATATGTTCTTTTCACATTGTCCATTCTAGCACGGTTCCAGCAACTATAGTGGATGCGTAAACAGGCCAGTACATCTCAGTAGTGTGAATCAGGCATTGGAGTAATTTATACACTTTGGAAATGTAGAAGTATGTAGTCAACAGGAGGGCAGGGGTACGTACCTCAAGTGGTGAGTCACAGAGAAATCTCCTGAACTGTAGAGGGGGGACGAGCAGCCAGCGCCAAGAGAAAGAAAAGGGAGAAAAATAAACAGTTAGTTATGAGGGTCACTTAATCTCTATGGGCCACGAGTTTCAAATGAAAACCATACATTTTCCCAGTAACTGTCTCTTATGGTGTAACACTCCCATTCCTGTGCTTATTTAGATGTAATATATCAAATGGAGAGTAAATTCAGTATGCCATAGAGAGGAAGATCGTGTTTTCACAAGAGGAAACATTTGTCTTGAGGATCATACGAGCGGCGGTTGGTGCCGTTTATTTTTATTTTTTTAAATGAGCATGGTCTTAGTATTACAGCATATTGGATGACTGTCATTCATATTCCATTCACCCAGTAACCAAGTTGACACATTCAATACCACCTTGTACATTGTTTCCTGCATCTAGCTGATCTAGGGTGTAATCATTAGTCCAAAACAAGAGTTTCTATTGGACAAATTCAGGTAGGTCCATCCCCGTTTAGTTCCGCTTGCTTCCGTTTAAGAAACGTTTTGAATTGGCGGAATGAATACAACCCTGATCACCCGCGCACACAGTTCACTTTCATAGCAGACACATACAAGAAGCATCATCACTTTGCTAGTTGTTTAACTCCTTCTCGCATCTACGCACAATCATCTTTTCTCTACGCTTGTGGACTTCAGTCCACAACACAACAGTTGTCTGTGACCAGGTGAAAAAACCTCTCCAAGCCAAACCTTCATACCATAACCGCTACACAGAGCCTACATCATTGTCAACATATTAGCTAACATCATAGTAAACATGGCTACTAGAACTAGCGCGTTAATAAGCCCACAAACCAATCCATGGGTACAATCACGCAGTACAGTGTACAGCAAGCAGTTTAACAGGTAGACCGGCGGGCCTCGTGGCAATAAGGCTGTTCAGTAGGCAAAATTAGCTGTATAAGCTAAGTGAACAAAACACAATGAAATATAGCTCTCTCCTTAACCCTTGGCCTACAATGGGCGCGCGCCCCTGCGGAAATCTAATTAATTATTTATTTTTTTAAACATAAAAATGTGTCTGTTTAAGCTAGAGATTGTTTGCAATCGACCACATCCGCCGATATCGCCCTTCTATGCCAATGGTGAAAGGTGGCAAAGCTACAGCTGTGTTTCTCAGACCATGAGACTTCCCAAAAATCGGACTTCTCATGGAAATGTATGCAGTGAATGGTTTGGCCTACAAACTATGACCTCTCTGTGGAAAGACTCTCACGAACACAATGGTGTTCTTTTTGGCCTAGGACACACACAAGCCTCACAAGACTCGTCTGAAGGTCCCCGGTAGCAGTTAAAAAAAATGAAGAAAACAGTATTAAAATATGGGGATAAATACAAGTAAAAAATATATATATATGTTCCTGATTTATACAGTGCATTCGTAAAGTCAGACACCTTGACTTTTTCCACATTGTTACGTTCGTCTTTTACCCCCCCTCAATCTACACAAAATACCCCATAATGACAAAGCAAACAGGTTTAGAAATGTTAGCAAATTGTATAAAATAAAAAAATGAAATATTACATTTACCTAAGTTTTCAGACCCTTTACTCAGTACCTTGTTGAAGCACCTTGGCAGCAATTACAACCTCTAGTCGTCTTGGTTATGACGCTAAAAGCTTAGCACACCAGTATTTCGGGAGTTTCTTTCATTCCCCTCTGCAGATCCACTCAAGCTCTGTCAGGTTGGATGGGGAGGATCGCTGAACAGCTTTTTTCAGGTCTCTCCAGAGTAGGGTTGCAAAGGGTCTGACATTTTCCATGGGAAGTTAAGCCCGGGAATTTGGGGGATTTTGCTTAAATTAATCAAAATAAAGTTAGCTTATAACAGTGAACCTTTTTTTGTGGGATACACAAGGCAATCCTAGGTCTTGTGGCATATTTTGGTTAAACTATCCCCAATTCAATGGAATTGCATTGTGCATTCTTCCATCACATGTGCAGTGTACTCTTCCATCACATGTACAGCTGATTCTCAAGATCTTGCACACTAAATGAGATGCTATTGAGCCCACACTACTAAACTGCCTGAGCCAAGGACTACATGCTTTCTGGCATGTTTTGATTACAATACTTTTTGTTAACTAGTAAATAGTAACCTACAGCAAAGTGTGTTGAAATCATTTCTAACTTGTTAACCATTTCTGATAGTTAGTTTTTGCTACCATGTAGGTTTTAGCTTGCTTGAGCATGCTAACAGTGTTAATTCACCTGTTTCCATACATGTTTCATTTTAAAACATTTATCTTAGAAAGGAGTTGTTTAATCTAACTGCTTAACTATTTATCTGTACATGGAATTGTAAATATATATTATTTTTTTTACAATAATTTTTTAAATCTAATCTTTAGAGGAAAATGCCACGGTGTGTAGAGAGATTTCACTGCAGCTAATGTAGAAGGAAAAGCTGTGTACAATTGCAAATACTGTGCCAAATCATATGTGAAGAATGCAACAAAGATGCAGAATCATCTGGCCAAGTGCATAAAGTTCCCTCAGCACTCACAACCTCTGACAAAAGTCCCTGAAAACTATGAATCAGACACCTTATCGATAGCAACAGCTCATGGTCCTCCTGGAATCAGAAGGTTTTGACTCAATGGAGTAACATAGTCAGAGAAATGCTGATGAATGTCTTGCTCGAGCTGTGTATGCAACTGGTTCACCTCTGATGCTCACAGGCAATGTGTATTGGAAGAGATTTCTGAATATTCTTCGCCCAGCATACACGCTTCCACCAGACATGCTTTATCTACTCATTTTCTGGATGCAGAGTTCCAGTGAAGGTCAAGCAAATCACAGAGAAAGCAAACTGTATTGCAATCATCTAGGATGGGTGGTCGAATGTTCGTGGCCAAGGAATAAACTACATCTCCACCCCTCAACCAGAATTCTACAAGAGCATAGAGCACAGACAACAGACACACTGGTCTCTACCTTGCAGATGAGCTGAAGGCAGTCATCAATGACCTTGGACCACAGAAGGTATTTGCACTGGTGACAGACAATGCTGCGAACATGAAGGCTGCTTGGTCTAAAGTGGAGGAGTCCTACCCTCACATCACACCCATTGGCTGTGCTGCGCATGCATTGAATCTGCTCCTCAAGGACATCATGGCATTGAAAACAATGGATACACTCTACAAGAGTGCAAAATAAATGGTTAATGGTAATGGTAATGTGAAGGGTTATCAAGTTATAGCAGCAATATACCTCACCAAGCAAAGTGAGAAGAATAAGAGCACCACATTTAAGCAGCCCAGCAACACCCGTTGGGGTGGTGTTGTCATGTTTGACTGTCTTCTGACCATCGGGTTCTTGTTCACCTCCCTAATCAAGGCCCTTCTCCCACGATTGCTCAGTTTTCCCGGGCTGCCAGCTCCAGGAAGAGTCTTGGTGGTTCCAAACTTGTTCCATTTAAGAATGGAGGCCACTGTGTACTTGGGGACCTTCAACGCTGCAGAAATGTTTTGGTACCCTTCCCCAGAACTGTGCCTCGACACAATCCTGTCTCAGGACAATTCCTTCGACCTCATGGCTTGGTTTTTGCACTGTCAACTGGACCTTATATACACAGATGCCTTTCCAAATCATGTCGGGCGGCAGGTAGCCTAGTGGTTAGAGCGTTGGGCCAGTAACCGAAAGGTTGCTAGATCGAATCCCCGCGCTGACAAGTTAAAAAATCTGTCATTCTGCCCCTGAACAAGGCAGTCATTGTAAATAAGAATTTGTTCTTAACTGACTTGCCTAGTTAAATAAAGGTTCAATAAAATAGAAAATGTCCCATCAATTGAATTTACCACAGGTGCACTCCAATCAAGTTGTAGAAACAGATCAAGGATGATCAATGGAAACAGGATGCACTTAAGCTCAATTTTGAGTCTCATAGCAAATTGGGTGAATACAATTGCAAAACATTTCTAAATACCCATTTTCGCTTTGTAATTATGTGGTAGTGTCTAGAGGAATTTTTTATTTATTTAATCCATTTTAAAATAAGACTAACGTAACAAAATGTAGGTAAGTCAAGGGGTCTGAATACTTTTGGAATGCACTGTATGTGTGCAAGACAAAAGATTGAAGTGCCTTTTGAACGGGGTATGGTAGTAGGTGTCAGGTGCACCAGGTTGAGTGTCAAGAACTGCAACGCTGCTGGGTTATTCATGCTCAACAGTTACCCGTGCATCAAGAATGGTCCACTACCAAAAGGACAGCTAACTTGACAAAAATGTGGGAAGCATTGGAGTCAACATGGGCCAGAATCCCTGTGGAACGCTTTTGACACCTTGTAGAGTCCATGCCACAACGCATTGAGTCTGTTCTGAGGGCAAATGGGGTGCATCTCAAAGTTTTGTACACTCAGTGTACTGTATATGCAGAGAAAGAGAGAGGGAGAGTAACTCTGCAAACTTGAGACAAGTCACACTCCATTAGTCTGTGCATAAAACAGAGGTGGTTACACACAAACACGAAATCCATAAAGAGAGGCGTGTACAAAAGCAATTTTGTACACTCCTCTATTCCAGAATAACAACCAATCAATGAACACATACCCCATATCTGTGTTATTACCGTTATCACTGTGAGGTCTGGTTGTGATCTATAAAAGTATCAAACAGTGCTCCCTGTGGCACTAAAACCCGCATCAGGACAGGGGGGGAGAGGCTGGAAAGAATTACTTTAACAGCAGGAGCAAAATGCCACACATCTTATCATGCTGCTCCTAATCTCTCCCTGTCCACTACTCCTGCTGTGGATACTGTGGCTCACTGTACTCCTACTATTCGTCCACCTGACCAATATGTACTCCAGCACTACTACTAACACGTTACAAACTTGCTCACACATACTGGCACACGCACACACGTTTATGGGCAAACACACACACACACACACACACACAGTATAGACACAGGTGGAGTGTGGTCACTCCACGTGCCATTCAACCAGAGCACTGAATTGACCCCAATCTTGCAAAGTGCATTATTGCAGAAGGGACAGCAAATTAAACACTTTTCTAAACTGTCCCAAAAAATTAATTAACGAGTTAATGAACAGAACAACATCACCCACTATTAGATTACTTAATTTATTTGCTGTGTGGCAGAGCTAACTCAAACATGGCTAATGAATATAAAAACATCTTATACTGGAACATGAAGGATATCAAATTACATAATTTGACATTGAAATGGGGGGGAAAGTGAGAGTGAGTGCAAGAGAGAGAGAGATGTCGTAAGAACAGTGGCAGGCAAACTGTGGCTATGAGGTCTGGTTTGGCAGAGCTGGCACTACGATCCCTCCCTCTCTCCTGTTACCATGCCAGGCACTCATAAGCAGGGGGCTGCTGGGTAATCTTCCCCAGAGGGCTGAGCAGCAGAGCGTTTTTCCACTTATGTCTCCACTCAGTCACTCACCAGCCTGCTCTCATGGAGTCTGGTAGCCCTGACCCCAGTCTGGCCACAAACACACTGTACAGCAGGCATACACACAAAACAGACCACACACAAACACACGCATATCTCAATACACACGCACAAACACACACACCATATTTTTGTATGTAATGCTTGCAGACACAAACCAATGACATAGGCAGAGAGACAGACACGCACACACACACACACGTCTAGAGCGTGCAGGCGTCTCATACAGATACTGTACTGCTCCATTTAGTAACTTCCTAGTCCTCCTCACTCTCACACATGGCGCCCATCAGTTCCTCTACAGCTCTCCCTCTCCTATAACAAAACGCTCATCTGTGTACCATTAGGAAGGCAAGCAGCCGTCTCAGACATACACGATATTTCTCAATCAAACACACACAATAGTTATCACAGACACGTTCTCCCTCACACACACACCAAAGTCAACAGTCTCGATAAAGTCTAATGGCCACTAAGCTCTCTTCTCCACATTAGCGAGCTCACTCAATCACAGTGTGTTGGCCTGCTCATTTGTCAGCACTGTTGCATTGCGAGACATGGCATGCGATCTCTGGTGTAAAGAATCCCAGACTTTCCTTTCCTCCCTCACCACACTATTTTTCATGGAGCCTCATCCTCCTATCATTTGGCGATTCGAAATCAATGACCACTTCATTTTACTTTAAGGACTGGGGCAAAAACTGGGGAAAACTAAAATGTTTGTTGAGGCTGGTGAAAATGGTTGCCTGGGAGAATACAAACAAAGTGAGTTGACCTCTGGCCTTAAAAGGAAGTTATAGGGGCTCTGTAGGGACCTAGAACTTCAATGGAGTTCGGCTACTAGAAAGCTTTGAAACGTGACGCAGCATTTAATGAACCTTACGGAATTGAGTGCATCTATGATGCAACTAGTTACTCTTTGAAAAACATTTAAGAAAATGTGTAAAACCAAGGCCGTAAGCTATTTTTTTCAGCAAGTCTTTCCTTTTCTTTTGAATAAAGAAAGTCCCTTCCAGAAAATATTCATACCCCTCAACTTATTCCACATGTTGTGTTACAGCCTAACTGTATAATTTATTATTTTTCTACACACAATTCCCCATAACGACAAAGTGAAAACATGTTTTTAGAAATGTGAGAATTTATTGAAAATGAAATACAGAAATAGTAATTTACATAAGTATTCACACCCCTGAGTCTATGCATGTTAGAATCACCTTTGGCAGCGATTACAGCTGTGTGTCTTTCTTGTACAACTTGGATTGTACAATATTTTCACATTCCATAGATTTTCAAAACGATTTAAGTCAAAACTTTAACTAGGCCACCCTTCTTTGCGAGGCATTGGAAAACCTCCCTGATCTTTGCGGTTGAATCTGTGTTTGAAATTCACTGCTTGAGTAAGGGACCTTACAGATAATTGTATGTGTGGGGTACAGAGATGAGGTAGTATTTCAAATATCATGTTAAAACACTATTATTGCACAGAGTGAGTCCATGCAACTTATGTGACTTGTTAAGCAAATTGTTAAACATTTCTAAAAACATAATTCCACTCTGATATGCGGTATTGTGTGTAGGCCAGTGAAACTTTGAATTCACGCAGTAACACAATATGTGGAAAAAGTAAAGGTGTGTGAATACTTTCTGAAGGCACTGTATGTCCTTTTTTTCTGTTTCTCCCCTTCATTTTCCACTGTGAACCCCTGTCACGTGCCATGGTCTGCCGTCAGGTAGAGTAAATACTATTTAAACAGGATTTGTTGAGTTGCAAATCGTAAATATATGACTATGACTACTGTTCCCTGAAGGAGGGAAACGAGGTACAACACACTATGTGGAGTCGCAATCTCACAACTTCAGTTGAAGGATTTACAATCACACCTGACAAGTCCAATGAAATCCGCGCCTAGCTGGAAGTCCCGCCTTCCACAGGTGATAAGCGTGAGGCTCGGATTCATTCCTTCAATTTAATAACAGGTGTTGTACCTTGTTTCCCCCTTCAGGGAACAGTAGTTATAGTCATTACGTTCCATTCCCTTCTCGTCAGCCAACTTCAGTACAACACACCATGAGGAAATATAATCATGCCCCAAGCAGAGTGTGTGGCGATGCCAAACTCGTGTATGGTGATGCCCAACTCCCTGGTTCTGAAAGACACTCATTAGGCCCTAAAAGACACCCAACATGAGCACCCAAAACAACCAGACAAACGATTGTTTATTAGAAACCAAAATAGGGAGAGACAACTAAAAGACGTTAACCCTCCATATCGCTCAGGGCAACTGGAGCACTGCGCCAGACGCTCTTAAATATCACATGTGCCAGCATAGGTGAAACACCTTCTGACTAACAAGATGACAAGCCAGCACAGGTGTAACAATTACTGGCTAACGAGGTGGCACCAAATCGGTGCACCCAACCTGCTAACGTCCAACCTTGAAATATACATAGAATAACCAAAGCCTGTAAGACCACAAATATATTCCATATTTTTGTTGAACAAGTTTGCTCACAACCAACAGAAAACAACTTCCATATCACAACTTATATCAATTCTAAAAGCAGTGCAAATCTCAGAGTGACGCAGCCGTACCAAAGTGTATTGGGCTTTTCTCGCGCTCTTGAGGAAGACTATAGGTAATGGTGACAGCAGTGGTTGGCACTACTTTTATTGATCTCACATTATTTCAGAAGCTGAAGAAGCAAGAGCAGCATCTCCTGCTTGTTCAGAATGAGCGGTCTGTCTACCAGAAGATGGTTGCTGACTGCAAGATCACCTGTCAAGACCTGCAGTTGTCTCTGGGGGGCCCTACTCAGTGCCTCTTTGCTTGACATCGTGGGAAAATAAAAAGTAATCAACCAAGACCTCCAAAAGTCTGGTTCATCATTGGGAGCCATTTCCAAATGCCTGAAGGTACCACGTTCATCTGTACAAACAATAGTATGCAAGTATAAACACCATGGGACCACATAGCCTTCCTACCGCTCAGGAAGGAGATGCGTTCTGTCTCCTAGAGATGAACAAACTTGTGAGAAATGTGCAAATCAATCCCAGAACAACAGCAAAGGACCTTGTGAAGATGCTGGAGGAAACAGGTACAAAAATATCTATAGCCACAGTAAAACGAGCCCTATATCGACATAACCTGAAAGGCCGCTCAGCAAGGAAGAAGCTACTGCTCCAAAACCGCCATAAAAAAGCCAGACTACGGTTTGCAACTGCACAAGGGGACAAAGATCGTACTTTTGAGAGAAATGTCCTCTGGTCTGATGAAACAAAAATAGAACTGTTTGGCCATAATGACCATCGTTATCTTTGGAGGAAAAAGGGGCAGACTTGCAAGCCGAAGAACACCATCCCAACCGTAAAGCACGGGGGTGGCAGCATCATGTTGTCGGGGTGCTTTGCTGCAGGAGGGACTGGTGCACTTCACAAAATAGATGGCATGCGGCAGGAAAATTAATTTAAATGAAATCTCAAGACATCAGTTAGGAAGTTAAAGCTTGGTCGCAAATGGGTCTTCCAAATGGACAATGACCCCAATCATACTTCAAAAGTTGTGGCAAAATGGCTTAAGGACAACAAAGTCAAGGTATTGAAGTGGCCATCACAAAGCCCTGACCTCAATCCTGTAGAAAATGTGTGGGCAGAACTGAAAAAGCGTGTGTGAGCAAGGAGGCCTACAAACCTGACTCAGTTACACCAGCTCTGTCAGGAGGAATGGGCCAAAATTCACCCAACTTATTGTGGGAAGCTTGTGGAAGGCTACCCGAAACATTTGACCCAAGTTAAACAATTTAAAGGCAAAGCTACCAAATACTAATTGAGTGTATGTAAACTTCTGACCCACTGGGAATGTGATGAAAGAAATAAAAGCTGAAATAAATCATTATCTCTACTATTATTCTGATATTTCACATTTACAATAAAGTGGTGATCCTAATTAATGACCTAAGACAGGGAATTTTTACTCTGATTGAAAGTCAGGAGTTGTGAAAAACTGAGTTTAAATGTATTTGGCTAAGGTGTATGTAAACTTCCGACTTCAACTGTATACACACACACACACACACACGAACATCACGCCCCATTCAGAGAGAGACAGACAGCTGCATGGGAGATCTCACATTTTTCACCATGTTCTTTACAAAAGGATAGATTTGGATTTAGATAAACTTGGATTTTTCAGCAGGTACATATGCAGGATGCTACTCTCCACAGCATGGCCTTCATTCCAGATCAAAACGGAAAACCTACAACATCATTTTAAACCAAAATTAACCGGAGAGATTACTTCTTCCAAGGGATCCTTTTTCCAAGCTATACAGAGGATGCTCTAGCAAACAAACAGCAGAGACCTGAGGACACCATTCCAACCTGGAACTGAGTGAGTAGTGTTTGGTCTGACGCTATTTTGAAAGCCAAGAAGAAGAAAAAATAATGAAAAAAATAAATCAAGTACATTACAATGATATATTTTACTTTATGGGGACTGAATGCTGAGTTAAGGGTCCCAGGCTTGCAAGGACAGACCAGATACAACTTCAATTAGCACTAAGGTGTGAAGTTAAGTGTCGAGGTCTTTGGGCCCAACAAGTGGCGGGAGTCTTTGAAGCATCCTCTGAAGCCCCCTCCTGAAGTTCCAAGACCATTAACTGGCATTTTCTACAAGAAACCTGCCTCCAGAAATAAAAGCTTCTCCCAAGTGGGTGTGACACCTACTCCCGTTGCCTGCTGCTTCAAATCAAACTTTATTTGCCACATGCGCCAAATACAAGTGTAGACTTTACCGTGAAATGCTTACTTACAAGCCCTTAACCAACAGTGCAGTTCAAGAAGAAGAAAATATTTACCAAGTAGGCTAAAAATAAAAAGTAATAATAAAAAGTAACAATCAGAGAAACGAGGCTATATACAGGGGGCACCGGTACCCAGTCAGTGTGCAGGGGTACAGGGTAGTTGAGGTAATCTGTCGGATCGAGTGAGCTGAGCTCTGGGCTGCAGCACGCTATGTCGAACGGGTGTCCACGCTAAGTTCGGTATCGATATGGTGTTCCTGGGGGTGCCCCGGACCACCAGCTTGTCTTAGGAAGGGTGTGCTTGGATTCCACCTGGTGATATGTTCACCGTCAACCCTGGCCTGTCTCCCCGTCTGGTACAGGTACCCCCACCACACTCACCCCTGTCTCCCGAGCTTTCGCTCGCTTCCAGCACACATGCACTGCTGGGGCGAGTGACTCTGAACTTACAATGGCTAACTCAAAGTTGTTATAAAAAAAAAAAAATCTTGTGCATTTTTCCTCATGACTCCTGCATGCTTTGTTGACTACAAACTTTCTTTACCAAACTGTGGGACAGACTGTGTTTGTTCCCACACTCGGGACTGACTCCATTGGTTACATGTACTTTTGGGCTCCCATCCTATTCTAACCACCTCTCGCCGGCTTTGTATTCATGTTACCTGATGAAATTACTGTACAATATGATATTGTTGCCATCTGATGCACATTCAGATGTCATAAATCAGCACTGCAGAGCTCTCCCTGTCCTATGCCGTGCCTTGATTGTATTACTGTTGATGATATCTGGAAATGTGCATGTACACCCTGGCCCTTCTATTGTTGCTAGCCCAAATTCTGACTTGTGCTCTGATATCTGCTTCACTGATTTTGGTTCTCGTAAAAGCCTGGCTTTTATGCACGTTAACACTAGAAGCGTATTACCTAAAATGGATACATTTTAAGTGTGGGTTAACAGCTCCAATTCAGATGTGTTGGTCATTACTGAGATGTGGTTAAGGAAGAGTGTTTTGAATACTGATGTTAACCTTTCTGGTTATAACCTTTTTCGGCACGACTGATCTTCCAAAGGTGGGGGAGTGGCAATCTTCAGTGCTCGGGTGTCTCCACCAAGTCTGTTCCCAAACAATTTGATTTGTTTGCAGGTTAAGCATTCAACTTTCAAATAGCTCTTTGTTGACTGTTGCTGGGTGTTATCGTCCTCCATCAGCACCGGCCTGTACCTTAAATGTCCTAAGCGCTCCCCTGGCCCCTTACACTAAGTCTGAATTTGTCCTGCTAGGTGACCTAAACTGGGACGTGCCTAAACCACTTGACAATAGCAATAGGACTCCCTAAATCTTTCTCAGGTCATTACCAATCCCACAAGGTATGACTCCAAACACCAAGAAAAGGCTACTCTCCTCGATGTTATCCTCACAAATAATCCTGACAGGTATCAGTCTGGTGTTTTCTGTAATGACCTTAGTGATAACTGTTTTCCAGCCTGTGTTCGTAATGGATGCTCAGGGAAACAACCTGTCCTGATTTGTCATAGACGCTTGCTAAAAAACTTTAATGAGCAAGCCTTCCTTCATGAACTGGCCTCTGTAAAATGGTACAGAATCAGCTTGATCCCCTCTGTCGAAGAGGGGATTTAAAAAAACTGTTATTGTTAATACGTCCCCATAAAGAAAATGAGAATTAAAAACAGGTTCAGCCCCTGGTTTGACCGTGATCTTGCAGAGATATTCCACCTCAAGAATTGCATTTGGTAGAAAGGCTCGGCTGACTGACTATCGTTCAGGCAAATGAGAAATAAGTGCACTCAAGCTATCCGGAAGGCCAAAGTAAGTTACTTTAAGGAGCAGTTCTCTTTCTGTGGGTCTAACCCCAAGAAGTTCTGGAAAACGGTTAAAGACCTGGAGAATAAACCCTCCTCATGTTCCTGCTTATGTTCCTTAATGTTGATGTGGTTGTTACTGACAAGAAGCACATGGCTGAGCTCTTTAATCACCACTTCATTAAGTCAGAATTTCTATTTGACTCAGTCATCTCTTCATTCAAAGACTCAATCATGGACACTCTTACTGACAGCTGTGGCTGCTTTGTGTTATGTATTGTTGTCTCTACCTTCTTGCCCTTTGTGCTGTTGTCTGTGCCCAGTAATGTTTGTACCATGTTTTGTGCTGCTACCATGTTGTGTTGCTGCCTTGTCTTAGGTGTCCATGTAATGTCTCTCTTGTTGTGATGTGTGTGTTGTCCTATATTTATATTTTTTTTTTGTTTCTTTAAATCCCAGGCCCCCGTCCCCGCAGGAGGCCTTTTTCCTTTTGGTAGGCCGTCATTGTAAATAAGAATTTGTTCTTAACTGACTTGCCTCGTTAAATAAAGGTTAAATAAAATAAATTTATCGTACATTTATCTAGCATCTCCCATGTAGGGTTTTCCAACTTAAAAGTCCATGGCTTTTTAATACTGAACAAATTTCTAAACGCAACATGCAACAATTTTACTGAGTTACAGTTCATAGAAGGAAATCAGTCAATTGAAATAAACACATTTGCTAACTGCCTGGTACTGAGGACTATTGTCCCTCTAATCACTCTGACCTCAATGAAACTGTAATCGAAAATCTAATCAAACACTTCATGAGAGCCCATGAGATCATGTTGCGAAACATTTCTATAGGTTGTTATGCAATTGCGTTAAAAAGAGGAAGATCAATTGGCTTTCTATAGGCTAGGCCTACAATATTTATTTCAACTTTCCTAATTTTAAGCACATTGCCTCTCTTTACAACAGGAGTATAGCCTACCTGGCTGGCATGAAAATTAACGACGGGAAAAAGTGTCCTCCATTTGCTATTTAAGTGCATAGATTACATGTATTTTTTCCCCTGCCCCTGTTGAGACAGGTGCATGATAATGGTCCATTCTAAATCAAAACTGTAAAGATAAGAATAAATCAAGAATAGTCTGATGGGTGACAATATTAGCCGATCACTTGTGAATTATTTATTTTCACTTGTGAATGATGCCCAGCTTGTGTTCAGCAAGGCAAGAACGAATGCCTTTTTTTGGAACTCTATCAAATCATAGGTTGCATACCTCATTTAGCCTAGCCCATAGGCCTGTATATTTTGATAAGGTTTGGATCACAACTAAAGTGGTCAAATAACTTCTTAAAATGAAACACATTAATCCACTTTACAACGGGTGTAGGCATACATACGCAGCATGTGAGTTTCAAGTTTGGGGAAGTACATTTTCACCATGAAAATACAACTTGATAATATAATAAAAGCATTACATGCATAATCGCATTTGCGGTCACATGTGAGAATGGTGTTTTCCCATTCTTACAGCCTGTGCACATTTAGGCGCTTATAATGTAACGAAATAGCCTAATAGTAAAACATTAAAGTTAAAAGTTCTGATCTGTTGTGTCAGTGTCATTGCTTAAAAAAGTTGATGCTAGTGGTTGTATTAATTTGTGATCTATCCCATCCCACAACTGTCCCAGCCATGTTTGGATTACTTCTTTCTCACACAGAATAGGCCAACTTTTTGTACAATGGGGATAGTAGATTGACATAGGCTAGTGCTTTTGCTGTTCGTTAAGCCTACTCATCGACACCATTCTGTATACTTCTGGCCCTTCTTTGGACACTGTTAACTAACCTCCAGACGAGCTTCAATGCCATTCTACTCTCCTTCCGTGGCATCCAACTGCTCTTAAATGCAGGTAAAACAAAATACATGCTCTTCAACCGATCGCTGCCCACACCTGCCCACCCATCCAGCATCACTACTCTAGACGGTTCTGACTTAGGTATTTGTAGTTGTCCACATATTCTAGGTGTCTGGATAGACTGTAAACTCTCCTTCCAGACTCACATTAAGCATCTCCAATTCAAAATTAAATCTAGAATCGGCTTCCTATTTCGCAACAAAGCATCCTTCACTCATGCTGCCAAACATACCCTCGTAAAACTGACTATCCTACCGATCCTTGACTTCGGCGATGTCATTTACAAAATAGCCTCCAACACTCTACTCAACAAATTGGATGCAGTCTATCACAGTGCCATCCGTTTTGTCACCAAAGCCCCACATACTACTCACCATTGCGACCTGAATGCTCTCGTTGGCTGGCCCTCGCTTCATATTCGTCGCCAAACCCACTGGCTCCAGGTCATCTATAAGTCTCTGCTAGGTAAAGCCCCGCCTTATCTCAGCTCACTGGTCACCATAGCGGCACCCATCTGTAGCACGCGCTCCAGCAGGTATATTTCACTGGTCATCCCCAAAGCCAATACCTCCTTCGGCCGCCTTTCCTTCCAGTTCTCTGCTGCCAACGACTGGAACGAACTGCAAAAATCACTGAAGCTGGAGGGTCATATCTCCCTCACTAGCTTTAAGCACCAGCTGACAGAGCAGCTCACAGATCACTCCACCTGTACATAGCCCATCTGTAAATAGCCCATCCAACTACCTTATCCCCATACTGTTATTTATTTTGCTCCTTTGCACCCCAGTATCTCTACTTGCACACTCATCTTCTGCACATCTATCACTCCAGTGTTTAATTGCTATATTGTAATTATTTCACCACTATGGCCAATTTATTGCCTTACCTCTCTTATCCTACCTCATTTGCACACAGACATTTTCTATTGTATTATTGACTATGTTTGTTTATTCCATGTGTAACTCTGTGTTGTTGTTTGTGTTGCACTGCTTTGCTTTATCTTGGCCAGGTCGCAGTTGTAAATGAGAACTTTTTCTCAACTAGCCTAACTGGTAAAATAAAGGTAAAATTAAAAAATATTGTTGGCTGACGAAAAGTAAATGGACCATTTCCCCAATATCTTCAATATGCGCCTCGGAATTGGATAAGGACGTGCAGTTGCGTCCCCGACGTGTTGGTCTTTACTTGTAGTCTGTGAGAAAGACACGATCATGTGACAGAGAGCCATTTGAGTGAGAGGCACTATTGAGCATGCAGCCGGGAGAAGGGCACAACAGCCACTGGCCGCAAAAGGCAGGGATTTATCAGGGGGCATTACAGCCAAACAAAGGGGATGCCGCTGGGAAATTCAAGGCAGTATAAAGTGCTTGTCAAATTGTGAATGAGAGTGATGAAGTGTGTACAGCCTGCACAAAAAAACAAAGCAGAGCTCATGCCTTTCTTGCAACTTTTTTCAAATCATCATTAGAGTCGCATCATGCAAACAGCTGACAATTTCATGACCATCTGTTTCAACCATACAGTTTTTCAATTCCCCATCAATCCACGGAGCCTTAACAGTTCTAACAGTCAGTTTCTTAGCAGGTGCATGGTTATCAATAATTGCAACAAGTGCAGCATCGGGTGCTCCTTAATCACATCAGACGAACAAATATTTTTTTACATCCACATCAAAATATTTTGTATGATCTCACACACTATTTTAGGCCCAGCTTTCAGAACTTTGACTTTCCTTGATATAGCCACTATACTGCATCCAATGGGTACAGATACAACTTTAGAACAAAGTTCTCCAGTATTAGTAAAAATGTGATCAGTACATGTGGGTGACCTTGTTCCTGTAGTGTTTGTAAACACCCTGGCAGGTTGATTAATAACCTGAACCAGATTACAGGCACTGGTTACAGCGATAACTTAGTGGCAAGAAAAAGTATGTGAACCCTTTGGAATTACCTGTATTTCCGCATAAATTGGTCATCAAAGTTGATCTGCTCTTCATCACAACAATAGACAGTGCGCTTAAACTAATAACACACAAATTATTGTATTTTTCTTGTGTATATTGAATATATCATTTAAACATTCACAGTGTAGGTTGGAAAAAGTATGTGAACCACTAGGCTAATGACTTCTCCAAGCCAGCAGCATACCACCATGCATAACACTGCTGGCTTGCTTCTGAAGCTAAGCAGGGTTGGTCCTGGTTTGTCCCTGGATAGGAGACCAGATGCTGCTGGAAGTGGTGTTGGAGGGCCAGAAGGAGGCACTCTTTCCTCTGGTCTAAAAAAGATCCCAATGCCCCAGGGCAGTGATTGGGGACACAGCCCTGTGTAGGGTGCCGTCTTTCGGATGGGACGTTAAACGGGTGTCCTGACTCTCCGAGGACATTAAAGATCCCATGGCACTTATTGTAAGAGTAGGGGTGTTAACCCGGGTGTCCTGGCTAAATTCCCAATCTGGCCCTCAAACCATCACGATCACCTAATAATCCCCAGTTTACAATTGGCTCATTCATCCTCCTCTTCCCTGTAACTATTCCCCAGGTCCTTGCTGTAAATGAGAACGTGCTCTCAGTCAACTTGCCTGGTAAAATAACAGATAAATAAAAAAGCTAATTGGAATCAGGAGTTAGCTAACCTGGAGTCCAATCAATGAGATGAGATGTTGGTTAGAGCAGCCTTGCCCTATAATAAAATCACAAAATTTAAGTTCGCTAATCACAAGAAGCATTGCCTGATGTGAACCATGCCTCGAATGCCTCGAACCAAGATTTGTGGACTTGCATAAAGCTGGAAAGGGTTACAAAAGTATCTCGAAAAGCCTTGATGTTCATCAGTCCACGGTAAGACAAATTGTCTATAAATGGAGAAAGTTCAGCACTGTTGCTACTCTCCCTATGAGTGGCTGTCCAACAAAGATGACTGCAGAATGCTCAATCCTAGTGTCAGCTAAAGAATTACAGAAATCTTTGGAATATGCTAACATCTCTGTTGACGAGCCTACGATACGTAAAACAAACAAGAATGGTGTTCATGGGAGGACACCACGGAAGTAACCATTGCTGCACGTCTGAAGTTTGCAAAAGTGCACCTAGATGTTCCACAGCACTACTGGAAAATATTCTGTGGACAGATGAAACTACAGTTGAGTGGTTTGGAAGGAACACAACACTATGTGTGGAGAAAAAAATGGCATGGAACATCAAAACCGCACCCCTACTGTAAAGTATGGTGGAGGGAGCGTCATGTTTGGGGCTGCTTTGCTGCCTCAGGTCCTGGACAGCTTGCTATCGTCGACGGAAAAATGAATTCTTAAATTTATTAAGACATTTTGCAGGAGAACGTTAGGCTATCTGTCCGCCAATTGAAGCTCAACAGAAGTTGGGTGATGCAACAGTACAATGACCCAAAACACAGAAGTAAATCAACAGAGCGGCTTCAACATAAGAAAACACCCCTTCTGAAGTAGCCCGGTCAGAGTCCTGACCTCAACCCGATTGAGATGCTGTGGCATGACCTCAAGAGAGCAGTTCACACCAGACATCTCAATAATATAACTGAACTGAAACAGTTTTGTATAGAGTAACGGTCCAAAATTCCTCCTGCAGGTCTGATGCACAACTACAGAAAACATTTGGTTTAGGTTATTGCTGCCAAAGTAGGGTCAACCAGTTATTAAAACCAAGGGTTCACATACTTTTCCCACCCTGCACTGTGAATGTTTACACGGTGCGTTCAATAAAGACATGAAAACATAATTGTTTGTGTTTTATTAGTTTAAGCAGACTATGTTTGTCTATTGTGACCTAGATGAAGAATTATATGACCAATTTATGCAGATATCCAGGTATTTCCAAAATGTTCCCATAACTTTTCTTTCCACTGTACCTCTTGATTGGACAGCTTGATGAAAACCAGTCAATATTCAGGTCCCCAAGAAAGTAGACCTCTGTTTACGTCACATACACTATCAAGCATTGCCCACATATTATTTAGATACTGACTGATAGCTCTTGGTGGCCTTTAGCAACACCCCAAAAGAAATGGCTTTAGATGTGCCAGGTGAACCTGCAACCACAACACTTCAATACCACTTGACATAAGATATTCTCTAAGCATTACAGGGATATGGCTCTGAATATATACAGCAACACCTCCCCCAAAAGCAAACAAAGCAAGAGAAAATATATATATACCGACAGCAGTCCATTAAATCAGTTGGTGTGTGTGTAAGTATGTGTGTGTGTGTAAGTATGTGTGTGCTGCGTGGTTGAAGCATAGGCTTCACTCGCTCTTCCCTTCCAGGCTTTGGGCAGGGAGGGTGGACAATGAGCCCGTCATAGTGAATGTAAGCAATGTCTCCACGCGCTCTGGCCGCTTTAATGGCTGGGATAAGTTCTTTCCTCTTCTGGCACACAGCTTCAGGATAGTCCTCATTAGGGCTCCCGAATGGCGCAGCGGTCTAAGGCACTGCATCTCAGGGCTGGAGGCGTCACTACAGACACCCTGGTTTGAATCCAGGCTGTATTCGAATCCAGGCTGTATCACAACCGGCCGTGATTGGGAGTCCCATAGGGAGGCGCACAATTGGCCCAGCGTCGTCCGGGTGTGGCCGGTGTAGGCCGTCATTGTAAATAAGAATTTGTTCTTAACTGACTTGCCTAATTAAATAAAGGTTAAATAAAAAAATTGTTTTGGGCTCTTTCTAGAACTGCTACCTTGTCCATGAAACTCGGGAACTTGACCACTATTGGCCTGGGCCGGTGGTGTTTTTTCCCAGCCCTGTGGGCGTGCTCCACACCTCAATCATTTCTCTCACTTTGTCCTCAGACTCCGTCCAGGTCTCATGTGACGATTCTGCAATTCAGTCCACAACCATGTTGTTCTACCTTGATAGTCCCTCGAGATAATCTGATTTCTCCGTCATTGTTATCATGGATACACATACAGAACTGGTGTCCTCTCGCAATGACTTACAGATTACTGTTATCTTCCCGTTCTCCTGTTTAAACTCATTGAGCTGACCCTGGGAGAACTGCACTGTTCTTCAGGTCCTGGACCTCTCTGGTCAGGTTGTCCATTCCAGTATTTGGACAAAACAATTAACTATATTGTAGAACTATTTTTGTTTCTTTAAAAGATCCTTCACCTGTGATAGAGACAAACCACTGTCCTCAACTGTACTCCCCCCGGCGTTGGTCTTTGTAATGGTAGAAACGCAGGTTACGCTGTTACTCCTCGCAGTTCCAGACAGGGCAGGTCACAGGGAAGATTGAAAACAACAAACAGCAGAGATCCAGACAGCCACAAGCTCGGGACAATGCACGTTCCCAGTCACAATGACTAACAGCATTCAAGCTCTCAAGAAAACCCAGCTAGCTTGATAGGTGGCTAGCTGTAACGCAAAACAACTCCTCAGACCCAGCAGGAACACTGGACAGATAGTATCGGTCCAAGGAACTGATGCCAACCACATTGCAGGATCCAAACTGAACTCTGTGGAACTTTGGGTTGACATAACTGTGTTTATTCGGCATGGTTTGCCTGAAGCCCAGTTCACTCTGGGTTCGGTGGTTCCGGCAATCGGTAACGCACCCCAATTGGCAGTGCCCCTTGAAGGTTATTCTGTCACAATGAGCCTCACTCGGTTTACGCTGGTACTCAGCGCTGGACCCCACAGATTAAAAATAAACCCATGCAAAAAACACCCTCATGAAGGTTGTCATACCATCCAGTCATAGGTACCTGTGCCACAGCAACTTGTAACCCAGCTAAAACAGGGACAGAGAGCTCTGAAAAAAACGTACCCCTTCAATGGGAACTGACAGGGGCTATTCATAATTTAATCTAATTCACAGGAATGAAACCAATCGCCTATAGAACCCATAACCTGCATCACTAAGTGATTCAGAGAGTCGAGTGCGCTATAGGCAGGAATCAGCAATGAATCACTGTAATGAGCCACCTATGCGGGAGGAGTATCCCCTTGTGGACAGAGAGTGAATCGCCCAACTTATTACTCTCACCCTGAGGAGACTGATATACCAAATCAAATGTTATTTGTCACAATCACCGAATACAACAGGTGTAGACTTTAGTGAAATGCTTACTTACAAGCCCTTAACCAACAATGCAGTCCAGAAAAGTAAGTTCATTTATTATGCCTGGGGGGCAGTATTGAGTAGCTTGGATGAATAAGGTGCCCAGAGCAAACTGCCTGCAACTCAGGCCCAGAAGCTAAGATGTGCATATTAATAGTATATTTGGATAGAAAACACTCTGAAGTTTCTAAAACTGTTTGAATGATGTCTGTGAGTATAACAGAACAAATATGGCAAGCAAAAACCTGAGAAAAAAATCCGACCAGGAAGAGGGAAATCTGAGGTTTGTAGGTTTTCAAGTCTTTGCCTATCCAATATACAGTGTAAAATTTGGTCTGATTGCACTTCCTAAGGCTTCCACTAGACGCCAACAGTCTTTAGAACCTTGTTTCAGGCTTCTACTGTGAGGGGGAGAGAATAAGAGCTGATTGAGTCAGGTGTCTGGCAGAATGCCATGAGCTCAGTCTCGCGCGCAGCCGTGAGACTTAACTCCGTTCCTACGAACTGTAATGGAACTGTCGTCTGAACTAAGTGCCTGCGCCGTGTGAATTTGCATTTGTGAACTAAACGCGCGAACAAAAAGGAGGTATTTGGACATAAATTATGGACTTTATCGAACAAAACAAACATTTATTGTGGAACTGGGATTCCTGGGAGTGCATTCTGATGAAGATCACAGGTAAGTGAATATTTAATTACAACATGGCGGGTATCTGTATGGCTTGTTTTGGTCTCTGAGCGCTGTACTCAAATTATTGCATGGTGTGCTTTTTCCGTAACGCTTTTTTGAAATCTGACACAGCGGTTGCATTAAGGAGACGTTTATCTAAAGTTCCATGTGTAAGACTTGTATCTTTTATCAATATTTATTATGAGTATTTCTGTAAATTGATGTGGCTCTCTGCAAAATCACCAGATGTTTTGGAAGCAAAACATTACTGAACATAACGCGTCAATGTAAACTGAGATTTTTGGATATAAATATGAACTTTATCGAACAAAACATACATGTATTGTGTAACATGAAGTCCTATGAGTGTCATCTGATGAAGATCAAAGGTTAGCGATACATTTTATCTCTATTTCTGCTTTTTCTGACTCCTCTCTTTGGCTGGAAAAATGGCTGTGTTTTCTGTGACTAGGTTCTGACCTAACATAATCGCATGGTATGCCTTCGTCGTAAAGCCTTTTTGAAATCGGACACTGTGGTGGGATTAACAACAAGTTTATTGTTAAAATGGTGTATAATACTGTATGTTTGAGGAAATTTAATTATGAGACTTCTGTTTGAATTTGGCGCCCTGCACTGTTGTCATATCGATCCCATTAACGGGATTTCAGCCGTAAGAAGCTAAGTAAAAAATGTAACAGAGTTAAAAGAGCAGCAGTAAAATAACAGTAGCGAGGGCTATATACAGGGTGTACCGGTACAGAGTCAATGTGTGGGGGTACAGGTTAGTTGATGTAATATGTACATGTAGGGTAGAGTTAGTGACAATGTATAGATAATAACCAGAGAGTAGCAGCAGCGTAAAAGAGGGGGTGCAAATAGTCTGGGTAGCCACTTGATAGCAGTTCAGGAGTCTTATATTTTGCGGGTAGAAGCTGTTAAGATGCCTTTTGGACCTAGACTTGGCAGTCTGGAAACGCTTGCCATGCGGTAGCAGAGAGAACAGTCTATGACTAGGGTGGCTGGAGTCTGACAATTTTTGGGGGCCTCTGACACTGCCTGGTATAGAGGTCCTGGATGGTAGGAACCCTCTGTAGTGTCTTGCGGTCGGAGGCCGAGCAGTTGCCATACCAGGCAGTGATGCAACTAGTCAGCATAATCTCAATGGCGCAGCTGTAGAACTGAGGACCCATTCCAAATCGTTTCAGTCTCCTGAGGGGGAAAGTGCTTTTGTGCCCTTTCATGACTGGCTTGGAGTGTTTGGACAATGATCGTTTGTTGGTGATGTGGACACCAAGAAACTTGAAGCTCTCAACCTGCTCCCCTACAGCCCCGTCGATGAGAATGGGGGCGTGCTCGGTGCTCCTTTTCCTGTAGTCCACGATCATCTCCTTTGTCATGATCATGTTGAGGGTGAGGTTGTTATCCTGGTACCACACGGCCAGGTCTCTGACCTCATCGTTGTCAGCGATCAGGCTTACCACTTTTGTGTCGTCAGCAAACTTAATGATGGTGAACAGGGAGCACAGGAGGGGACTGAGCATGCACCCCTGAGGGGCCCCCGTGTTGAGGATCAGCGTGGCAGATGTGTTTCCTACCCTTACCACCTGAGGGCGGCCCATCAGGAAGTCCAGGATCCAGTTGCAGAGGGAGTTGTTTAGTCCCAAGGTCCTTAGCTTAGTGTTGAGCTTTGAGGGCACTATGGTGTTGAACGCTGAGTCAATGAATAGCATTCTCATGTAGGTGTTCCTTTTGTCCAGGTGGGAAAGGGCAGTGTGGAATGCAATAAAGATGCATCATCTGTGGATATGTTGGGGCGGTATGCAAATTGGAGTGGGTCTAGGGTTTCTGGGATAATGGTGTTGATGTGAGCCATGACCAACATTCCAAAGCAGTACATGGCTACAGATGTGAGTGCTACGGGTCGGTAGTCAATTAGGCAGGTTACCTTAGGGACTTTTGGTGGTCTGCTAGACAGATGTTGGTATTACAGACTGCGACAGGTTGAAAATGTCAGTGAAGACACTTGCCAGTTGGTCAGCGCATGCACGGAGTACACGTCCTGATAATCCATCTGGCCTTGTGAACGTTGACCTGTTTAAAGGTCTTACTCACATTGGCTACGGAGAGCGTGATTACAGTCGTCCGTAACAGCTGATGCTCTCATGCATGCTTCAGTGTTGCTTGCCTCGAAGCGAGCTGGGCAGCTCGCGGCTGTGCTTCACTTTGTAGTCTAGTTGCAAGCCCTGCCACATCCGAAGAGCGTCGAAGCCGGTGTAGTACTGTGTATACCCCTTTAACCCTGTGAACACTATGGAACGCAGGGTAACAGAGGGGACTTTAAACATGGACAAGCGTCCAAATTAAGTTGTGCTTCTGTGAGACTGTGTAGCCTGGATGAATCAAGGCCCATTATGGACACAGGGGGTTCCAGCAATGGCTGACGTAGCACTCCGTTTGGACGTAACCAAACATGGGAGTACTGAAGTCACAGTAATGTTTTTTGGGAGGGGCTCACAGGTTGCTCAGGCCCGTGCTAAGGTCCTTCACTCCTGAGCCAAGTGCCCGATGACTGCGTCCTCAGAGGTGCCCTCAAGCTCCAAGAACTGGAAATGGGAATGTGATTGCCATAACGCCGGGGGAAAGCTAGTAAGCTAATTTGCCAGAAGTAATGCATGACGTTAGCCATGAGGCTTCTAGTCTAAGCTAGCTAGCCTCTGACTGCAGCACGTCCATTTAGAATAACCAAGCGACTTTATGCTAGCTACGTATACTAAACAAGAGAGTTAGCCAAGAAATTCCACCATTATGAAGCTGGAAAAACTAGCAGTAGCTAGCTTGCCTCTGCAAGTTAGCTAACGTGGCAAGCATGCGATGCATTACTTTTTAGCTAGCCTGGTCTCGAAAGTTCACGTAGGACCGGATCACCGAGGTGGGACCAGGACCCTTCTGGGAAGAGAGGAAATCGGTGCTTAACCAAGGCAGACAAAGGTCCAAGGTCGCCCTCTCTTTTCGAATAGCCTCCCGTAACCGGCAACAGAGTGCACAGGAGCCGGAAGACATTCAACTCGACCAGCAACCCAATCCATCTCCACGTCCTGCAATTCAGATCCAGCCGAGGTACAAGCAACCGGGAGAGGAAGTGACTATCAGAAACACCAAGCCTCCTAAAGAACGCTAAACAATTGTCAAGTGAACCTGCACCGCAGACTATTGGTGGAACAGTGCCTGCCATTCCCTAGTCTCGCAAACCAACTGATTCGAGCAAGGGCAGTCTGCCGATGTACCGAGCCGAGACATACAGTGCCTTTAGAAAGCCTTCATAACCCTTAATTTATTCCACAATTTGTGTTACAGCCTGAATTCTAAATGCCCACACGGGTCCGAGTGGACAAATCCATTGTGGAGGCCGTGGGGATGGCACATTCCACTCAAAAAAAGTTATACTAAAATTGTACATGGTTAAAGACAATGGTGCAACAATAAAAATGATATCATTTTATAATGCACTTTCTCCCGAGTTTGATAGCGGTCGCTGCCCACATTGTATGAGCGCATCCTGTTCAGTCTTAATACCGTAGGCCTATATTTCAATATACTATACGCTACTGAATCAATCAATCATTAATTTGTTCATGTCATCACAGAGCATACGAGTCATTCATGATTTGCAATGCAAATCAAACATTTTAGCTTCAAAATAAAATAAAGCGACCCTTGAAGATTAGCGTAAACAAATCCACCATTCTATTTCAGCAATTGTATTCACGAATGCATGCCACTTAGTCTTTGGCTTCACAAAAACAAAACAACGATTGACTCACATAATAGCACCTTATCCTTATTTTTCTTTATCAAATTTATTGACTTCCCCTTTACTTCCAGACCGCCCAGTAAACATTACCTTGTTTCAAGTTTGTCACGTCAACTGCATCCATTTTGCTGTCACGTGTTATGGTGTTGGGAGGTTGTTATAACCAATTTATTGATACGATTATGATATGCTATAGGTCAGGCTCTATTGGTCATGTGCATGCGATGCATTAATGTGTCACGAACGAGAGGAAGGGTTGAGGGAATAAGGAATGTTTTTCCTAAACAAATGAGGGATTTCGGAGAAACAGAACTTCTCAGTCAGAAATGGCTGTAATTATGTTTCAGCTTCAGCAACACGGACATCGCGATAAACACTTGATGTTCTGTGGTGGTCGCAGCAGCAGGGAGGAGAGAGACAATGGGTACTAGTCACGCACTCGCTGTCATTTTTGTACACAGCCCATTAAGTTTGAGCCCGGTCCAGCACAATCAAATCAATTGCGGTCAGACTCCCTCTAGTGTGTCTTAATTATTTAATCAAACAGCGCTTAAAGCATTAGACAATCTCAGTGCAACTAGCTGGTCTGATTAAAACACATAGGATGTGTCTAAATATGGAAAAAGACACTTAAAAATGTTGACCAATCGATTTGTCAAATTAAGATTTATTTTTTGGGGTGGGGGACAGCCGTAGTAAAGATCTACATCGTCCCTACCGAACCTCTCCCATATCTGGGAAACCACCCAAGGGTGTAGACTCCATTCCTGAGGAAAAGGGCCCCTCATGGATAACAAATCCACACCAGAGTTGAGGAAACCCGGGAACACACATTGCCCAAACACAGACACACACCTGCTGTCTCAGAAAGCAGCACTGTTTTATAGTCTACCAGAGTGTGTCCCTAGGTAATACCTTAATAGATTAATAAATACCTCCAAAACATCATATGACCCAACTTCCCCCTACGCAGCACCGGGCATGGCAGGTCACCAACAACCCTAACGAGCCCTCACCACTTTAACGATGCACAACACTTTCCATTGCTCAATAACTTCACCTGGAGGGGAAAGGAGGAAGAATGGGGGAGGAGAGTTTCTGGAAGAGGGGGGGGGTAGGTACAGTTGAAGTCGGAAGTTTACATACACTTAGGTTGGAGTCATTAAAACTTGTTTGTCAACCACTCCACAAATTTCTTGTTAATAAACTATAGTTTTGGGATGTCAGTTAGGACATCTACTCTGCGCATGACACAAGTAATTTTTTCAACAATTGTTTACAGACAGATTATTTCACTGTATCACAATTCCAGTGGGTCAGAAGTTTACATACACTAAGTTCACTGTGCCTTAAAACAGCTTGGAAAATTCCAGAAAATGATGTGGCTTTAGAAGCTTCTGATAGGCTAACTGACATCATGAGTCAATTGTAGGTCTACCTGTGGATATATTTCAAGGCCTACCTTCAAACTCGGTGCCTCTTTGCTTGACATCATGGGAAAATCAAAAGAAATCAGACAAGACCTCAGAAAAAAGATTGTAGACCTCCACAAGTCTGGTTCATCCTTGAGAGCAATTTCCAAACACCTGAAGGTACCACCATGTGCAAACTTTGGTTAGAAAGGTGCAAATCTATCCCAGAACAGCAGCAAAGGACCTTGTGAAGATGCTGGAGGAAACAGGTACAAAAGTATCTATATCCACAATAAAACGAGTCCTATAAACATAACCTGAAAGGCCGCTCAATAAGGAAGAAGCCACTGCTCCAAAACCGCCATAAAAAAGCCAGACTACGGTTTGCAACTGCACATGGGGACAAATATTGTACTTTTTGGAGAAATGTCCTCTGGTCTGATGAAACAAAAATAGAACTGTTTGGCCATAAAAGGGGGAAGCTTGCAAGCCGAAGAACACCATCCCAACCGTGAAGCA
Organism: Salvelinus alpinus; assembly: GCF_045679555.1. Taxonomy (NCBI): domain Eukaryota; kingdom Metazoa; phylum Chordata; class Actinopteri; order Salmoniformes; family Salmonidae; genus Salvelinus; species Salvelinus alpinus. The sequence continues at coordinate 2,811,599 of NC_092117.1, forward strand.
CAGGGTGGCAGCATCATGTTGTGGGGGTGCTTTGCTGCAGGAGGGTGCCAACAAAATAGATGGCGTCATGAGGATGAAAATTATGTGGATATATTCAAGCAGCATCTCAAGACATCAGTCAGGATGATATACTTGGTCGCAAATGGGTCTTCCAAATGGACAATGACCCTAAGCATACTTCCAAAGTTGTGGCAAAATGGCTTAAGCACAACAAAGTCAAGGTATTGGAGTGGCCATCACAAAGCCATGACCTCAATCCTATAGAAAATTTGGGGGCAGAACTGAAAAAGCGTGTGCGAGCAAGGAGGCCTACAAACCTGACTCAGTTACACCAGCTCTGTCAGGAGGAATGGGCCAAAATTCACCCAACTTATTGTGGGAAGCTTATGGAAGGCTACCCGAAACGTTTGACCCAAGTACCAAATACTAATTGAGTGCATGTAAACTTCTGACCCAATGGGAATGTGATGAAAGAAATAAAAGCTGAAATAAATCCTTCTTTCTACTATTATTCTGACATTTGACATTTTTTAAATGAAGTGGTGATCCTAACTGACCTAAGACAGAGCATTTTTAATAGGATTAAATGTCAGGAATTGTGAAAAACTGAGTTTAAATGTATTTGGCTAAGGTGTATGCAACATTCCGACTTCAACTGTAAATGAATAGGGAATGGATGGAGAATGGGAGAGGAGGATATAGTGCTAGATAGAGTTAGCTATAGAGAGAAGATATACTGTAGGGTCAAATTGGTTGATAGGGTCCCAATGTGCTCCTTCCCGTTTCCTTTATTACTAAACCTTCCAGTTTTGCTGATCTGAAGGGCCTATAAGTAGTGAAGGAGCTTGCACGGTCCACCATATTGTACGGAGCGAATTTGGACTGACAGTGTAAAGGACAGTAACCCAGTAGCAGCAAAGAATATGGTGCCACAGAATAGCAGGCGTGAGAGGGGGCCATGTCTAAACTAATGTGAACAGAAGGTCAAACAGGAAGGGTGGGAAGAATTTATCAATTCGAGGTGGGTGGCTTAGGTCCAGTAGAATAGGGGAAGTTGTAATTAGCAGTGTCATAGGGGCAGGTGTGGTGCTTGTGTGTGTCTGTCAAAGCAGGCTTTAAGACCATGCAGGCTGGAGTTCCAAATAATTTACTCCAAAATGCCAAGCCCCTTCCCCCTGGACAACTACACCAACTACAATGCCTTTGGCAAGTATTCAGAGCCCTTAACTTTTTCCACAGTTTGTTACGTTACAGCCTTATTCTAAAATGATTATATATGTATTTTTTCAAAGCAATCTACACACACTACCTCATGACGAAATGAAAACATTTTATGTTTTAAAAATACAACAGAAATACATTATTTACATAAGTATTTCAGCCCTTTTGTTATGAGACTCGAAATGGAGCTCAGGTGCATCCTGTTTCCATTGATCATCCTTGAGATGTTTCTACAACTTGATTGGAGTCCACCTGCGTTAAATTCAATTGTTTGGACATGATTTGGAAAGGCACACACCTGTCTATATAAAAAAAAGTCCCACAGTTGACAGGTCATGTCAGAGCAAAAACCAAAGCCACGAGGTCGAAGGAATTGTCCGTAGAGTTACGAGACAGGATTGTGTCAAGGCACAGATCTGTAGAAGGGTACCAGACTCTTCCTAGAGCTGGCTGCCCGTCTAAACTGAGTAATCGAGGGAGAAGGGCCTTAGTCAGGGAGGTGACAAAGAAACCGATGGTCAATCTGACAGAGCTCTAGAGTTCCTCTGTGGAGATGGGAGAACCTTCAAGAAGGACAACCATCTATGCAGCACTCCACCAATCAGGCCTTTATGGTCGTGGCCAGATGGAAGCCACTCCTTAGTAAAAAGCACATGGCAGCCCACTTCCAGTTTGTCAAAAGGCACCTAAAAACTAAGCCCATGATAACTAACATTCTCTGGTCTGATGTAACCAATATTGAACTCTTTGGCCTGAATGCCAAGTGTCACACCTGGAGGAAACCTGGCACCACCCCTACGGTGAAGCATGGTGGTGGCAGCATCATGCTGTGGGGATGTTTTTTAACAGCAGGGACAAGGAGACTAGTCAGGATTGAGGGAAAGATGAACAGAGCGAAGTACAGAGAGTTCCTTGATGAAAACATGCTCCAGAGCGCTCAAGACCTCAGACTGGGGCAAAGGTTCACCTTCCAACAGGACAACAACCCTAAGCACACAGCCAAAACAATGCAGGAGTGGCTTCAGAACAAGTCTCTGAATGTCCTTGAGTGCCCAGCCAGAGCCCGAACTTGAACTCAATTGAACATCTCTGGAGATACCTGAAAATAGCTGTGCTGCAACGCTCCCCATCCAACCTGACAAGAGCTTGAGAGGATCTGCAGAGATGAGATAAACGCCCCAAATACAGGTTTGCCAAGCTTGTAGCGTCATACCCAAGAAGATTCTATGCTGTAATCTCTGCCAAAGGTGCTTCAACAAAGTACTGAGTAAAGGGTCTGAATACAGTACTTAATTTTTTTAACCGTTTTAAACTCAAATTTACATAAGCTAGCAAAGATTTCTAAAAACCTGCTGTTGCTTTGTCATTGTGGGGTATTGTGTGTATAGTGATGAGGAAAAAAATACAAATTAATCCATTTTGGAAAAATTGCTGTAATGTAAGAAAAAGTCAAGGGGTCTGAATACTTTCCGAAGGCACTATATTACAATGGATCTATAAAGCACATATACATAAACTAAACACGGATACTTTCCCTGTCATGAAACACAAACAAGTCCTAAAATAAACATAAAACTCATGTCCAATTTTTGTGTATCAAAAATACTACTGTTAGCACACAAATTGAGGTTTCATAGTCCTACAAACCTCTTTCTTCCCAATCCCATTGGTATGAAGGTGAAACAGGGTAACTGGTACAACCCAGATGGTACAATAACTAACCAGCCTTACATTCACCTGTAGCCTCATGCATACCACCGTCAATAACCCAAACTGGCAACCCCATCAAACCTGGCAACCCCATCCACAAAAGAATGTATACTAAAATCTTGCACGAAACAGACAAATGTCAGTGTTGTGGTCCACACCTCTCTAGTCCTCCTTTCTGTCCCTGGGAGGCTCTACTGTCCCAGTCTCACAACACAGCAGTGAAACTGGGCAGAACACAAATATACATGCACTCACACCTTCACAATTAACAATCCTGGTGTTGTTATGGCACCAGGAAAGAATCCGTCACCACTGACGGACTCTTGACTGACTTCACTCATTTTTACAAGCTGGAGAATTAGGTCATTTGCTGTGCGCCGTTGGCAGATAGCTAGGCAGGTGGAGGTTTTTCCAGCCCTCTGGGACAAAGGGTCCTCACAGGTGTGTACGAGTGAGAGACTATTCCTTGTGTTATTTATGCCTCATATTATTATTCTATATTTCTCTGCATTGTTGGGAAGGGCACGTAAGTAAGCATTTCACTGTTAGTCTATGCCTGGTGTTTACGAAGCTTGTGACAAATACAATTTGATTTGAGACGCTGAGTCCCAAATGGCACCCAATTCCCTAGATAGTGCACTTCAAAAGAGAATGTCCAGGAACCGCATTCTAACTAAACAACCTCGTCTCCTCCTCCACCCCAATCACCTGCAAAAGTCAATTGTGAGTTTATATGTGCTCCCAGACACTGAAAACATCCCTGTTTCACAGCAAAATATTTCAACTGCGGGTGAAGATTTATGGCGAGATGGTAAAAACACACGCCAAACCTTGCGCGAGACTCCAAGAGTGCACTTCTTTATTTCCTGTGTAGCAGTATTCATTCAATAGCCTAGGTCTCAATTTCAGCTGTGAATGGACCTCATCTAGTTGGATTTGCCATAGTTGCCACAGAAAAGGGTTTCAAAAACGTTCAACAAGTAAATAAGTAACATCACTAAATCACTTGTGTACAAACGTTGTGGGTACATTAGCCACAACCACATTATCACATGCAAACACACACACAATGAAACATGCTCATAAAATAGATAGTGGTTGCTTTAGTTTTGAAGGAAAGAGACACTACATTACCAAAAGTATGTGGACACCTGCACGAACTACTTATTCCGAAATAATGGACATTCATATGGAGTTGTTCCACCCTTTGCTGCGATAACAGCCTTCAACTTCAAGGAAGGCTTTCCAATAGATGTTGGAACATTGCTGCGGGGACCTGCTTCAATTCAGCCACAAGAGCATTAGTGAGGTTCGGGCTGTGATGTTGGGCGATTAGGGCTGTCTCAGTAGGAGTTCCAATTCATCCCAAAGGTGAACGATGAAGTCAGGTTGAAGTCAGGGCTCTGTGCAGGCCAGTCAAGTTCTTCAACACCTATCTCAACAGACCATTTCTGTAAGGACCACGTTTTGTGCATGGGGCATTGTCACATGTCACGCTGAAACAGGAAAGGACCTTCTCTGAACTGTTATCAGTAAAGTTGGAAATACAGAATCGTCGAGAATGTCAATGTATGCAGCAGCGTTAAGATTTCCCTTCACTGGAAATAAGGGACCTAGCCAGAAACATGAAAAACACCCCCATTACTCCTCCACCAATCATCACAGTCGCCACTATGCATTAAGGCAGATGGCGTTCTCCTGGCATCCGTCAAACCCAGATACATCCGTTGGACTGCCAGACAGTGAAACGTGATTTATCCTTCCATAAAGTGCGTTTCCACTGCTCCAGAGTCCAATGGCGGCAAGTTTTACAACACTCCAGCCGACACTTGGCACTGCGCATGATCTTAGGCTTATGTGCGGCTGCTCAGCCACGGAAACCCATTTCATGAAGCTCCCGACAACACAGTTCTTGCTTCCAGAGGCGGTTTGGAACTCTGTAGTGAGTGTTGCAACAGAGGACAGACGATTTTTACACGCTAAGACCTTCAAAACTCAGTGGTCCCATGTGTGGCCTACCATTTAGCGGCTAAACCGTTGCTACTCCTAGCCTTTCCCACCTCACAATAACAGCACTTAAAGTTGACCAGGGCATCACTAGCAGGTCAAATTTTAAGAACTGACTTGTTGGAAAGGTGGCATCCTATGACGGTGCCACGTTGAATGTCAATGAGCTCTTCAGCAAGGCCATTCTACTGCCAATGTTTGTCTATGGAGATCACATGGCTGTGTGCTTGATGTTATAAACCTGTCAGCAACGGGTGTGGCGGAGATAGCCGAAACCTCTAATTTGAAAGGGTGTCCACATACTTTCGTATACAGTTGAAGTCGGAAGTTTACATACACCTTACATACATTAAACTCAGTTTCACAATTCCTGACATTTAATCCTTGTAAACATTCCCTGTCTTAGGTCAGTTAAGATCACCACTTTATTGTAAGAATGTGAAAGGTCAGAATAAAAGATAATGATTTTTCTGCTTTTATTTCTTTCATCACATACCCAGTGGGTCAGAAGTTTACATACACTCAATTAGTATTTGGTAGCATTGCCTTTCAATTGTTGAACTTGGGTCAAACGTTTCGGGTAGCCTGCCACAAGCTTTTGGCCCATTCCTCCTGACAGAGCTGGTGTAACTGAGAGTCAGGTTTGTAGGCCTCCTTATTCGCACATGCTTTTTCAGTTCTGCCCACACATTTTTTATAGGATGGGTCAGGGCTTTGTGATGGCCACTCCAATACGTTGACTTTGTTGTCCTTAAGCCATTTTGCCACAACTTTGGAAGTATGCTTGGGGTCATTGTCCATTTGGAAGACCCATTTGCGACCAAGCTTTAACTTCCTGACTGATGTCTTGAGATGCTGCTTCAATATATCCACAAATTTCCTGCCCCATGAAGCCATCTATTTTGTGAAGTGCATCAGTCCCTCCTGCAGCAAAGCACCCCGACAACATGATGCTGCCACCCTCGGGCTTCACGGCTGGGATGGTGTTCTTCAGCTTGTAAGCACCCCCTCTTTTTCCTCCAAACATAACGATGGTCATTATGGCCAAACAGTTATTTTGTTTCATTGGACCAGCGGACATTTGTTGAAAAAGTACGATCTTTGTACCCTTGTGCAGTTGCAAACCGTAGTCTGGCTTTTTTATGGCGGTTTTGGAGCAGTGGCTTCTTCCTTGCTGAGCGGCCTTTCAAGTTATGTCGAAATAGGACTCATTTTACTGTGGATATAGATACTTTTGTACCTGTTTCCTCCAGCATCTTCACAAGGTCATTTGCTGTCTTCTCTAGGAGACAAAGTGTCTCCTTCCTGAGCGGTATATACTTGCATACTATTGTTTGTACAGATGAGCGTGGTACCTTCAGGAATTTGGAAATTGCTCCCAAGGATGAACCACACTTGTGGAGGTCTACAATAATTTTTCTGGGGTCTTGGCTGATTTCTTTTGATTTTCCCATGATGTCAAGCAAAGAGGCACTGGGTTTGAAGGTAGGCCTTGAAATACATCACCAGGTACACCTCTAATTGACTCAAATGATGTCAATTAGCCTATCAGAAGCTTCTAAAGCCATGACATCCTTTTCTGGAATTTTCCAAGCTATTTAAAGGCACAGTCAACTTAGTGTATGTAAACTTCTGACCCACTGGAAGTGTTACAGTGAATTAATCTATCTAAACAATTGTTGGAAAAATTACTTGTATCATGCACAAAGTAGATGTCCTAACTGACTTGCCAAAACTATAGTTTGTTAACAAGAAATTTGTGGAGTGGTTGAAAAACGAGTTTTAAATTACTCCAACCTAAGTGTATGTAAACTTCCGACTTCAACTGTATATGGGTCGTTCCAAGAATGGAGTACATCGTTTTTTTACTTTTCACCACCATTCGTGATATCCAATTGTTAGTTAGTCTTGTCCCATCGCTGCTACTCCTGTACGGACTAGGGAGAGGCAAAAGTCGAGAGCCACACTGCTCACTTAACCCGGAAGCCAGCCGCACACCAATGTGTCAGAGGAAACACTACAACTGGCGACCGAAGTCAACTTAAAAGGCGCGGAGCCAGTCACACGGAGCCGCTAGAGCATGATGGGACAAGAAAATACAGGCCGGCCAAACCCTCCCTAAACCCGGATGACGCTGGGCCAATCGTGCGCCGTTTCATTGGTCTCCCGGTCACAGCAGGCTGTGATACAGACTGGGATCTAACCCAGGGCTGTAGTGATGCCTCAAGCGCTGCGATGCCATGCCTTAGACCGCTGCGAAACTCGGGAAGCAAATAAGGCACATTTTGAAGCCCTTCGATATTTTAAGTAGAAACTGTTCACCAATATTGTATTTTAAAAGCCTGTTATAGTGCCTTCAAAGTATTCATACCTGTTGACTATTTCACATTTTGTTGTTTTACAGTCTGAATTCTAAATATTATATATTTTTTTCCCCCTTAACCATCTACACAAAATAACCCATAATGACAAAGTGAAAGTGTTTTAAAAAATGTTGGCAAAATAAAAAATTAAATACAGAAATCTAATTTACATACAGTACCAGTCAAAAGTTGACACCTACTCATTCAAGGGTTATTTATTTGTACTATGTTCTACATTGTAGAATAATAGTGAAGACATCAAAACTAAGAAATAATATATATGGAATCATGTAGTAAACAAAAAAAAGGCTGAAAACTATTCAAAGTAGCCACACTTTGCCTTGATGACAGCTTTGCACACTTGGCATTCTCTCAACCAGCTTCATGAGGTAGTCACCTGGAATGCATTTCAATTAACAGGTGTGCCTTGTTAAAAGTTCATTTGTGGAATTTATTTCCATCTAATGCATTTGAGACAATCAGTTGTGTTGTGACAAGGTAGGGGTGGTATACAGAAGATAGCCCTATTTGGTAAAAGACCAAGTCCATATGGCAAGAACAGCTCAAATAAGGAAAGAGAAATGACAGACCATCATTACTTTAAGACATGAAGGTCATTCAAGCACTTTGAAAGTTTCTTCAAGTGCAGTTGCAAAAACCATCAAGCGTTATGATGAAATTGGCTCTCATGAGGACCGCCACAGGAAAGGAAGACCGAGTTACCTCTGCTGCACTTCAGAAATTGCAGGCCAAATAAATGCTTCAAAGTTCAATAACAGACAGCATCAACTGTTCAGAGGAGACTGCGTGAATCAGGCCATCATGGTCGAATTGTTGCTAAGAAACCACTCCTAAGGACCCCAACAAGAAGAAGAGACTTGCTTGGGCCAAGAAACACTAGCAATGGACATTAGACCGGTGGAAATCTGTCATTTCGTCTGATGAGTCCAAATTTGAGATTTTTGGTTCCAACCGCCGTCTCCTTGTGAGACGCAAAGTAGGTGAACGGATTTTCTCCATATGTGTGGTTCCCACCGTGAAGCATGGAGGTGGTGGTGTGATGGTGCTTTGCTGGTGACACGGTCAGTGATTTATTGAGAATTCAAGGTACACTTATCCCATCTGGTTTTCAACAGGACAATGACCCAACACACCTCCAGGCTGTGTAAGGGCTACTTGACCAAGGAGAGTGATGGAGTGCTGCATCAGATGACCTGGCCTCCATAATCACCCAACCTCAACCCAAATGAGATGATTTGGGATGAGTTGAACCGCAGAGTGAAGGAAAAACAGCCAACCGGTGCTCAGCGTGTGGGAACTCTTTCAAGACTGTTGGAAAAGCATTCCTCATGAAGCTGGTTGAGAGTGAATTTTAAATTCAATTCCTCATGAAGCTGGTTGAGAGAATGCCAAGTGTGTGCAAAGCTGTCATCAAGGCAGAGGGTGGCTACATTGAAGAATCTAAAATATATTTTGATTTGTTTAACACTTGGTTACTACATGATTCCATATGTGGTATATTATAGTTTGATGTGTTCACTATTATTCCACAATGTAGAAAATAGCAAAAATAAAGAAAAACCCTTGAATGAGTAGGTGTGTTCAAAGTTGACTAGTACTGCAAGTATTTGGACCCTTTACTCAGTACTTTGTTGAAGCGATTACAGCAGAGTCTTAGGTATGACGCTACAAGCTCGGCAAACCTGCATTTGGGGAGTTGTTCCCATTCTTCTCTGCAGATCCTCTCAAGCTCTTGTCAGGTTGGATGGGGAGCATCACTGTACAGCTACTTTCAGGTATCTCCAAGGATGTTCGATTGGGTTCAAGTCCAGGCTCGGCCTGGACCACTCAAGGACATTCAGAGACTTGTCCCGAAGCCACTCCTGCGTTGTCTTGGCGGTATGCTTAGGGTCGTTGTCCTGTTGGAAGGTGAACCATTGCCCCAGTCTGAGGTCCTGAGTGCTCTGGAGCAGGTTTTCATCAAGGATCTCTGTACTTCGCTCCGTTCATCTTTCCCTCAATGCTGACAGGTCTCTCAGTCCCTGCCACTGAAAAACATCCCCACAGCATTTTGCGGCTACCACCATGCTTCACCGTAGGGATGGTGCAAGGTTTTCTTCAGGTGTGACGTTTGGCATTCAGGCCAAAGAGTTCAATATTGGTTTAATCAGACCAGAGAATCTTGTTTCTCATGGTCAGAGTCCTTTAAGGTGCCTATTGGCAAACTCCAAGCGGGCTGTCATCTGCCTTTTACTGAGGAGAGGCTTCCGTCTAGCCACTCGACCATAAAGGCCTGATTGGTGCAGTGCTGCAAAGATTGTCGTTCTTCTGGAAGGTTCTCCCATCTCCACAGAGGAACTATGGAGCTCCATCGGTTTCTGGTCCACCTCCCTGACCAAGGCCCTTCTCCCCCGATTGCTTTACGGACAATTCCATCAACCTCATGGCTTGGTTTTTGCTCTGACATGCACTGTCATTTGTGGGACCTTATCTAGACTGGTGTGTGCCTTTCCAAATCATGTCCAATCAATTGAATTTACCACAAGTGGACTCCAATCAAGTTTTAGAAACATCTCAAGGGTGATGAATGGAAACAGGATCCACCTGAGCTCAATTTCCAGTATCATAGCAAAGGGTCTGAATACTTACGTAAATAAGAGTTTTTTATTATTATTATAAACGTGTAAACATTTCTAAAACAATTTCTGCTTTGTCATTATGGGGTACTGTTTGTAGATTGAGGATTTTCATTTTTATAATCAATTTTATAGTAAGGCTGTAACGTAACAAAATTTGGAAAAAGGGGTCTGAATACTTTCCGAAAGCACTGTAAAGTTAATAGCTTTCCTAAATTTTTGTGCAACTTACTTTAGTGCCTTGTTGCAAACAGGATGCATGTTCGGAAATATTTTTTATTCTGTACAGCCTTCTTTCTTTTTACTCTGTCCATTAGGTTAGTATTATGCACTACAATGTTGATGCATCCTCACTTTCCTCCTATCACAGACATTAAACCCTGCAACTGCTTTCATGTCACCATTGACCTCATGGTGAAATCCCTGAGCGGTTTCCTACCTCTCCAGCAACCGAGTTAGGAAGGACGCCTGTATCTTTGTAGTTACTGGGTGTATAGATACACCATTCAAAGTGTAGTTAAAGGCAGTGTTTCTGCCTTTAACTACACCATGCTCAAAACCATGCTCAAAGAAATATTCAAATGTGAGCTTTTTATTTTACCAATCTACCTATAGGTGCCTTTCTTTGCGAGGCATTGGAAAACCTCCCTGATTTTTGTGGTTGAATCTGTGTTTGAAATGTACTGCTTGACTGAAGGACCTTACAGACAATTGTATGTGTGGGGTACAGAGATGAAGTAGTCATTCAAAAATCTATGTTAAACACTATTATTGCACAGAGTGAGTCCATGCAACTTGTAACTTGTTAAGCACATTTTTATTCCTGAACTTATTTAGGCTTGCCATAACAAAAAGGGGTTGATACTTATTGACTTAAGACATTTCAGCTTTTCAATTTTGGCATTATTGGGTAGGCTAGTGACAAAAAAAAATCTAAATTTAATCAATTTTAAATCCAGGCTGTAACAACAAAATGTGGAAAAAGTCAAAGGGTGTGAATGCTTTCTGAAGTGCTTTTTAATAGAGACTTAAATCAGATTTTAATTAGATTTAATTCACCTCAGATTTATGGTGAATATAGACTTGCTAAAGTGCCAAAAATCAGTTTGAAGGTTAACCCACTTACACCAACATTTCTTCAAGTTTTTACCATAATTTTAAAGCCCTAGTTATGTCCTTGCTTTGACAAAGTCATTTCTGAAGATTATTTGTTATGTGATTAATGATGAATTTAAGTCTGTCCTTCATTTTAAGGTCAACCCTGTTACGTGAACTGATATGGTGAAACTATTCCTTTTAAAATATTTTTTTCAAAAGAAACATTGAATATACAGTATAATAGTCAAATCATAGTGTAAAAGCAGGTGAGCTGGTTCTACTCTTCCTGGCCATTTTCTGGTGTTCAGTGGTGGAAAACTGAGTGAGTCGAGCATAACAATGTTACCCATAATGAAGATGGGCTAGAAATGTTTAAACAATGTAATAAAATAAAAAAAAATAAAAAAAGTGACATGCTGACCAGACCGGACACGTCAGCCGCAAAATAAATTTAGAAATCCTTGTTATTCAATTATTGTGCGCGCACCAACGAGCGTCTGCGATGTCAAGGGCTAAAATAGAAGTCTATTTCTGACGCAGAACGCGCTGAAAGTCCTGCCTCTCCCATCTCCTCATTGTTTTATAGAAGCAGGTACCCACGTGCCATCTCCTCATTGGTTATACCCACGTGGGTGATTGAAAGACGAACTGTTTTGCCGGTCGTCGTGGCAATACTATGAAAGATTAGATGCGATCACCATATAAATTCAAAGATGAAAAAGCCTGGAAGGAGGAGAGATGACTAGAAACGATTCGGTTGACCGTTTTATGTGTGGATTAATTGTCGGAGTAAAGGAACTTGTGCATTTCAGGTAAAATAACAACTCAATGTTTATATCCCAGGAAAAATTAGCTAGCAACAGCAAGCTAGCTAAATAGGACAAATTAGCTAGCAAGTGGAAGCTAACTAGCTAAATTGCCATACATGTTTAAGGCTTTTCGACATGTCCCCAAATTAATGTCATTGGTTCAGTTTGTTTTGAAATTTTAACCTGCGTGTCGTGATCACGTTTGGTGTAGGGGGACAAAATACATTTGCGCACGATGGCTCACGCACGCAGCCAGTTTGGGTTCCGTGTAAGGTTGCACTCAATTCCGGTTTGGGTTCCGTGTTATGTTGCACTCAAATTGCAGCTTGCGGTTGCACACAACAAGTTTCCGTTTCCATTCCCCATCACAAGGGGATTTATGTTTCATTTAAGATAAAACCTCAACCCTGTTAGTCAATCTCTGTTACTTTATTGGCACTTACTATAGGTCTTGTTTTTCCCCTTGAGATGGGAAAACATGTTTTTTATGAAGTCAAACATGTGCTCTCTATGACAGAATTTTAAAATGAATTGAAAATCCGTTTTTTTGACTACTACCCAAAATGCACTATTTGTGGAATGACCCATATGATCCACACTGGCTCATTAGAGTCTAGTGTTGTGATTAATAGTTGTTGATTGAGAGGAGTATCCAGTATTCAGGCCAGCCTCTTCCTGTTCATTAGAGTGAAACTAACTCCCTGATCGCACTGCAGTCATTCAACTTGAATCTATAACATTGCCCCGACGATGGTCCACACCTCAGAGTGTGGACCAACCACCATCTATAAGTATTTTCTAGGTAAAGCTCCGCCTTAGCTCACTGGTCACCATAACACCCACCCGTAGCACGCACTCCAGCAGGTATATCTCACTGGTCATCCCCAAAGCCAACACCCCCTTTGGCCGCCTTTCCTTCCAGTTTTCTGCTGCTAATGACTGGAACGAATTGCAAAAATCGCTGAAGTTGAAGACTTATATCTCCCTCACTAACTTTAATCATCAGCTATCTGAGCAGCTTACCGAACGCTGCAGCTGTACATAGCCCATCTGTAAATAGCCCATCCAACTACCTACCTCATCCCCATATTGTTTTTATTAACTTTTTTGCTCACCATATTTTTACTTGCACATCATCATCTGCACATCTATCACTCCAGTGTTAATTTGCTAAATTGTAATTACTTCGCTACTATGGCCTATTTATTCCCTTACTCCATTTGCACACACTGTATATAGATTTTTCTATTGTGTTATTGACTGTACTTTTGTTTATCCATGTGCAACTGTGCTGTTGTTTTTGCCGCACTGCTTTATCTTGGCCAGGTCGCAGTTGTAAATGAGAACTTGTTCTCAACTGGCCTACCTGGTTAAATAAAGGTGAAATAAAAATGATTTAAAAAAGAGGCATTAATAACAATGGGGTTCCATGTGTGTGTCTTATCTAACCCTGGTTGAATCACACATGGCACCCTATTCCCTGTAATTGCTCTGGGCTCTGCTCAAAAGTAGTGCACTATATAGGGAATAGGATGCCTTGAGACACAGCCCATGAAACACGCAGGCAATGACATGCATTGAGTTCCCCTAGTCATAAATCACCATCAAACACAATGGAATCAACTTACATAATGGCATGCAGGGTAATCTAACCGTTAAACTAACACACCACAATGGGTATGTGTATGAGGTTATCTGCAAACAAGCATGCAGGAGATTAGCTGTGTCACCATGCTACGCGGTCAGAGCAATCATGTGATGTTAAGGACATTGACATTGTACTCAAAAATGGAAAAGAAAACCGGCAGAAAATTCCCAACAGGACAGATTGCTGACAGATAGAATGTAAATACATGAATATTCATATCTAGGCATATTTTCTGCTGACATTAAATGAATACTCATATTTATTTCAAGTTAATTGGTAACAAAAAATAACTTCAACCCTTCTATGGATGGTACTGTGTTTGTGATGGAGGAGCAAAATGTGGCAGGGTGGCGTGTACAGCACAGCGCATGGTGGCATTGTGGCAGTCACTGTGCCCGGTGCATTACAGTAGGTGCGATGTCAGAAACGTTACCGTACCTCACTCTCGTTACACTCGGAAGGGGTGTCGCCGTGAACGGCCATCTGGTAGCGTGCGTACAGCGCTGCCGACTGCTCATAGGTCGCCATGAACTGAGGATCATCATCATTGACGGGCACTAGCCTCACCTTCGGAGAGGATGGTGAAAGAAGAAGTGGAGGGATGGATAAAGTCAACATTGTTTGTCGAGAGTGGGGACAGCGAAGGGGGAAAGACAAACGGCGAAGAAGAATGAGGACATACAGAATGGAGTTGGGGTTTTGGAGGGAGAATGAAGAGGAGGAAGTTGTGGTAGTGGTTTGCAGGGGGGGTGGACAGACAATAGGGGAACCAAACAATAAGTGGAGAGGTTTTAGACAATGCCGCATAAGCAGTTTAGCACTATAAAAAGGTTCTACTGAAGCAATTCAGACTCCCAGTTCAAAGTTTTTTTGATTCTTTTTTTTTTTTTTTTGCTGCTCGGGTTCTGAATTGAGATGAGTCAGGCCAATCAAGATTCCAACCATAGAATTAACAATAAACCATAACTAAGAATTCTGGGAGAGTGAGTCCAGTGGTGGATACTGCCTGGAGATGAGGGATCCAGGGACCCTGAAGATGAGGCTAGTGTACCACCCCCGCGTCACGGTTGACGACGAACCCTCAACGAGAAAGACAGGGCACTAGAGGTTGAATGGAGATCTAAGATATGAGATTCAAGGAACAACAGGCATCCACATTCCACACACACTCACATTCAGATAGGGATCTACACACTCACTTTTACTCTTGTATACATCCAGATATGAGACAATAGCAATGTCCCAAGTGGTGTGAGATTTACACAGATAAAAATCAGGCTAAGGTATAGTATAGCTCCAGCCTTCGAGACAGAATGTCTGGTGAGAACCGCAGAGCGGAGACAATCCTCCAAGTGTGTCAAGTGCCAGCATGGGCAAAAACGACAAACGAATGCTAACACTGAATTTTAAGTGGATGCTTCAGTTCAACAACTGCGACTGGTTGGGAATGGAATAAAAACAAACGAGCAGGAGTGATGGGCACAGAGGGAGTGGAAGACTGATGAAGGAAAGAGGAAGAGGATGGGAATGAATACCTGACTGCCACCGTATTCAAACAGCTAGAGGTAGCATCCCAAATGGCACCCTATTCCCTACATAGTGCACTACTTGGTTCTGGTCAAAAGTAGTGCACTAGGTACAGAATAGGGTGCTATTTAGGACACATCCAGAAACTAAAGACCCAATTAGACTGAGGCACCTGTAGAAACACTGCCTTCAACCTCCTCCGTGTATGGGAACATTTCCCCCTGCGAGCGAACAACAGATCACATGCACACACATTCAGACATCCACAAACATGTAAGCGTGCGCACACAGACACACACACTCCCCTAATCCTGAGTCCTTCATTCACTTTCTCCCTTTCATTCATACCCATACCACAGGAGGTTGGTGAAGCCTTAATTGGGGAGGATAGACTCGTGGTAATGGCTGGAGCATTATTAGTGGAATGATACCAAATAAATGGATTCCATGTGTTTGATGCCCTTCCACTAGCCCCTTTCCAGCCATTATTATGAGCCGTCCTCCCCTCAGCAGCCTCCACTGACCCACAGTCACACTTTCAATTTTTTCTTCTCTCCATCCTAACCACTTCCATAGCCAGAGAGTGATTATGTAACTTGCTCTTTCATGTCACGTAATTCCACGTTCTCGCCATTTCCCTCCACTACTCTATCAAATGTCTCTATTCTCTTTCACTTAGCACCCCATTCACTTTCATCTGTATCATCTTAGTTGCCTGATGACAGATTTCACACAAACATTGGTCAGAGATACTTCGCTCACATTGGAGAGAGACTGACTATACTATTTGGCAAACTCCAGATAACAATTACATCTGTCGGTTCAAGATGTTCACCCAATGTTGACAAGATGCTCCTGATGATGTTTTAATGTTGTTTGTTTTCAGAGAAATCATGTTATGAAGCCAAAGACAAATTTCCACATCGTGTTTTATAATAAAGACAATTGAATTTACTCTCAACACTGTTCACTGTGTTTTGATATCAAAAGCACCTCTTAACCCTCTCTTCCCCCTGTGCCCCTTGAGCAGCTTGACCTGCTGACCCCTGACCTGGCTCTCGGTGGGCTTGTCTGGAGGGTCGTGGTGAATGGCCATCTGGTAGAGTTTGTACACCTGGTAGGAGGCGTCGAAAGAGGCTTTGAACTGTGAACTGGGGGGGTTGGAGCGCACTAGCCTCACCTTCAAAAGAGGGACGGGCAGAGAAGGGTTAAGACAAAAATAAAGAGAGACAGGTATTTCAATAGGACACAGAACGATAAGTGGAGACAAATCCACACAGAGGGTACACATCACATTCACATAGTAAATCAGGGGGAGGAAAAATGTATTTTTAAAAAGTATGAAAGAAACAGAATGGAGGGTAAACGGAATGTCTCTTCCTCTACTAACTCTGTCCGTCACTTATGGGTACTAGCAAACTAAGGCAAATCTTTGAGTGTTACATTGCTCATTTTCAAGCATGCCACATCAGGCTTTAAACCATCGAAGCCGTTTCCCTCCTTTAAGGTAGGCCCTTGTGGAACACTTTTAAGAAGATGTTTTGTATTAAGTAAGCATTCTATATTCCACGTGTGTGGGGACAGGATACACCCAAGGTGAGCCTTTATTATACATCTTGAAAAAAGGTACTTGACTGAATGATTAACACAGTAAAACAGCATTCAGAAGTCATATTGGGTGGGAGTTATTTACAATGCAGTTTTCTATTACCGCAACCACAGGTGTTGGTGCTACACCCAAGCAGTGAGGTTTATTAAGAAGGAGGGCGTGTTTGTGTCCATCTCCATGGAGACAAGCAGAGTGACAGGTGAGAGCATGACAAAAGAGGACAAATAGGGTAAATACCACAAGTGTTTGTCATCATGTTTAACAGAAACATCATTTAAAGACCTTACCTGGGTTGATCTCCTGAAAAACCAAAGAGATCACTCAAACATGACCTGTGTGTGTGTGTGTACCTCTTATAAACCCCATTTCCAGTGCTTCACCATGTCATGTCAAGCTACAGTAGGGGAGGATTAGAACCAGTTTTAAACAGGCCCAAAAGTCCGGCAGCCAGGCCTTAGAGCTTTGGATAAAGCATAACCACTAGTGTTGAGAATTCAACTTTCATAATCCCCCCGGCTTCATTTTAATTAAATATCTTTGTTTTTAAGCTTTTGTTGGCCAACATGCCCCTGCCATTTGAATAGTAGCCTGCGAGGGAATTTAACCCAAGGTTTGTTTGAGTTGGACATGCACAGGGCTCTCATATGACTGCTTGGTACACGCATTGTATATTCAAACAAAGATGTTGGGCCTTTTACGTAAAAGATAATAGTAAGTAAGGCCTCTTTAATTTACTTTTAAAACTCCAGATCTTTTGATACGCCAAAATAGTTTTATTGAGCCAACACCACAATGGATAGTTTGGTGAAAACGCAACGCTCTCATAACAATCGAATGAGATGGCACCGACAGACTAACACCAAACCATTCCAATAATGTTTCTGTAATGCCACGTAATTAAAATGGAGAATATTGGCCTTCAAAATCCCCTGTAAGACGATACGCTGTCCCACATGTGGAACTCTGTGTGAGCCCAAATCCTGTTCTCTTTGATAAAAACGCGCAGAAGAGATACTCGCCGACTAAAGAATGTGTCTGATAAACAGAGAAGGCCAATGGCTAAACAAGAGCAACGTGTGAGAGGAGAGTGGGTTTTAACTAAAAGATAATAAATAATAGGAAGGCATATTGAGCGAGACAGAGAAACAGGTTGGTGTTATACGCTTCCCTTTGGGGGAAGGGGGGGCTGTCAATCGTGTGGCCACACTGACCCCTGGTGGTGGCAAGGGCACAAGCATGTGTTCCAACCTGACCCTCCAGACATCTCATCTATGTCATTCACTAAAAGCCACTAGTTTTACTGTAAAACAAGGGTTGTGGATGAGAACAGGGTTGTGGTTAAAGGAAAAGGCTTTACTACGATTCCCACAGTCTCAATGTATCTATCAATACAAGGGAAGGGACCTTACCTATAGTCAGGGGCCCCTTACCCTCGATCACCTCTCCTCTCAATGTCTCCTCTTTCATTGGGGGCATATGTACATAGTTCTCTCCTCCTCCCGGTCCTTTCCTAATGATCGTCTGACTCCATCACTCAGGCGGTCTGACATGTTTAACAGTTGTGCTGGTGATGAAGTGGAGCTGGAGTGTTGTTAATTGCATTCGTGTAAACACCCAAAATATCCTTGCGGTCCAAGACCTTCAGTTTTCCCCCTGTAGCTCCACAGCTTACTCAACAAATCTGAACGGGGGAGTATTTGGTGATATGAAACGTTCTGATAGAAAGTTGTCGATAGAAATAGAATAAATAGAGCAGACTTGCACGATCCCTATTCTACATGACAGGCAGTCAGATCTGCTCGACTCAATTCACGTCTAATTCTGAATGTTCTGGTATATTTGATCATCCTGAACGGGCTACTGCTGTCTTAAGTGTCCTGCTGAAGACTAAGACTCCCAAAGTCATAAAGAGCGGTGTGAATGACAAAAAACTGATTCAATTATCTCCATATCATCAGAATCCTAAACATCCCAATTCCTAGCATTGATTGCAGCCCATCGGCATGCTTTAGGCCTACAAACTCGTGTTTCAAACACATGCGCCATTCAATCATCTTAACTTGCCAAACAATAAATTAACCTTCAAATTGGGTGGCTCGACCTTGTGTGTACATCCACTTAAGGAAATTGAATGAGTAAACATCACAGCCAATGGAAGTAATCTAATCAGCTAAGATGAGCTGATTGGGAGAGGAGTCTGATGGGTGCTCAGTGCCAGTCAGGGAATGAATAGCTCGTCTCAAGGTCTGGCTTAATCAAAAGCTGACATCACTCTAGACTAACAACCTCAGCGAAAGTCAAGAGGATGGACCAAAACTTCGCCTTATACTGGAAAGGGACATTTTTTTCTCTGGGCTTGTGCTCCAAATGGCACTATATTCCCTTCATAGTGCACTACTTTTGACCAGGGCCCATAGAGCTTTGGTAAAAAGTAAGACACTATAGGTTATGGGGAATAGGGTGCCATTTGGGATGCACACCTGCCTGCAGTACATCCCAGAGCCAAAAGTAGATTTACATCTCTTAAACAATGCAGAGCTCTGCACAGTCGTTTGAATGTGATTACTTGGGGTAACCTGACCCAGTGTGTGGTCAGGCTACCATTTGGTTGAGTTTGTGTCGTGAAGTGCTGGATTTTCCACTTGAGTTCTGGCCGTACCATTCTCCCCACAGGCACGCATGGTGAAGTCACTGGGTTAGGGAAGCAGATAGAGGCCTCTCTCTGGCCGGGTTTGAAGATAGATCCTTTGGAAGTGGATAGATGTAAAGCAATATAGAGGAAACCTAAAGCCACTGGAAGGCTAGGTGGCGCCATCACTGTATTACTTACACCCATCCGGTTCCTTCAGATCTGTAGACATTGAATGAGTAGGGGCTAGGAAGTAGTTGCAAACCTGAACCCCTCTCTTGCTTACCTCGAGGTGGTGCAGAGGACTATCGGGCAGAGATTCGTTGATGAACTCCTCCAGGGCTTTGGGTTGGTTGAGCTGGACAGGCGTAGCGGGGTTAGAGGTCACAGAGGCCGGGACTCCACCCCCCACCTGTCTCTTCTGCTCCTTCTGCAGCCGGCGCGCCTTCCTCAGTTCTTTGGCTTTCCTACACAACGGCCTACCGGGGTCCGCTCCTACCCCTGAATGGGAGGAGAGAGATGGAGAAGAGGGGGATGGAGAGAGGGAGAAAAATAGGAAGAGAACGAGAGGGTGGGAGGGAGAGAATAAATACTATTGTTAGAAATGAGAATGGTATGGATGGGAGCGCAAGTTTCCTTTCCAAGGGTGCAAGAACTTCAGGATGTTAAGACACCACATCGGAACCCTTTTTCCACTCCAAAAACAACCTTGGGGTATGGCATTTCCAAAACTGTTCAATGTAAAAAATAAAAAAAAATAAAAAAATGCGAAAAAGAGCTTGAAAGAGGGGGGGGGAGTACTAAATTACAGCCTTATGGAACAGGAGAACAAGTTTCCCCTTTGTGCAAGACTTCTGCATGAGGTTTATTAACACGGTAGTGTGGGAGTGAGAAAGATGTGGTTACTTTTAAACGATGTTGCCATTGATGATGAGTCCCACATTTGGGGATATTTTGTGGGTGAGAGGCCATGTTTCCAGTGGCTTTGCTCCCGTCAGGGGAAGTCGGATTGCCTTGTTTGCTTTAGCGTAGCCTCCACACGCATGCGCCCACACACACACACACACAAAAACAGATCTACATGGATGTCGTTTTCTATTTTTTCCCCCTTCCTCAATACTCTTTACATGACATCACCGCACGAGAACCTATAAAACAGCATGGGTTGTGTTTGTTGACTGCAAGTGATTTCTTGGCTTTTTGTGGACACTTTTAGGTTTCAAATAAAGGAGTATCAACTTAGGAGATGGAAGGTCCTCTGCCTCTGGGGAGTTCCCAATCGAAAGACGAAGATCATGACCGTATATGACTGTGTGTATGTGCTGGATGGTTTGGACAGAGCTGCAGGTTCTGATGGGAAACAGTGGTCAGCTTTCCAGCATGTCAGTAGCTGCTCCACACATCAGAGTCCTAGGCAGAGGTGTGTGTCTGTTGCGGACATCGGAGGGAGCACACTACAATCACAAGAGCAGTGTCTTAGAGACAAACATACAAACCAGGCTGATACAGCTTAAACAGGATAGGAGAACATAGTACTGTAAGGAAAATGGATATTCTTCCAGACCTACTACTAAAGGTGATACACACACAAACCTCATTCTTTACAGAGGAGTCTGTTGCATCTACATGACAGAGGACCGAGACAGACAGACGGACTACTCTGTTGACTTGACGCATGCATATATTGCGCAATGCAGCTCCAGTAACTCCATCCATCCCCACCTGGCCTTCTGCAAGCGTCCACCAAAACCACCCTCTTGATTGGCGAACGTCATATCGGAGACCCGCAGGAGGAGAGGGCAAGGAGTAGTGTCAGGAACCAGAACTAGGGTCATATTCACTAGTCATCAAACGGAAGAAAACAACAAACAAGGACTACCTAAAAACGTGTCCAATCAGAAAAATAGTTTTCATTTTCTGTTGCAAAGCATTTTACTAACTAATATGGCCCTGTATCAAAACTGGGCGGAACGATCCTCAGCCTTCAGCATAGACCTACACATACTAACTAATGTCTCTACATACTATGAACTGTACACTCCTGTCAATATCTATATGGGTGGTATTTTGACATGAGGGCTACACACTTTTCTGTAAATCATTCATTGCGGTAAGCGTTGTGAGCTTATCTGAACTCTGAATCAGGGCCCCAAGAGACCATAGATAAATCCCTGTCACGGTTGATTTTGCAGTTGTCTGGGTGCTAATGCTATGGGTCAGGTTGAGTGATTCTGTGTCTAGACTCTAGACAATAGACACCAAGTTACGAGATAGATAGACAAAGTGAGACAGAGCGAGAGCGTGAGAAAGCTAGCAAGCAAGAAAAAGAGGGAGGGAAGATCTGAATTGCATACTCCTCGTATCCTCTCTCCTCAAAATCCCATTGGATGAGAAAGCTAGAGGTCCATCCCATCTGACCTTCTCCTCTAATGGGTTTTGAGAAGGAGGCGGGATAGTGGCGAGGACGCGAGGCAGTGGAGGCTCCTCAGAGGAGGAATGGAAGGACCATCCACTGTGAATTTCATACAAATTGTAAAACATTTACAAATGTATAGTTTTTAGATGAAACTATACTAAATATATTCACGTCACCAAATAATTGATTAAAACACTTTTGCAATGAAAGTCTACAATAGCTTCAACAGAACTCTGTAGGGTAGCACCATGGTGTAGCCAATCCAATTCACATTCTCCCACAGAGACAAACAGAAAAGGACATGTGTCTCAGTCAGAGGACTGAGGAGAGAGCATTACCTCCTTCCCTTGTATATCTTCACATTCTCTCCATATCCTGTGACTAAAGAGAGAATGTTCCCGAGCAGGAGTGACAGCGCGGTCAAATGGTTTCCCTCCAAATAAGTATAAACTAAACAGTCAGGGCAAGTGGAGCGGTCACATAACAGGTTCTGGCCTCTGTTCAGACTGAACACTGACTGATCCAAACACATAGCAGGGTTCTACACTTTTTTTTTACTGCTACAAATTTTTTCACATGATTTTGTCGCAGCAATGATTAATGAAAAATAAATATATAATTGATCATGACCTGGGCCCACACTCACAAAAAAAGCTTAAAATATTTTTTTTTAAATAAGTTTAAGATAATTTGTAAGTGCAATTCCTAAAACATTTCTTCTTAAAGCAGGATTTTCTCATGAACTTAACTATATTTTTAAGATCATGATTGTTGCTAAGCAATGAGCTAGCTAGTAAGGGCAATCCTGTTAGCATATTTCTTACTGATCTAACAAATATACTTGGATTTAAAACAATCAATACTGAAACTTTGAGATGACGTTTAATTGCTTTCATTAGCTTATTTTCCTCACTTCCTTGAGTTTAAGACGAGGGTTGAGCCATGTTGGAATTAAGAACATTTCCAAGAAATCAAATAACTTGATTTTTGAAGAATCGTATTAAGCATATGCATATCAACATGCAAGGTGCAGCAAACATAAGCACCATCGCTTGACAAATAGTGCATAAACAATTTTAAAGGATTGCATGAATAACTGTGTAATTATATATTTTTTAAAGTATAGTTATTTGTTTAGATAGAGTAAAGGATATGTTTTGTATAATCCTACAAATTCCTAGGGGAAAAAATGTAGGCCCATAGCCTAGTTTTGTTTCCCTTACAATAAAAACAAACAGTCTAATTCATTTGATCACCTTTATTTTTTGAATTAGATTAGTAATAGAGTTCTAGTCATGAATAAAGTCCAGTTACAGCTTTTGACAAAGTAGAAATTAAAAAGATAAGTCAGCCAGGTGCACAGGTGAAATTATTTGCTGCATTCTTAAAAGCACCAGTGCATGAATTGCATAAATAAATAGCATCTTGTAATATGTTAGTTTTTGCTTAGTAGCCAGAGCAATGCTGCCGCAGGAGGTGTCATGTACCGAATGCATGGACAGCACGGATATTCTTGGAAAAAGTGAAAATAGAGCTGCACCTCTTGAATTATGAGTGTTATTTGACAAAAGGTAATAGAAACGGCAGAATATCTGCCTTCTGATACTACAGTGCATAAAGGAAAGTATTCAGACCCCTTGACTTTTTCCACATTTTGTTACGTCACAACCTTATTCTAAAATGGGTTAAATAAAAGATCAATCTACACAATTTTTTTATTTAGCAAATGTATTCAAATAAAACGAAAGACATTTACATAAGTACTCAGACCCTTTACTCAACTTTGTTGAAGCACAATTGGTAGTGAATACAGTCTTCTTGGGTATGACGCTACAAGCTTGACACC
This sequence comes from Salvelinus alpinus, assembly GCF_045679555.1. Taxonomy (NCBI): domain Eukaryota; kingdom Metazoa; phylum Chordata; class Actinopteri; order Salmoniformes; family Salmonidae; genus Salvelinus; species Salvelinus alpinus. Next base: position 2,835,118 of record NC_092117.1, read on the forward strand.
TGTATTTGGGGAGTTTTTCCCATTCTTCTCTGCAGATCCTCTCAAGCTCTGTCAGGTTGGATGGGAAGCGTCGCTGCACAGCTATTTTCAGGTCTCTCCAGAGATGTTCAATCGAGTTAAAGTCCGGGCTCTGGCTGGGCACTCAAGGACATTTAGAGACTTGTCCCGAAGCCACTCTTGCGTTGTCTTGGCTGTGTGCTTAGGGTCGTTGCCCTGTTGGAAGGGATGATGACTGGTTTCCTCCAGACGTGACGATTGGTATTCAGGCCAAAGAGTTCAATCTTAGTTTCATCAGACCAGAGAATCTTGTTTCTCATGGTCTGAGAGTCCTTTAGGTGCCTTTGGCAAACTCCAAATCGGGCTGTCTGAGGAGTGGCTTCCGTCTGGCCACTACCATAAAGGCCCGATAGACAACTATCTCTGCAGCACTCCACCTATCTGGAAGGTTCTCCCATCTCCAGAGGAACTCTGGAGCTCTGTCAGAGTGACCATCGGGTTCTTGGTCACCTCCCTGACCAAGGCCCTTCTCCCCCGATTGCTCAGTTTGGCTGGGCGGACAGCTCTAGGAAGAGTCTTGGTGGTTCCAAACTGCTTCCAATTAAAGAAGGATGGAGGCCACTTCAATGCTGCAGCAATTCCTTAGACCTCATGGCTTGGGTTTTTCTCTGACACGCACTGTCAACTGTGGGAACTTATATAGACAGATGTGTGTTTTGTGTGCTCAATTTCAAGTCTCATAGCAAAGGGTCTGAATACTTGGTAAATAAGGTATATTTTTTATTAATACATTTGCAAACATTTAAAAAAAATCAGTTTCTGCTTTGTCAATATGGGGTATTGTGTGTAGATTGAGGATTGTTTGTTTTAATACATTTTAGAAAAAGCCTGTAGCGTAAAAAAATAAATAGAAATCAAGGGGTCTGAATACTTTCCAAATACATTGTATATAGAGTTCAAAATGTTTACCTGCATGTGACTGAGGGAGGGTTTGATAAAGTGATTATCCTTTCCCTGTAAATTACAAGATGAGCCCTCTTGAAGATGATCTCTTCATATACAATTTTACAACTGACAATATTGTCCGTCAGATTATTTACAACTTAAATCTTGTCTATAGGCTAACTCTTATTATGCGTGAAATTAGTTTGGATATAGTTTCGATGGGCAGGCATTTTTCTCCCTGCTCATAAAGTTGGATAGAGTCAAGGATATGTTTTGCATTAAAGGCCTAGTGCAACATTTAGCATATTTTAATTTCCCTTAAAATAAAGTTGATTAGTAATAGAATTACAGTAAATAAAACAGTCCCATAACAGCCTATCTTTAAATGAAATTGTGAAGGTGAATGATTGTTGCCCATTCATCTATTTGTCATTCATTCAGTGAGGAGAGAGAGGGACGAATTAGCGCCCGGCTGGGTACCAACGTCCTACAGCATATTGTCTTGGTAGGTTAAGTTAGGAATATGTGTGAGAAAAGAAAAAGAAAAAAAAAAACTGGTAAAATGTTCAAAATACTTCACTGTTTGTGATTTCAAAATTCTGACAAATGAGCAATGTAAAATACAACCATTTAGGAAAAGTCAGGGAAGGAGCAGGACATCGTTTATTCGTTTGGGGAAGAAAAAAAATGTTTAATTACAAAAATGAAGTGTCAGTGGCCGTTGGCCTATGACGGTTCTAGTATTAAATAAAAGTACAAAGATAAAGAAATACAAATAATTAAAACAAAACAAGAACCAGTAAAGCTTTCCTTGACTTTTCCTAAATACGACTATGTAACACACTGCCGTTGTTAGAATCTTAATATCACACACAGAACTGGAGTAATAACCAGTTTAAGGAGGGCATGTGATCAACTTGAATGGTTTTCCCATTGCCTCTCCTCCGAAACAGTAAGGCCTACACTGCTCCCTCTTCCGACAGATGAGAGTGCAGTGCCCAGTTGATAATTACCCACAATTGCCTCAAACCGTACGGAACTAATTTCACACGTTACAGATTAAATAAATAAGTAAAGTATGATGGGGAGAATTGAGTGCGGGGGAGCGAAGAATGCATAATTATGTTCACCAATTATGAATCAAGAACAGGGCGAGTCATTCCATTGTAGTCGTGGCCAAAAGTTGAGAATGACAAATATTAATTTCCACAAAGTTTGCTGCTTCAGTGTCTTTAGATATTTGTCAGATGTTACTATGAAATACTGAAGTATAATTACAAGCATTTCATAAGTGTCAAAGGCTTTTATTGACAATTACATGAAGTTGATGCAAAGAGTCAATATTTGCAGTGTTGACCCTTCTTTTTCAAGACTCTGCAATCCTCCCTGGCATGCTGTCAATTAACTTCTGGGGCACATCCTGACTGATGTTGGAAAAGGCATTGTTTGTCACCAAACTGTTCCTGTATGGTTGGGAGAAGTTGCTATCGGAGGATGTGTTGGTACAATTCTTTATTCATGGGTGTGATCTTAGGCAAAATTGTGAGTGAGCCCACTCCCTTGGCTGAGAAGCAACCCCAAACATGAATGGTCTGATGATGCTTTACTGTTGGCATGACACAGGACTGATGGTAGCGCTCACCTTGTCTTCTCCGGACAAGCTTTTTTCCGGATGCCCCAAACAATCGGAAAGGGGATTCATCAGAGAAAATGACTTTACCCCAGTCCTCAGCAGTCCAATCCCTGTACATTTAGCAGAATATCAGTCTGTCTCTGATGTTTTTCCTGGAGAGAAGTGTCTTCTTTGCTGCCCTTCTTGACACCAGGCCATCCTCCAAAAGTCTTTGCCTCACTGTGCGTGTAGATGCACTCACACCTGCCTGCTGCCATTCCTGAGCAAGCTCTGTACTGGTGGTGCCCCGATCCCGCAGCTGAATCAACTTTAGGAGACGGTCCTGGCGCTTGCTGGACTTTCTTGGGCGCCCTGAAGCCTTCTTCACAACAATTGAACCGCTCTCCTTGAAGTTCTTGATGATCCGATAAATGGTTGATTTAGGTGCAATCTTACTGGCTGCAATATCCTTGCCTGTGAAGCCCTTTTTGTGCAAAGCAATGATGACGGCGCATGTTTCCTTGCAGGTAACCATGGTTGACAGAGGAAGAACAATGATTCCAAGCACCACCCTCCTTTTGAAGCTTTCAGTCTGTTAGCATGACAGAGTGATCTCCAACCTTGTCCTCGTCAACACTCACACCTGTGTTAACAAGAGAATCACTGACGTGTCGTCAGCTGGTCCTTTTGTGGCAGGGCTGAAATGCAGTGGAAATGTTTTTGGGGGATTCAGTTCATTTGCATGGCAAAGAGGGAGTTTGCAATTAATTGCAATTCATCTGATCACTCTTCATAACATTCTAGAGTATATGCAAATTGCCATCATACAAACTGCTGTTTCAGACTTTGTGAAAATTAATATTTGTGTCATTCTCCAAACTTTTGGCCATGACTATTTATCAATTCTAATTATAGGCCTAATCTTAAAATGGTTTGTACCCTATATCAGTTCACCGAATCAAAGCAGTCTTATATCTGTCTACTCTGTTCTACTTGGAGTACTCCGTCCTACTTGGAGTAGGCTTCACAGCGAGAGCGTGCATAATTTTACATGCTGAAAGGCTTTCAATATCTGGGAAAATATCCACATCAGGCAGCAGGTGCGAGTGTCTGAGAATGAGGTGATGAGGCTTGTGGAACCTTATGTTGGCAAGGGGAGCAATGTCACCATGGACAATTTCTTTACTTCACCGTCATTGGCGAACAAGTTGCTTGCAAAGAAAACAAGTCTGACCGGCACCATGAACAAAGTGAGACGGGGACTCCCTCCATCTACCCAAAATAAGGCACCTGCACAGCAACGGTGTTGAAGAATGACAAAACATAGGGACAAAAGAAAACCTGATACTATTAAGCACAACAAACAAAAAGGTATGTAGTGTGTAAAGCAAGTGAAAGTTCTGAAAGTTTTGTCAAGGGATAACAGCTGAAGGAAATCCAACTGATGCCATTGCATGACGATGCACACAAGCACGAGCTGACAATAATTGACTCTTTGACTGCTGTCATATCAGCACTTATATTCATTATAATACCATTATTGCTTTTGTGCAGAGTTTCACTACTTATCAAGGCCACTTGTCGCTTATGTTTATGATACTTTTGTTTTTATCATTTGACCGCTCGTCTTTTGACTGTGTGTCATAGTGGTTGGGGTATTTTTTTATGTTAGTGTTATAAAAATAAGCTGTTACCATGTTCCAACACATATGCTTTCTGTTTCATAGTTGTAACAAAGGCACTCCATTACATGTTTTCAAATCATTTTTATATGATTTGGATAGATTTACTGTAACAGCAAAGAAAAGAGACTTCAAAAGTACAAAATCTATTTGTTGCAGATTTCAAATTACCATGGTTTTAATTTCGTCAAAATCCTCTAGAGGGGAGAATCTGAAAAAAAACAAATACTTGAGGACTGATTTCCCCCATTTTTTTATATATTTTTTTTAGGTTACTTTTTATTCAGGGGCTCACCAGCCAAACAGTTGTGTTTGGCTAGCGGTGTTTCTGTACCGAACTTGTGATTGTTTTGAAAACTAATGGCCACTGGATTACTGCAAATAAGCATGATTCTTCCAGGAAGGCATGGGCAACTTTGTAGTTAATTTAATTGCCTTTCCATCTACCCGAAAAAGCATAGGCCATCATTAGCGTCGCTAACGGCTACACAACGTGGAAAACATAAATTTGCCAGTGGCACACCGGGCCAGAGCCAACTGAAAGCTATTGGTCCAAATGAAAAGAAATACCAGCCTATGACAAGATCTGATAGGAACGCGAATGACGCGTGCATAATTTCAATATCTGGTGATTTTATCTTTCATTTGCGAACCGAGCAAGTAGCCTATACAGGGTTCATACAGACATTGGCAAGTCAAACTGACTTAACTTACATTTTTATTTCAAGGACCTACAGTTGAAGTCAGAAGTTTACATACACTTAGGTTGGAGTCATTAAAACTCTCGTTTTTCAACTACTCCACAAATTTCTTGTTAACAAACTATAGTTTTGGGAAGTCAGTTAGGACATTTACTTTGCGCATGACAAGTAATTTTTCCAACAATTGTTTACAGATTATTTCACTGTATCACAATTCCAGTGGGTCAGAAGTTTACATACACTAAGTTAACTGTGCCTTTAACTTCTCTGGGATATGTGGGACGCTAACGTCCCACTTGGCCAAAAGCGAGGAAAAATGCAGAGCTCTAAATTCAAACAAATTACTATAAAAATCTAACTTTCATGAAATCGCACATGAAAGAAACCAAATTAAAGCTACACTTGTTGTGAATCCAGCCAACATGTCAGAATTCAAATAGGCTTTTCGGCGAAAGCAAACGATGATACTATGAGGATAGCAACAGAGTAAACAAAGAGAGAAGCATATTTCAACCCTGCAGGCGCGACACAAAACGCAGAAATAAAAAATATAATTCATGCCTTACCTTTGACGAGCTTCTGTTGTTGGCACTCCAATATGTCCCATAAACATCACAAATGGTCCTTTTGTTCGATTAATTCCGTCAATATATATCCAAAATGTCCATTTATTTGGCACGTTTGATCCAGAAAAACACAGCTTCCAACTTGTGCAACGTGTCTACAAAATATCTCAAAAGTTACCTGTAAACTTTGAAAAAAAATTCAAACTACTTTTGTAATACAACTTTAGGTATTTTTTTACATAAATAAATCGATAAAATTGAAGACGGGATGATCTGTGTTCAATACAGGATTAAACCAAAATGTAGCTAGCTTTCTGGTCATGCCCCTCTAACAAACAGGACACTTCGAGTGACCCTCGTTCAAAATGGCCGTACTTCTTCATTACACAAAGGAAAAAATCTCCACCAATTTCTAAGACTATTTCCATCCAGTGGAAGCGGTAGGAACTGCAAGAATGTCAATTAGAAATCTGGATTCCCAATGAAACCCCATTGAAAAGAGAGTGACCTCAAAAAAAATTCTGAATGGTTTGTCCTCTGGGTTTCGCCTGCTAAATAAGTTGTAATACTCACAGACATGATTCAAACAGTTTTAGAAACTTCAAAGTGTTTTCTCTCCAAATGTACTAATAATATGCATATCTTATCTTCTGGGGATGAGTAGCTGGCAGTTGAATTTGGGTATGCTTTTCATCCAAACGTGAAAATGCTGCCCCCTATCCTAGAGAAGTTAAACAGCTTAGAAAATTCCAGAAAATGATTTAATGGCTTTAGAAGCTTCTGATAGGTTAATTGACATCATGAGTCAATTGGAGGTGTACCTGTGGATGTATTAAGGCCTACCTTCAAACTCAGTGCCTCTTTGCTTGACATCATGGGAAAATCTAAAGAAATCAGCCAAGACCTCAGAAAAAAAGTGTAGCCCTCCACAAGTCTGGTTCATCCTTGGGAGCCATTTCCAAATGTCTGAAGGTACCATGTTCATCTGTACAAACAATAGTACGCAAGTATAAACACCATGGGACCACACAGCCGTCATACCGCTCAGGAAGGAAACGCGTTCTGTCTTCTAGAGATGAACGTACTTTGGTACAAAAAGTGCAAATCAATCCCAGAACAAAAGGACCTTGTGAAGATGCTGGAGGTAACAGGTACAAAAGTATCTATATCCACAGTAAAACGAGTCCTATATTGACATAACCTGAACGGCCGCTCAGCAAGGAAAAAGCCATTGCTCCAAAACTGCTATAAAAAAGCCAGACTACGGTTTGCAACTGCACATGGGGACAAATATCGTACTTTAGAGAAATGGTCTGATGGTCTGATGGTCTGATGAAACAAAAATGGAACGGTTTGGCCATAATGACCATCGTTATGTTTGGAGGAAAAAGATGGACGCTTGCAAGCTGAAGAACACCATCCCAACTGTGAAGCACGGTGGTGGCAGCATCATGTTGTGGTGGGGGTGCTTTGCTGCAGGATGGACTGGTGCACTTCACAAAATAGATGACATCATGAGGCAGGAAATATATGTGCATATAGTGAAGCAATATCTCAAGACATCAGTCAGGAAGTTAAAGCTTGGTCGCAAACGGGTCTTCCAAATGGACAATGACCCCAAGCATACTTCCAAAGTTGTGGCAAAATGGCTTAAGAACATCAAAGTCAAGGTATTGGAGTGGCCATCACAAAGCCCTGACCTCAATCCTGTAGAAAATGTGGGCAGAACTGAAAAAGCGTGTGCGAGCAAGGAGGCCTACAAACCTGACTCAGTTACACCAGCTCTGTCAGGAGGAATGGGACAAAATTCACCCAACTTATTGTGGGAAGTTTGTGGAAGGCTACCCGAAACGTTTGACCCAAGTTAAACAATTGAAAGGCAATGCTACCAAATACTAATTGAGTGTATGTAAACTTCCTACCCACTGGGAATGTGATGGAAAAAAAGCTGAAATAAATCTCTACTATTATTCTGACATTTCACATTCTTAAAATAAAAGTGGTGATCCTGACTGACAGGGAATTTTTACTAGGATTAAATGTCAGGAATTTTGAAAAACTGAGTTTAAATGCATTTGGCTAAGGCGTATGTAAACTTCCGATTTCAACTGTACTTTCCCTCTGTCACATGACATGTTGCTAGACAATTTACCCCTTCTCTTTAGCAGACACACACACACACACACACACACGCATTCTCTCTGTCACACACACAAAAGAGGTACGAGGACAGAGCACGCAGCCTTGGTATAGAAAATGACAGATCTATTCCTGTGGAAGACCGAGTCTCCCACTCCAGCAGTTAACACTTCATCAAATCTATAGCACTCTCCCTGCCCTCCCTGCCACACAAACACTTTTCATTAAGTAGCCTAGTAATACAAGCACAGGAAAACTGATACTGATTTTCTCTCGTACCACCCACACACAATTTAATGTTTCCCAGTAGAAGAGGTCGTTTTGTTGCTGCGTCATCCCTCTGTGCTAGCCTCTAGCCTTGCAGCGGTGTTGGCATGTATATTTATGGCAGGGGCGTAGGAAGCAGAGAGAGCACTGGGGGTTTAACAACCTGTCCTTACCATCACAACCTGATCATAAATTGCTATTGAAAAAAAGTGACTTGCTATGGCTTTACGTCACCTGCCATCCCATGGTTGGAGTTATTTATCCAATACAACCCAGTGTTCTTCAAATGGAAGCTTCTCTAACATCAGATATGTACAGTGCGGTGTCCCTCAGGGCATGTTCCACACTCTACATGTCAGCACCCAAAGCCAGTGAGCTCACTGAATAAGGAGATAGTCTCAAATATAATTGTATTGGTCGCAGATGTTATTGCGAGTGTAGCGAAATGCTTGTTATCTTAGCTCCAACAGTGTAGTAGTATCTAAAAACAATTCGCAACAATACACACAAATCTAAAAGAAAGCAATTAAGAAATATTAGATCGAGCAATGTCAGAGTGGCATTGACTAAAACAGAATACAGTATATACACATTTGAGATGAGTAAAGTAGTATGTAAACATTATTAAAGTGGCCAGTGATTCCATGTCTATGTATACAGGGCAGCATCCTCTAAGGTGCAGGGTTGCGTAACCGGGTGGAAGCCGGCTAGTGATGGCTATTGAACAGTCTGCTGGCCTTGATAGAAGCGGTTTTCCAGTCTTTCGGTTCCAGCTTTGATACATCTGTACTGACCTCGCCTTCTGGATGATAGCGAGGTGAACAGGCAGTGGCTCGGGTGGTTGATGTCCTTGATCTTTTTGGCCTTCCTGGGTCATTGGGTGCTGTAGGTGTCCTGGGGGGCAGGTAGCTTGCCCCCAGTGATGCATTGGGACCACCCTCTGGAGACCTGCGGTTGTGAGCAGTGCAGTTGCCATACCAGGTGGTGATACAGCTCAAGAGGATGCGCTCAATTGTGCATCTGTAAAAGTTTGAGGGTTTGGGGGCTGAGAAATTTCTTCAGCCTCCTGAGGTTGAAAAGGCTCTGTTGCGCCTTCACCACACTGTGTGGGGTGGACCATTTCAAATCGGCAGCGATGTTTACGCCAAGGAACATGGAGCTTTCCACCGTCACTGCGGCCCCGTCGATGTGGATAGGGTTGTGCTCCCTCTGCTGTTTCCTGAAATCCACAATCAGCTCCTTTGTTTTGTTGATTGAGGTTCATTTCCTGGCACCACTCTCCCAGGGCCCTCACCTCCTCCCTCTCGTCCTTGTTGGTAATCAAGGCCACTACTGTTGTCGTCTGCAAACTTGATTGAGTTGAAGGCGTGCATGGCCACGCAGTCATGCGTGAACAGGGAGTACAGGAGGGGGCTGAGCACACACCCTTGTCAGAATGGGTGATTAACAACAAACTGGTCTTAAATACATGTCCATCTAAAAGCATTGTATTTGGTTAAAAACATTCTCTAAGGCCTCCACCTCAACTGGAGTTGTACATAAAGGGTGTGACCGGTAAAATGGTCAAGTGCAGCAAAACAGAGCAGCGCGCCATGCCCTTAACTGCACATACAGAACTAACACGTATGCCAGTCTTTCCTGGTTAAGGGTTGATGAGGGATTAACTGCTTCTCTTCTAGTAATGAGAAATATTAAAGTAACAAATTACAGATTGTCTGTATAATCAAACCATTCACTCGGACACCATACATACCCTACTACAAGACATGCAACCAGGGGTCTCTTCAAATCAAATAGTATTGGTCACATACACATGGTTAGCAGCTGTTATTGCGAGTGTAGCGAAATGCTTGTGCTTCTAGTTCCGACAGTGCAGTAATAGCTAACAAGTAATCAAAAAATTCCACAACAACTACCTAATACACACAAATCTAAGTAAAAGGATGGAATAAGAATATATACATATAAAAATATGGATGAGTGATGACCGAGCAGCATAGGCAAGGGGCAATAGATGGTATAAAAATACTGTGTATACTAAGGGTGAAACGGTTCACAAAACTCACGGTTCGGTACATCAACAAAATAAATGCCTGATAAATATGTATTTAGATGTTCCATTTATTATAATAGTAAACATAGGTAGCTTGAATTCCCAGGACATATGGAAACAAAGGGACAACAAAAAACAGCAGTGCCTGCCTTAAAACATTAAATAAAATAGTAATTTAAAACAGAACTTCAACAAGAGTGCATAGTCCAGCAGCATATCAAAATTAAGGCACATAGCACCACTTGAGACTGGAGACTGGTTAAAAATAATAAACATGATCAGATTTAAGTTTCCTTCAAGAAGATTAGTCTATCCACATCATCTGCAGTGAGCACAGATCGGCTTGCTGTGACAATGTCAGCCGCTGTGGAGAATACCCTCTCGCTAGGGACAGAGGTCCCAGGCACAGCCAGGTAGCGCCTTGCTAACATGGCAACATGAGGGTATATTAACTCTTTGGTCTTACACCATGTAAGTGTATCAGCAACCAGGGGAATACAGTCCACCTCCTCCTCTATGACCTTGACCTTTGACTTGGTTCCCTGCTCCTGGGTCGTGAAACAACTCCCCAAAAAGCTCAGCCATGGCAGACTTCTTTTCAGGAGGAGAACCCCTGTCTGCCATCTCTGGAGAGGGGTGGGCTCCTGTGGCTTGACACTGCAGAATTAAATTAGATGAAAATTACTATCTCTGAAGTGGCTTTAAAAATATGATTTGTTGTTAGAAATAGACACTATGACAATTACAATTATTACTTTATAATTAATTGTTAAATCACTAATTAAATACAATACCTGTTGTATATTGGTCACAATCTCTGCTGTGAGTGCATTGTAGATTCTCAAACGAGCAGCAGCATCCAGGTGCAGCAGGGACTTGAAACAGGGGTCCAAAGTGGTGCTCTTGTGTAAGAAGTCTTGGACACCAGGGTCACATATCTAGGCTCCAGGTTAACTCTGATAACAGTCTTGACATCCCTTACTGCGGGTTCATCTTCAGATGCAACCATTTATTTCAAGATCATTGTTTTCATAGGCATTACCATGGAAACTGATGGAATGCTCTCAGTGCATATCAGTGTTGTGACTGTTGAGAGGTTTGCACACTTTGATAACTTCTTCTGCTAGTCTTGTCATTTTCAGACAGACACAATATCTTTGCCATTCTTCCCCACAGCTTGATCAGTCAGTGTAGAATACGCCACAACTTTCTGCTCAAGGTATCGCTCAACCATGTCATGGCTTGAATTCTATCTAGTAGGGACATCTTGGATTGGTTTGTGGTTTGGCAGCCCCTGCATCTCCTGTTGTGTCTTGAAACCATGTGCAGCAGTTGTGCTTTTATGAAAGGATACCACCTTCCTGATCTTTGCTAGGAGGCGAGAGACTGGATTCACTGACATTGCTTTTTGAGATGCTAGATTAATAACGTGAGCAAAAGCATCCCATCTGGTGTCCCAATCCAGCTAGTGCAACTGCATTTACAATATGTCTAGTGTTGTCAGTGGTCACAGGAATCTTTACATCATCCCTCTCCAACTACTTCTCTCATCTCGTCCCAAGTTTACACTGGCGTGACTACTCAAGGGGACGTGTTTGAAGGACATTGCTTTTCATCTCCCACTCTGCCGTAAGGAAATGAGCCGTTACAGTAAGGGAGCTCTAGACGCTCTAACAACAGACAGCGTTTCTGACAACTCACGCTCAAGTTGTTCTTTAGGTTTTTTGGTATAAGGAAGGTATTAAATGTCTGGGCAAAATGTGTACGGGAAGGAATAGTAAAGCGCGGCTCGACCACTAAACATGTTTCTGAACCCCGCATTCTCTACCTCTCTAACTGTACTTCAAATCTATGATACTCCCCCACTTAACATACTGCTTGATTAGTTGGGCTCAAGCTTGCTGTACAACATTAAAACCTATTCAGTCTGTCTACAAAACAGGCTCTCAAAGTGCTTGATAGGAAGCCCAATAGCCAGCATCACTGTTACATCCTCAGAAAGCATGAGCTCCTGAGTTGGGAAAATCTTGTGCAATACACATGCACATGTGGCCTGCTGGAGGTCATTTTGCAGGGCTCTGGCAGTGCTCCTCCTTGCACAAAGGCGGAGGTAGCGGTCCTGCTGCTGGGTTGTTGCCCTCCTACGGCCTCCTCCACGTCTCCTGATGTACTGGCCTGTCTCCTGGTAGCGCCTCCATGCTCTGGACACTACGCTGACAGACACAGCAAATCTTCTTGCCACAGCTCGCATTGATGTGCCATCCTGGATGAGCTGCACTACCTGAGCCACTTGTGTGGGTTGTAGACTCCGTCTCACGCTACCACTAGAGTGAAAGCACCGCCAGCATTCAAAAGTGACCAAAACATCAGCCAGGAAGCATAGGAACTGAGAAGTGGCCTGTGGTCACCACCTGCAGAACCACTCCTTTATTGGGGGTGTCTTGCTAATTGCCTATAATTTCCACCTGTTGTCTATTCCATTTGCACAACAGCATGTGAAATGTATTGTCAATCAGTGTTGCTTCCTAAGTGGACAGTTTGATTTCACAGAAGTGTGATTGACTTGGAGTTACATTGTGTTGTTTAAGTGTTCCCTTTATTTTTTTGAGCAGTGTATGATTAATGTATTGTTCGGTTCGCAGTGTGTACCGAACCGTGCACCCTGTACCGAACGCTTCGATACGAATACATGTACGTTTCACCCCTAGTATATAGGTATGGGATGAGGTATGCAAGATATGTAAACATTATTAAAGTGACTAGTGATCCATTTATTAAAGTGGCCAATTATTTCGTGTCTGTATGTAGGCAGCAGCCTCTCTGTGCTAGTGATGGCTGTTTAACAGTTTGATGGCCTTGAGATAGCTGTTTTTCAGTCTCTCGGTCCCAGCTTTGATGCACCTGTACTGACCTCGCCTTCTGGATGGTAGCGAGGTGAACAGGCAGTGGCACGGGTGGTTGTTGTTCTTGAACTTCCTGTGACATCGGGTGCTGTAGGTGTCCTGGAGGGCAGGTAGTTTGCCCCCGGTGATGCGTTGTGCAGACCACACCACCCTCTGGAGAGCCCTGCAGTTGTGGGCAGTACAGTTGCCGTACCAGGCGGTGATACAGCGACAGGATGCTCTCAATTGTGCATCTGTAAAAGTGTGTGAAGGTTTTAGGTGACAAGCCAAAGTTCTTCACCCTCCTGAGGTTGAAGAGGCGCTATTGCGCCGCCTTCACCACACTGTCTGTGTGGGAGAACTATTTCAGTTTGTCCGTGATGTGTACACTAAGGAACTTGAAGCTTTCCACCTTCCCCACTGCTGTCCCGTCGATGTGGATAAGGGGGTGCTCCCTCTGTGGTTTCCTGAAGTCAACGATCTGTTTTTTTGGCGTTGTTTCCCCTGACACCACACTCCTCACCTCCTCGCTGTAGGCCGTCTCGTCATTGTTGGTGACCAAGCCTACTACTGTTGTGTCGTCTGCAAACTTGATTGAGTTGGAGGTGTGCATGGCCACGCAGTCATGGGAAAACAGGGAGAACAAGAGGGGGCTGAGCATGCACCGTTGTGGGACCCCTGTGTTGAGGATCAGCGAAGGGGTGATGTTTCCTACCTTCACCACCTGGGGGCTGCACGTCAGGAAGTCCAGGACCCAATTGCACAGGGCGGGGTTGAGACCCAGGGCCTCAAGTTTGATTGATGAGCTTGGATGGTACTATGGTGTTGAATGCTGAGCTGTCGTCAACGAACAGCATTCTCACATAGGTATTCCTCTTGTCCAGATGGGATAGGGCAGTGTGTAGGGGATTGCATCGTCTGTGGACCTATTGGGGCAGTATGCAAAATGAAGTGGGTCTAGGGTGGAGGTGTATGGATCCTTGACTAGTCTCTCAAAGCACTTCATGATGACAGAAGTGAGTGCTATGGGGCGATAGTCGTCCGTTACCTTGGCCTTCTTGGGTACAGGAACAATGGTGAAGCTTGTGGGGACTGATATAGGGAGAGATTGAATATGTCCGTAAACACACCAACCAGCTGGACTGCGCATGCTCTGAGGACACCGCTAGGGATGCCGAATGGGTCATACACCTTGTGTCATAGCCGTTGAAATGCGACTCCACTTTGTCCCTATACCGACATTTCACTTGTTTGATTGCCTTGGAGGGAATAACTACACTGTTTGTATTCAGCCATATTCCCGGTCATCTTTCCATGGTTAAATGCGGTGGTTTGCACTTTCAGTTTGGCGATAATGCCATCATCTATCCACAGTTCCTGATTAGGGTAGGTTTTAATAGTCACAGTGGGTACAACATCTCCAATGCACTTCCTTATAAAAACTCACTCACAGAATCAGCGTATAAATCGATATTATTCTCTGAGGCTACCCGGAATATTTCACGTGAACAGAAAAAAAATCTTGAAGCGTGAATTCAGATTGGTCAGACCAGCGTTGAATAGTTCTTATCACGGGTACATCCTGTTTGAGATTCTGCCTATAGGACAGGATGAGGAAAATGGAGTCGTGGTCAGATTTGCCGAAGGGGTGCGGAGGAGGGCTTTGTATGCATCGCGGAAGTTAGAGTAGCAGTGATCGAGTGTATTACCCGCACGACTGCTACAATCAATATGCTGAATATGCTAACAAATTTCCTTTGTTAAAATCACCAGCTACAATAAATGCAGCCTCAGGATATGGTTTCCAGTTTGCATAAAGTCCAGTGAAGTTCCTTGAGGGCCATTGTGGTATCGGCTTGAGGGGGGGGGGGGGGGGGTATACACGGCTGTGACAATAACCGACGAGAATACTCTGGTCGGCATTTGATTGTGGAATTCTAGGTCAGGTGAACAAAAGGAGTTGAGTTCCTGTATGTTGTTATGATTACACCATGAGTCATTAATCATGAAGCATACACCCCCACCCTCCTCCTTCCCAGAGAGATGTTTATTTCTGTCGACGCGATGCATAAACCCAGGTGGCTGTACCGACCACGACAACATATCCCAAGAGAGCCATGTTTCCATGAAACAGACTGTTACAATCTCTGATGTCTCTCTGGAAAGCAACCCTTGCCCCCATTTCGTCTACCTTGTTGTCTAGAGACTGAACATTGGCGAGTAATATACTCTAAAGCGGTGGGTGGTGTGCATGCCTTCGAAGCCTGACCTTGAGGCCACTCCATCTACCTCTTTTGCGGCGACGTTGTTTTGGGTCGGCCTCTGGAATCAAATCAAATGCCCTGGGTGGTGGTGCGAACAAAGGATCCGCTTCAGGAAAGTCGTATTCCTGGCCGTAATGTTGGTAAGTTGGCGTCGCTCTGATATCCAATAGTTCTTCCCGGCTGTATGTAATAACACTTCAAGGTTTTCTGAGCTAACAATTAAATACATAAAATAAAATACTGCATAGCTTCCCAAGGACTAGAAGCAAGGTGACCCTCTGTCGGCACCATCTTGCAAATCCAAGTCCAAAACAAATTCATGGCAACGCACAGTTCTATACAGAGCCATGATTGCATGTTACTCCCATCCCCAATTACTCAAGCAATCAGCAAAATTACCTTTACAAAGCGGACTTAACAACTAATGGACCGGCAGGGACTGTAAGGGGACCCACAAGCAAAAAAAAAAATATATATATATAAATAAAATAAATATAAATAAAACTTGTATTATTTTCAGTTAAAATTTGTGTGGCTGTCCATGTCCATCAGCATGCTGTTACCTTTTTGTGGACCCCAGGAAGAGTAGATGCTGCTTCCGCAAAAGCTAATGAGAATCTGAATTAAAATTTTATAAAAAGTCGCCTCCACCCCCCATACACACACAGTGCATTCAGACGC
The DNA here is from genome assembly GCF_045679555.1 of Salvelinus alpinus. Classification (NCBI taxonomy): domain Eukaryota; kingdom Metazoa; phylum Chordata; class Actinopteri; order Salmoniformes; family Salmonidae; genus Salvelinus; species Salvelinus alpinus. Next base: position 2,850,907 of record NC_092117.1, read on the forward strand.
CTTGACTTTTTCCACATTTTGTTACGTTAAAGCCTTACTCTAAAATGGGTTAAATAAATAAAAATCTCAATCTACACACAATGCCCCATAATGACAAAGCAAAAACAGGTATAGAAATTTTGGCCAATGTATAAAAATAAAATAAATAAATATTACATTTACATAAGTATTCAGGCCCTTAGCTATGAGACTCGAAATTGAGCTCAGGTGCATCCCGTTTCCATTGATCATGCTTTAGAGGTTTCTACAACTTGATTGGAGTCCACCTGTGGTAAAATGAATTGATTGGACATTATTTAGAAAGGCACACACCTGTCTATATAAGGTCTCACAGTTGACAGTGCATGACGAAGCAAAAACAAAGCCATGAGGTCAAAGGAATTGTCTTTAGAGCTCAGAGACAGGATTGTGTCAAGGCACAGATCTGGGGAAGAGTACCAAACATTTCTGCAGCCTTGAAGGTCCCCAAGAACACAGTGGCCTCCATTCTTAAATGGAAGTTTGTAACCACCAAGACTCTTCCAAGAGCTGGCAGCCTGGCCAAACTAGGCAATCGGGGGAGAAGGGCCTTGGTCAGGGAGGTGGTCAATCTGACAGCGCTCCAGAGTTCCTCTGTGGAGATGGGAGAACCTTCCAGAAGGACAACCATCTCTGCAGCACTCCACCAATCAGGCCTTTATGGTAGATTTACTGAGGAGTGGCTTCCGTCTGGCCAAAGGCACATGACAGCCCGCTTGGAGTTTGCCAAAAGGCACCTAAAGACTCTCAGACCATGAGAAACAAGATTCTCTTGTCTGATGAAACCAAGATTGAACTCTGGACTGAATTCCAAGCGTCACATCTGGAGGAAACTGGCACCATCCCTACAGTGAAGCATGGTGGTGGCAGCATCGTGCTGTGGGGATGATGTTTTTCAGCGACCAGGAGACTAGTTAGGATCGAGGGAAAGATGAACGGAGGAAAGTACTGAGATCATTGATGAAAACCTTCTCCAGTGCATTCAAGACAAGTCTCAGAATGTCCTTGAGTGGCCCAGCCAGTGCCCAGACTTGAACCCGATCGAACATCTCTGGAGAGACCTGAACATAGTTGTGCAGAGACGCTCCCCATCCAACCGGACAGAGCTTGAGAGGATCTGCAGATTAGAATGGGAGAAACTCCCAAATACAGGTGTACCAAGCTGGTATCGTCATACCCAAGAAGAATGTAATCGCTGCCAAAGGTGCTTCAACAAAGTACTCAGAAAAGGCACTGAATACTTATTTCAGTTTTTAATCAAATTTGCAAACATTTCTAAAAACCTGTTTTTTCTTTATCATTATGGGGTAGTGTGTGTAGATTGACAAGGGGAACAAACAATACATTTTAGAATAATGTTGTAACATAAAATGTGTGGGGGAAAAATCAAGGGGTCTTAATACTTTCTGAATGCACTGGATATATAACTAAATGTAGCATTTAACCATTTCACATTTTATCAAGACAGGAATGAACTGGCTCACTAACACACAAAAAGTTAGGTAGGCCTACAGTGGCAACTCCTAACTTTAGGGAGCCATGTTAGAAATAATTACAGCTTTACCATCCCTCCCACACACTTCTGCACCTCTCTCCATCTAGCCTAACTCAAACTGCACCTATCATACAGAGGAAGTGAGTCCTCTCCGATGATGGAAAACATTTCAGAGAGGTGGGCCAGCAGGACGAGGGAGAGTAGATGGAGAAGACCTGGGAGTGCACCCCAAATGTCACCCTATTCCTTATATAGTGCACTACTTTCTAACCAGAACCCTATGGGCCCTGGTCAAAAGTAGTGCACTAAGTAAGGAATAGGGAGCCATTTCACAAGCAGCCCCGACATGACTTTCAGTGGGGGCTTTTTCTGAGAGGCGGAGTGGAACATGGCATAAGTCTTCATCTCTACTGTATCCGTTACATAGAGGTGTTGTAAACAGGTCTACCCTGTCTGTGCGTATATCTGTGTTTAGGTTTATAGTACCCTACCAGGCTTTCCTGGTTCACTGTGTATCCACGGGCTTATATGAACAAGGGTGTGGGCCTATTTTTACTGCGTCCCAAATGGCACCCTATATAGTGCACTTCTTTTGACCAGAGCTATGGCCCCTGGTCAAAAGTAGTGCACTACATAGGGAACAGGATGCCATTTCAAATCAAATGTTATTTGTCACATGCTTCGTAAACAGGTGTAAACTAACAGTGGCATGTTTACTTATGGGCCCTTCCCAACAATGCAGAGTGGAAGAAAATATAAAAAAAATAATAGCACAAGGAATAAATACACAATAAGTAACAAATTGGCTATATCCACAGGGTACCATTAAGGTATATATATGTACAGTGTCTTCAGAAATTATTAACACCTATTGACTTTGTTTCAGCCTGAATTAAAAAATTATTAAAATGTATGTTGTGTCACAGGCCTACACACAATAACCCATAACGTCAAAGGGGATTTATGCTTTTAGAACATTTTGCAAATTAATTAAAGCATTCAAACCCTTTATGGCAAGCCTAAATAAGTTCAGGAGTAATGCTTAATTAACAAGTCACATGTTAAAGTTGCATGGACTCACCTGGTTTAAAAAAAATTGACTACCTCATCTCTGCAGCCCACACATACAGATAATTGTAAGGTCCCTCGTTCGAGCAGTGAATTTCAAAACAGAGTCGACCAAAAACCTGGGAGGTTTTCCAGTGCCTTGCAAAGGGCACCTATTGGTAGATGGTAAAAATAAATAAGTAGACATTGAATATCCCTTTGAGCATGGTGAAGTTATTAATTCCACTTTAGATGGTACACCCAGCCACTACGAAGATACAGGCGTCCTTCCTAACTCAAGTTACCGGAGAGGAAGGATTATGACTGTTAAGAATTTAATGACTGTGATAGGATGGATCAACATTGTAGTTACTCCACAATAGTAACAGAATTGACAGAGGGAAAAGGAGGAAGCCTGTACAGAATACAAATATTCCAAAACATGCATCCTGTTTGCAACAAGACACTACAGTAATACTGTAAAAAATGTGGCAAAGCAATTAACTTTTTGTCCTGAATACAAAGTGTTATGTTTGGGGCAAAAGCAAACCACCAGATTACTAAGTACCACTCTCCATATTTTCAAGCATAGTAGTGGCTTCATTATGTTTCGGGTATGCATGCTTGTAATCGTTAAGGACTGAGGAGTTTTTCATGACAAAAAAAATTTAATTAGAGCTAAGCACAGGCAAAATCCTAGAGAAAAACCTGGTTCAGTCTGTATTTCACCAGACACTAGGAGATTAATTCACCTTTCAGCGAGACAATAACCTAAAAACCAAGGCCAAATCTACACTGGAGTTGCTTACCAAGACAGTGAATGTTCCTGAGTGGCCGAGTTACAGTTTCGACTTCAGTCTATTTGAAAACATATGGCAAGACCTGAAAATGGAAGTCTAGCAATGGGGGGGGGGATGTAGCAAAATCCAGGTGTGGAAAGCTCTTAGAGGCTTACCCAGAAAATCTCACAGCTGTAATCAATGTCTAAATGTCTAAAAACATGTTTTCACTGTCATTATGGGTTATTGTGTATAGATGGGTGAGAAATATATTTAATACATTTTGATATGTAGGGGGTAGACATTTTGGACATACCCAGAGAGAAAATAACGTCAGAAGCTGAACTATGAGCAGTTATACGTAGCGCTTCCCTCACCTGATCAGCATTTATATGTATTAATCCACTCACTCAATGTTGTTCATTCATTACCATGTATCACTGTGGTGTGTCTCAGGTTATCCTGCAATTGAACTGAGTGGAACTGAAGGGAGAGCTTGTGATAGATTGGCTCCATTCAGCCTCATTCATGAAAATTACAGCAAAAACGTCGGCTCCATTCATACGATTCAGAAGCAGGACAGAGAACGACTATATTCATAGGTGACTGCTCCCACCTGCTGCCCATATGGGGAACTTCATTTATTCATTATTTCTAGATAAATCATCTTTCATGAAAAGGACTGGGAGCAGAGGTTGTGCATCCTTACACCTACGCAACCTAGATCCTGAGGGGTGAAGATGTAGCCTAATATACACAATATTCTTGCACATTGTAAGCAAGCAAATGACCCAGCTGACATGAGATTCCAGCTTATTTAACCAATCAAAGATCATTCTCCACTGAAGGTTCACGCAATTAACTCGCTTCCGTCTAGCCCTCTTAATTTCCTGCCTTTAGACTTACCCGGTTTGGGGGTTGATTCTGGTCCTCTCCCGTCTGGAACAGACACTGGGTCTTTTCTAGCGGTTTCAAACTCGACTGGTGTGGTGTCTCCCTCCTCAGTCAGAATGGCTGTGACCACAGGACTCGCCACCTCAGGGTGACAGACTTTAGCAGGGCCGTGCAGTCCTCCCTCCTCACACAGCGAGTCCATGGGCTCCCCTGAACAGCACAAAGCCAGTCAGATAGTACTGACACAATCAGTAGGTATTAATACTGTACTACAGTGAGGTCTGAATGTAAAAGGTTAGCCTGGTTAAACCAGACAGAACACTCACCATTTTCACTTGTTCTGAGTGTTCAGTCTGGTTTAACCAGGCTAATACAGAGTAGGGATGGGCATGTGAAATGATTTCACTGTTCGAGTAGTCCAGTTAAATAATGTTAGAGTAAAGAATAAATGCCAGAATGTTCAATTCTAAACCATTGTTATCATTACATTTCATTATGATTTCAATTACGAAAACAAGTCCAATTTGCCTTCAGAAAACCTTCACATCCCTTGACTTTTTCCACATTTTGTTGTGTTACAAAGTGGGACTAAAATGGATGATCTTTTTTTGACAACAATCTACAAAAATATTCTAATGTCAAAGTAAAAGAATGTAACATTTGAAGAAAAATAATAATAATGCCATATCTTGATTAAATAGGATAAGCATACCTTTTAAGCCCACGTACCCATTAAGCCCAATTCCATCTTTAGATTCAAATAAAAAAATAAAAAACTTTTCTGCAGTTAAATGTTTCAAACAATTAATCTGGTTGTTATGTTGATAAGTTTTTACTCTAAGCCAATCAGATGTTTAATTATTAAAGTTAGACAGCTGAGGAACATGTTTAAATGCATTTTCTTATTTTACTGTTATATTGTTATATAAATGTCAAATTTACAAAAATAGCATCTCTCGTAAGCTTAAAGGGCAGCACAAATATCACTAACTCTACAGAATGGGAATAAATAAATATGGTTCAATGTTAACTTTCCATAATATTGTAGTCTATAGCGTATATTTATACACAAAATATTTATTTTTCACCATAAATCACTGTTGTTCCAATTAAGCGCAGTAGGCTCCTATTAAGCCTGGTTTACATTGAAACATGTGGATAGTGTTGATGTATCCCTGATATTCAATGAACACGAGCATACACTTTTTTTGTTCAGATTTAAGTTAATTAAAACAAGTTACAGCTATGCATATTATGCATCTAGCCATGGTGTCTTTACCAAGATTAGAAACCTCTGTACTCTCTCCAAGACGTTTTGAGTGGACAGGTAGGCATCGATGCACAGAGAATAATGGATCATGGTTGAGGGATAGAAGACCAAGTGCTGGACAGAAATGCAAACAAATGAGGGACAAGAAGATTACTATTGAGTGACTACTCATGCACTTTGTCATTGTTGTTATGGCTGGGCAATATCGGCAACAACAAAAAAAATCAAGAAAAAAAAATCTCTAAATAAGAGTTGTACAATTAAAATGTCAAATACACTGCATTTCAAACAGTTAGCAATAATCTAATGAATTCAGGATGGGAAGATGGCGCCTAAGCAACTTCTCAGTATTTAGTTTGTGTTACTTCTTACACTAAGAGCCAAGAAAATAGTGTTATTACATTCAACCGGAAAGAACTTTTAGATTTCTCACAGCAAGCTTTTATCCTTGACTTATATCACTCTGAGCTTTTATCCACTTGCTGCTTTCTGGACCCGGTTTTAGCCCTTGCTTTTTTCTCTTCTATTGTTACTTCTATGTCTGATAAACATGCCCCGCTTAAGAATCACAGAGTAAGAAACCGAACCAGTTCTTGGTTCTCTCCTGAATTGTCAGGTCTTTTCCTGCAAAAGAATCGGGCCTGGGCCTTGGCGAGGAAAACAGGTACTCCAGCTGATTGGCTGTTTTTTAGGCAATTGAGAAATAAATGTACTGCAGCTGTCAAAAAGGCAAAATCAAATTACTTCCTTAATGCTATGACAGATTCTGCAGGAGATCCTGCAAAATTCTGGAAAACCGTTAATTCACTGAAACGGGGGAATTCTGCTGTTTCTCTTCCTAAGCAAATTACCTCAGACTTCTGTATTCTAACTGAAAAAAATGATATTTGTGATGCTTTTAATAAGCATTTCATCTCTGCTGGTTTTTTATTTGAAAGGAAAAGTGGACTTTGTGGTACTGGCCAGTTAGTTGATTTTTCGTCTTGCTTTTCAACCGTTACTCTGAAAAATGGTAACCCTGTTTTTAGTTTCCAGAAAATAACTGAAGCAGAGGTTCTAATTGCCCTGTGTGCCATTGATACTAAGAAATCCTTAGGCGCTGACAATTTAGACCCGTACTTACTTAAGTGTGCTGCACCTATTGTTGCTGGTTCAGTAACACACATTTTTAATCTAACATTAAGCACAGGAAATATCCCTAAGGTGTGGAAAGCAGCTTTTGTTCTGCCATTACATAAGGGAGGTGACGGTAGTGATTTGGATAACTATCGACCCATCTCTAGGCTCCCTTGTCTGGTAAAGATTCTAGAATCTATAGTCAACAAACAGTTACAATCTTTTCTTTCTGCTAACAGTATTCTTAGTACCAATCAATCTGGTTTTAGATCTAAACACAGTACCACATCGGCCACTATGATTGTTGTAAATGATATTGCAAATGCCTTAGACGATAGAAAGCACTGTGCTGCGTTGTTTGTAGATTTGTCAAAAGCTTTTGACACTGTAGACCATGCTATCCTGTTGAGTAAGCTGTCATCTATAGGACTGGGCACTGATGCCTGCCGATGGTTTTATGACTATCTTAAAGATAGAACTCAAGCCGTCATGGTCGATGGGGTCAAGTCTGACCCCTTACAGTTACTTAAAGGGGTCCCTCAGGGTTCAATAATTGGCCCACTATTGTTCTCACTATATATAAACAACATTGGTGATGATGTCAGATATTGTAAATTCCATTTATATGCAGATGACACAGTGATGTACTCTATTGCTCCAACAGCGGACCAAGCTTTAATGCAGTTGGAGTCTGATTTTAGGATACTACAGGGGTCTCTTTTACAGCTTAAACTTGTTTTAAACGCTAAGAAAACAAATGTCATGTTTTTTTCTAGGTCTAAACTCTCAGTTAGAAACACGTTTGTAATCACTAGCTTGGATGGTACTCAAATCAATAAGGTCTCTGCATATAAATACTTAGGGGTATGGTTAGATGATAGGCTTTCTTTTAAAAAACATGTTACTGAATTGGGAAAAAAGCTCAAATTCAAGATAGGATTCCTTTACAGAAACAGGGCTTGTCTGTCCTCTGTAAATAGGAAAAAAATTGTGCAGGCTACTTTTATGTCCGTTTTAGATTATGGTGATATTATCTATATGCATGCATCGGCAAACACATTAAAACCACTGGATGCTATTTACCATTGTGCACTCAGGTTTATCACGGGTGATAGTTACAGAACTCATCACTGTATCCTATATCAACATGTGGGTTGGGTCTCTCTATCTGTGAGGCGAGAGCAACATGCTCTCTTGTTTATTTATAAAGCACTTCTTTTAAAACTACCTCCATATATATCATCATTAATTTCCACAAGATGTACTAATTTTAAAACCAGATCACAGATGTGGATTACATTAGAGACTCCTGCGGTCTCCACAGAGTTGGGTAGGACTGCCTTCAGTTCCTTTGCACCTTATTCATGGAACAAACTGCAGATCCAACTTAAGTTAGACACTCTGGTGTCCCTTGCCCATTTTAAAATGCTTATGGAGGATCAATATGATGTTGTCTGTGATTGTTTCTGTTGAATTGTGTATGTTTTGAAATGTTCTTGTCTGTATGTCTAAAACTGTACATGTCAACATGTTTACACAGGGCACAGCCGTAAAAGAGATCCAGGTCTCAGTCTGTTTTCCCTGTTAAAATAAAGATTAAAAAATAAAAAATAAAGATATCAGAGCAGTGGTAACTCAACAGCATTCCGACCAGGAATATGACTTTCCTGAATTAGATCCTTTGTTCGTACCCCTCAGGGCAATTGAACTGATTCAAGAGGCTGCTCACAAAATACCGCTGATGGAGAAGAGGTATTCGGAGAGGAGGAACGCACAACACCCGCCCCTTCCAAGTATATTACTCGCTAACGTTCAGTCTCAAGATAATAAAGTTGACGAGCTCTGGGCGATGATATCCTTCCAGAGAGAAATCAGGGATTGTAACGTTGTTTAACGGAAACACGGCTCTCTTGGGATATGTCTGAGTCCGTACAGCCAGTTGGGTTCTCAGTTCAGGGCGGGGGCTCCCGAAGTTCTACCAGAACATTGACTGTAGAACTCACTCTGAGAAAACATTGGACCACAGCTACTCAACTTTTCGAAATGCCTACAAGGCCCACCCCAACCCTCCCTTCGGCAAACGTGATCACGAGTCAATTTTGCTCCTCCCTTCCTATAGGCAAAAACTGACACCGGAAGTACCCATGCTAGTGACTACTCAACACTGGTCTGACCAATCAGAATCCATGCTTCAAGAATGTTTTGATCACGCGGAATGGGATATGTTCCGGACAGCCTCAAAATAATATCGCCGAATACATGGATATGGTGACTGAGTTCATCAGGAAATGTATAGGAGATGTTGTACCCACTGTTACTATTAAAACCTACCAAAACCAGAAACCGTGGATAAATGGCAGCATTTGCACAAAACTGAAAGCGCGAACCACTGCATTTTACCATGGCAAGGTGACTGGGAATATGGCCAAATACAAACAGTGTAGTTATTCCCTCCGCAAGGCAATCAAACAGGCAATTCTACAGCTCAGACAAGACTTGTGGCAGGGTCTACAGACAATCAAGGACTACAAAGGGAAAACCAGCCACGTCAGACACCGATGTCTTGCTTCCGGATAAGCTAAACACCTTTTTCGCCTGCTTTGAGGACAACACAGTGTCACCTAACAGCTACAAAGGACTGCGGGCTCTCATTCTCCGTGACCGACATGAGTAAGACATTTATTAAGCGTGTTAACCATCGCAAGGCTGCCGGCCCAGACGTCATCCCTAGCCGCATACTAAAACCAGTGTGATTACAGACATATTCAATCTCTCCCTATCCCAGTCTGCTGTCCCCACATGCTTCAAGATGGCAACCATTGCTTTCTTGGGTACAGGAACAAAGGTAACTATTGCCCCGTAGCACTCACTTCTGTCATCATGAAGTGCTTTGAGAGACTAGTCAAGGATCATGTCACCTCTACCTTACACCCTAGATCCACTTCAATTTGCTTACAGCCCCAATAGATCCAGACAATGCAATTGCACTGCCCTATCCCATATGGACAAGAGGAATACCTATGTAAGAACGCTGTTCATTGACTATAGCTCAGCATTCAACACCATAATACCATCCAAGCTCATCATTAAACATGGGACCCTGGGTCTAAAACCCGCCCTGTGTAACTGGGTCCTGGATTTCCTAACGGGCCGCCCCCAGGTGGTGAAGATAAGAAACACCTTCGCGTCGCTGATCCTTAACACAGGGGCCCCACAAGGGTGCGTGCTCAGCCCTCTCCTGTACTCCCTGTTCACCCATGACTGTATGACCACGCACGCCTCCAACTCAAACCATCAAGTTTGCAGACGACAACAGTAGTAGGCCTGATTAGCAACAATGACGAGACAGCCTACAGGGAGGAGGTGAGGGCCCTGGAAGTGTGGTACAAGGAAATTAACCTCACTCAACTTCAACAAAACAAAATGAGCTGATCGTGGACTTCAGGACACAGCAGAGGGAGCACCCCACTATCCACAAGACCGCAGTGAAAGTTAAGTTCCTCGGCGTACACATCACGGAGAAACTGAAATAGTCCACCCACACAGACAGTGTGGTGAAGAAGGTGCAACAGCGCCTCTTCAACCTCAGGAGGCTGAAGAAATGTGTCTTGTCACCTAAAACCCTTACAGGTGCACAATTGAGAGCATCCTGTCGGGCTGTATCACCGACTGGCATGGCAACTGCACCGCCCGCAACCGCAGGGATCTCCAGAGGGTGGTGCGGTCTGCTCAATGCATCACCGGGGGCAAACTACCTGCCCTCCAGGACAACTAGAGCACCCGATGTCACAGGAAGGCCAAAAAGATCATCAAGGACAACAACCACTTGTTAGATATTACTGCACTGTTGAAGGTAGAAACACAAGCGTTTCACTACACCCGCAATAACAACTGCCGAATGTGTATGTGACCAATAAAATTTAAGTTTGATGTTATACCTAGGCTAAATATAAGCCTTCCACAACCATAAGACCCACTAATAATTGTATTTTTGCAATAGCCACTGACCTGGCTTTCAAGTCTATGAAAATTCCCTTTAAAAAAAAAAAAGTACCTGGAACCATGCATAATGCACATTCACAAATAATTACTAACTTCTTGTAGCAGGCATTAGGCTATAGAAACATCTCAAGCCCACGTGCTAGTGGCCTCTCGAGTGGCGCTGCGGTCTAAGTCACTGCATCGTAGTGCTAGCTGCGTTACTACTATAGATCCTGGTTTGATACCGGGCTGTGTCGCAGCCAGCTACGACCGGGAGAACCATGAGGCGATGCACAATTGGCCCAACGTCGTCCGGGTTAGGGGAGGGTTTGTCCAGCCGGGATGTCCTTGTCCCATCGCGCTCTACCGACTCCTGTGGCGGGCCAAGCGAATGATCACTGACAGTCACCAGGTGCACGGTGTTTCCTCCGACATTGGTGCGGCTGGCTTCCAGGTTAAGTGCGCATTGTGTCAAGAAGCATTGTGGCTTGGCGCGGTAGTTAGATGGGACAAGACTAACTACCAATTGGATATGACGAAGTTGGGAAATTAATAAAAAGCCCACATGCTAGTGATTGCCCAGCTAATATTTATATTTCAAGTTTAGCCAACATGGATCTATTTGCTAGTTAAAAGTTGAACAGTTGAATTGTTAGGAACACACCCTTCTGTCTGTCTCCAACTGTTTGAAAAGCATGTTAGCCTGTCAACTTTGTTCAGATGTTGAAATCAAGCGGCCTACTTTATTTCTCAGAATTAGAACTAATTGCCAGTTCCATATAATTGTGTTTTATGCTTATTGCACATTTATAAAACACAGATTAGACAGCTAGCATAAGTCTTTAGCTAAAATGCTGCTAGTGGTACCCCAATGCAGAGCGTGACAAAATTCATTTTCCAAAATCTATGTTCATTGATAGTCTCGTTTGCGTAGTGTCTGCTCTGAGTGCAGTTTGAGTAGGTGAGGAATAAAAAGGCCATCTTGAGAAAAGTTAGCTTCTCCTCTATTACAGTAAAATAATGTCTCAATGTGTTTGTGTCCATATGACCGAATCCATTGGACCTAATCTCAAATAGCGAGTTGAAATCACTTGTCAGAGAGGAAGATGTGATCAACTTTGTTGACGTGAGAAGGACTTGGTGTGCGTAAACAATAGAGGAAGAGGCGAAAGCAAAAATGTCCAAAATAAGGTCAATACATTTATACAGGCTTATTTTGGACCTAAGCTTGTCGCCTGCCTTTGGGACAACGACTCCCACCATTAGGGCGAAGACATGCATCTTTTCATTATATACAGATCTCTGGTGTAAATGGGGCGGTGCACAGAAGGAGAGAAAGAGACGAGACCAAAAATACAAGAATAAAAACAGACAAAACCTCCAAAAAACTCAAAATGGCAAAAACTCAATTCTTGCGATGCAGACATTGGGGAATGTTGCGCAAAAACATACATTTGAATTAATTTGTTATGTCACCCAGCCCTTGTCTTTCTTTCATCCAGGCGATTCCGTTTTTTGTCCACCACCTGTACTTTATTAATACAACAGTAGAGGGGGAGATTTGAAACAGTCTGCAGAAACGCTTTAGGAAGACAAGTTAAACTAATTAATAAGAATAGCAGTACAGCAAATGTGATTCAGCTTTTCATTGAAAGGTGTGTGTTATGGTCTTTGTGCATGGCATCTTATACACAGAGGGCCGATGTGGGTTGAGGTTTTCGTTCTAACCAAGCAATAACACACCTGATTCAACTAATCATGTCTTGAAGGAAGTCTATGATAAGTTTGTTAATTTAATCAGGTGTGTACTGGTTGGCAAGAACAAAAGCCTAAGTCCACATTGATCTGTGGATACGGTTGGACACCCCCCCCCCCCCCCCTATTATGAGCGCTATTTTCATGATGAATAGTAATGATCAGTTTATTTTAACTTTAAGGGAGATTGAATTTTATATAAAATGTCAGTTTTGAACATTTGGAAATTAATTTATTTGGAAGACTCATGGGCTCAGTACCCATTAAGACGAGTTGACTTCACATATTTTATCACATATTTCATATCTTCACAAGTCATTATCGCCACTTTTCTTACAGAAATGTAGACAAAACGCATATATTAGACTTGAAAAAAAAGTATTACTCGCAAGTGAATGAATACTGACGTCAATGGGAGGATCTAAACATTTAACTTTGCACACATTGACCCCTGCCCACGATCTGCACTGAGGAGTACTTTGAGTGCTCATGCCCATCCCTAGAACAGAGCAGCCTACCACATGTAATTGATGTGTCGTTTACTAAAGACAGCTTCGCATAATTATTTTACGAAAGCAAATTTCCTCACCATCGCCCTGTTCTGTTGGCATCTCCCCTTTAGACAGAAACTTGCTCATCTTCTTCAGGATCTTCTTGTGGGTTTTAGATGGCTGAAAGTTCAAGGCGTGACACCTACAAACCATGTATTAGTGCGTTAGTGAACCATTAGTATATGGCTTACAACTGAGTAAAGGGTCATCTGGGTCATGTTCATTAGGCATCAAACAAAAAACAGATTGAAATAGGTTGGGACAACCCAAACGTGTCAAATAAGAAACACTTGCTTTCGTTTTTCATGGAAAAAATTTGTGCATTTTGCTACGGTGTGCACTGTTAGGTTCTAAATAGAGAAAAAACTAAAAATGGACAACGAGGAAAAGTTCAACGTTTATTCACCCAGTGGGCCAGACAGCTGAACAGACAAAGACATGTTCCCCCCAGCACAAGCATTTACACCCGACTTTAGGCGGAGTCTACTCCTTTTCTCTAAACATTACATCTTTATTGCTAGGCAGGAAGTTAAGTGATGCGAGTAAACTGTTCCTTCTCCCTTAATGTGACCGGACCTCAGCACCCACTCTTCACTAATCCACAGCTATCGACCCTTATCAGTAACCGCAACCATGTGACTGCCTTTCCCTTACTTTGTAACATTTCAAGCCGCTGGCTCACCATATACCTACAGATAACCATTCACTTCTGGTGTAGCAAGTATTTCAAAATCACAACCCAACAACTGAAACCAGACTGTGGCACTTCTCCATCCATAGGATACCGGATGTCTTACAATAACATGTTCTGCATTCCCCCCTCTCCCGCTCCCTCGGTAAGATGAATACGGATATTTCAAGTTTACACGTCAGAAGACATCAGCACTAATGAATACGACACCAGTTTGGGCTAGGTTGATGTGAGTCTTTTTGATAATAGGCTATCTTTACCTGATGGTGTACTGTGGACAGCAGGTCTTGTTCATGATGGGCTTGTAAACATACTTCCCGCTTCTGTAGAAGTAACAGACAAGGAAGTATAACAAACGAGCACATGCAGTGGGCATTTAGACTACTACAGATAAGGAATGTATATACACAACTACAGATAAGCAATGTGAAAATGTTGTACACCCATAAATATGTTAAGCATGGAGGGCTATGCTGCTGTGTCAAAACGTGTAGAGACTACTGGCCTGGAGGACAAGTGTGTGCGGCATTATAAAGCTCAGAATCTGACTTACCGTCTCCATCCTCTGTCTATGAGATCCTGGTAGTCTTGTACTGTCATGGCGTGGGACCACATCCCTGCATAAAAACACAGGCAGGAGGAGCGGACATGAAATGGGGCAAATCCACAATAACGGATTTACGCTTTGACTTGACTTTTCACTTTAAAATGATAAAATGTCTTCCAAACAAAAACCATTGATTTCAGAAGAAGAACCATACCTTGAACAACTCACACAAATTTCATAAAGACACAAATACTGGAAGAACTGTGCAGATGCAAAGTTTGGTAACAGAATTAGGGTCAAAAAACTTAACACGACCACGTTTTCTCCCAAAAAGATCTGCTCCGAATTAAGATTCAAAGATGTCTGCAGAAAGAATGTGGTCTGAGCTATGACATGACACCTTCAGTTTGAAGAAACATATGTTGGTTATTGAACTACAGTGGGAAGGGGATTCACGGTCATGTAATAATGTTTATTACGCGTTCACAATTATTCCTGCACAATTGAACAGTAATTCATCCTAAAGGAATTGTTATTTCTTGCCCACCCACCCACTTAACGCTCACCCAATTTCCCTATCTACCCTCTCACCCAAAACCCCACCCTCCCATATGGACAGGGAAAGAGCAGACAAATCCAAAGCACAAGAAACGTAGGAAAAACAAATAATTGTAATAGAAACCAATGATGAAAATAAGTACAATTATTCAAACACTGATATTAAACTACACACACACGTATACATTAGTGGTACATTTCAATTAATTCATTTATCAATCATTATTTTCCTACGTCTACTGAACAAAAATAAAAACGCAACATGCAACAATTTCAAATCCTTTACGGTCATACAGCTCATAAAGAAATCAGTGAATTGAAATAAATTGATTACACCCTAAATCTATGGGTTTCACATGACTGGGAATACAGATATGCATCAGTTGGTCACAGATACCTTAAAAAAAGGTAGTGGCGTGGATCAGAAAACCAGTCAGGAATCTGTTGTGACTACCATTTGCCTCATGCAGCGTGACATCTACTTCGCATAGAGTTGATCAGGCTGTTCATTGTGGCCTGTGGAATGTTGTCCCAGTATTCAATGGCTGTGCGAAGTTGCTGGATATTAGCGGGAACCCGAACACGCAGTCGTACACCTCGATCCAGAGCATCCCAAACATGCTCAATGGGTGACATGTATTGTGAGTATTACATTACATTGCATTCCAGGAGGAAACTGACAGGCTGACCACCTGTTACGCGAGTGCAGCAAGGAGCCAAGGTAAATTGTTAGCTAGCATTAAACTTATCTTATAAAAAACAATCTTTACATAAACACTAGTTAACCTAGTAATGTCAACCATATGTAGTTACCTAGCTTGTCCTGCGTTGCATATAATCAATGTGGTGCCTGTCAATTTATCATCGAATCACAGCCTAGTTCGCCAAACGGGGGATGATTTAACAAAAGCTCATTCGGGAAAAAAGCACAATCGTTGTACGAATGTACCTAACCATGAACATCAATGCCTTTCTTAAAATCAATACACAGAAGTATATATTTTTTTATCTGCATATTTAGTTAAGAAATTCATGATAGCAGGCTATATTAACTAGAGAAATTGTGTCACTTCTCTAATGCAGAGTCAGGGTATATGCAACAGTTTGGGCAGCCTGGCTCGTTGCAAACTAATTTGCCAGATTTTTACATAATTATGACATAACATTGAAGGTTGTGCAATGTTACAGCAATATTTTGACTTAGGGTTGCCACCCGTTCGATAAAACACAGAGCGGTTCCATATTTCAATTATAGTTTCCGGATTTGACCATATTAATGACCAAAGGCTCACATTTGTGTTTATTATATTATAATTAAGTCTATGATTTGATATTTGATAGAGCAGTCTGACTGAGCGGTGGTAGGCAGCAGCAGGCTCGTAAGCATTCATTCAAACTTTACTGCGTTTGCCAGCAGCTCTTAGCAATGCTTGAATCACAGCGCTGTTTATGACTTCAAGCCTATCAACTCCGGAGATTAGTACTGCCAGCCTAAAGTGCCTATTAGAACATCCAATAGTCAAAGGTATATCAAATACAAATGGTAGAGAGAAAGTCGACGTTTCATAATTCCTACTATAAACTACCACCTAAAACTTCTTAACTGGGAATATTGAACCACCAGCTTTCATATGTTCTGAGCAAGGAACTTAAACGTTATTTTTTACATGGCACATATTGTACTTTAAATTTCTTCTCCAACACTCTTTTTGCATTATTTAAACCAAATTGAGCATTTTCATTATTTATTTGAGACTAAATAGATTTTATGTATTATATTAAGTTTTTAAAAAATTTACATTTTTATTGAGTATTGTTGTAATTATTACACACACACACACACACACACTCGGCCGATTAATCGCTATCGGCTTTTATTGGCCCCTCCAATAAATCGGTATCGGTGTTGAAAAATCATAAATCAGTCAACCTCTAGTCATATAAAAAGGTCCCACAGTTGACCATGCATGTCAGAGCAAAAACCAAGCCACGAGGTCAAAGGACTTGCCCGTAGAGCTCAGATCTGGGGAAGGGTACCAGAACACAGTGGCCTCCATGATTCTTAAATGGAAGAAGTTAGAAACCACCAAGACTCTTCCTAGAGCTGGCCGCCTGAGCAAATCTGGGGAGAAGGATCTTGGTCGAAACACACCAAGACAGTCGTGAAGAGGGCACGACACCACCCTTCCCCCTAAGAAGACTGAAAAGACTTGGCATGGGTCCCCAGATCCTCAAAAAGTTAGTTGCACCGTCAAGAGCATCCTGATTGGTTGCATCACCGCCCGGTATGTCAGCTGCTCGGCATCCGACAGTAAAGTATAGAGGGTAGTGCGTACGGCCCAGTACATCACTGGGGCAAAGCTTCCTGCCATCCAGGACCTCTACACCAGGCGGTGTCAGACGAAGGCCCTAAAAATTGTAAAAGTCCAGCCACCCTAATGGTTGTAGCTGTACCAGAGAGCTAAGTCTAGGTCCAAAAGGCTTCTTAACAGCTTCTACCCCCAAGCCATAAGACTACTGAACAATTAATAAAATGACCACCCTGAATATTTGCATTGACCCCCCCCCCACCCCTCCATTTGTTTTTACACTGCCTCTACGCATAGTCATTTTAACCCTACCAACATGTATAAATTACCTCAACTAACCTGTACCCCCGCACATTGACTCAGTAGCTGTACATATTATGGTGTTCATTTTTTATCTTTTTTTTTTTTAAATGTACTTCATTTAGTAAGTATTTTCTTAACAGAAGTGACCTCATATTAGTTTTCATAAACTATTAAAACGCTGCTGAAAAAGATCCTAAGGGAAACACTGCAACTGATAGCTGGAAGGACTAGGCTAGATTATCCTGAGTAGTCATAGCGCTACTGTCGTCATGGAAAGCATCACCTACCCAACAGGCACACATGATCACCAACACTATTCAGGTGTGACAGTAACAAAAGGCTTTCTATGAGAGAGATGTTCAGAGGCGGAGGACGTGAGTGTTTTTGCACATAGGCTGTGTATTGTGTCGCAGTCAGATATCAATCACGGCTGATTGAAATAGACTAGTTTGTTTAGGCCTATCAAGAAGAACAGGGCTGGTTAAAACCATTCTATGTGCAGCAACAGTTTGAGACCACTGGTGCATATCGTCACAAAACATAATATTTTTCCACATTAATGAATAAACAATTATGAAAGTTCAGAAGCTTTTTTAAATACCTTTGCCTAGTCTTGAAATGTTCAGAGTACATGGATGGGAGTTACTGCTTCCAAATGAAAATTGGAGTTAGAGGATTTCATCAGAAAGCGAAGATATAGTTGGAGCAGGTAGGCTACTACTGTAGTCATGTCCTTTCAGTGAGTGAAGCAACTAGTGTTATGGTGGCGTTAGTGTTTGGCCTGTAACCCCAGTTCCTGAGGCATGTCCCATCTCCTCCACACTGACCTCCCTGTGGAATTATCCCAGGCTGCAGATGTCTTTCCTCCCCACACTCTGGCCTGGCCCAGGCTGAGGTTACATAACTGGCCTACAGATTACGCAGCTTCATGAGAAATGCTGTGTTGAGAGAATGCCAAGAGTGTACAAAGCTGTCATCAAGGCAAAGGGTGGGTACTTTGAAGAATCTCAAATATATATATTGATTTGTTTAACACTTTTTGGGTTACTACAAATGATTCCATGTGTTATTTCTTAGTTTGTAGAATAATAGTGAAGACAACCAATGTAAAAAAGAAAGAACAACCCTGAAAATGGTGTAGGTGTGTCCAAACCTTTGACTGGTACTGTACACACACACACAGCGCAAAAAAGTATTCAAACCCCTTGACTTTTTCCAAATTTTATTACGTGACAGACTTGGATTAAAATGTTGTTTTTCCCCCCCGCTCAATCTATACACAATACCCCATAATGACAAAGCAAAAAACAGTTTTTCCCCCCCCCACAAAAAAAACCTTTAATATCACATTTACATAAGTATTGAGACCCTTTACTCAGTACTTTGTTGAAGCACCTTTGGCAGCGATTACAGCCTCGAGTCTTCTTGGTTATGTTGCTACACGCTTGACACACCTGTATTTGGGGAATTTCTCCCATTCTTCTCTGCAGATCCTCTCAAGCTCTATCAGGTTGGAAGCGTTGCTGCAAAGCTACTTTCAGGTCTCTCCAGAGATCTGTTTCTTACTATTAATAAATTTGAAATAATTATAAAAACCAGTTTTTTTGCTTTATGTCATTATGGGTTATTGTCATTAGAGTGGTGAAAAAAATTATTAAATCCATTTTAGAATAAGGCTGTAACGTAACAAAAGGTGAAAAAAGTCAAGGGACCTGAATGCTTTACCGAATGCACTGTATGTTACTCCAAATCATAAAGACATGTTCACTGCAAATTATATGCCTTTGCTCAAAGATTAAACAAGACTTGGTTAACTTAACTTCTTATGGATGCAGGGGAAGTATTGAGTAGCTTGGATGAAAGGTGCGCAGAGGTGCCCATATTAAACAGCCTGCTCCTCAGTCACAGTTGCTAATATATGCATATTATTCATATTGGATAGAAAACACTCTGAAGTTTCTAAAACAGTTTGAATTATGTCTGTGAGTATAACAGAACTCATATGGCAGGCAAAAACCTGAGAAGTTCCACTTCCTGTTTGAATTGTTTCTGAGGTGGCAGATTTTCAACCAAGCTCTCAATGAAATTACAGCGAGATATGGATGAGTTTTCACTTCCTACAGCTTCCACTAGATGTCAACAGAACTTTGTCTGACGACTCTAATGTGAAGGGGGGCCGAAGGAGACAGGAATGAGTAATCACTGCCACGAGCTGATCTCGCATTCACCATGCGCCTTCACATGAGGAGGACGTCCGTTCCACCGCTCTTCTGAAGTCAATCTAATTCTCCGGTTGGAACGTTATTCAAGATGTATGTTAACAACATTCTAAAGATTGATTCAGTACATCGTTTGACATGTTTCTACTAACTGGTACGGAACTTTTGGACATTTCGTCACGTTATAGTGGAGGCGCTTTGTGACTTTGGAATTGTTTACCAAAGGCGCTAACCAAAGTAGCTAATTGGACATAAATAACGGACATTATCGAACAAATCAAGCATTTATTGTGGACCTGGGATTCCTAGGACTGCATTCTGATGAAGTTCATCAAAGGTAAGGAAACATTTATCATGTATTTTCTGGTTTCTGTTGACCCCAACATGGCGGTTAATTTGGCTATTGTTCTGAGCTCTGTCTCAGATTATTGCATGATTTGCTTTGTTTGTAAGCTTGTGTAGTCTAAAATGAATATATGATCGTATGCTATCCTTTGTATGCTGCTCTTTGTATGCCATTTTAATATTTGAGAATTAACCAATGATATTAGGCCACTCTTGGCCATGATTACAGACACCTGTGTCTTTTGACACTATATACAATTAGTGTTTGTGATTACACCCTGATGAAGACAGCTTGGCTGTCGAAAAACGTTGTTAATTACATTTTTGCATCTGAGCTCCTAGAGTGTGCGGCTCTCCTTTATTTTTAACTGGTCTACCCTACCAAACACTTTTTGACAGGATTAATGTCATCAGGATGAATATCCTTCCTCTGCTAAAATAGCTATTCCAAAAGATCCCCTGCCATCTGTTATTTTTTCGAAAATTAATGCCAACCTAAATATATCTGGAGCAATAAGAAAACCGAGAACCAAATCTACAAAATGAATTAAGCCTAAGAGTTTAGGAGGGCTCTTTGCAAATCTGCAACTATATTACTGGTCTCCTCAGATCAAGCATATGATTAGTTGGTGCCTAAAAGACGCCACTCAAATTTGGGTTGGGATGTAATCAATAGCATGTCATCCAAGAGCAATAGCTTCCTAACCATTTAAGAATAGCTTTGAAAAGATCCAGGCCTTATCTGACTATTTTACAGTACATAATACACTTAGTTTGGAAAGATGCAAGGAGGTACTTGCAGATTCCAGACCATATATCACTCTGATCACCGATTGCACTTAATCCAGAATTTCCCCCCCGAAAAACAAGTATTGGACTTCTGGACTGGGTATTTAAAAATGTTTATGTAAACTTTATTTAACTAGACAAGTCAGATAAAAACAAATTCTTATTTACAATGACGCCCAAACCCAGACGACACCGGGCAAATTGTGTGCCGCCCTATGGGACTCCCAATGACAGGCGGATGTGATACAGCCTGGATACGAACCAGGGACTTTAGTGACGCCTCTTACATAGAGATGCAGTGCATTAGACCGGTGCGCCGCTCAGGTATTACTGACCTTACGCCTTTATTTACTCAGGACACTTAAATCATTCCAACATAAAAACTGAGTTTGATTTAGCCAACAAAGAGGTTTTAAGTACCTACAATTTAGACACTTCATGGAGGGTCAGAAGAAAGTCGATAAACTAAGATTTCAAATTACTGAAGTTAAAAAAACTATTTACGAATCCTAACTGTTTGGAGAGGTTTAATCTCCAATTTACAGTTGAATTTGGAAGTTTACAAACTTAGTTTTAATGACTCCAACCTTGTTTTTCAAATCACTCCACAAATTTCTTTTTTGGGCACGTTATTTTTTTTAATAACGTGCCCAAAGTAAACGGACATTTTCTCTGGCCCAGATCGTAGAATATGCATATAATTTACAGATTATGATAGAAAACACTCCAACGTTTCCAAAACTGTCAAAATATTGTCTGTGAGTATAACAATACTTATTCTGCATTTGAAAACCTGAGAAGATGTAACCCGGAAGTGATATTTTTTTTATCTGTGTTTCCTATCCCGTCTATCCTCCATTTAAAGGGGTATCAACCAGATTCCTTTTCCAATGGCTTCCTCAGGCTGTGACCAGGCTTTAGACATAGTTTCAGGCTTTTATTTTGAAAAATGAACGAGAATTTTCAAAAGTAGTCCGGTGTCCTCTGAATGTTTCCTGCGCGCGAGAGAGGGGCACCCCATTTTCCTTTTGTCTCTTAATGAATAGGTTATGGTCCGGTTGAAATATTATCGATTATGTTTGTTAAAAACAACCTGGGGATTGATTATAAAAAACATTTGACATGTTTCTACGACCATTACGGATACTTTTTGGAATTTATCGAACGGAACACGGCTTTGGTTTTCTGAACATAATGCGCAACACAAATGGCGTTTTTTTGTGATAAAAGTAATATTTATCGAACAAAAATAACATTTGTTGTGTAACAGAGTCTGTGTATGATCTTATTCTTCATATCTCAGACACATTTGCTTGACTAGTTATAGCCATAGAACCTGGTTGGTTAGCTACCTACAGATTCATGCAGGGTAGTAACGTCATGAGTTGTGATTATGGTCCATTGTTTAGCTAGCTAGTTGTCTCAACAAAAGACTCGTATAGTATTTTTATTTCAAATTACTGTAACGTCATTCATTGGGATTCATTATTTACCTAGCTACATTTCTTAACAAAAGATTCTCATCTTAGTGTGCCAGAGCGCAGAATAACAATTTTTGAATGCTGAATATGTCCGGTGTCAGTAAACGTTGGCAACAAAGTGTAATTCAATTGTTGCCAGAAGCACATTTACAGTCACCAACGCTCTGGACAACATGAAAACTGCCTAACCAACTCTGCTAGGGCGAGTAAAATGGTCAGAGCAGGGTGTTCTTCCAGACACATAATGAGTAGCTAGCCAATGTTAGCTAGTTAGTTTGGGCTTGACTGTCGTTGTGAGGTCAGAGCTTTCGGAACAACCCTATTGGCCAGAGCGATCAACCCTTAAAAAGATGGGTGGGGGCTACTTGGGTACACTGCAGCATCCACCGAGAGGTTCTTGCTGCCAAGGGAATGTCTGACAGCTTGAAAGTGAAAACGGTGAAAATGGTTAACTTTGCTACAGCAAGGCCCCTAATCTCTCATATTTTCTGCATTATGCAATGATATGGGCAGTGACCATGTAACGCTTTTACAACATACAGAAGTGTGCTGGTTATCAAGGGGCAAAGTATTGACGTTTTTTTTAAATTGAGAGACGAGCTTAAAGTTCTCTTTACTGACCATAATTTTCACTTGTCTGCCGCTTGCATGATGACGAGTTTCTCACACGACTGGCCTATCTGGGTGATGTTTTTTTCTTCGCCTGAATGATCTGAATTTAGGATTACAGGGATTCTCCGCAACTATATTCAATGTGCGGGACAAAATTGAGGCTATGATTAAGATGGAGCTTTTCTCTGTCTGCATTAACAAGGACAACAGACAGGTCTTTCCTTCATTGTATAATTTTGTGTGCAAATTAACTCAAACTTACGGACAATGTCAAATGTGATATAGTGAAGCACCTAAGTGAGCTGGGTTCGCAATTATGCAGGTACTTTCCTGAAACGGACGACACAAACAACTGGATTCGTTATCCCTTTCATGCCCTGCCTCCAGTCCACTTAACGATATCTGAACAAGAGAGCCTCGTCGAATTTGCAAAAAGCAGTTCTGTGAAAATTGAATTTAATCAGAAGCCACTGCCAGATTTCTGGATTGGGCTGCGCTCAGAGTATCCTGCCTTGGCAAATCGAGCTGTTATGACACTGATGCCCTTTGCAACCACGTACCTATTTGAGAGTGGATTCTCGGCCCTCACTAGCATAAATTAAATACAGGCATAGACTGTGTGTAAAATTATTTAAGACAGACTCTCTCCAATACAACATTGCAGAGTTATGTGCATCCTTTCAAGCACATCCTCCTCGTTAAACCTGGTGGTCAGTTATGAACAAATAAGGTTTTATATGTAAGATGGTTAAATAAAGAGCAAAATGATTTATTATTATTATGCCCTGGTTCTGTAAGAGCTCTTTGTGACTTCCCAGTTGTGACAAACTCACACTCATTCTTATGTTTAATAAATGTATCGTATAGTGGGTGTGTGTAGCAGGCTTAAAATGATGGCAAAAAAACAATATTTGAGAGTGCACTGACCCTGGTGCTACGCAGCTGGAGGTTGAATGTTTGAAGGAGTACGGGACTATAAAAAGTTTGGGAACCACTGGTGTAGCGAATCACTGCACCATTTAACAGCTCTGAAATACATTTTCCATAACCAAAAATATTGTATTTTCCACTGGTGTACAAAACCAAAACGCAAAAACGAAACTTAAGAACAGGATGCATCGAAATAGCACACATAGAACTAATCTACCACTTAGACTTGCTTCCAATGAGAAATCTATAACTAACATTTCTATGTGAATTTGGTTGGGGCGTCCAAAAAGTTACTTATTGCAGCTTTAAGTACATCGCAGCATACACATTGTTGGATTACATCATGAAGCAAAAAAAAATTTTTTTTATAACTGAGCATTTTGTAAATTCAACACACCCCCTCCAACTGGACACGGTTGGTCAAAAATCTTCTGTGCTGTACCAAACAGTACCTAACCTGTTAGTCCCAGTATAATGGATACCACGTTTTGGGGGTTAAATCACATAATTTGCTATTACAATCTCAGTTTGTGCTCGCTGTCTAGTGATCCGGCCTGCTATACTTAGAGAAACCTCTAAAATCTCTTTAACTCAGAATCCTTGTGTAACCCAAGGTGTTGTGTGCCACCACGGCACTAATGGAAAGGGGGATAACTAGTAAATTGCACAACTGAATGCATTTAACTGAAATATGTGTGTGTGAGGGGGGGGGGGGCTGCCTTAATTGACATCGAACTCATCTGCGTACAGGGCGCCGTTATTGTTGGGTGTTAGCTGCCTTGCTCAAGTGCAAAACGGCTGATTTAAATGACACAAACAGATACACTTATATTAGACCCCCCCTTGTGGTGTCAACACATCATTCCTGTCTGTGGAAGAAAAGAAAAAACTCCGTCGAACCCTCCCTGATTTAAAAACACTTCCAGCTCAGAGCTCACCCACTGATTTGGCACCTAGCTACGCCTCTCCTTCCTGGCAGCGTTGACAGGCCATGTGATGGAGCAACTGCATGCTGTACTGTACACATGAACATGAAGGGCAGGAGCAGCAGATCCTCAATCTTGTTCGGCAAATTCAGATTATAGAGAATTAACTAAAAACACAGGCTCCCTAACCTAGGCCTAACAAGTTAGCAACCTGTATGAAAAGTTGTTCAAGCTAGCTAGTTAGCTGCAGTGGTGTTTATAACGTTTAAGGACTGGCGCAGACCCACTCATGTATTTTTTTTCTCTCATTTTTGGATACAGACATTGACTTCACATCGTTAGTTAGGCCTAACTAACGAATAGGCTATAATGTTGAAGAGTGGTCAGCTGTCAAAGCAGCCAAGTCATCACAGTGTTACCGTTAGCTAGCAAGCTAATGCTACCTAGCAAGGCTAGCTTGGTGTGCTTGACTACCTAACTAACGTTAACAACTTGTTTATTAAATATGATATCAAATAACATGTAAAAATATTTAACCTCGGTAACGTTAGCTATGTATGGCTAGCAACAATTATTTGACGGCTTGCTAACTAGAAAACTGTCTGCTGTTGGAAAATGGCTGGCTAACGTTAGCCAGCGTCAACGACAAGGCCTTTACGAAGCGAAGGACAGCACCATAAAGTTGACCCAGCGAATTTACAAATCAAATCTTACCATGAGAGAAGTTCCCCTTCTCATTTTTACAATAACCACAGCGGTAGCCGTCATCTCCCCCGAAATATTCCACTATTGTGCAGGAGCTACCTGCTGCCATATTAATTTTCTTCTTCCTAGTGATGGATTACTCGCGAACGAACGGCTCTTTATGAATGGATCTTTTTGGTGAACGTTGGGAACCGAATCGTGAAAGAGCTGGCTCCCTGATTTGCATACTGCGTCTTTTTGAGCTCAAATATGTTTTTATGCAGATAAGTCGCTAAATAAGTATATAAAGAGGGTGAACAATACATAGTGGTTAGAGCGCTTCAATCTGGTCCACTTTTTTTGGTAAAAAAACACAATTTGCAGGCCATCTAATAATTTGGCTAGGTACAAATTTATTATAATATCGATTTCACGTTTACATT
This sequence comes from Salvelinus alpinus, assembly GCF_045679555.1. NCBI lineage: Eukaryota > Metazoa > Chordata > Actinopteri > Salmoniformes > Salmonidae > Salvelinus > Salvelinus alpinus. Next base: position 2,876,650 of record NC_092117.1, read on the forward strand.
CATTTTGGGCTTTACATTGAAGATCATAATTGTTTATGATTATAGGTCGATCTTTGAGTATTTTCAACAAAGAGCCGTTTGGGAGCCAAATGTGCCGGCTCTTTTACGTGAACAGAGCCAAAGTAGCCGGTCCACAAAAATACTATATAAGGCCATCACTACTACTTATTCTATACATTTGTATTGGCGGATCGCAACCATCTGAAAGGTGCATATAACCCCACATTCTGTCCCTATACATCTATTTCTCTCATCTAGCCCTTTGTTTATGCCTACTGTTCTGGAGTGTAAATTCATTACACTTTGTGACACCAAAAGGGAAGAGAAAAAGATGGGGGAAAGGGAAGAAAAATTGCCCTATCAACTGACCCTACACCTATTAAAACCTCACCACTATTCCACTACCTGGTCCTATCTGCTCCTACACCAGACCTGCAGCCTGGGAAGACGGGACACTATCGTTCAACACACCTTGTAACACTTCTGCAGTAAAATCTAGTACATCCAAGTACATTTCTGTAGCTGCCACCACAACATACACCACCAGTCAAAAGTTTTAGTACACCCAAGTACATAGAACACAGACTCATTCAAGAGTTTTTCTTTATTTTGACTATTTTACATTGTAGAATAATAGTGACGACATCAAAATTATGAAATAACACATATGGAATCATGTAGTAACCAAAAAAAGTGTTAAACAAATCAAAATATCTTTTATATTTGAGATTCTTCAAATAGCCACCCTTTGCCTTGATAACAGCTTTGCACACTCTTGGTATTCTCTCAACCAGTTTCACCTGGAATGCTTTTCCAACAGTCTTGAAGGAGTTCCCACATATGCTGAGCAATTGTTGGCTGCTTTTCCTTAACTCTGCGGTCCGACTCATCCCAAACCATCTCAATTTGGTTGAGGCCAGGTCATCTGATACAGCACTCCATCCATCTCCTTCTTGGTAAAATAGCTCTTACACAGCCTGGAGGTGTGTTGGGTCATTGTCCTGTTGAAAAAACAATGATAGTCCCACTAAGCCCAAACCAGATGGGATGGCGTATCACTGCAGAATGCTGTGGTAGCCATGCTGGTTAAGTGTGCCTTGAATTCTAAATAAATCACAGACAGTGTCACCAGCAAAGCACCCAGACCATAACACCTCCTACTCTATGCTTTATGGTGGGTAATACACATGTGGCGATCATCAGTTCACCCACACCGTGTCTCACAAAGACATGGCGGTTGGAACCAAAAATCTCCTATTTGGACTCCAGACCAAAGGACGCATTTCCACCGGTCTAATGTCCATTGCTCATGTTTCTTGGCCCAAGCAAATCTCTTATTATTATTGGTGTCCTTTAGTAGTGGTTTCTTTGCAGCAATTCGACCATGAAGGACTGATTCACACAGTCTCCTCTGAACAGTTAATGTTGAGATGTCTCTGTTACTTGAACTTTGTGAAGCATTTATTTGGGCTGCAATTTCTGAGGCTGGTAACTCTAATTAACTTATCCTCTGCAGCAGGGATAACTCTGGGTCCTCCATTCCTGTGGTGGTCCTCATGAGAGCCAGTTTCATCATAGCACTTGATGGTTTTTGCAACTGCACTTGAAAAAACATTCAAAGTTCTTGACATTTTCCGTATTGACTGACCATCATGTCTTAAAGTAATGATGGACTGTTTTTTCTCTTTGCTTATTTGAGCTGTTCTTGCCATAATATGGACTCGGTCTTTTACCAAATAGGGCTAGCTTCTGTATCCCCCCTACCTTGTCACAACACAACTGATTGGCTCAAACGCATTACGAAGGAAAGAAATTCCACAAATGTACTTTTAACAAGGCACACCTGTTAAATGAAATGCATTCCAGGTGACTACCCCATGAAGCTGGTTGAGAGAATGCCAAGAGTGTGCAAAGCTATCATCAAGGCAAAGGGTGGCTATTTGAAGAATCTCAAATATAAAATATATTTTAATTTGTTTAAAACTTTTTTGGTTACTACATGATTCCATATGTGTTATTTCATAGTTTTGATGTCTTCACTATTACTCTACAATGTAGAAAATAGTAAAAATAAAGAAAAACCCTTGAATGAGTAGGTGTTCTAAAACTTTGGACCGGTAGTTTATATTTTCTGTGATTTACGTTACATTTCTGCTGTACAGTTGATAAGCATGACTATGAACACTATGAAACCAACCTTACTGGAGCACGTTATTCCTATCACTCTCTATTGGCCTCGGCCTGCACACAGGGAGCCTCTTAGGATCTCTCGCCCTGGACCCATCTTCCTCTATTACTCAAATCAAATCAGAAAATCAAATGAAATTGTATTGGTCGCATACGCATATTTAGCAGATGTTATTGCGGGTGTAGCGAAATACTCTCTTCACTGCCTCCGCAAACGTCACCTTCTGCACTATTTTGATCCTGGCAACATCAACCTGCCTTTCTCTCACCAGACAGTTCTGATCTACAGCAGCATGGGTACCCCTACAGATAACACACATAACCTTTCCCACTGATACTACACATTCCTTTGTCTTATGCCCTCCTGCACACTTCTCACATCTAGGAATCTCCCACCTACACACTGCTGCAACATGACCATAAGCTTGGCACTTAAAACAGCGTAATTGGTTCGGGACAGAAGCTCTCAAGGCATAACTGACACGTACTAACTTGACTTTGTCGAGTAAAGTCTCTGCATCAAAACTCAACAGGACATAGAGTGGATCTTTTTCACCACGCTCTCCACCGGGCCTGCTTCGCACCAAACTGATGGCGTCACTGACAGAATCTTCCTCTTCTTCTATGGTATTATGGCGGTCTCCAAACAATTGTTAGAGGTGCATGTGTAACCGATGTGAAATGGCTAGCTAGTTAGCGGTGGTGCGCGCTAATAGCGTTTCAATCGGTGACGTCACTCGCTCTGAGACCTTGAAGTAGTTATTCCCCTTGCTCTGCAAGGTGCGATGGGTAACGATGCTTCGTGTGTGTCTGTTGTCGATGTGTGCAGAGGGTCCCTGGTTTGAGCCCAGGTAGGGGCGAGGAGAGGGACGGAAGCTAAACTGTTACACATGCCACCACCTACTGTGTACTATTTTTTTTTTTAATCCATTATAGGAAAGTTAAATAAAAATGTACTTAAAAAATACATCCCACTACTTCAGTCGCATTCCAATTTAAGTCACATCCCTACACAGGTTCAGGCGCCTGTGAGGGCTAAATATAATTTGACAGGATTTCTTGCAATGCCTCAGCTGTTAACTCACTGAGTCACAGAAAGCATTCTGCTGCACTCCCAATGATTCCAATCATCTCTGATTTATTCTCTGATTGTGCTGTGCAGTTTATGACCATTGCAATAAATGCTAGAAGGCCACCTTTTTAACATGCAATATACTTTATCATGATGCCTCGGTTGCCGAGAAACATACACTGGTGTACCATTGCTTCTTCATCTCTGCTCGCTCACCGCCTCCAGGTAGGAAACATGCTGGACAGCCCTTACTCTTGTCATCTCTGTCTCCTTCACCCTAACAGGGCAATCCGGGAATTAGGGCACATGTTCGCCATCACAATTGCAACATCTAACCTCCACTGGCATTTGATACTCTTCCCATCTGCATACACTTGACACATGTTCAAATCTTCAGCATTTATGGCATTGAAAGGGTTTCTGCAAGAAGGCTCTTACAAGGTATTTCATATAGCCCAACTTTACATGAGAAGGGAGAGACTCTTCATCAAAGAACAAAAGTACAAATGAAGTGAATTTTTTCACTCCATCTACAAAAAGGGTCAGCAGACGTGCACCAACCACTTCACCTACTTCCTCAGGTATTACATCTGCATGCACTTTATGCGCCACGCCAGAGAAAACCCCCTTGATAAGTGCTCTGCTTTGAAGATCCATACACAAAACATTCCACTCATATATCTTCTTGAGGCCCAATGCACGCTTCTTCTGCGGACACACAAAAAATTTAAATAAGCCCACTTCTTGTGACCCTCACTGACGCCACCTCACCTAACGGATCCATGACTTTTATTGAGACTTCAAAAAGGATCTCCCAGGGTCCAAAACCCTCACTCCAACTAAAAACTAGTCCACAGGTTTCCTATTTTCCACCACAACTTAATTTTTCACCACTGTAACCCACTCATTCTCACTCTCTGTGCTCTCATCTTCACCCTACTCACCAGCAGTTTCAAACAATACGTCCGTTTCCTCCGTCGCCATCTTCGACAATGAGTTCTGAGCGAGCTAGCCTCTTTTTTAGTAGTTCAAGCTGCAAAGCTGGGTGAAACCACTATAATAAGAACAAGAGAAAGCCTCCAAGATGTCAGACCATTGTTTTGAACGCAATGTACACAGTTGCATTTCTTTTTTTTCCTTCTTTACATTTTTTTTTACCCCCTTTTCTCCCCAATTTTGTGGTATCCAATTGCTATTAATTACTATCTTGTCTCATCGCTACAAGTACGGGCTCGGGAGATACGAAGGTCGAAAGCCATGCGTCCTCCGAAGCACAACCCAACCAAGCTGCACTGCTTCTCAACACAGTGCGCCTCCAACCCGGAAACCAGCCGCACCAATGTGTCGGAGGAAACACTGTGCACCTGGCCCCCTTGGCTAGCACGCACTGCGCCCGGCCCACCACAGGAGTCGCTGGTGCGCGATGAGACAAGGATATCCCTAATGGCCAAACCCTCCCTAACCCGGACGACACTAGGCCAATTGTGCGTTGCCCCACAGACCTCCCGGTCGCGGCCGGTTGCGACAGAGCGCGAACCCAGAGTCTCTGGTGGCACAGCTAGCGCTGCGATGCAGTGCCCTAGACCACTGCGCCACCCGGGAGGCCTACACAGTTGCATTTCAGGAGCCCATTAGTACAAGCACATTAGCACTTGAGCCCAGCCGAGGCCAACGCGTGCAGGAGCGGGGACTTGGTCTAGAAGAACGGTTTCGACTGCGCCAACAGCTTTGCTTCGGTACTGCAGTTTAACTGATGCCTGGCCCAGAAAGACAACTTCCATATACGGCCACATAGAGAAGTCAGAATAGAACATTCCTAATAAGACCCTTTAGTCATCACCTCTGTGCACAAAACATCCATTGAATTATTCTAATAATTGTCAATGGGGCCCAATAATATTTACAACACTCACAGCCCCGAAGATCCAATGTCTGCCAAGTTTTTGGATGACGTGATGCTGTCGTCACTGCTAGTGCACATGATGTTGGTCCATATAAACCGGATGCAACCCGGAAAAAGACGGTCCATGAATCGGCGTATGCGAAAGAAGGTTACCTATGTAACCACGGTTATGTGAGCTATTGGATCACTCCAATATGGTATCCTTCCGCGTGGAAGGTTACATTCCGAGTAAGAATTTCAGATTAGTCTGGTGTACCGCTTAAATAGCTGCCACCAAACGACTTCCATCTCGTGTCCTTTTCGAGGACCCGTAGATCACCAACAAAGAGGATTGGAGTGATCCAATAGCTCAAATAACCGTGGTTACATACGTAACCTTTGTTATGTAGCACTATATTGGATCACTCCAATATGGTATCACAATACCAGATTAATCGGTGAACTAGGTAAGGGCCAGACAGAGAGCAATGTCCCATAGGACTGAGCTCAGGGCAGTCATAGTTGCTATGTTCCCCTGTCCCCACTCAGGGAAGTGGAGGCAACACCCAATGCAGCCATTCCGACCGCATTGGCGGGGGCAACAATGACTTAATAGTACCTAGAAAAAGGTGCTAGCTGAGGTTCAAATGTCATTGAGGGGAACTCCTCGGAGCAGTGCCCACAATGTAGGTACCACTCTAGTAGAATGCGCCACGACAGCAGACGGCAGAGGCCGGCTGGCCAGCCAATTTGCAGTTGTAAGTGTCCACAATCCAATGTGAGAGTCTTTGGAGAGAGAATGCCAAGAGTGTGCAAAACTGTCATCAAGGCAAAGGGTGGCTACTTGGAAAGAACCTCAAATATATTTAGATTTGTTTAACACTTTTTGGATTATTACATGATTCCATATGTGTTATTTCACAGTTTTGATGTAGAAAATAGTAAAAATAAAGAAAAACCCTTGAATGAGTAGGTGTGTCCAAACTTTCTGACAGTACTGTATATATATATATATATATATAAATACACACATATGTATGCAGAGTTGAAGTCGGAAGTTTACATAGGTTTACATACACTTAGGTTGGAGTCATTAAAATTTGTTTTTCAACCACTCCACAAATTTCTCGTTAACAAATTATACTTCTGGCAAGTCGGTTAGGACATCTACTTTGTGCATGACACAAGTACTTTTTCCAACAATTGTTTACAGACAGATTATTTCACTGTATCACAACTCCAGTGGGTCAGAAGTTTACATACACTAAGTTGCCTGTGCCTTTAAACAGCTTGGAAAATTCCAGAAAAGGATGTCATGGCTTTAGAAGCTTCTGATAGGCTAATTGACATAATATAAGTCAATTGGAGGTGTACCTGTGGATGTATTTCAAGGCCTACCTTCAAGCTCAGTGCCTCTTTGCTTGACATCATGGGAAAATGAAAAGAAATCAGCCAAGACCTCAGAAAAAAATTGTAGACATCAACAAGTCTGGTTCATCCTTGGGAGCAATTTCCAAATGTCTGAAGGTACCACGTTCATCTGTACACACAATAATACACAAGTATAAACACCATGGAACCACGCAGCCGTCATACCGCTCAGGAAGGAGACGCGTTCTGTCTCCTAGAGCTGAACGTACTTTGGTGCAAAAAGTGCAAATCAATCCCAGAACAAAAGCAAAGGACCTTGTGAAGATGCTGGAGGAAACAGGTACAAAAGTATCTATATCTAATCGGGTCCTATATCAACATAACCTGAAAGGCCGCTCAGCAAGGAAGAAGCCACTGCCCCAAAACTGCCATAAAAAAGCCAGACTACGGTTTGGAACTGCACATGGGTACAAAGATCGTACTTTTTGGAGAAATGTCCTCTGGTCTGATGAAACAAAAATAGAACTGTTTGGCCATAATGACCATTGTTATGTTTGGAGGAAAAAGGGGGATTTACAAGCCGAAGAACACCATCCAAACCGTGAAGCACGGGGGTGGCAGCATCATGTTGTGGGGGTGCTTTGCTGCAGGAGGGACTGGTGCACTTCACAAAATAGATGGCATCATGAGGCAGGAAAATTATGTGGATATATTGAAGCAACATCTCAAGACATCAGTTAGGAAGTTAAAGCTTGGTTGCAAATGGGTCTTCCAAATGGACAATGACCCCAAGCATACTTCCAAAGTAGTGGCAAAATGGCTTAAGGACAACAAAGTCAAGGTGTTGGAGTGGCCATCACAAAGCCCTGACCTCAATCTTATGGAACATGTGTGGCCAGAACTGAAAAAGCGTGTGCGAACAAGGAGGCCTACAAACCTGACTCAGTTACACCAGCTCTGTCAGGAGGAATGGACCAAAATTCACCCAACTTATTGTGGGAAGCTTGTGGAAGGTTAACTGAAACGTTTGACCCAAGTTAAACAATTGAAAGGCAATGCTACCAAATACTAACTGAGTGTATATAAACTTCTGACCGACTGGGAATGTGATGAAATAAATAAAAACTGAAATAAATCATTCTCTCTACTATTATTCTGACATTTCACATTTTAAAAATAAAGTGGTGATCCTCACTGACCTAAAACAGGGAATTTTTACAAGGATTAAATGTCAGGAATTGTGAAAAACTGAGTTTAAATGTATTTGGCTAAGGTGTATGTAAACTTCCGACTTCAACTGTATATATATATGCATTATTTTATGAAAGCTTTTTGTACTATTAGTTTATCAACTCACGTTCACAATAACATTATATATAGCCACTGATATTGTGAGTGATGTCAAACCAATATTAGGAGTGATATCTGATATTCGGTTTTCTGTGACTACAGGGGGACCATTCTCTCTAACAGGATCTAGGATCTAGAGATCTAGCAGGATCTCTTTAAACACTATTTTCAATACGACTACAGCATAAGGTAATTTATTTATGTCCTGCCATTCAAAACAATCAACTTATTGCTTAGTCTAATCAGAGTAAGAATTATTCAAATAATATTTATGTAAAAATGAATCTTAACTAAAAGTCAACTATGTAAGAAATTATTCAATACAAAAAATAAAAACATCTCTAAACATCCAGCATCCTCACATAAAACATATAGCCCTAGTCCATTATGTGCTTCTCTATATATACTGTATGAACTCTTTAAGGCTATGGTGGATGGCATGTAAAAAAAAATGCAATTGCCTAAAGGGGTGAAATGAACTCTGTCACAAAGAAATAGGCGGGGCTATTATGTTTTATGTGAGGATGGTTTACCCAGTGCCTTCCCAAACCCTGAGCAAATGTGATAACACATTGTTTGCAAATGTCCTTGCTTTGTCTATTTTGGATGGCCTGCCAGCCCATCCACCGGCACCTTGGGGTGATGCAGGAGAATAAGAATACGACATGAGATAGATAGATTTACAAACAAAATTGAGACAGCTGTTTGTCGCAACACTGTCTTGCTGTTTTTCTCATAATATATAAAAAATAAAGTTATCAAGGTTATGACATTTATTTGCGTTAATACTTACTCTTTCTTCCAAACTGCTGTCCCTCTTCCACACTGTCAATCTCTGGAATCAATCATTCCCAACACAGGACCTTGGGGAAGAATGAAAAGATGAAAGTGAGTAGACCTTTCCAAGAAGGAATCTCCACCATATTCTTTACACTACTCTTTAATCTTTACAATACATGTGGTAAGTGTACATTTCTCTTTACATAAGTGAGGGAAGTGTACAATGCAAATAGCTTATATAGTTATGGTCATGACCCTAGGCTGAATATTTAGGAGCTGTTGGTCTTACATAATAGTTTGTGCCTGTTACATAAAAAAAAAACTAGAGTCGATTGACATAAAACTAGAGTCAATCTAAGTTACATAACAAAATATTGCCCATCAAAATCTGTCAGTTGAAGCGAGAGATGCATATCTGTTTTTTTTTGCATTGCATGCGTCTCAATCCACCGCATCCGCCAGTGTCACACTTCCGCATCTGCGGTGAAAGGTGGCAGAGCTAGAGCGGTGTTTGTCAGACCATGAGACATCCCGAAAATTGGGCTTCTCATGAAAATGCCTGTAGCGTCCAAACAGTTTGATCTAAAATCTCGGTGGAAAGGGGAGATTCTCAAGAACATGATGGTGTTCTCCATTTTGCTCCACGACCCCCCACAAGTGTCAGGGGACTCGTCTGAAGTCAGTGCCGTCTGTTTGTAGCGTTCAAACCGTTTGGGCTACAAACAAATGTGACCCCACTGCGGAAATGGGAGATTCTCACAAACACGATGGTCGACAACCAGACGTGTCACAGGACTCATCTGAAGGTTACCGGTACCTGTTAAAAAAATGAATGGAAGTATGAAGGTAGTTTTGTGCCTATCCCAACAAACGGGTTAAATATGTGTAAAATATTTATAGATATTTGTTGAGCTTTCTTGAATCTCTCAGACACTTAAAAGACTGTCTTTTTTTCCATTATGAATGTGTTATTCATATAACACATTCATATAGTAGGAAATGCCAAATTCAATATTTTATAATTAAAAACAAATATATATTTTGTTTTGATACCTAAAAAAAAAATCAAAATCAAATAGCTAAATGATCCATAGTATGACCATCTTAAAAAATTCCATATTTCAGCTTAGCAACCCCCCATCCAACCGCTTAGACTTACAGGGGTTAAATGTTATATTCGTTTTATGGTCTTTTTGGTGTGCATTGCATTACAGGAAGACCTCTCACCACACAATAGATTATGCTACACTGCTATGTCTCCAAAATGTGCACATGTAGAGCTACAAATCGTTGTTGACGCCCGCCAACGAGAGCTCCATGATGGGCTCCCTGTCCGAAAGCGTATGGCTATGTGTCTTACCTGAGAGAGAAGGGCGGTGCACCACTCACCTCCAGCCAGATGAGGGCACCGTACATCGGAGCTCTGTTAACCATCAGGAGTCTCCAGGCCCTTTATGAGTGTCTCGTCAAGCCCCAGCCACACCTGGTCAAGCTCAACCCCCTAAAGCCCAAGCTTTAACCACAAGGTGCTGGCGTTGCTGAGAAATACAAAGCAATAATATCATAACAACCTGCAAAGCTTGTATGAAATACACAGAAAATGTTCAAATGCAATAGCTAAAGGATGTATGGATTAAAACGTCCGTTCGGCTGGCTGGGACATGGGCCGAATGAAGCGCAGATTGAGCAATGTCTGTTCTCCCCTCCAGAGATTGGACAGTTCGATGAACTGAGCTGGTGATCCTTCTTCTCTGTGCCTGGGGTGTCCATCAACGGGGCACAGATATCATCAGCCTGAGGAAGGAGCAGAATATCGAGGGAGAGTTACTGGGTGATAAGGGGTTTCCCTAGCCATGTGTGTCAAAAATATATTGGATGGGAATTATTGTGAAGAGACTATGTCACTGTAAGTCAAACACTTGTGCAATTAGAGAGATACAGCATAACACATGTATACATTCACTATGTTTATCTTCTGAGCTGCCTTGTGGAGATGGTTGAAGGCTCACTTGTCTGTGGCGTTCACATGGCATTGAACTTTATCAGGAGGGCTGTAGAGGAGAGACAGAGAGAAGTGACAGAGGACAGAAGAGACAGGAGAGGAGTGACAGAGAGGAGAGGAGCGAGAGAGACAGAGAACATGATTTAAAATCCTAATGAGAAGACTGATGACATCCACACTAATACATATGTAGACTTTCCACCAGGCCTCTTTCATCACACTGTGGGTGATGTTATTTTATGTGATGTAAGGTTTTCTGAAAGGCTTTGTAAATTAAACGATGCATACAATGCCTTCTAAAGCCTAATGACATCCAAGCTGTTACATAGGCCACACAATGTGTTTTGTAAGCATTGTCTATGTCTATGTAAAAATCTCATGGCAATCCATACAGCATGTGAAATGTCTTCAAAGGCCTAATGTAATCTTTTTCATCTTCCTCCCGTATGAGGCTGCGTTGTGCAGGAAGATGAGGCCTCCTTTGAGGCCTCCTTAGACCTGAGCGTTGTCGTCAGCCCCGTGGTCCTGGATGTCCATGTCTCCCTCCTTCACCATGTTCAAAGACATGTTACCATCACAGTTCTTCTTGGTGGGGATACACACAGACAGATAGTCATTCAAATGTATGTGTCACGGCTGTTGAATGAAGTAGACCAAGGTGCAGCGTGGTGAGCGTACATATTCCTTTATTTAAGTGAATACGCCGACAAAACAATAAACACTACAAAACAAACCGTGAAGCTAAAGGCTATGTGCCATAAACACAGTCAACTTCCCACAAAGACAGGTTGGAAAAAGGGCTACCTAAGTATGGTTCTCAATCAGAGACAACAATAGACAGCTGTCCCTGATTGAGAGCCCTACCCGGCCAAAACATAGAAATACAAATAATAGAACATAGAATACCCACCCCAAATCACACACTGACCAAACCAAATAGAGACATAAAAAGGATCTCTAAGGTCAGGGCGTGACAGTCCCCCCTCCCCCCAAAGGTGCGGACTCCGGCCGCAAAACCTTAACCTATAGGGGAGTGTCTGGGTGGGCATCTATCCGCGGTGGCGGCTCAGGTGCGGGACGTAAACCCCGCTCCACCACTGGCTCACCCCGCTTTGGTGGCACCTCTGGTGCGGGGACCCTCGTCGCCGACCCCGGACTGGGGACCCTCGTTGCGGGCCCTGGACTGGGCGCCCTCGTTGCGGGCCCCGGACTTCCACTTTTGGACTTTAACAAGAGTCGTCACTAGTTACGACAGCCACAAAGTCATAATTATGGCTAAACCCCGCCGGCTGATACCCCAATACACACTGGAAAGGAGAGAGGTTAGGGGAGGAGTAGCGGAGCGAGTTCTAGGCCGTCTCTGCCCAGGGCACAAACGCAGCAGGTCCTGGCAATAAGACCTCAGAAACCCCGCCTATTTCTACCATTTAGTTTCAGGCGTTTCCTTTACGCCTGCTACGTTAGGTTATGAGGGAGCAGTGAGTGAACACCATAGAAGAAGACCAAAATATGAATACAAAGATGGAAAAGGCCTATGGCTCCCCCTGTCTCCTAAAGTGGGAATGCACCACATCTGTACTATATTTGACGCATGCTAAGACAAAAAATAAACATATTACAATATGGAGAAATGATCGTACTCTGTCTCTACTTTTGTTAGATGTTCTAAGTCAAGAGAGTAATGAAGTTCAAGTTCAATTCGTCCATTTGCCACACAGAGGAAGAATGTACAGTGGTTTGTTGGATATGTACAGTAACATAGAAATATGTAAATACACGACAGTATATATGAGAATATATAGTTGAACAAAGATTATTATACACCAAAGTCATCATTCAGAATGATTTAAATATGGCTGTTAGAGTAGGGCAGGTAGGGGGCAGATGTTTGTGAGAGTGATTGAAGTCCAGTTTTGCAACTAACCTTTTTCAAACCTGTTCCTGAGTCATGTTTTTCTCAGGACCAAACCAGTGTGCAACTCTATTGTCTGGGCCTAGAAAAGAGTCTGACTGGATTTGTATGACAATAGAATTCAATCTAAAGGGAGCATGAGGTTGACATGTGCTTAGTGTCATGGGGGCAGATATATAGAACAGTTTGTGCTGACATGATAACTCACCTGATTTTACTAACAATGCTCTGACCTTTTCTTCGGACACATAAAAGGCTCTGGGACGAGGACAGACCTGTCCTGTTGACCTACACAGTCATGATGGGTAAGGTAAGCAGAACATATCATTGTCCTAAAAAAAAAACATTACAAGACTGCCTTTCAAGTCTATCGCAATTCAAGTTCAGGTTTAGTCATAAGGGTTTTGTGTGAAATCATAATTGTTGTACGATCCCAGGAAAATTGTTGCCTGGTTCCAGATATGATTGTGCTGAGTACCCAACTCCTGTAGCAGTTGTTTGGCATGGCATTGACAATGACAATAGGTGTTAGTGAGTCAGCACATACAGATCTGGTACCAGGCTAGGAAAATAGTACTTGAGGGGTTCTCCTATCCTTTGTGCAATTCTCAAAAATACTTGCAATGTCAATTTCATGTGTAAATCCAAATAAAGAGGTGTTTTTCATCCAGAAAGAAGGTTCTAAGCTAGTTTGATGTAGAGATGTTTTTGTGCTTGTATTCCCATTACTTTAGAGGCTTTCATTCAAATCTAGAGATATGCTTCTGCCTGTATTCCCATTAACTTTAGAAGCTCTCTGTTCAGATCATCTTCTACGAGGGCAGGAACTTTGAGGGACGCCACTATGAGTGCAGTGGGGACTGCGCTGACATGCACTCCCACTTCTCCCGGTGTAACTCCATCCGGGTGGACAGTGGGTGCTGGGTGGCCTATGAGAAGTCGAACTATTCTGGGTACCAGTATATGCTGACAAGGGGGAAGTACCCCGACCACCACCGCTGGTCCGGCTTCAACGACTGCATCCGCTCCTGTCGCATCATCCCTGCTGTGAGAACAACTTCATCTTGACTGACATGACACGACATAGCACAAGCAAATGCTCTTGAATCTGTTATTCCTTCATAAACAGTTATGACAGCTGACACAAGTTAGACATGGGTGCATAGGCAATTGACTTGACAAAAAACTTGTATTTGTGAGAGGTATTGACATGTTGAATGCACCGAGCTGTCTGTTTTGAACTCGAACACCCATGCGTACCCCACAAGACATGCCACCAGAGGTCTCTTCACAGTCCCCAAGTCCAGAACAGATTATGGGAGGCGCACAGTACTACATAGAGCCATGACTACATGAAACTCTATTCCACATCAAGTAACTCATGCCAGCAGTAAAATTAGATTTAAAAAACAGATAAAAATACACGTTATGGAACAGCGGGGACTGTGAAGCAACACAAACATAGACACATGCATACAAACATACGATAACATATGTACTATACACACATGTACACATTGATTCTGTGTTATACATATGTGGTAGTAGAGTAAAGGCCTGAGGGCACACAATTAATATATTGGGAAATCTTTTATGAATGTATTGTAATGTTTTCCAAATTGACTTAATTTTGCTGGACCCCAGGAAGAGTAGCTGCTGCCTTGGCATGGGGATGGGGATCCATAATAAATACAAATACAAACTATTATTTAGGAATGTTTGTACGAGGTATGCCTCGCCAATTGAAATTGGCCAAAACAACGATTTTGTTTGAATCAATACAGGCTTAAATGTAACTGTCAGATTGTTGTCAGATTCAGATTCAAGATTCCTATAAATGTACATCAGCTGTCATGACTGATTAGAACACCTTACATAATTGTTATGACAATATTGTGTGTACCTAGGGAGCCTTCATACTGAGTGTTCAGACCTAAAAGTCTGATATAGAAAACCATTATTTCAGTTCGGTAAAGTGAATCCATTTTCTCCTCGCGCAGTATAACGGAAACTACAGGATGAAGATCTTTGAGAGATCAGACTTCGGAGGCAAGATGATGGAGCTGAGCGACGACTGTCCCAACCTGCAGGACCGCTTCCACCTGAGAGACATCTCATCCTGCAATGTCATGGAGGGCTACTGGATCCTCCACGAGCACCCCAACTACAGGGGTCGTCAGTACTTCCTACGCCCTGGCGAGTACAACAAGCACAGCGACTGGGGCAGCATGAGCTCCACCAGTGGCTCAGTGCGTCGCGTCATAGAGCTGAAGCAAACCAACCAATAAAGCAGAGTCTCTAGATCTCTCTCCAGCCAGGCTAGATCTCTCTAAAAGCCTGTAGAATTCTGTACAGGGGTTGACTAAATGAGCCAATCTCAACATATGGTTGGTGTCAGGGAATAGGGAGATTGTCCTTTAAGAATTAGTATCACTGGATGATAATATGACTGGGCAGAAGTAAGAAAGCAGTGTCTTGGAATCCTGGTGTAGTTGTACAAAGAGCATTTAGAAGGCTTTCAACAAAACATCAAATGATGGAATTTCTTGTGGAAGAATGGTGTCACATCCCTCAAATAGAGTTCCAGACACTTGTAGAATCTATGCCAATGCGCATTGACGCCGTTCCGGCTCGTGGTGGCCCAATGCCCTATTAAGATAATTAATGTTGGTGTTTACTTTATTTTGTGAGTTACCTGTAGCTCTACTGTATAGTTAAAGGTACATTACATTTAGAATCAAAGAGGGATGTGCACATATCTCAACATTAGAATACTTTCTCTTTTGTTGTCTACAACATAAGGTCTGAAAACATATGACAAACTTACATTTTGAAGTGAAATATCCCATTGAATTGGCCAGTGAGATGCTTTACCAATTGAAATAAATAAGACATACAGTAAGCTGTTTCCCACAATTGTCACGCCTGCTCCCGCTCCCCCTCCCTGGCACTCGAGGACGCCAGGCTGCCCATCATTACGCACACCTGTCACCATCATTACGCACATCAGAGCAATATTGGACTCCCCTGGACTCCTTCACTTGGTTGATTGCCCCCTCTATATTTGTCTGTTCCTCAGTTTTCCCCGTGTCAGCATTAATGTCGTTATGTTTTTCATGTCCTGTCCTGTTTCATGTCTGTTTATTAATTAAATGTTCACTCCGTGTACTTGCTTCTCGTCTCCAAGTGTCTGTCCTTACAACAATTGACTGCAGAGAGAGAACATTTATCAGACTACCCTTCACTTTGAGGACTGGATGTATGAATGAGTACATGATCTAATGTCAACAAAAGCTACAATCTGGGATTCGTTTTTCAGATAAATGGAAACTCTAAATGCAAGGACTGACAGTTCATGACATCCACAAGATAGTTTTACACATATGGTGAAGCTATACATTGTTTGTTAATGTTCTTGTTGTTTGTAAACAATGGAGTAATAATGTCGGTAGCCTTTTTGATGCAGGCCTCAGAGTCGATGCAGACATGGCAGATGCCCTCACTGTGTCCCAGCACAGGGATGCCCTTGGCAGTTCTCTGAATGTCTCTGACCAGCTGGGATGACCCTCAAGGGATGATCAGGTCTATCATCTTATCTAGTCTACACAGGTCCTCCACATCCTAACGGGTATTCACCTTCAACACACACATTTTACTAACATACTTTATTACGATCCAAATGACGTCATAATCTCCTCAATCAAAGTTTGTACCGACAGATGTAGCCTATTGAATAGACTATCATTATATAATTCCTGTAGGTTTCCACTCCAACCCCAGTTGTAACTAATCTAATTCATTTTATAAACCAACTCATTATTAGAAACAGATGCGCTAGATTAGGGTTGGAATGAAAACTTACAGGATGGTAGCTCTCCAGGAACAAGGTTGGAGAGCCCTCTTATAGAATATGCATAAAATGCATCCTCCAATTGCAATGTCTGCCTATGCCCACACATATTGTCTCACATATTGTCTCAAGAAAATGTTATATTGGTAATACGCTCAAACACCAATATATATATATTTTTATTACTATTCAGCTTCAACTAACCATCCTAAAATCTCATTAGAAATTAGGTGTTTTTGATGTGACAGTAACGTTATAGGCCTACTATGCTATGCTATTATATTCTGTTCGGTAAAATACAAATGAATCGTTATGTCATCTTGCGAGACATTGATTCAGCTTTGATCTAACTTTACTAAACGAGCACCACTGTGAGAAGTGATCGTCTTCTATTTGTAATGATAACAATAAGAAGAAGAAGAAGAAGTAGGACTATTAGGCGTAGGCAACAGATCTTGGTGAGTGTTATTTTAAACGATTGGAGCACTCTTCGTGGCTATAAAAGGACAGTGCCAGGATCGTGCAATAATGTGAAAGAAGTTGAACCAACTTGTGGTGCTGAAGGATAGCTTAATGATAGCTCAACCATTCAGCCAGTTTAGGAAAAAACAACAATTTGCATTGTAGTCTAACAGGCCTACGACTAAGTGGCCTATTGTAAATACAAATACATATACATTATGTATCATTGCACTGCTTGCGAAGAGAGCTTTAGTTGCGAGTAGGCATTTCATTGCGTTGTGTAGCTTACACTACGCTGTATCATAAATAAACGTTGCTTTGATTAGCTTGAACACATGGTTACAACATACCCTTTTACAAAATAAAAGAACACAGAGAGGTGAACTATCAATTCATATTCAATGTCCTCTCTTTTTAGTTTTTTTCCCCCTTCTACTAATAGGTGCCCTTCTTTGCGAGGCTTTAACACCCCTGGTATTTGTGGTTGAATCTGTGTTTGAAATGTGTTACTTGACTGAAGGACCTTACAGATACAGTGCATTCGGAAAGTATTCAGACCACTTGACTTTTTCCACATTGTATTATGCTACAGCCTTATTCTAAAATGTATTAATTTTTTTTTGTTGCAGTTTTCCCTATTCTATTTATGTCCATGGTTTTGGCTAAATGACTCTATCATGGCATTTTGTCTGATGTCATATCTAGGGTGATCCTACTTAGTGGTGTGTTGCTAAAGGCACTATCCTAAGTTGATAACTACATGATAAGGCTACAGCTGTAAGGCACTAGCTTCGGACAGTCTACAGGGATGACCTACGGACCTCTGGGGAGAAACTGGTGATAAATGTAGCTGTAGAGTCAAAGGGGCTTCAGGGTATATTTACAACTTTACCAAGGCTGGTATTTTGCTCGGACCCTTAGTTAAGTGATCCTAGTATAAATCCTTATTAAATGTTCCGTTGTGCATGTGCGCTTATGCTTGCACAAGCGCACATGCCAAGGGCAAGAAAACCAAGTATCCTGTGAGGCTGCAACCTGGGCAGAACGAGTCTGACGTCATCAGATCATTTCCATGTCAATGACCGTGTGTCAGTAAGAGTCAGTGCCGACCTCAAGTCATATGCCAAGGGGACCTGTGGTGGTTTTACTTCAATTCAATGTGTCTTCACCATTGTAGTGGCGATAGGTATGAAGGAGTCTTATTCATAGCCATGTTATCCACGGAGGAGCTATCCTCACGACAAAAGTACTCCATAAGCACTGAACCAGTCGTTACGCGGCGTGATCATGGTTCATGAAATTTTCCGCCTGAATGGAGGGTTGGTTCTAGTTATTAGCAGCATGTGTGTTGACCTTCAGAAGAGTGTTTTGGAGATTCCTTTCCACGTGTTGCAATCTGAGTTACTACTACCTCATCTGTTGCTGTTATCAAGGGCAATTCGAATTGTTAGGTCTCTAACCTTCTTACTGACTGTGGCTGGACTGACTGTTGCTGGCATTGGTACTGGTACCCATGGGGATCAGCTACCCTACCAATTGCTTTCGTAATGTTATCCTACTGGAAAACATGATTAGAGCATTTTATTGGTTGCATTGTAGTTGAGACTACACATGGCAAGGAATGATTATTGGGGTGGAGGTGGAAAGTTAGTTTCATTGTAAAGGGGTTTTAGTCACACTCAAAGCGGAAAATGTATCATTGGAAGCAGAGTCCACTCTGAATGGTGATGCTTTGTTTCCTCATACGGCCGCGGTGCTTGCAGAAGTATCTGAAGGACAAGAGAAGTTCATCTTAGGTACAGTATGACATGACTCCAAGGATGAGTCTTTTGCTCACTCACAGGGACTGCTGGCTCGAAATCATGGAAATAATATTCTATCCAGTTTGCTGATTGAATGTGACGAGATATCGTAATATCTGCTTGAGTCAGATTTTGCACCAGGAGGTATCGAAACGTCTTTTTCCCAAGGGGTCCTGTCGACAGATACTCCTTGTGGACAACTGTGTTGCAGCCAGCTTTATTGTTATTTTTTACTGCTGCTCTTTAATTACTTGTTACTTTCATCTCTATTTCTTATCCATATTTTTTGAAACTGCACTGTCGGTAAGTAAGCATTTCACTGTAAGGTCTGCACTTGTTGCATGTGACGAATAAGATTTGATTTGATTTAGGAAAAGACAGTGTGGTCAGTAGAGACGGCATGGTTACTTGTGACCACAATTGGTTGTTTTTCCCAATCCATCAGTGGGACCAAACGATCCAAGTCTGCTCTGAGTAGCAGGTGTTCAGTTTCGAGGCTGGTAACATACACAGGGTGAAGAAGCGATACGTCTTGGAAGTGTAGTTTCAGCATGAATCGCATTGTGAGAGGTGAGGTAGTCTGAGTGAAACCTCGAAGTTTAGTGTTGCGTCGTTCCGTTTTTAACCAACTTTTAGCTGGTTTCACAGCACTTTTGAGATCGACTTATCGGAGTTTGAGTGGAATGGGCTATTGCGATGTGGTTTACCTTATGCGTCGCAACATTTGTAACTGGGTCTATAGTCAAATAGGGGCTTGTTTTTTGATCGGGCAGGCCCTGGACAGGGTTTCGAGTGAGAGCGGGGGTAATTACGTCCTCGCTAATGGTGTTAATTTCGGCGGAGCTGTTCTCCGGCAAATCCGCGCCTAGTCATGGCGACTTATCTTTTTCTGCTGTCAAATTTTTGCCGCTTTTGTACTTCTCTTAGCAGATCTTCTAGAGAGTATTGGTCTACGTTTTGATCATCATTGAACGGCCCAGCCTAAGACTTCCACATCCGGCTTCTTCACCAGAGACCAGCCAACCGGACAGGTGATGAAACTGTGGATTTGTACAACCAAATAATTTCTGCACAAACTGTCAGAAACCGTCTCAGGGAAGCTCATCTGCGTGCTCGTCATCTTCACCAGGATCTTGACTTGACTGCAGTTCGGCGTCATAACCGACTTCAGTTGGCAAACGATCACCTTTGATGGCCACCGGCACGCTGGAGAAGTGTGTTCTTCACGGATTAATCCCAGTTTCAACTGTACGTGTATGGCGTTGTGTGGGCGAGCAGTTAGCTGATGTCAATGATGTGAACAGAGTGCCCCATGGTGGCGGTGGGGTTATGGTATGGGCAGGCATAAGCTACGGACAATGAACAAAACCATAATTTAATCGATGGCAATTTGAATGTACAGCGATACCATGGCGAGATCCTGAGGCCCATTGTTGTGCCGTTCATCATGATGTTTCAATATGATAATGCCCGCCCCACGTCGTAAGGATCCGTACACAATTCCTGGAAGCTGAAAATGTCCCAGTTCTTCCATGGCCTGCATACTCACAAGACATGTCACCCATTGAGCATTTTTGGGATGCTCTGTATCGATCTGTACGACGGCGTGTTCCAGTTCTGCCAACATGGCGCCGAAGGAGATGGCTGCCGTTTTTACGATCCCGTAACCAATTGTGCTATTGTGTATGTTTTTTTTGCGTTATTTGTAACTTATTTTGTACATAATGTTTCTGCCACCGTGTCTTATGACTGAAAAGAGCTTCTAGATGTCCTGTCTGGGATAGGCATTCCGCTAGCGACCCACCTCGACAACATCCGGTGAAATTGCAGAGCGCCAAATACAAAATACAGAAATACTCATAATAAGCATTCATAAAAGATACAAGTGTTATACATCAGCTTAAAGATTAACTTCTTGTTAATTAAGCCGCTGTGTCAGATTTCAAAAAGGCTTTATGGCGAAAGCATACCATGCGATTATCTGAGGACAGCGCTCCGCTTACAAAAGCATACAAACATTTTCAAGCCAAACCAGCTCTCCATTCATTCTACAGTCCACTTACAAAATGGTCTCATTCTTCCTCATTTTTCAGAATACAAGCCTGAAATAATGTCTAAAGACTGTTGACATCTAGTGGAAGCCATGGGAACTGCAATCTGGGTCCTAACCTATTACATACTGTATAGGCATTCCATTGAAAAGTACCCACATCAAAAATATCCCACTTCCTGGATGGATTTTCCTCAGGTTTTCGCCTGCCATATCAGTTCTGTTATACTCACAGACATTATTTAAACAGTTTTGGAAACTTTAGAGTGTTTTCCATCCAAATCTATCAATTATATGCATATCCTAGCTTCTGGACCTGAGTAACAGGCAGTTTACTTTGGGCACCTCAGTCATCCAAACTTCCGAATACTGCCCCCTATCCCTAAAAAGATATCGGGACAGTGATTACTCACCCCGTACTGGAGGAATACTTTTTCTATAACAACAAGGGCCTCATCCCCGTCATTCGCAGGAGAAAGAGACGGAGGTATCGGGGACTAAGGTCCGGGTGCCTTGTAAGGAGAGGGTAATCTACTTTTACCATCGGTCCTATTAGCCAACGTACAATCAATCGATAATAAAATAGACGAACTATGATCACGTATATCCTACCAACGGGATATTAAAAACTGTAATAACTTATGTTTCACCGATTTGTGGCTGAACGACAAAATGAATAACATACAGCTGCTGGGTTTTAAGCTTTTTCGGCAGAATAGAACAGCGGCCTGTGGTAAGACGAGGGGTGACGGTCTATGTATATTTGTAAACAATAGGGAGCTAGGGAGGAAGGAGGCTTGGGAAGGGGGAGCAGGGTAGGGGGAATTCATTTATAGAGAGAGTCTTCTGAGTGGGGAGCGACCAATGTGTGGGTTTCCCTGTGGGCCCTACTTTTATTCTACATCCATTGGCTTATCAACAGTAAAGATGTTCTTTTTTTAAGATTACACTTTAGGAAAACAATGGCAACACTAGCCATTATCTTCTGTAATTTGAAAAGCCTTAATATTCCTATCACACGTTCCAGCTGTCTTGGTATTTTAGCAAGAAACCATATTGATATAGCAATGCTTAAAAACACACCTGCTCCAAAAGGACACACACAGAATAGAGAACCATTTGTACAAACGGGCTTCTTTTTAATCAGCCCCAAACAGAACTAAAAGGTGTAATAATAATGATGCATAAGAAACTCAATCACCATCCTTGGTAAAGGCGAAGACCAAGAAGGCAGAATCACTTTCCTTAAATGTATCGTTAATTGAAAGAAAATGAATATGATCCCCTCTGGAACTTCTCTCGCTTTATGATTGTACATATTTTTGATTCTCTGAACAGCATATTGTTAAAATGAACTGGGAAGTTTTGGGAAGCTTGGGAAGTTCTATCTCTCGATGCAGGAAAAAGCTTTTGATAGACTAGAATGATCATATCTTTGGTCAGTTTTGGAACACATGGGACTTGGCTCCAATTTCATGAATATGATTAAAATACTATATGCCAATAAATCGAACCAAATCTGTCCTACTGCATCTCAAGACACCGGTGGAGGACTTATGGAATCCCAATTGTTTCTCATCTTAAATATTTGGGATATACATGTTTCCTTTCTTAGATAAAACCTATGCCAGAAACTTAAACAGAACACTCAAATCAATTCAGTCAGACATCAATAGATGGTCTAATATCCCAGTTTCTAGAACTGGCACAATATGTATTGTCAAAATGAATATATTGCCAAGGCTGAATTTCTGTAGTTCAATGCTTCCCTTGTATCCTACTTCTGGCTATTGGGATAAAAATCCATAGTACGGTTTAAAAATGTATATGGCAAGGTAAGTGAGCCCAGATAAAATTAACAAACTTGCAAAGAGGCAAATACATAGGAGGACTATTCGTACCAAAATATTAATTGTATTTCCAGGCATTAGCATTTCGTCCCATCCTGAATTGGTTTACACATGATTCTTCCGCCCCCTGGCTGAGTATAGAGAAATATGGTGTCTCCTATTGCCCTGGAAAAGGTGGTCTTCACTGATATATCCCTTAAACAATGTCAACTACGCTTTGGTCCCATTATTGCTCACACTATTTCTATTTGGTGCAAACATTTTAAACAATGTAACTTGCAATTCAAATGGCATGCCCATACTCCAATATTTCACAATAACGCCCTACGATCTGGAGTGCAGCGTTTTGCATCCCCCAATGGTCCAAATGTGGATCCATAAAATTGCCGATATCATGGACAGTAATGTTTTGAGAATATTCCAAGATTTGAAAGACACACATTTCCAGGCATAACCTTTTTTCTATATTTACAACTTAGGTCAGCTATGCTGGCATGTGTTGGCTAGAGTTGAGTCAGTATGTTGGCAGCAGCCACTCAATGTTAGTGATGGCTGTTTAACAGTCTGATGGCTTTGAGATAGAAGCTGTTTTTCAGTCTCTCGGTCCCCGCTTTGATGCACCTGTACTGACCTCGCCTTCTGGATGATAGCGGGGTGAACAGGCAGTGGCGGTTGTTGTCCTTGATGATCTTGTTGGCCTTCCTGTGACATCGGGTGGTGTAGGTGTCCTGGATGGCAGGTAGTTTGCCCCCGGTGATGCGTTGTGCAGACCTCACTACCCTCTGGAGAGCCTTACCGTTATGGGCAGAGCAGTTGCCGTACCAGGCGGTGATACAGCCCGACAGCATGCTCTCGATTGTGCATCTGTAAAAGTTTGAGTGTTTTTGGTGACAAGCCGAATTTCTTCAGCCTCCTGAGGTTGCTGCTACGCCTTCTTCACCACGCTGTCTGTGTGGGTGGACCATTTCAGTTTGTCCGTGATGTGTACGCCGAGGAACTTAAAACTTTCCACCCTCTCCACTACTGTCCCGTCGATGTGGATAGGGGGCTGCTCCCTCTGCTGTTTCCTGAAGTCCACGATCATCTCCTTTGTTTTGTTGACATTGAGTGTGAGGTTACTTTCCTAACACCACACTCCGAGGGCCCTCACCTCCTCCCTGTAGGCCGTCTCGTCGTTGTTGGTAATCAAGCCTACCACTGTAGTGTCGTCTGCAAACTTGATGATTGAGTTGGAGGTGTGCATGGCCACGCAGTCGTGGGTGAACAGGGAGTACAGGAGAGGGCTGAGAACGCACCCTTGTGGGGCCCCAGTGGTGAGGATCAGCGGGGTGGAGATGATGTTACCTACCCTCACCACCTGGGTGCGGCCCGTCAGGAAGTCCAGGACCCAGTTGCACAGAGCGGTGTCGAGACCCAGAGTCTCGAGCTTAATGACGAGTTTGGAGGGTCTATGGTGTTAAATGCTGAGCTGTAGTCGATGAACAGCATTCTTACATAGGTATTCCTCTTGTCCAGATGGGTTTGGGCAGTGTGCAGTGTGATTGCATTGTCTGTGGACATATTGGGGCGGTAAGCAAATTGGAGTGGGTGTCAGGTAGGGTGGAGGTGATATGGTTCTTGACTAGTCTCTCACAGCAGTTCATGATGACGGACGTGAGTGCTACGGGGCGGTAGCACTCATGAGCAGTGTATATATAGGGCAGGTAATCAAGGAGGTGATGGAGTCCAGGTGAGTGTCATAGTGCGCGTACCGATGGTGACAGGTGTGCGCCTTAACGAGCAGCCTGGAGCACACCTGACAACAAAGATACAGGTGTCCTTCCTAACTCAGTTGCCAGAGAGGAAGGAAACCGCTCGGGGATTTCACCATGAGGCCAATGGTGACATTAAAATAGTTACAGGGTTTAATGTCTGTGATAGGAGAAAACTGAGGATGGATCAACAACATTGTGGTGACTCCACAATACTAAGCTAAACGACAGAGTGAAAAGAAAGAAGCCTGTACAGATAAAAAATATTCCTAAACATGCATCCTATTTGCAATAACGCACTAAAGTAAAACTACGTGGCAAAGAAATTACATTTATGTCGTGAATACAAAGCGTTCCTAAAGGAAAACCTGGTTCAGTCTGCTTTCCAACAGACACTGTGAGTCAAATTCACCTTTCAGCAGAACAATATCCTGAAACACAAGGCCAAATATACCACTGGAGTTGCTTACCATGACAACATTGAATATTTTTGTTGCCTTTATCGACTTGAAAATCTATGGCAAGACTTGAAAATGGCTGTCTAGCAATGATCAACTTGACAGAGCTTGAAGAATTTAAAGAATAATGCGCAAATATTGTACAAACCATGTGTGCAAAACTCTTAGAGACACCCAGAAAGACTTACAGCTGTAATCTCTGTTTAGGTGATTCTAACATGTATTGACTCAGGGGTGTGAATACTTACTTATGTAAATGTTTCTGTATTTCAATTTAAATAAATGTTCAAACATTTCTTAAAACGTTTTCACTATGTCATTATGGTGAGAGAGGATTTTTTAATCTATTTTTAATTTCGAGCTGTAACACAACAAAATGTATTATGGATGATATTTTAGTCACTCAAAAGGCTATTTTACATGGTAATCAGAATGACTGTTCAGAACCTTTAAAAAAAAAACATCTGCTGGGTCAACCCACCATGAAAGTGAATAAAAATCCAATTGATGGTTCATTTAACTCATGTTTGGTTAATCTAAAGATTAACTTTCAGATTGTTATTTTTGGTCATCCGTGAGAGTAAATATAATTCATGTTCATGTTAAATTTGTACGCTGCACTTTTTGATTTTTCTTCAATATTTTTGCACATTACCTATTTTAATATAAAATTAATAATGTTATTTACATGTTATAACAAAGTAGTAACTATCCCAACAAGGGGATTAAGATACAAAAATCTCAGCGTTCAACCGGAATTACATTTACTCTCATGGGTGGCAAAGAATAACTATCTGAATGCCTCGCCCTTACTCAGCCACACCTCAAGTCTTCTGGTCTGACCCAGTGGATCATAGCTCAATAGCCCAACATCAACAACCCAGCCCAGCTGGGTCAAAATAATCCAACATGAGTTCTGTCCAATATTTACCCAAATTTAGTTGTTTTTAACCCAGCAGGGACATCACAATCGCCATCATCAGCTTCTGTGTTCACCTGTGACCACTGCATAGCAGTTGCAGTGTGGCTGTGTCTTACTTCTGCATACTTGTGCGAGGCACATGCCCTTCTCCACCAGCAGAGGGCAGCACTGAGGGGACACAACCTGGTGGAGGTGACTGAGGACCCCCTCTCCCTGAAGGGCTGGAAGCACTTCGAGCAGAGATGGGCAGTATTTTTGTAACATGTATTTCAGATATGTATTTCAATTACTTCTGAATATTTTCTAATTTGTATTACACTGGGCTGAACTACACTCCAATGTATTTTGTATTTTCAAAATACTTTTCTATATTTTTTTTGTATTATGTTTTGGTTCAAAATTGTGTGGCCCCCTTTCAACCTGCATTGGTATCAAAACTATGATGGCACTATGGTGTGATAAAAGTGTCTGCTAAATTAACTAAATGTATATGTAAAAACGAACAATTGCAAAACATGCTGAGTAGTATTCTAATACGCGCCGCCCCAGAACAAGGCCAATAATAATACCCAGTGTGCTTTGTAGTTTATTTTTTCTATGTTCATTTTCACATTTACATTTAGGTAATTTAGCAGTCACTTATCCAGTGACATAAAGTCAGTGCATTCAACTAAGGTAGATTAACAACAACATATCACAGTTGTACTGAGAATGTTGTTGCTGTTCAGCCCGGCTACCTGCAAATGTATTTAAGTATTTTAAAATACAAAAATACATGTATTTTTATTTTGATACATTGATCTTTAAGGCATTTTGTAATTAGATTTTGTCATTTTTGCCCATCCTTGGAGCTGAAACTGTTCTGTATGGAGGAGCGGGTGCCTGCGTGTTCCCTCTGTGTTCTGGTCGGCCTGTAAAAGAACCACCAGGCTGTTCAGCTGCAGGAAGCCTACCCAGAACACAAGGTGAAAACACACTGTGATGTAGACCTAAAGACTAGCCTGGTCTCAGATCTGTTCATGCTGTAGTAGCCTATAGCCAAACATGACAATTATCATAGGAGTTAGCAAGACCTCACCAACAGACTTGGGACCAGGCTTATCAAAGATGTCATTCAATAATAGAATTTGCTCCATGAAAATATTACCTTTAACCTTACCATCTGTTTTTTTTGTTATGTACCTATGGCCTATCCTTCTTGAATGGGTCTGTTGTATCTCTATCTGTAGAACATGTTGGAGGCCAATATGAGCCAGCTGCTGAAGAGGAGGAGAGTTGCAAAATATGCAATTAAGGACTTGGAGTGACTGTACACAAAGACTATGGTAAATACTGTGGACAAACCCCTTCATGATGAAGATATGGCAATGCATCCATTTCAATAAATATCCTCTTAAGATGGCTATCTCCAGTTGTAATTACTGTGAAGTAAATGCATAATCACAACCCTTCTCATTTTCAATATCACAACTTGATATTATACAATACAGTACGTTCTCACAGTCTCTCATATTGTTGTCACACTCTTGTAGCACTCTGCTAAAGCTTACAGGGATTGAATCTCGGAGAAGTACTGCTGGATTAGGGCTGGGATTGAGGAAGATGAGTGGCTGATGATGGAGATACTGGAAACAGAGGAGATGTACAGTAAAGTCCAAAGTTTGGACACCTACTCATTCCAGGATTTTTCTTTATTTTTAATTATTTTCTTACATTGCAGAATAATAGTGAAGACATCAAAATTATGAAATAACACATATGGAATCATGTAGTAACCAAAAAAGTGTTAAACAAATCAAAATATATGTTATATTTGAGATTCTTCAAAGTAGTCAACCTTTGCCTTGACAACAGCTTTGCACACTTGGCATTTTCTCAACCAGCTTCATGAGGTAGTCACCTGGAATGCATTTAAATTAAGAGGTGTGCCTTGTTAAAAGTTAATGTGGAATTTCTTTCCTCCTTACTGCGTTTGAGCCAATCAGTTGTGTTGTGACAAGGTAGGGGTGGTATACAGAAGATGTCCCTATTTGGTAAAAGACCAAGTCCACATTATGGCAAGAACAACTAAAATAAGCAAAGAGAAACAATCCATCATTACTTTAAGACAAAGGTCAGTCAATACGGAAAATGTCAAGAACTTTGAAAGTTTCTTCAAGTGCAGTCGCAAAAACCATCAAGTGCTATGATGAAACTGTCTCTCATGACGACTGCCACAGGAAAGGAATACCCAGAGTTACCTCTTCATTAGAGTCACAAGCCTCAGAAATTGCATTCCAAATAAATGCTTCACAATGTTCAAGTAGCAGAGACATTTCAATGTCAACTGTTCAGAGGAGACTGCGTGAATCAGTCCTTTATGGTTGAATTGCTGCAAAGAAACCACTACTAAAGGACACCAATAAGAAGAAAATACTTGTTTGGGACAAGAAACAACCAATGGAAATTAGTGTTAAGCAGAGCGACACGGGAACCCAAGAGCAGACTCAGATCAGGAAACAGGGATAAATGAACCAAAATATTTATTGTTACACAGGGAGATATGGAGTGCAGATCTGGGGAAGTTTGGATGATTTGCAGAAAAAACAGATGTGGAGACTGAGGTTGGAGTTAGCTGAGTAGAACAGGGTAAACAGGTCCTGAGGGGAATCCAAGGTAGTGGTGGTGAGAAAATCCAGAGTAAGGTGGTTGGGTGGTGAGATGTGGAACAGGAGACAGGAGCCAGAGACAGAGCGGTAACTGCAATGAGAGGATAAACAGTGTCAGGCAGGAAAACAGGCACAGCAGAGTAACAGGATCTTGAATAATCATAAATGGCTAGACTCATGAACTGACTGTGCAGAGATTACGATCTGGCAGAGTGGAAGTGGCAGGACTGAGTATTTGTAGAGATCTTGATTATGGAACGAGTTGCAGCTGATAGGAATCTGCTCTGACTCCAGCACACCTGTCTCCAACCACACAATCACACAGAGAGGAAGAGGAAGAGAGAGAGAGTGTACAGGGGAAGTAACTGCAGGTCAAGAAGACACCGGGTGAACACTAGAGAGCGTAGCAGGAGCAGATGTGACAATTAGACCGATGGAAATCTGTCCTTTTGTCTTATGAGTCCAAATTTGAGATTTTTGGTTCCAACTACCGTGTCTTTGTGAGACAGAGTAGGTGAACGGATGATCTCCGCATGTGTGGTTCTCACCGTGAAGCATGGAGGAGGAGGTGTGATGGTGTGGGGGGTGCTTTGCTGGTGACACTGTCAGTGATTTATTTAGAATTCAAGGCACACTTAACCAGCATGACTACCACAGCATTCTGCAGCGATACGCCATCCCATCTGGTTTGCGCTTAGTGGGACTATCATTTGTTTTTCAACAGGACAATGACCCAACACACCTCCAGGCTGTGTAAGGGCTATTTGACCGAGAAGGAAAGTGAGGGAGTGCTGCATCAGATGACCTGGCCTCCACAATCACCCGACCTCAACCCAATTGAGATGGTTTGGGATGAGTTGGACCGCAGAGTGAAGGAAAAGCAGCCAACAAGTGCTCAGCATATGTGGGAACTCCTTCAAGACTGTTGGAAAAGCATTCCAGGTGAAGCTGGTTGAGAGAATGCCAAGAGTGTGCAAAGCTCTCATCAAGGCAAAGGGTGGCTACTTTGAAGAATCTCAAATATAAAATATATTTTGATTTGTTTAACACTTTGTTGGTTACTACATGATTCCGTCTTGTTATTTTATAGTTTTGATGTCTTCACTATTTTTCTACAATGTAGAAAATAATAAAAATAAAGAAAAATCCTTGAATGAGTGTGTCCAAACTTGTGACTGGTCCTGTATATCACACAGTGGCTGGAGTCCAAGAGGTAGAGCATGGAGAGCCGTATCCAAGAGATCGACCTCCTCAGAGGCACCAGCAAATCTCTCATCCAAGAAATAAATAACTTGACATTTCTACAGGTGTACAATATTAGAAAAAAGTGTTCCAAAGGGGCTCTTTGTAAGGCAAAGGGAACCTTTACCATCCTAAGAAACTATTTTGGAGGAAGGGTTATTTTATGATTCTTTGGAAGTCAGGAAGGATTATTTGGGAGGCAAGAAGGGTTCTACATTTCTCAGCATGCTTTATTGCAGGGAGATTTTCAGAATTGTTTGTTTTACTGTATTATCTGTGTTTTTGCATGTACCTTGCTTGGTTGATTCATTTAATGGTACACAAAGATAATTAGCATACAGTTTTCTTTCAAACGAGTCAAATCTGTTAGTAATTGAATTTATTGCACCTGTTACTGAGATGGCTGTTCCAGTTACATGATTGAGGTAGTCTCAGTATTTCATTTGCCATACCCTGGCAGTCATTCTGAATGCAGGTTGCAAGTGAATTAAAAACCTCTTAAATGTAATTGCAAGAAGTAGATTTCTGCCTAAGTAGACATACCCATAAGTAACTGCTATTCATGTGTAATTACATGATTCTGACATTGGTATATTTGTAAAGAAGACATCTGGGAGATTATGGGGAAGCGATCAGAAAATAGATAGGAGGTACATAGTTCAGAATACACAAGATCAAGCACACACAAAATAACTTATTAAAAATAGATTTTTATTTTGAAAGTAATCTTTCATTTTTCATTGACAAGCTGTAAGTTAATTATTGATGACTAGAGCTGGAAACACATCAAATGGCTTCCACAACATGTGAACAATATCACCAAAAAATGGGATTAATAGACCTAACAACTAGAAATGGGCAGATATTTTAGTAAGTGTGGTCACGGGACATTTCCAAAGGTCCCTAAACCTCTCCAAAGTGACATACTGTATGTCTGTAAATTAGACAGTTCCAGTGCTATTACATATGTGCAATCCCTAAATGCTATATGTTCAGTATAAATTCATTCAAGTGTCCTTTCAACCTCTCCAAAGTTTCCGAATGTGGTCATTTTTCTGCCCACTGGATGTGCCTAAAAGGTATTGTTCACTATAAAATGTAATTTCTACAACACCAACATCTCTCAAACATTGTGGTGGTGTCAACCATATCCCCTGTATGTCCCCGACACCACCACAATGTTTGAGAGATGTTGGTGTTGTAGAAATTACATTTTATAGTGAACAATACCTTAGAGCCCCGAGACAGGATTATGTCGAGGCACAGATCTGGGGAATGTTACCAAAAACATTTCTGCAGCATTGAAGGTTCCCAAGAACACAGTGGCCTCCATTCTGTGTTCTTAAATTCTTAAATGGAAAAAGTTCGGAACCACCAAGACTCCTCCTTGAGCTGGCTGCACAGCCAAACTGAGCAATCGGTGGAGAAGCGCCTCGGTCAGGGAGGTGACCAAGAACCCGATGGTAACTCTGACAGAGCTCCAGGGTTCCTCTGTGGTGATGGGATAACCTGCCAGAAGAACAACCATCTCTGCAGCACTCTACCAATCAGGCCTTTATGGTAGAGTGGCCAGATGGAAGCCACTCCTCAGTAAAACGCACATGACAGCCCGCTTGGAGTTTGCCAAAAGACACCTAAAGGACTCTCAGACCATAAGAAACAAGATTCTCTGGTCTGATGTAACCAAGATTGAACTATTTGGCCTGAATGCCAAGTGTTACATCTGGAGGAAACCTGGCACCATCCAAAGGTGAAGCATGGGTGGCAGCATCATGTTGTTGGGATGTTTTTCAGTAGCAGGGACTGGGAGACTTGTCAGGATCGAGGGAAAGATAAAGAGAGATCCGTGATGAAAACCTGCTCCAGAGTGCTCAGGACCTCAGACTGGGGGTGAAGGTTCACCTTCCAACAGGACAACGACCCTAAGCACACAGCCAAGACAATGCAGGAGTGGCTCCGGGACAAGTCTGGCGACACCTGAAAATAGCTGTGCAGAGACACTCCCCATCCAACCTGACAGAGCTTGAGAGGATCTGCAGAGAAGAATGGGAGAAACTTCCCAAATCAGGTGTGCCAAGTTTGTATCTTCATTCCCAAGAAGATTCGAGGCTGTAATCGCTGCCAAAGGAGCTTCAACAAAGCATTGAATAAAGGGTCGGAATATTTATTTAAATGTGATATCATTTTATTTTTTTATACATTGGCAAACATTTCTTAAAACATGTTTTTGTGTAGTCCTTATGGGGTTTTGTGTCTAGATTGATGAGGGAATAAATTATTTAATCCATTTTAGAATAAGGCTGTGAACGTAACAAAATGTGGAAAAAGTCAAGGGGTCTGAATACTTTCCAAATGCACCGTACATATCTAATCTAACCTTTTATCCGATACTTTTTATAGAAATCCTCAAGTGATTGAATAGACGCACCCAGACATGGATTTTGTCATTGTGTCCTCGCCATAGGGACCTGGACCTGCTGCCCATACAGGAAGTGGAGAGGGAGCTCTGTGCCCCTGAGAGGATGAGAACAGTGGAGAGAATGGTGGATGAGTTGTCTCAGGCTTTGACTCAGCCCTTTCCATGGATGTAGTCACATTAGTACAAAACTTTACTCCTTCTCATTGAAACCGACCTTCACATAGCAATTGTTTCTCTTGATGCTTTTTGTTTTTTCATTGGTAAGAGAATCTGCATTAGGAATGAATGGTATGTGGTCATGTACTGTAGATGTTTTATGGTCGTACATGTATAACTTATAGCAGTATGCTGTTCATTCATCACCATCAATAAATAGTCCATATGTTTTTAATGCATTGCATATCCATGGTGCATTGACTATGATTGTCTATCTGTAGATCTAAGAACACTGACATTGGACTCCAAAACGTCCCATCCGAAGCTGGAGGTGTCAAGGGACAGGCTACAGGTGTGCTGGAACACGCAGCCCATTGGAAAGGACCGATATGAGTGTTATGACTCCAGTGTCCTCGCACAGGAGTCCTTCTCCACTGGCCTGCATTACTGGGAAGTCATTGTCCATGAGAAACCCTATTGGCTGATTGGTGCAGCCAATGGGTCCATCCCCAGTAGAGATTGGAGAATGGACCAGACTCAGGACTTGACCAACCTGGGTTTAGCAAGGGGAACAAGGGATCTTTCTGCATCTACCATGGGCATGGACAGTACTTGACATGTCATTACTCCCATGAGATGTTACTCTTTAGGGGGAAGGAGTCCAAAAGCTGGACCTAATGGCTGACGTCCACAAGGGAGAGCTGTTGTTTTATAATGCAGACACACTGATCCTCCTCCACCGTTTTTCTGTGCAGCAGTGTGTGGGACCTCTACCCTATGTTTAACCCCTGTATTGATGTGAACAGAGAGCCACTCACCCTGTTCTGTCTAAGAGATGACTCAGAGAGGTCTGTTAGCAGCACTGAGGCTGCACAACACCCACTAGCCTTGTTAAACCAGCCTGCATCTTGTGACAGCTCGTACTTTGCTTCACTTCATGTGTCAAATGAAACGAAAAGTGAGTGCAGCAGTCAGTCTGCTTGACCAGGCTAAACACCCACAGTCCTAAGTTCTGACTCTCAGTGTACTGTATGTCCCTCTGTCCTTTGGTCATCTGTTTTATAATATTTTAAGACTTTGGTGTACTCCACTTGTACTTGAAACGAACAAGTATACTACTGATCATTAAACCACATATTATTCACCATGAAAGGTTCTGTGCTTTCCTTTTATAGACCTATACTTACTACGTAGTTTTCTCTCATTATCACGACAAGTTTTTCCAAGAATACCATTGTAAAAAATAATAGAAACAGTATTCAGAATCCCCATCTTTGCAGGATGGTCCATAGAGGGACGTTTAATGGTTTTGTTTTCTTACAGTCGTCGGTCATTTTATATCCTGGAATGACAGCATGTCAGCTATGTTCAAAATATAAATCAATGATTACTCAGTAGCGGTCCAATTAAGAGACACCTATTTTAGCACTTGCTACCGCAGGGTTTTTGTGATAAACTACCGCTAGAAGACACTAAAGCACCATGTTGCATATGCATTGCGCAATTGTTCTGCCAATACCGTGCCGTGATCTAACTTTCCAATGCCTGCAACTATATGGACTGGCATAGCCCAGCTATGCTGCTTGTGTCTTTGACTTGATCCAGTCAAGGTAGTGGGAGACCCGTGTGTAGACCCCAGGCTTGTTCTTCAACCCACACTGGTCTCCCCAGCTCACGATGCCGTAGATGAAATGGGAGCCCTCCTTGTTACACGTCAGCGGCCCTCCAGAGTCACCCTGTCAGTCACACGGAGTGTTCATTAAACATTTTCAAACCATTCAATACCAAACACACGAAGTAATCTCAATCCAATCGTGTTTCAATCCCCCAAAACGATGCTTTACGTGATATCATACCGTACTCAGTCAGAGTTAGTCTCAAAGCACCTCCCAAACACAGCATTGAGTCTCAATCCACCCCAATCAACTCACTGACCTGGCAGGAATCCACTCCTCCCTGCTGGTAACCGGCACAAAACATGGTGTTGTCTATGGCGCTTCCATAGACTTTGCTGCTTGAGCAGCTCTCCTGGCTGATCAGCAGCACCTGGGCATCCAGTAGGTGGTTGGAGCCGTTGTCAGCTACGGGGGGAGCAGAAGAGTGATAGTGAAGGGAAAATAATAGTTCACACACTGAGGACTTCTAGAAAGTAGAGAAAGAGAACAACAAGTATATAACAGATGATAACAAGCACACACAAAATACCCATGAAATATGATCC
This sequence comes from Salvelinus alpinus, assembly GCF_045679555.1. Taxonomy (NCBI): domain Eukaryota; kingdom Metazoa; phylum Chordata; class Actinopteri; order Salmoniformes; family Salmonidae; genus Salvelinus; species Salvelinus alpinus. The sequence goes on from NC_092117.1 coordinate 2,911,037, forward strand.
GATTCCGTTTGATTGAATTCAGTTACATTTTGATATAACACATGACTAGTGTACATGCACATGATACGAGTAATATAATTAAATAAATATGCTGCGGGCATGATGACAACATAGGTACATGCACACTGTACATGAACATCAGGATGCAGTTGAGCCTGCTCTTACAGTCCTCAGTAGTGCCCCATCCAGAGATGGTGCATTCAGTCCCATCAGTGACTGGGCTATTAGGCAAGCAGGCTGCCTTCACAAACTGGCTCTCTCTGGCACAGCGACCATCTGTGGCTTTCAGCTTCAGCACCGCTTTGGGTCAGAAAGGACATTTATATTATGGTACATCGACTTTGCAGTCACTAAAATATAACAATCAGGGATGGAATTTCATTTCAATTTCAGAACTATTTTATTTGGGATTTCTTCACAGTTACAATGTAAGCAATGATTGAATCATATTGCACGTGATATAAATATAATATAATATGGGAACATGTTTTTTTTAAAGGAGGTAGAAATGTATAGACCCATATAAAATATAAAGTATAAATAGGATCAATTTAATTTATATGCAGTCAATTATATTCAAAAAGGTTACTAAAATTATTATTCCAATTGTTCCTTATTTGAATTGGAGATTGGAGTTTTTCGGTTTTCTTCCTCAATGGACTGAATTGAAATGGAATTGATCCCAACCCCCAATAACAATAAACCATCCTTAAGGAAATCCTGACATGCAAACTACAGTAAACAGAGCTTTGAGAAACAGCAAGTGCATATATCACCTATGTCATTGTAAACAGCTCTGGATGTCTCCTTGTAATTCTCATGCCGTGTGGCTTTCTCCACTGTGATCGTCTGCCCAATGGGCACATCCTTTCCTAGAGTCAGACTCCCAGCCACCACCTGCATCTGGTCCTTTGGATCACTGGTCCAACACAAACACAATGTAGGGTTGCAAAAATCACTTGCGGTGATCCGTGGAATTGATATACAGTGCATTCGGAAAGTATTCAGACCCCTTCACTTTTTTCACATTTTGTTACGTTACAGCCTTATTTTAAAATGGATTAAATTAATTTATTTCCTCAACAACCTACACACAATACCCCGTGAATAGTTTTCTTGAAATTCTTAGCAAATGTATTAAAAATTGAAAACAGAAATACCTTATTTACATAAGTATTCAGAAAATTTGCTATGAGATTCTAAATTTAGCTCAAGTGCATCCTGTTTCCATTGATCATCCTTCAGATGTTTCTACAACTTTATTGGAGTCCACCTGTGGTAAATTAAATTGACTGGACATGATTTGGAAAGGCACATCTGTCTGTATAAGGTCCCACAGTTGACAGTGCATGTTAGATCAAAAACCAAGCCATGAGATTTAAGGAATTGTCCGTAGAGCTCAGAGACAGGATTGTGTCGAGGCACAGATCTCGGAAAGGGTAGCAAAACATTTCTACAGCATTGAAGGTTCCCAAGGACACAGTGGCCTCAATCATTCTAAAATGTAAGATGTTTGGAACCACCAAGACTCTTCCTAGAGCTGGCTGCACGGCCAAACTGAGCAATCGGGGGAGAAGGGCCTTGGTCAGGGAGGTGACCAGGAACCCGATGGTCACTGACAGAGCTCTAGAGTTCCCCTGTGGAGATGGTAGAACCTTCCAGAAGGACAACCAAAAATGCACATGACAGCCAGCTTGCAGTTTGCCAAGAGGCAACTAAAGAACTCTCAGACCATAAGAAACAAGATTCTCTGGTCTGATGAAACCAAGATTGAACTCTTTGGCCTGACAACCAAGCGTCACACTCATCACCTGGCCAATATCACCCCTACGGTGAAGCATGGTGGTGGCAGTATCATTCTAAGGGACTGTTTTTCAGAGGCATGGACTGGGAGACTAATCAGGATTGAGGGAAAGATGAACGGACCAAAGTACAGAGATATCCTTGATGATAACCTGCTCCAGAGCGTTCAGGACCTCAGACTGGGACAAAGGTTCACCTTCCAGTAGGACAACGACCCTAAGCACACAGCCAAGAAAACGCAGGAGTGGCTTCGAGACAAGTCTCTGAATGTCCTTGAGTGCCCAGCCATATCCCGGACTTGAACCCTATCGTACATCTCTGGAGAGACCTGAAAATAGCTGTGCAGTGACGTACAAACTGACAGTACTTGAGAGGATCTGCAGAGAAGAATGGGAGAAACTCCCCAAATACAGGTGTGCCAAGCTGATAGAGTCATACCCGAGAAGACTCGAGGCTGTAATCGATGCCAAAGGTCCTTCAACAAAGTACTGAGTAAATGGTGTGAATACTTATGTAAATGTGCTAGCAGTTTTTGCTTTGTCATTATGGGCTATTGTGTGTAGATTGATTAAGGGAAACAGCTATTTCATCCCATTTTAGAATAACGCTGTAATGTATACACTATGTCATTGGTCTATATTGTATGTATTCATGCGTTGGTCCTTATGGATGCATGTGTATATACAGTACCTTCAGAAAGTATTCACACCCCTGACTTGACTTATTCCACATGTTGTTGTGTTACAGCCTGCATCCCGAGTGGCGCAGTGGTCTAAGGCACTGCATCTCAGTCCAAGACGCATCACTGCAGTCCCTGGTTTGAATGCAGGTTGCATCACATCCGGCTGTGATTGTGAGTCGCATAGGTTGGCACACAATTGGCTCAGCGTCGTCTGGGCTTGGCCGGGGTAGGCCGTCATTGTAAATATGAACCTGTTCTTAACTGACTTTCCGAATTAAATGAAGGTAAAACAAGTGTAAAATGGATTAAATTGAGATGTTGTGTCACTGGCCTACACACAATAGTCCATAATGTAAAAGTGGAATTATGTTTTAGAAATGTTTACAAATTAATTAAAAATGAAAAGCTGAAATGTCTTGAGTCAATAAGTATTCAACCCCTTTGTTAGGGCAAGCCTAAATATGTTCTGGAATAAAAATGTGCTTAACAAGTCACATAATAAGTTGCATGGACTCACTCTGTGTTCAATAATAGTGTTTAACAAGATTTTTGAATAACTGCCTCATCTCTGTACCCCACACAAACAATTATCTGCAAGGTCCCTCAGTCGAGAAGTGAATCTCAAACACAGATTCAACCACAAAGACCAGGGAGGTTTTCCAATGTCTTGCAAAGAAGGGCTGATGGGTAAAGTTATTAATTACACTTCGGATCATGTATAAATGCAACCAGTCACTACAAAGATGCAGGCGTCCTTCCTAACTCAGTTGCCGGAGAGGAAGGAAGCCGCTCAGGGATTTCACTATGAGGCCAATAGTGATGTTAAAACTGTTACAGAGTTTAATGTCTGTGATAGGAGAAGACTGAGGACGGATCAACAACATTGTAGTTACTCCACAATACTAAACTAAATGACAGAATGAAAATAAGGAAGCCTGTACGGAATAAAAATATTCATCAATATTCAAAACATGCATCCTGTTTGCAATAAGGCACTAAAGTAAAACTGCAAAAAAAATGTGACAAAGAAATTAACTTAATGTTATGTATACAAAGTTTTATGTTCGGGACAAATCCAACACAACACATCACGAGAGTACCACTCTTCATATTTCCAAGCATTGTGGTGGTTGTATCATGTTATGGCTATGCTTGTCATTGGCAAGGACTAGGGCGTTTTTTAGGATAAAAATGAATGGAATAGAGCTAAACACAGGCAAATTCCTAGAGGAAAACCTGATTCTGTCTGCTTCCAACAGACACTTGGAGACAAATTCACTTTTCAGCAGGACAATAATCTAAAACACAAGGCTAAATACACACTGGAGTTGCGACATTGAATGTTCCTGTGTGGCCTATTTACAGTTTTGACTTAAATCGGCTTGAAAATGGCTGTCTAGCAATGATCAACAACCAACTTGACAGAGCTTGAAGAATTAAAAAATAATAATGTGCAAATATTGTACAATCCAGGTGTGCAAAACTCTTAGAGACTTACCCATTAAGACTCACAGCTGTAATCGCTGCCAAAGGTGATTCTAACATTTATTGGGTGTGAATACTTCTGTAAATTGGGGTTTTCTGTATTTCATTTTCCATACATTTGCAAACATTTAAAAAAACATGTTTTCACTTTGTCATTATGGGGTAATGTGTGTAGATGGGTGGGTGATTATTTCTTTTTTTGATCCATTTTCAATTTAGGCTGTAACACAACAAAATGTGGAATAAGTCAAGGTGTATGAATACTTTCTGAAGGCACTGCATTATAGTTATACTCACATGCAGTGGCCGGCAGTCAGGGCCCAGCAGCTATCGATGAGCACCGCTCCACAGATGTGCCTGTATGCCTGGCTGGAGCCCTTGGGTCGGACCTGCAGGGACAGCTGCCAGGGCTGGGCTCCAGGGACGGCCTTCAAGCCTCCGTAGATCCTGGTGATGGCCTTCTTCGGCTGGGGCTTTCCACAGCTGGTGAACTGCTTATCAGAGGTGGGGCTAGCTGTGGTCTGTCGTGGGACTCCACTGGGCTTTGGCGCTGTAGGTTTCTCTGGACCTGCTGAGGGTTTGGCCGGTGTTGGTTTAGGCTTGGGTGTTGTGGTAGTAGTTGTAGTAGTGGGTTTGGGACGAGTAGTAGGCTTGGTAGTTGTAGTAGTTGTAGTAGTGGGTTTGGGACGAGTAGTAGGCTTGGTAGTTGTAGTAGTTGTAGTAGTGGGCTTCGGACCAGTCGTAGGCTTGGGACCAGCATCTGTTGTGACCATGGCTGAAAAATTCAGTACAACTTTACTCGTGCTTCTACATCTGCATTGCTTGCTGTTTGGGGTTTTAGGTTGGGTTTCTGTATAGCACTTTGTGACATCGGCTGATGTAATTTGTGAATACATTTGATTGATTTGATTGACTTATCCACGCGGGAGAAACTATTTGGCCTGATGTTCACTTCCTGTACATATAGGCAGCTGTCAGAGATATGATATTTAAGGCTGACCTGTGGGCTTAGCACACTCCCTGACGCCACAGTGATCCCACAGCAGCACCCGCCCTCTTCTTATGAAGCACCATGGCTGAGTGTCACCATCTGGGTTTCTGGACCAGTCAATACACAACAGTAAACAACAGAGTTAAGTATATAAAACTATATGTTTGAGTGTGAGAGAGATAAGTATACACTACCGTTCAACAGTTTGGGGTCACTTAGAAATGTCCTTTTTTTTAAAAAGAAAAGCACATTTTTTGTCCATTAAAATAACATAGAATGTATCAGAAATACAGTGTAGACATTGTTAATGTTGTAAATGACTATTGTAGCTGGAAACGGCAGATTTTTTTATGGAATATCTACATATGCATACAGAGGCCCATTATCAGCAACCATCACTCCTGTGTTCCAATGGCACGTTTAAAAATATATATATGTATATATTTTTTTACCTTTATTTAACTAGGCAAGTCAGTTAAGAGCAAATTCTTATTTTCAATGACGGCCTAGGAACAGTGGGTTAACTGCCTGTTCAGGGGCAGAACGACAGATTTGTACCTTGTCAGCTCTGGGATTTGAACTTGCAACCTTTCGGTTACTAACATGTTGTGTTAGCTAATCCAAGTTTATAATTTTAAAAGGCTAATTGATCATTAGAAAACCCTTTTGCAATTATGTTAGCACAGCTGAAAACTGTTGTGCTGATTTAAAGAAGCAATAAAACTGTCCTTCTTTAGACTAGTTGAGTATCTGGAGCATCAGCATTTGTGGGTTCGATTACAGGCTCAAAATGGCCAGAAACAAAGGTGTTCTTCTGAAACACGTCAGTCTATTTCTTGTTCTGAGACTGAAGATCTTGTACAATGCTGTGCATTACTCCCTTCACAGAACAGTGCAAACTGGCTCTAACCAGAATAGAAAGAGGAGTGTGAGGCCCCGGTGCACAACTGACCAAGAGGACAAGTAGTTTGAGAAACAGACGCCTCACAAGTCCTCAACTGACAGCTTCATGAAATAGTACCCGCAAAACACCAGTCTCAACATCAACAGTGAAGAGGCGACTCCGGGATGCTGGCCTTCTAGGCAGAGTTCCTTTGTCCAGTGTCTGTGTTATTTTGCCCATCTTAATCTTATCTTTTTATTGGCCAGTCTGAGATATGGCTTTTTCTTTGCAACTCTGCCTAGAAGGCCAGCATCCCGGAGTCACATTCTATACCGATCTTATCTAAAAGGATAAACTGATCCTACATCATCACTCATACTCTGAGACTCAATGTGAATATGGGCCCACACCTGCAGAAGTTATGAGGGCCTAGTCCATCGTCATCCTCAAAGTCATTGAAGGGATCAGAGCCTTTCTCCAGGATGAAATGGGAGTTCCAGTAGAGACATTCCTCTCCATCATCTGTCTCACTCACGTTGCCGCGATATGACTCCCCGTCATCCTTGAGCTTGTAACAGTCATCTGGGCCTAGTCAAGATTATGACATTTACATCCAGTCAGTAAATCAGGAACGGTTTGACCATTCTATTTAAATTCTGTCAATTCAGTAAACTGAAATTCCAATTCCATTTTTTTCAACAAATGTTGGTTTAGTTCCTGAAATAGATGTGAACCCAACTCTGTTGGCTGACTGAAGAGCTGGAATGTACTGTATTTATTTACCAACATTACAGAAACGTCCACTGAAGCCTTCTGGGCAGAGGCAGTCAAAGTCCATGCCATCCTTGACGCACAAGCCTCCATTCTTACAGGGGTTAGGCTGACACACCGCAACTGGAAGAGAGATGTGATTACAGAAACATCCTGCTTAGCTTAAAATGACCAAGATATTCCACAGTACACATTGCTATTTTCTCACATTACCCCAAAAAAACGAAAGAGGATAATAATTTGATAAATGAGTGAGGCAAGAGGTCAGGAGGGCTCTCACGTGATTTGCAGTCTGGGGGCAGGAAGGGCTGCTTGCACTTGCACGCGTAGAAAGGTGGTTTAGAGGTCAACACGCACTCGCCACGGCCACACGTGCCCCTATTACACCTTTTGGGCCCTGTAAGAACCATTCAGATTCACATCAGTTTATTTCTCACTACATCTGACTGTATCCGCAAGGCAAATGTGGCATAATCTTTGTCATAAATCATTTTTGGTGTAAAAACTATTTAATATCTACTATACAAGCCAAGAACTAAAGTACAAAGCTTTTTCAATTCATGTAGCCTCAGTTCCCTTTCCTACCTTTCTGGCACTTCTTGCCCTTGAATGGCTTGGGGCAGTCACATTTGAACCTTCTCTTTCCCTTCTCCTCACACACACCGTTATTGAGGCAAGGGTTTGGGTTGCATTGGCCTGCAATATGAACAAGACAAGGGGAGGAGGACGACGTTTACATGAGCAGTTTCAAACAGTGATTGATTTTAGACTCAGCATCGACTTTAGGCTCTTGTATCCTCACAATTGTATGTCGTAGGACATATCTACAGTGCAAACAACTTTGTTGTTGTTTTGACAGTAATATACAATAAAACTAACAGTAAAGTAACATATTCATTATTTACAGTTAATTGCTGTAAATGGCAATGCACTCTGGGGGATTCTAGGTGTAAACAGTAAATTATACTGTAAATCCCAAAGAAATGTTGGTTCAACAGTACATTACTGTAACTGCATAGCATTATGGGATTGGCAACTTGCAACTTTTTCAAACAATTCTGAGTGATAGGATTGAGAGACATCAAGGTCTGAAGTGAACCAACCAAACAAGGTGTATACAACATTTATATGATTTACACATTTAATTACACCGAATATTACAGTGTAATGAAAACATTACATTTTTACAGTACGGTAAATTTGTAGATTTATCAACAGTAAAATACTTTGACGCATTATACTGCACCATACTGTAAATGATTGTGCATTGTGGGAAAATATTGTGGGCCGGGAAATAATTGCTGTATTTTGAATGGTACTGTAATTCCACCCCACATAATACAGTACCGTAACATATTTTTGGAGTACCAAAAATCCTTTGACCACTAGTGGTTGCGTGGTATAGTTTTTCTGGTTCATGAACATATTCTGTAGCGTCAATTGTAAGAGGCTACATTTGTGCCACCTTAACTGCTGTACCAATTTCACTGATGTGTGGTAGTAGTGCCCCAACAATTAAATGTGCATAGGGGAAAGATCTCAGTGGCAGCAAGTCTCAAACCTTTAATGGTTGAGTATTTGACATGTCCTCTGGTCTGTTTTGCCATGTATTCACTACTAGTTTGGAAGCCGTTGTTTAGTCCTCTAGAAGTGCAATTGATAGAAAAGACCAAACAAGACTTCCAAACTGGCATTCATTGATATGCTGTAATATGTAAACACATTGCCAATCGCATACAATTACGGTAATATACTGTAAAATGCAAACCCCATCTCCTCTAAATTATTTTAATTTGTTCATTTATTCATTTTAATTACTGTTAAAAGATTACAGTAATGCACTGTACAGCTGTTTTATGGTAACTTACATGCAGCCAGTTGCCTGCAAGTTAGCATTAAAACAACAATATAAAATATCCCAATATCAGTATTGGATACTGTAAAATACAGTACGGTAACATACTGTACCTTTTTTTACAGTAACCTTCAGGCAACTGGCTGCCTTTAAGTTACGGTTAAAACAGCAGGAAAGGTTTTAGAATGTAGTGCATGTCATAAGACAATTTCTTCTTCATATCTCACCATCTGGTTCTTGGAGTTCATAAAGCCAGTCAGGTTCATCACTATCGTCCTCACCTGGTTCATCTACGATCTCAAAGAATGGGTCTAGAGCGGAGATACACTGTCAAATATTGTAGTGTTACATGGTCTAGCTCTCCCTCTCTCTCTTCCCCTCTCTCTCTATGTCTGTGTGTGAAAGCATATTGTGAAAGCCTACACTATTGTGCATTATGAATAAATAATATGAATAAATATGAATAATAATAATATATGAATTTAAAAAAATGCTTACCCTTCAGAATATCCTCATGTCTTCTGTACTTTCTTTCAGTTTTTTTGGTGTGTTTTTCCTGTTTCTGATGTTTTCCATGCTTCTCTTGTTTATGTAACTGAATAAAAGATGTCATCATTCTTCTTTCAACCAAGTAACATTATGGACACTAGTAGCATTTACTACATTTGTGTTTTACCAGTGCAACAGTAGGCCTAATGCCAGCATTTACATTACATTTAAGTCATTTAGCAGACGCTCTTATCCAGAGCGACTTACAAGTTGGTGCATTCACCTTATGATATCCAGTGGAACAACCACTTTACAATAGTGCATCTAACTCTTTTTTCTCTTTTTTCCAGCACTCATGCGATATTTGCCAAACTGCAAAACGTGTAAACAATCATTTCATCTAGGAATTATATTGACAACACATCTTTTATATTTTATTAAACACAGCAAAATAAACAATTAAACAACCGGAAAAATGTTGTAAGGGAGAGCAAACACATTCGACAGGCATCTACTCTAAACCTGCAACCGAGTCTATCACCCTATTATTCCTGATATTTACTGCAAAAGAAAATCAAATGAGTCGAATACCTACTTGAACAGGTAGAATGAGCAATACAAGGAAGAGGCAGAAGAAAAGAGGCTTGGAGTTCATGATGGCAGTGATTGTGTGCGGCGAGAAGAGAAATTCTGTCAGATCACCCACATCATTTCCCAACCGTTTGTGTAGGAAGACTAACCTTTGTATGTACAAAGTGCTTTGGCATCTAGGTCTCTCACCGCACACTACCGTTCTATTGACTAAGGGGGTGTCAGTCAGAGGTTTTTTTTCTTCATTTAAAGAGAGCTTACCTTAAAACACATGTAATAAACAAACATACACATTATCTGCAACTCTAACGGTAAGTAATAGTAAAAATTTGGGGAAAAACAGCAATTGTCTGCTGAGGGGATAATTTAAAAGAAAACAGGATCAAACATTCAGTGCAGGTGACACTGAACTAGATTTATTTGTGAAAATATAGTTAGCACATAGGACTAGTCATTTACCATTGGAGCTCAGAGATCCTATTTACAAAGAGAGATTGTTTTTTGTTTGGAGTGTAGACTTTGGATTCACCTCACATGTTAGCTGTGTAGGCTACTCTCCAGGGGCATGAAGTGTATTTTAGGCCAAATCTTCCTTCCGATAGCTAAAAACACGAATACTTTTGTTAGAAAGATATGGACGTCTCTAAAACTGGAACCACAATCAATTTAAAAGGATCAGTCATTAATAGATTACAGAATGCATATTTAAGTACTTGTATAGATAAAAGAGCAGCAACATGAGAAATTGTCAAATAACATCGCTGACTAAATGCTGATGATCCAATGATAAAGCCTTTAAGAGTCAGTAGGAGCATCATAAAGAGCAGAGTCAGCATTCCTGGGCATTCTGGAAATCACGAGGAGAAATCCTTCTGGAAAGCACTAAGAGGTGGAGGTGCGTTACAGATCACAATGGGTTTGGTGTTTGTACCATTGTGATCGTGACCTGAGCACAACGCCAGGTGGAGACAGTCCCTGAAAGCCCCTGCGCAGAACGAGAACAGAGGGGTCATACTGTCCGCCCCCAGGAAAGACACCAGGCCCGCTGGGAAACTACATAGCACCCCAATACGGCTGAAGTGTTTTGTGACAGGCAGCTGGTGGGGCACACCACTGTGCCAGGCTGTGTACTCCCCATCAAAGAACTCCACGGCCCAGGAGTCAGAGCCGCGGCCCAGCCAGCAGTCCTCAGCGCGGCCCTTGCGGGAGATGGTGGGGTAGGTGAGGCCCAGCTCCCAGTACGTCTTACCAGCCACGTCTATCTCCCAGTAGTGACGCCCAGAGCTGAAGCCCTGCAGGCTGATCACGTTGAGGGTGGTGTCAAAGCGGCCCGGGAGCTCTGGTAGTTCCTGCCAGGTGTCTGTGTAGGTGGCACTGTCACCGCGCGGGGAAATTATCAGCTTAGGGTGCGCTGTATCTGGGTCCAGGGAAACCTCTGTGGAATCTGGGGATAGATGTGTATTTTTACCATGAGAAATGACTATATTTAAAATAAAATATTCTCACTGGCTGGGTGTGGCAAGCCATAACCGCTTTGTGCAGATAAAAATTTGAAATCACAGAGTTTTAGGTTTTAAAATCAAATCAGATTTTGCCACATGGGTCGAATACAACGTGTGTAGACTTTATAGTGAAAACCTTGTTTAATAGCCCTTCCCATCGATGCAGAGTTTAAAAATAATAATACAAAGAGAAATAGTAACACGAGGAATAAAATACACAAGAATGGATCTATATACAGGGAGTACCAGTACTAGATCAATGTGCAGGGTTACGAGGTATTTGAGGTAGATATGTACAGTGCCTTCGGAAAGGATTCAGACCCCTGGACCTTTTCCACATTTTGTTGTGTTACAGCCTGAATTGAAAATAGATTAAATTGAGATTTTGTGTCACTGGCCTACACACAATACCACATTATGTCAAAGTGGAATTATGTTTTTAGACATTTAGAAAATGAAAAGCTGAAATGTCATGAGTCAATAAGTATTCAACCCCTTTGTTAGGGCAAGCCTAAATAAGTTCTGGAGTAAACATTTGCTCAACAAGTCACATAATAAGTTCCATGGACTCCATGGACTGTGCAATAACAGTGTTTAACATGATTTTTGAATGACGACCTCATCTCTGTAACCCACACGTACAATTAATTATCTGCAAGGTCCCTCAGTCGAGCAGTGAATTTCAAACACAGATTCAACCACAAAGACCAGGCTTTCCAATGCCTCGCAAAGAAGGGGAGCTAGTGGGAGCTTGGCCCCAGTGATGTGCTGGGCTGTCCGCACCACCCTATGTAGCACTTGGCAGTGCACTTGACATACCAAGCTGTGATGCAGCCAGTCAAGACACTCTTGATGGTGCAGCTGTATAACTTTTTGGGGATCTGAGGGCCCATGCCAACTCTTTTCAGCCTGTTATGCTCTCTTCTTGACTGTGCGAGTGTGTGTGGACCATGTTAAGTCCTTAGTGATGTGGACACCAAGAACTTGAACCTCTTGACCAGCCCTGTCAATGTGAACGGGGATGTGCTCTCCCCTCTTTCTCCTGTAGTCCACAACCAGCTTCTTGGTCTTACTGACGTTGAGGGAGAGGTTGTGCTGGCACCACACTGCCAAGTCTCTTACATCCTCCCTGTAGGCTGTCTCATCGCCTTCGGTGATCACTGTTGTGTCATCAGAAAACTTGATGATGGAGTCATGCGTGGCCAATCAGTCGTGGGTGAACAGGGAGTACAGGAGGGGACTAAGCACACAACCCTGAGGGGACACCCTGTTCAGGGTCAGCGTGGTGGAGGTGTTGTTGCCTACCCTTACCACCTGAGGGTGACCCTTCAGGAAATCCAGGATCCAGTTGCAGAGGGAGGTGTTCAGTTCCAGGGTCCCCAGATTGATGAGCTTGGAGGGAACTATGGTGTGGACGCTGAGCTGTATGACAGCATTCTAACATAGTTATTTCCCCTCTTGTCCAGGTGGGAGAGGGCAGTGTGAAGTACAATTCAGTTTGAGTTTTTAGGTGCAAAAACATGCTGCATGTTAAAATGGCTTACCCACACATATAGATGTAACAAATGTATCTATAATGAAATAACTCTGACAGACCTCTGGGTGTAAAAAAGGACCTGTCTATCTCGCTTCAAGTTGTAATTGACATCACATCTTGAGAATGAAATCATTAAAAATGAAAAGACTTCATGGAATACTAAGGGAACTCACAGCTCTTGATGAGTCTCTTGGTGATGGGGGTCTGGGAACGTATGAGTAGCAGCATGTTGTTGGTGAGGCTGAGGATCTGGTCAGCTTTAGGCTCATCCAAGTTCACTTTGCTGGGATCTGTCCTGCTCAGCAGATCTATCACTCTGGGTGCGAGAGGACAGACATCAATATTTACTGCAGGAGCCATCACATGAACAGTGACAGTTCAGTATCAATAATGATGATTGAAAACAAAATAGTCAATAAAATGTTTTCTTCAAAAAGATTTGTATCTGATTTGCATGTGGTATAAGGAACAAAACACGTATCTGGATCAAATGACATACCTGCCAACTATCTCAGTGTCCTGGAGAAGATGGGGAGGAAATAAAGATAGTGACAATGAATAGGCAGTTCACATTCATGTACATCCATCATCAATATGTTACATCCATCATCAATATCCATTGAATGAGTTCATGTTAAATAGAACTGAAGAGCCAAATCACCAGTGAATAGGGCAGTAGAATGTCCTTCTGGGCCAGCTCAGCTGTGAGCCTGGCCAGATCCTGCTCTATCTCCTGAATGATGGTGCAGTTCTTCTCCATCAGGTCCTCCAGGGCTGTGACTGTAGCTCTCTCCTCCATCTCCAGGTGGGTTAGAGTCATCGCCAGGTCCTCATCCAGAACCCTCTGGATGTCTTCATACTTCTTCCTTATACTCTCCCTCATTGCTGATGACTTTTTCTGGTTGGGTGACACAGACTCAATCAGTGTGAAAGTCATTGCAACACATCCCATCTTAGAGCTTCGTATGCTACCATGTTTTGAGCGTTCTTCAGCACAAATAGACACCATTGAAATCTAGATATGAGATGTGACCACAGAAATAGGAAACAACACTTCATTTTAAGGGATCCTTACATGGGTAATTACACTGTGACAAGCATTGAAGTTAATTGTAATAACTCACAGTTACACTGTAATATCAACAGGTCATCAATTGCATTGAGGTGTAACACCGAATGCATGTTACAATGCTTGTTACAAATGGTCAAGTTTTCACAAACTTCACCAGTGTTTTGTTTCTTCTCAGCTTCATCCGATTCAGTAATAACTATCACAAGGGTATAATCTCTTGTGGACACATGCGCTGGGTGTCCCGAGATGACATAAACTCTGATTTCCTTTCTGTGAATGCACACTCTTCAAAATGTCCACTCAATATTGTTGCTAGCACTTGCCCCCAAAAAGTGTACCATCTCAGTCAACTTGGTTGAGTTTACAAAACAGATAAGATAGAGGTCAACCTCACTGACTGGGGTCTACCATACGGGTGTCATCCTCAAGTGGGTGTCATCCTCAAGTGGAATAATAAACACACAAGTACATGTAAAAGTACAATGTAATTACTAGGTGTTACACAGGATTACTAGGTGTTACACAGGATTTAGCTAGTTAAAATTAAGTGTATCTTGAGGGGTACTTACTTGTAAATAATGTGTACTTACAGTGCATTCGGAAAGTATTCAGACAGCTTGACTTTTCCCACATTTTGCTACGTTACAGCCTTATTCTAAATAGATGTATTTCCTCATCAATCTACACACAATACCCCATAATTACAAAGCGAAAACAGGTTTTTAGAAATGTCTACAAATTTGTACAAAATTAAATATAAAAAATTACCTTATTCACATAAGTATTCAGACCCTTTGCTATGAGACTCGAAATTGAGCTCAGGTGCATCCTGTTCCCATTGATCATCCTTGAGATGTTTCTACAACTTGATTGGAGTCCACCTGTGCTAAATTCAATTGATTGGACATGATTTGGAAAGGCACACCTGTCTATATAAGGTCCCACAGTTGACAGTGCATGTCAGAGCAAAAACCAAGCCATGAGGTCGAAGGATTTGTCAGCTAAGCTATAGGACTGTTTTGCTAGTACAGACTGGAATATGTTCCGGGATTCTTCTGATGGCATTGAGGAGTACACCACATCAGTCACTGGCTTCATCAATAAGTGCATCGATAACGTCGTCCCCACAGTGACCGTACGAACATACCCCAATCATAAATCATGGATTACAGGCAACAGCCGCACTGAGCTAAAGGATAGAAGTGGAACTCTAACCCGGGCGCAAAGAAGAAATCCCACTATGACCTCCGACGAACCATCAAACAGGCAAAGCGTCAATACAGGACTAAGATTGAATGGTACTACACCGGCTCCGATGCTCGTCGGATGTGGCAGGGCTTGCAAACTATTACGGAGTACAAAGGCAAGCACAGCCGCGAGCTGCCCAGTTACACGAACCTACCAGGCGAGCTAAATAACTAAATAGCTTTGAGGCAAGCAACACTGAAGCCTGCATGAGAGCATCAGCTGTTCCGGATGACTGTGTGATCACGCCCTCCGTAGCCGATGTGAGTAAGACCTTTAAACAGGTCAACATTCACAAGGCCACAGGGCCAGACGGATTACCAGGACGTGTACTCCGAGCATGCGCTGACCAACTGGCAAGTGTTTTCACTAACATTTTAAACCTGTCCCTGACCGAGTCTGTAATACCAACATGTTTCAAGCAGACCACCATAGTCCCTGTGCCAAAGAACACCAAGGTAACCTGCCTAAATGACTACCGTCTCGTAGCACTCACGTCTGTAGCCATGAAGTGCTTTGAAAAGCTGGTCATGGCTCACATCAACACTATTATCCTATAAACCCGAGACCCACTCCGATTTGCATACCGCCCCAACAGATCCGCTGATGATGCAATCTCAATTGCACTCCACACTACCCTTTCCCACCTAGACAAAAGGAACACCTACGTGAGAATGCTATTAATTGACTACAGCTCAGCATTAAACCATAGTGCCCTCAAAGCTCATCACTAAACTAAGGACTAGGGGACTAAACACCTCCCTCTACAACTGGATCCTGGACTTCCTGACCATGGTGATAAGGGTAGGTAACAACACATCTGCCATGTTGATCCTCAACACAGGGGCCCCTCAGGGGTGAGTGCTCAGTCCCCTCCTGTACTCCCTGTTTACCCATGACTGCATGTTCAAGTACGACTCCAACACCATCATTAAGTTTGCCGACAACACAACATTTGTAGGCCTGATCACTGACAACGATGAGACAGCCTATAGCGGGGTGGTCAAAGACCTGGCAGTGTGGTGCCAGGATAACAACTTCTCCCTCAAAGTGATCAAGACAAATGAGATGATTGTGAACTACAGAAAAAGGAAGACAGAGTACGCCCCATTCTCCTTGACGGGGCTGTAGTGGAGCAGTTTGAGAGTTTCAAGTTCCTTGGTGTCCACATCACAAACAAATTATCATGGTCCAAACACACCAAGACAGTCGTGAAGTTCTACAGCTGCACCATCGAGCGCATCCTGACTTGTTACATCACCACCTGGTATGGCAACTGCTCAGCCTCCGACCGCAAGGCAATATACAAAGGGTAGTAAGTACGGCCCAGTACCTCACTGGGGCCAAACTTCCTGCCATCCAGGACCTCTATACCAGGCGGTGTCAGAGGGATGCCCAAAAAATTGCCATGTACTCCAGCCACCCTAATCGTAGACTGTTCTCTCCGCAGAGAGAACCGGAGTGCCAAGTCTAGGTCAAAAAGGCTTCTT
Source organism: Salvelinus alpinus (assembly GCF_045679555.1). Classification (NCBI taxonomy): domain Eukaryota; kingdom Metazoa; phylum Chordata; class Actinopteri; order Salmoniformes; family Salmonidae; genus Salvelinus; species Salvelinus alpinus. The sequence goes on from NC_092117.1 coordinate 2,927,433, forward strand.
AATAGCTTCTACCCCTTCTAGTTAATCAAATGGCTACCCGAACTATTTGCATTGTCCCCAGCCACCCCCGATTTTTACGCTGCTGCTACTCTCTGTTTATTTGCCATGCATGGTCACTTCACCTCTACCTAGATGTACACATTACGTCAATTACCTCGATTAACCGGTGCCCCCGCACATTGACTCTGTACCGGAGCCCCATGTATATAGCCACGCTGCTGTTATTTTATAGTTGCTCCTTAATTATTTGTGATATTTCTTCTTCTTTTATCTTCAAACTGCATTGTCAGTTAAGGGCTTGTAAGTAAGCGTTTCACTGTAAGGTCTACTACACGTGTTGTATTCGGCGCATGTGACAAATAAAATGTGATTTGATTTGATTTGATTAGAACTCCGAGACAGGATTGTGTCGAGGCACAGATCTGGGGAAGGGTACCAAAACAAATTCTGCAGCATTGAAGGTTCCCAAGAACCCAGTGGCCTCCATCATTCTTAAATAGAAGAAGTTTGGAACCACCAAGACTCTTCGTAGAGCTGGCCGCCGGGCCAAACTGAGCAATCGGGGGAGAAGGGCCTTGGTCAGGGAGGTGACCGAGAACCCGATGGTCACTCTGACAGAGCTCCAGAGTTCCTTTGTGGAGATGGGAGAACCTTCCAGAAGGACAACCATCTCTGCAGCACTCCACCAATCAGGCCTTTATGGTGGAGTGGTCAGACGGAAGCCACTCCTCAGTAAAAGGCACATGACAGCCCGTATGGAGTTTGCCAAAAAGGCACCCAAAGTACTCTCAGACCATGAGAAACCAGATTCTCTGGTCTGATGAAACCAAGATTGAACTCTTTGGCCTGAATGTCAAGCTTCACGTCTGGAGGACACTTGACACCATTCCTACGGTGAAGCATGGTGGTGAAAGCATCATGCTGGATGTTTTTCAGTGGCAGGGACTGGGAGACTTGTCCGGATTGAGGGAAAGATGAACAGAGCAAAGTACAGAGAGATCCTTGATGAAAACCTGCTCCAGAGCGCTCAGTACCTCAGACTGGGATGAAGGTTCACCTTCCAACAGGACAACGACCCTAAGCACACAGCCAAGACAACGCAGGAGTGGCTTTGGAACAAGTCTCTGAATGTCCTTGAGTGGCCCAGCCGGAGCCTGGACTTGTACCTGATCGAACATCTCTGGAGAGACCTGAAGACATCTTTGTAGCGACGCTCCCCATCTACCCTGACAGAGCTTGAGAGGATCTGCAGAGAAGAATGGGAGAAACTCCCCAAATACAGGTGTGCCAAGCTTGTAGCGTCACACCCAAGAAGTCTCGAGGCTGTAATCGCTGCCAAAGGTGCTTCAACAAAGTATTGAGTAAAGGGTCTGAATTCTTACATAAATGTGATATTTCAGTTTTTTATTTTTAATACATTTGCAAACATTTCTAAAAACCTGTTTTTGCTTTGTCATTATTTGGTATTGTGTTTGGATTGATGAGGAAAACAAAACAATTGAATCAATTTTATAATTAGGCTGTAATGTAACAACATGTGGAAAAAGTCAAGGGGTCTGAATACTTTCTGAATGCTCTGTATATAGTGTATGACCTATCCTGTAAACCCTGACCCTTATTATAAGGCTTCCGGAAGCACCATCCAAGTGGGAGGACAACCGCACTAGTACAACACAGAGTACATGTAATATATGCGTAAGTATAATGTTATTACTAGGTGTTCCACAGGATTTAGCTAGTTAAAATACAGTGTATCTTGAGGAGTACTTAGTGTAATTAATGTATACTTATTTTACATTACCTTGCCTTAGTTTTAAAGTTTCTGGAAGCACCATCCAAGTGAGAAAATAAACATACTAGTACCCCACAGAGCACATGTAATATCTGCATACGTACTTTGTAATTACTAGGTGATACACGGGATTTAGCTAGTTAAAATGAAGTGTATCTTGAGGGGTACACAAAGTATGTCACCCATCCTGACAATCTTATCGTTAGCTTCTGAAAGCACCATCCAAGTGAAAAAAACAACAAATACACCACAGAGTACATATACTGTATGTAATATCTGCATAGGTACAAGGTCATTGCTAGTTGTAACATAGGATTTAGCTATATAAGAATAAGTGTAACTTTAGTAATTATCTATGAGCAATTTCTGTATAATTACTGACTACTCATTACCAAGTGAAAAAAATTACAAACAAAACGTAAAAAGACCTTACATTTCTTACAAAATAACGAGGATTTTTAGATTAATAATTTGATTAATTTGATTAAACAAAGATATAGGCCTACTCAATAACATAAAACATTCTAGTGGTGGTGAGTAGTAGCCTATATAGCTAATTTAGAAAAATAGGAGTGTATTTATCCCTGTGTTTCCTGTCTCTCTGTGCCAGTTCGTCTTGTATGTTTTCCCATACTCCTTTTTGCTATTCTCCTTTTTCTAGTCCTCTCGGTTTTGACCCTTGCCTGTTTCTGTACTCTGTACCCACCTGCCTTGACCATTTTCCCTGCCTTGACCACAAGCCTGTTTGCTACTCTATACCTCCTGAACTCTGATCTGATTTTGACCTTTTTGCCTGTCCACGACCATTCTCTTGCCTACTCCTTTTTGGATTATTAAACATCTTAATAGACTTTCAATTTGTCAAGCACGAATGACTATCTCACCATTTTAACCATAACTGTTTATTCATGTGTCTAAAAATGTTTGGTTAAAATAATTTACCAATTGTCAAATACACCATTAATTGACTTAACAATTGAAAGTAATGTGAACTTGTTTTTGTAATGTGAACTCGTTTTTGCCATTTGGCCTACAGACTACAGAGCCCTTTATTGCGGAGTTGTGTCAGTCAATGAGGTGGTCGGGTTTTAAATTAGCTAACTTATCACATGGTTTGTGCAGGCTGAAATATAGTGCTTTGGGATATTTGATTGGGATGCTATCGGAAACGTTAAGATTTGTAACAAGCATGGTAACAAGCATTCATTGTTACACCTCTGTAATTACAGACTGTTTTACCACCAGTTACATGTTGTTATTACAGTTGAACTATGTAGTATTACAATTAATTACAATACTTGTTACATACTTGTTACAAGGACACCTTAAAAGGAAGTGTTACCAAATATAATTACTAGAAGGGCCAAAGCCCCTCAGACCCCAACAATTTGACTGGAACACTCATGTGTGCATTTAATATGACTGACATGGTATTGTGATGCGTAGGACCTCTGTTCACAAAGACGAATCCCCATGCTGTTAGTTTACTTACAGCGATTTCAGTTTGCTTTGTGCTTAATTTCTTCATTCGGAACTTCACCGCTTCTCTTTGCCTCTTCAGACATTCCTGGTGCTTCAACAGCATCTCCTGGGGAGAGAAGGTTTCAGAAATACAACAAAAAAAAAGAGCCAAGATGGATTCCACCAAATTCTCTCTTTTGAAGCACAGTAGCACACACCTGATCCTGGGTCTTCATCTCCATGGTCTTACTCTAAGCGAGGTGATCAGTTATACCGGTGACGAAGAGCTCGGCTAATGATGCTGCCAAGTGAAGTTGTAATAAGCCAAAGACTTTTAGTCCTGTGTCAGTTAGTCTTGAATCAGTATAGACTACTCTCATTCACGTCCAGCTCTGGTGTCTGTCTGCATGTGTCCCTCTTTCTCTCTTTATAGAATGGCCTGTCTCATACATACCATACCTCTGTAGCAGCAGAGTGATTTAAGACACAGGCACCTGGCCCTCTTTAACAATCCCATGCCTCCCTAGGTCAAGTGCCAGAGCATAGTGGATAGTGTTGTGTCCGTATAAATAGAATCACTAGAACAGATATGGCCCATTCATTGAGCCAGATTGGGTTGTACCCGTGAGGGTGCTATGAAATTGCTGTGGTCTGAGGGGATTATCCATTCTAGTCATTCTATTTCTATGGTTATGTCAGTGGGCCCCTTTTTCTCTGCCTTGGAAAGTATTCACCTTGAGCTGTCTGTCCAACTCACTCAAACACACTCTCCTGTAAATTACTCCAGACAGACCATGCAGGTCATCAGGCATCTGTCTTCTAGGCTCCAGTGTCATTGTTGTAGCCCTTTTCCATTATTCTAGCTTCGGATTGGTCAACCTTTGCCAATGGAAATCACTAGACCACAATGTGACATCCATCCTGATGTCACAGCTCTCCATTGACCATGCTATTTAGTCCAGGACTAGGGTTAATCTGTGTCCGGGAAACCAACCCTATACGTACTGTATAACATTGAATATACTTGTGTAAATTGATCCCTGGCAAATGACTGTAAATAATATGTTTACATTGATGGTATGAGGCGCTGTAAGCAGGCTATAAGCTAACAGAGGTTTTCTATCCAGTTTGATACACAGATAGTCTTTAGCAACACTGTATTTCCTCCATTCATACTTTGATTGATAGCATACTTTAAAACTATAGGCCTTCTATGAGCCTGGGTGTGTGTGCATCTGTATGTGCGTGTTTGAGAGAGAGACAGACAGACAGATCCATGGGTGTCTGCCTCTTTATTGCCTCTTTAAGTCCAGGAAGTCAACGGAGTACACTATGCCTGATTGGTCCCATAAAACTTGACAGGAGAGTCCTCATACTACCTCACACACTGTGTTTATTATAGTTTAATAGCTGAGAGGAGATAAACTAATACAGGTGATACCTTTGGTGTATCATACACAGGGATTTAAAGCTTTATTTTTGCTTATATTTCAATACAACAAATGGCAGTGTGGGTTTCATTTATAAAACAGTCATTTTAAATACAGTTGTTATTTTTTTGTACATTTAATGTTGTAATTTTTTGGGGTGGTGTTTGTTGAATATTTGTGAGTAAAATAGGAATTGCTTCTCCAATTTAACCAACGGAAAACTAAATTAGGTCGTTTTCATGGGAGCCTGATAGGATAAACTGTTTTGTTGAAGTGTCAAGATGCCTGGGTAGGCTACCTGGGTCATATTTATTAGGCATCAAATGGAAGAAAACAGACTGAAATAGGGAGGGACTACTTGGACTTGTCCACGCTCATTTCTGTTTTCCATTACAAAACGTTTTAAAATGTTGCATTCCCTAATGAATATAACCCGGATCTATATGGAAACCACATTATATTGTTTTGATTGATGGCTTTTCCAGACTCTGATGCCAGTGAGAGTAACATGGTTAGGTGCTAAGGCAAGCTGGCATGAGCAGTGTTTGAAGATTTGGACTCTTATTATGTACTAGAGCCATAAAGAAATGGCAAGACCCAATATTTCCCATGTGAGCCATTTGATTTGACGCCAACATTGGTCTAAAATGTTTCAGCCAAAATGAGAGCAAGCTGACCATTGACTTATGAAGCTGACAGACAGACATTCCAGTTTCGCATGTGAAGAACATGTTCCATTTGGTGCCGTGAGATTAAAGAAAAAGGAAAGGAAGCAAAAGCAGCTCCATTCAAAGCAAAGCGAAAAACAAAACAAAAAAACAAGCGCAGCAGTAAAAAAAAAAAAAAAAAAACATGACCTAATCTATCATTCTTTCTCATTCTTTTTCATTGTTGGAACACTTAAGAAATGGGTTTCTTCTATTTCCTTGTAGCATCCTACGGTTCGTTAATTATGTATTCAGTCCGTAGAGAAAGCATAGAGTACAAAGAGTCCATTTCATTGCTTCCTTGAACATGTCAAAAAAAAAAGGGGGGAAAGGGGGAAATCAAAACAAATCCTACATCTATGTTACAGTGGTAGAGTAGACTGCTATCTTATGGGATGGGATGAGTGCATGCTGCTCTGACTGCTAGAAGAGATTGGCCTTCTTTTTCAAGCTGTTGCGTTTCCACAGGGGAAGCCTGTCAAACTCCTGGATCTCCATCCCAAAGATGTCAAAGAACGTTTCTGGGGCTAAGTGGCGCTAGAGTGAGAAGAGAGGTTGAGAAAAGAAGGAAGGGGGAAGGGGTATGTTGTGGTTAGCATTTACGCTCCTGTAAAGTCACTGAAAAACGCTCAAGAATCTATATGGAGCTATGGATTCTGTACTTTCCTCACTAGGGTTTTTGTGTAGCATTCATGCACACAAAGTAGACAATCGAGTATCTATCATCACATGCAGAAATGAAATGATACCTCCAGTCTTGTTCTGTCCACCTCCCTGGGCAGTTTAGCTCGCCCTCTACTGGTTATCGTGAGCATTTCATATGGTACGACCTTCAAAGGGAGACACTCGTCAGTAATGGAAAGGGGTTGTGCTATCCTAGGCTCCTTGGAACGTCCCTACCCTATACCCTAACCTTAACCTTAACCCCTATCCTTAACCATAACCCTTACCTAAACTTAACCCTTTAAAATGTCAACTTCAATGGGGTAGGGAAGTCCCAAGGATCCCGGATAGCAAAGTTCGTAAAGGAAGGCAATACTGAATCAAGCTTCAAAAGGAAACTGTTGAAAGATAGACCTAAGGGGCCATCAAAACGAACTGAGGACCCCATTCAATCGAACCTGGATACTAGGTTTTTGAGATAAATGTAAAATAAAGCATTTTATGCTGTAAGAGTACATGATTCCACACATTCATTGCTGCAGACAGACATAGAGGTACCACAGAAACCGGGTATCCATGTTTGATTAGATAGGGCATCATTTTTACAGTTATAGCATGTTCAACACTGATAGCCTTGTCTGAGACAGCACTGGGTAGGGACAACAACTGTGACAGAAGATTGTGAGTGAGGGCTGTAAGAGGGCAGATGGGGCTGAAGAGCCTGGCGGCTTAATTATATGGGTATCAGTTGATAGGGAGGTGCATGATGCCTGTGTCGTTGTGTAGGTACATGCATTTGTGCCCGTATTATTAACAAAACATGTACACCACTGGTCAAAAGTACACCTACTCATTCAAGGGTTTTCTTTATTTTTACTATTTTCTACATTTTAGAATAATAGTGAAGACATCAAAACTATGAAATAACATTATGAATTATGTAGTAACCAAAAAAGTGTTAAACAAATCAAAACATATTTTATATTTGAGATTCTTCAAATAGCCACCCTTTGCCTTGATGACAGCTTTGCACACTCTTGGCATTCTCTCAACCAGCTTCATGAGGTACTCACCTGGAATGCATTTAACAGGAGTGCCTTCTTTAAAGTACATTTGTGGAATTTCTTTCCTTCTTAAAGCATTTGAGACAATCAGTTGTGTTGTGACAAGGGAGGGGTGGTATACAGAAGATAGCCCTATTTGGTAAAAGACCAAGTCCATATAATGGCAAGACCAGCTCAAAGAAGCAAAGAGAAATGACAGTCCATCATTACTTTAAGACATGAAGGTCAGTTAATCAGGAACATTTCAAGAACTTGCAGTGCAGTCGCAAAAACCATCAAGCGCTATGATGAAACTGGCTCTCATGAGGACTGCCACAGGAATGGAAGACCCAGAGTTCCCTCTGCTGCAGAGGATACATTCATTAGAGTTACCAGCCTCAGAAATTGTAACCCAAATAAATGCTTCACAGAGTTCAAGTAACAGACACATCTTAACATCAGCTATTCAGAGGAGACTGTGTGAATCAGTCCTTCATGGCCGAATTGCTGCAAAGAAGCCACTACTAAAGGACACCAATAATAATAAGAAACTTGCTTGGGCCAACGAACACGAGCAATGGACATTAGACCGGTGGAAATTTGTCCTTTGGTCTGGAGTCCAAATTGGATATTTTTGGTTCCAACTGCCGTGTCTTTGTGAGACGCGGTGTGGGTGAACGGATGATCTCCACATGTGTATTTCCCACCCGTAAAGCGGGGGAGGTGTTATGGTGTGGGGGTGCTTTGCTGGTGACACTGTCTGTGATTTATTTAGAATTCAAGGCACATTTAACCAGCATGGCTACCACAGCATTCTGCAGCGATACGCCATCCCATCTAGTTTGGGCTTAGTGGGACTATCATTTGTATTTCAACAGGACCATGACCCAACACACCTTCAGGCTGTGTAAGGGCTATTTTACCAAGAAGGAGAGTGATGGAGTCCTGCATCAGATGACCTGGCCTCCATAATCCCCCGACCTCAACCCAATTGAGATGGTTTGGGATGAGTCGAACCGCAGAGTAAAGTAAAACCAGCCAAGAAGTATTCAGCATATGTGGGAACTCCTTCAAGACAGTTGGAAAAACATTCCAGGTGAAGCTGGTTGAGAGAATGCCAAGAGTGTGCAAAGCTGTCATCAAGGCAAAGGGTGGCTATTTGAAGAATCTCAAATATAAAATATGTTTTGATTTGTTTAACACTTTTTTGGTTACTACATGATTCCATATGTGTTATTTCATAGTTTTGATGTCTTCACTATTATTCTACAATGTAGAAAATAGTCAAATTAAAGAAAAACCCTTGAATGAGTAGGTGTTCTAAAACTTTTGACCGGTACTGCATATCAGATAAAATGTGAATATGTTGGAATATCTGACTAGACAAATGGACAAGATTAGGCTACAAATTCACATTTTCACAGAACTAACTGTGACCCTAACAAGTAACAAAATAGTACTGTAAGTTTTCAACAATTTTGTTCAATAAAATTCAAGACATAGTTATCGAGTCCTGGAAAGCTGCTATACTGTGGGCTGTACAGCAAACATATGCTAAGGTCTAGTACACAAACAGACATGGATGAGATCCATTTGAATTTAGAGTGAGAGTTTTGCAAGATCTTACTGAAATACTCTAATAAGCAACAAGAGGAATGATTTGTTTTCTGTTTTTTCACTATCTGGCCAACTCATAATAGCCACACCAATCATGAAAATCCAACAATGAAGGTATCTCTTCTTCATAAAGTATACCGTGATCAGAGTCATTTCAAATATACATTTGGTGTTGGATTTTCCACTGTATGCTACATACAGTCTATTTTGAAGCGATGTGTGAATGAACATGGAGAAGCTGGCATGCTAAGCGAGAGGTGACTCATTTCACTAGCTCCTGTCTGGACTTCAGCACAGCCACAGCCTCATGGGAGATGTAGTACTGTAGAGGGGCTGCCTTTGGTTCCAGGAACCCATGATGGAACTGACTACCAGCTGCATACTGTAGGTAAGTTAGTGGTGATATTATGAGACACACCACCCAGTCATGTACCTCAGAGCTCACTCTCCACTGACTCAGTATATCCCTTTCTGTTGCATACAGCATATTCATTTTTGTAGTGAAGTCTATTTTAAAAACTTGGCATGTCAGTGAAATATACGAAAAAGCATAGGGCACATACAGCTCTAGCTCTACATACAGCTCAGAGATCATCAGGTAAATAAAAAAAAATGATCAAGAAATAAGATACTTGCTTTTGGTTCCAACATATTAGGCATAGATACTCCCCTGTCCATTCTTGTTACTGCGGCACAGCCATCCCTTATGTGCTACAGGATAGAACATACACACACATGTAATATAGTGGTATGGAACTGAGATGTATCTAGCATAGCTATCTACTATAGCTACCACTAGCCCAGCAACTGTATCGTATTACTACTATATAGAGCAATATACTTGTAACATATGGTCACTGCAGTACATTTGTCTGTCTCTTTGGGTAATGGGTTTCGGCTTTCAAAGATTGGCATTCTTTTAATACAATTCATCTCAATGGCCTCTACGCTTGTGACCCCTCCACCTCTCGCAGTCTAGAGGTCTGTTACGGTTTGCAATTGAACATGTAACTAAAGCAGTGTTGTATGTGTTCCAAGGCAGGAGCATGCAGGATCACTGCAAAGCAATCACTACAGTTTGGAATAGCAAACAGTGATGCAGGACTGGGTTGACATTCAGGACAACATTAGGTTTGCAATCCTAGGAATAATGAGTGAGCAAACACATGCAAAATTAAAGGTATAATGAAAGGCAGTTGTGGATAAGCAAATGAGAGACATACCTGAAACTCTGCAGGACAAAATGGGACAGAAAATGAGACTCACAGTTAATGTTTTTTCTCTCTACCATTTATCATTCATATCTGAAAGAAGTACTACATTATTTCCAAATAATTGGGTGCCTTATTATAACACATATTGATGAATTATTTATGTGTGTAATCGGTTAAAGGTACAATCAAGGGATCTGGGAGGGGTTACATTTCCCAAGCCCCATTTCTCAGCTGTATACCAAAACAAGTGCGGGGCTGTCATTTTGCTGAACTGCTAATCCCAAATTGTAGCTTTGAGAAGATTTAAATTGTGGAAGTAGCTGTGAATATAACCAGAGCTTTATTTGGTGAGCAACACTCACCTCTTCCTCCCCCACACATGTCCCCATGGCTGTTGTACTGAGTGAAATCTGTGGACTGAGGCTGTAGAGGCAGAAACAGTATTTTAATAACAACGGTCACACATTTCTATGAACAATTTGATCAAAACAGACCGTTTTACAGGAGCAATTAGGGTTAAGTGCCTTGCTCAAGGGCACATCAATAGATTTTTCACCTAGTCGGCTCAGAGATTCAAACCAGTGACCTTTTGGTTACTGTCACAACACTCTTAACCTCCAGGCTACCTGCTGCTGTCACAGCCTATATATACAGTGGGGCAAAAAAGTATTTAGTCAGCCACCAATTGTGCAAGTTCTCCCACTTAAAAATATGAGAAAGGCCTGTAATTTTCATCATAGGTACACTTCAACTATGACAGACAAAATGAGGGGAAAAAATCCAGAAAATCACATTGGAGGATTTTTTTATGAATTTATTTGCAAATTGTGGTGGAAAATAAGTATTTGGTCACCTACAAACAAGCAAGATTTCTGGCTCTCACAGACCTGTAACTTCTTCTTTAAGAGGCTCCTCTGTCCTCCACTCGTTACCTGTATTAATGGCACCTGTTTGAACTTGTTATCAGTATAAAAGACACCTGTCCACAACCTCAAACAGTCACACTCCAAACTCCACTATGGCCAAGACCAAAGAGCTGTCAAAGGACACCAGAAACAAAATTGTAGACCTGCACCAGGCTGGGAAGACTGAATCTGCAATAGGTAAGCAGCTTGGTTTGAAGAAATCAACTGTGGGAGCAATTATTAGGAAATGGAAGACATACAAGACCATTGATAATCTCCCTCGATCTGGGGCTCCACGCAAGATCTCACCCCGTGGGGTCAAAATGATCACAAGAACGGTGAGCAAAAATCCCAGAACCACACGGGGGGACTTAGTGAATGACCTGCAGAGAGCTGGGACCAAAGTAACAAAGCATACCATCAATAACACACTACGCCGCCAGGGACTCAAATCCTGCAGTGCCAGACGTGTCCCCCTGCTTAAGCCAGTACATGTCCAGGCCCGTCTGAAGTTTGCTAGAGAGCATTTGGATGATCCAGAAGAAGATTGGGAGAATGTCATATGGTCAGATGAAACCAAAATAGAACTTTTTGGTAAAAACTCAACTCGTCGTGTTTGGAGGACAAAGAATGCTGAGTTGCATCCAAGAACACCATACCTACTGTGAAGCATGGGGGTGGAAACATCATGCTTTGGGGCTGTTTTTCTGCAAAGGGACCAGGACGACTGATCCGTGTAAAGGAAAGAATGAATGGGGCCATGTATCGTGAGATTTTGAGTGAAAACCTCCTTCCTCCTTGCAAGGGCATTGAAGATGAAACGTGGCTGGGTCTTCAGCATGACAATGATCCCAAATACACCGCCCGGGCAACGAAGGAGTGGCTTCGTAAGAAGCATTTCAAGGTCCTGGAGTGGCCTAGCCAGTCTCCAGATCTCAACCCCATAGAAAATCTTTGGAGGGAGTTGAAAGTCCATGTTGCCCAGCAACAGCCCCAAAACATCACTGCTCTAGAGGAGATCTGCATGGAGGAATGGGCCAAAATACCAGCAACAGTGTGTGAAAACCTTGTGAAGACTTACAGAAAACGTTTGACCTCTGTCATTGCCAACAAAAGGTATATAACAAAGTATTGAGATAAACTTTTGTTATTGACCAAATACTTATTTTCCACCATAATTTGCAAATAAATTCATAAAAAATCCTACAATGTGATTTTCTGGATTTTCTCATTTTGTCTGTCATAGTTGAAGTGTACCTATGATGAAAATTACAGGCCTCTCTCATCTTTTTAAGTGGGAGAACTTGCACAATTGGTGGCTGACTAAATACTTTTTTTGCCCCACTGTAAGTGGAAACCATCCACATGAATCAAATATTGATTTGATCGATTTTTGGGGATTTAATCAAGTTGTGATATCTGATAGGTGTTTGATCTTACCCGGTGTAATCCATTCCGTCCATAACCAGGCAGCGAGGAAGTTTTGGAATCATCTGAAAAGTTGAAACTATGGTTAAGCATCATCATTTCGCTGAAACATCTAAACTCAATTTGGCTGCCCTTTAGTTTGAATTGTTCAAGCACAGGAAATTTGCAAGTGGTAAAATCTCGGTGTTGAAGTAAAAAGTGTATAGTTTGTTTTCATATCTATGTTTCTACATGCACATTGATTGATTGATTGATTTTATACTATACAAAGATAAGTCATTTATACTTTTCTAAACTAATCCAATCTGTAAGGGGTTGGATTTATTGCACCCGTTAATGAGATGGTTGTTCCAGCTTAGATGGTTTAGGTAGTCTTGTCTTTCAACATAGCAGTCATTCTTAAGGCAGATTGTGAGTCATAAAATATTCATATTTTTGGCCATCCTACCTCCGGCTGGAATTCATAATGACTTCACAAACCAACATATTGTGATTTGCAGGTCCGATATAACCCTGGCTTATCAGACCACAATGTCAAGGTAACTAAAGGCCTTATGCAATTATATATGGTAATAAAGGATTTAGTTTTAATTCAGACACTTAGACAATCATTTGTTGAAGGCTTCAGGACTAGAAGTTAATGAATGCAACAACCATGTGTCTGTAACTAACAAGCACAGTCATGGGTGGGTATCTCTCACATTCACTCAAAAGGCATGCTGTGAAAAATGTAAATAAGGCTTTACACCCTACAGTGTTAAAACAAAACGGCAAAAAATACTGTAAAACTACATGTGTTATTCCTTAACACGAAAAAAGTGTAACAGCATCTACTCTAATAAGGTTTCAATTTATGTCGGAATTTGCAGCTTTCATGGTGTTAGGGAACCAACACTCTAGATTTGTTAGTTTGTCAACACTGAAAAGTGTATGTTTTCCATGAATTTGGATGATATTTGGATGAAACCAGATCAAAGTTGCTTCTACATTGATAAAGTTTGATCATAAAGTTACTGGTCCCCTCCCTCGTGTCAAACACTTGGATTCAGGAGGTGGGATTATTAAGAACTTTTTGCAATATCACAAACAGCCTAATGTAACGATCATCGTATCGAGGAGAAGGAGAAGACCAAGGTGCAGCGTGGTAAGTACTCATAATTACTTTTAATGAATACTAACAAAACAACAAAAACGATAAACGAACAGTTCTGCCAGGTGAACATACACTTAACAGAAAACAACTACCCACAACTGTAACGGCTGTTGGTTCTGGTAATTTGGTGGGTGGTTCTGTAACGGCTGTCCTCCTCCTCTTCATCCGAAGAGGAGGAGCAGGGATTGAACCAAGGTGCAGCGGGTTGTGAATACATAATGAATTTATTGACAAGACGAAAAACGAACACGAACTACACTTGAAATGATACAAAATAACAAACGACGTAGACTGACCTAAACATGAGAACTTACATAGACACGAAGAACGCACGAACAGGAACAGACTACATACACACCGAAACAGTCCCGTGTGGTACGAAATAACATACAGACACGGAAGACAACCACCCACAACGAACACTGTGAAACAACCTACCTAAATATGACTCTCAATTAGAGGAACGCCAAACACCTGCCTCTAATTGAGAGCCATACCAGGCAACCCTTAAACCAACATAGAAACAGACAACATAGAATGCCCACCCAAACTCACGTCCTGACCAACTAACACATACAACAAACTAACAGAAATAGGTCAGGAACGTGACAACAACCCATAGTGGGAAAACAGGCTACCTAAGTATGATTCTCAATCAGAGACGACGATCGACACCTGCCTCTGATTGAGAACCATACTAGGCCAAACACATAGAAATACAACGACTAGAACAAAACATAGAAAAACAACATAGAATGCCCACCCCAACTCACGCCCTGACCAACTAAAATAAAGACATGAAAAAGGAACTAAGGTCAGAACGTGACACCTAATTTGATTACACAAATGGTAACTTCTTATTCTCTTACCCAATTTAAATAAGTACCACCTTGTATTCAATGAAAACTGTTTTTTTTAAACATTTTTGTAAATATATATATAAAATAAAAAAAACATGACATTTACATTTACTCAGTACTTTGTTGAAGCACCTTTGGCAGCGATTACACCCTTGAGTCTTCTTGGGTATGACGACGCTACAGGCTTGGCACAGCTGTATATGGGGAGTTTCTCCCATTCTAATTTGCAGATCCTCTCAAGCCTTGTCAGGTTTGATGGGGAGCATCGATGCACAGCTATTTTCAGGTCTCTCCAGAGATGTTTGATCAGGTTCAAGTCCGGGCTCTGGCTGGGCCACTCAAGGACATTCAGAGACTTGTCCCGAAGCCACTCCTGCAGTGTCTTGGCTGTGTGCTTAGGGTCGTTGTCTTGTTGGAAGGTGAACCTTCACCCTAGACTTGAGTGGTCCTGAGTGCTCTGGAGCAGGTTTTCATCAAGGATCTCTCTGTACCTTGCTCTGTTCATCTTTCCCTTGATCCTGTCTAGTCTCCCAGACCCTGAAAAGATCCCCACAGCATGATGCTGCCACCACCATGCTTCCCCGTAGGGATGGTGCCAGGTTTCCTCCAGTCGTGACGCTTGGCATTCAGGCCAAAGAGTTCAATTTTGGTTTCATCAGACCAGAGAATCTTGTTTCTCATGGTCTGAAAGTCCTTTAGGTGCCTTTTGGCAAATTGAAAGAGGGCTGTCATGTGAATATTACTGTGGAGTGGCTTCCGCCTGTTCACTCTACCATAAAGGCCTGATTGGTGAAGTGCTGCAGAGATGGTTGTCCTTCTGGAAGGTTCTCCCGTCTCCACAGAGGAACTCTGGAGCTCTGTTAGAGTGACCATCGGGTTCTTGGTCACCTCCCTGACCAAGGCCCTTCTCCTCCGATTGCTCAGTTTGGCCAGGCGGCCAGCTCTAGAAAGATCCTTGGTAGCCACTGTGTTCTTAGGAACCTTCAATTCTGCATAAATATTTTGGTACCCTTCCCCAGACCTGTGCCTCAACATAATCCTGTCTCGGGGCTCTTCGGATGATTCCTTCGACCTCATTGCCTGGTTTTTGCTCTGACATGCACTGTCAACTGTGGGACCTTATATAGACAGGTGTGTGCCTTTTCAAATCATGTCTAATCAATTGAATTTACCACAGGTGGACTCCAATCAAGTTGTAGAAACATCTCAAGGATGACCAATATAAACAGAATAGACCTGAGCTAAATTTCGAGTCTCATAGCAAAGGGTCTGAATTCTTAATTTAAATCAAGTATTTCTGTTTTTATTTTATTATGAATCTTGAAAAACAGTACTGACAATTCCATTTGGGCTAGCTAGCTAAATTATACAGTAAACATTGTGTCTATATTGATGCTTTGCAATAACCAGACAGTTGGATAAACAAATTATTTTTGAAACCAAGATGTGATGTATGACAGGATTGGATTTTTCATGCAATTTCAATGTCGTTTGAGTTGCTTTATGTATCAGCATTTGAGTTGCTTTGTGTATCAGTAAATTTGCTTGAGATACACTGCAGCACTGCTCACTGGGTCAATTTTGCTTGACATAGGTATTTTCAAGGAACCACCCGCCAAGGTAAGGTCTGTCTTTCAGACTTCCTGATAGTTTGACATGAGATAAATAAAAATAAATGTAAAACATACTTTTTAGTTAAAAGCTAAATATATTCACGTCACCAAATAATTGATTAAAACACACTTTTTTGCAATGAAGTTCTACAGTAGACTCAACAGCACTCTGTAGGGTAGCACCATGGTGTAGACGGAGGACAACTAGCTTCCCTCCTCCTCTCGGTACATTGACTTCAATACAAAACCTAGGAGGCTCATGATTCTAACCTCCTTCCACAGATTTACACAGTAATTATGACAACTTCCAGAGGACGTCCTCCAACCTATCAGAGCTCCAGCATAGCATGAACTGAAATGTTGTCCACCCAATCAAAGGATCAGAGAATAAATCTCGTACTGACAGCATAAGCTACAGCTAGCTAGGACTGCAGTTCATAAAATGTGGTAAGTAGTTGACTCAAAGAGAGAGAAAGACAAAAGTTGAACAATTTTGAACAAATTCATTTCTTCCAAAAAGAAGGAGAGGCAATAGAGAGAGAGAGAGAGAGAGTCATTTTTCCCCCCTTTCAAATGTAGCTAGCTAGTTTAGCCTACTCAAACACCCTTCTCAAACAGAGGGGTGCTATGTTAGGTAGCTGGCTATGACTATCCAACACAACACTAGAACTCTTCCAAGTCAAGGTAAGCTTTTGGTTTTACAAATGTATTGCCACCGGGGCCCGCCGGTGTAAGTGATAAACTGCTTTACACTGTAATGTTACTGCATGATTGTAGCAGGTTTACTAACACGTTAGTTCTATTAGTTATGTTGACTATGACATTACTTTAGCTAATATGGTGACAACAATGGAGGCTGTGTGTAGCGGTTATGATATGGTTTGGCCTGGAAAGTTTTTTCGGCTATTCACATACAGCTGATGTGTTGTGCATTGAAGTCCACAAGCGAAGGGAAAAGGTGAGAGGAGGAGAGCGCATAGATGCAAGAAGGAATACAATGTGGCTGCTATGAAAGTGAACTGTGTTTACGTGTGATCAGGGGTGTATTCATTCCACCAATTCTGTTGGAAAATGTTTCTTAAACGGAAGAAAACAGAACGAAACGCGGATAAACATACCTGAATTTGTCAAATAGAAACTCTCGTTTGCAACTGTTGGACTAATGATTATACCCTAGATCAGCTAGATGCAGGCAAGAGTGTGCAAGGCAGTATTGAACGTGTCACAGTCTGTCCATGTATCACTGTCTGTCTTCTCAACTTTTTCTCTGTGCACCTACGTTGTAAACTTTTAGTACTTTCAGAAAGTATTTATACATACATTTTGTTGTGTTACAGCTTGCATTCAACATTTATTTTCTCACCCATCTACACACAATACACCATAATGTTGGAGTGAAAACATGTTTTTGAAGTTTTTGCACATTTATTGAAAATTACGTTGTTTACATAAGTATTCACACCCCTGGGTCAATAAAGGTTAGTATCACCTTTGGCAGCAATTACAGCTGGGAATCTTTCTGGGTAAGTCTCTAAGAGCTTTGCACACCTGGATTGTACAATATTTGCACATAAAAAAATAATTAAAAAAAATCTATGGCAAGAAAAAATTATTCAAACTGTCAAGATGGTTGTTAGACAGCCATTTTCTTGCCACAGATATTTCAGCTCTAACTAAGCTCAAAACTCTAACTAAGCCACCCAGGAACATTCAATGTCATCTTGGTAAACAGCTCCAGTGTATATTTGGCCTTGTGTTTTAGGTTGTTGTTTGGCTGAAAGGTGAACTAGTCTCCCATTGTCTGTTGGAAAGCAGACTGAATCCTCTAGGATTTTTCTTTTTCTTAGCTCTATTATGTTTCTTTTTATCCTGAAAAACTTCCCAGTCCTTAACGATACATACCAATAACATGATGCAGCCACCACTATGCTTGAAAATATGAAGAGTGGTACTCAGTGATGTGTTGGATTTGCAACACTTTGTATTCAGAACATATAGTTAATTTCTTTGCCACATTTTTTGCAGTTTTACTTTAGGGCCTTGTTGCAAACAGGATGCATGTTTTGGAATAATTTAGTTCTGGACAAGCTTCCTAATTTTCACTCGGTCATTTGGCTTAGTATTGTGGAGTAACTACTGTAAAATGCTGTTGATCCATCCTCAGTCTTCTCTTATCACAGCCATTAAACTGTAACTGTTTTAAAGTCGCCATTGGCCTCATGGTGAAATCCTTAAGCGGTTTCTTCCACTCTGGCAACTGAGTTAGGAAGTGCGCCTGTATTTTTGTAGTGACTGGGTGTATTGATACACCATCCAAAGTGTAATTAATAACTGCACCATGCTCAAAGGGATATTCAACCTATCTACCTATAGGTGCCCATCTTCGCGAGGCAATGGAAAACCTCCCTGGTCTTTGTGGTTGAATCTGTGTTTGAAATTCTCTGCTCGATGATGTACCTTACAATTATCTGTATGTGTGAGATACAGAGATGAGGTAATCATTAAAAAATCATGTAAAACACTATTATTGCACACAGAGTGAGTCCATGCAAATTATAATGTGACTTGTTAAACCCATTTTTACTCCATTTTACTCCTGAACTTATTTAGGCTTGCCATAACAAATGGGTTGAATACTTATTGACTCAATGCATTTCAGATTTTCATTTTTTATTCATTTGTACAAAATAAAAATAAATGTAATTCCACTTTGACATAATGGGGTATTGTGTGTATGCCAGTGACACAAAATCTCAATTTAAATCCAGGCTGTAACACAACATTCTGGGGAAAAAGTTACTTTCTGAAGGCACTCTACCGTACACTAAGAAAGTGTTACATTTAACACTGTTGGTGTTAAAACTCAGATCTCAAACGTGTTGTGTTCTGTTTATTTGATAGGGTTGCTTTTGAGGTTGGATCTGACCAGGATATTGTTAATTGGTTTACACCACACCAAAAGACTTCAAAATGTTTTGCAGGGGGAAACAATTTTTTTTTGTGTTTGTTGTATTGGACAAGTACAGATAGTAACTCTGTGTTTCAATCCATTTTGGATCGCTTTCTTCAGTTTGGTACCTAATGAACATGACCCTGGTTTACAGTTCATTTGATGTGGTTCTTCTAAACAACGTGCTTGTTACTATATGGTGGGGTTGGTCAGAACATACCTCCGTCATAGTTGTTCTGCTGAGGTTCATAGCGCTGAGCTGATTGGCTGCGTGCATGACCTTCCCTGATCTGCTCCTTCTCATTCTCCTCTTTCATTATCAGCTTCCCCAAACCAGACTGGATCTGGGGACACACAGAACATATGGCAAAATACTTCACTTAAAGCCTGCGGGTATAATGCATTGTAAGACTTGTCATGAGCATGTATAATGATATCGTCTAATGAATTTGATCTTATAATGATCCTGACTAAATACCAACCATTTTGAGTCAGTTAAAAAGTTGATACATACAGAGACAAAACATAGTGTAAACCTTATTATAATACAGTATAAAGGCTTGTGCATGCTTATAACAAATTATGAAGCAGTATACTGTACCTGCAGGAATAACTTTTTATGAACATACAATAGTAGAGTAGAGCTGCCTACCTGTGTGTGTTTGTGGGTGTGATTGTGGACGTGAGTGTATGAATGTGGCTTCTCTAACCTTGTTGATTTGCTCCTCCTGGATTTGCTTTCTCTTCATAGCCTCCTCTTCCTCCTCTTCCCTAGACCGTCTCCTTCCTCCTTCTGAACCTTTGAGTGGCATAAACAACCCGCGAATAAGCCAACACACACGCACACACACACACACAGCAAAACACACACGCACAGGAACACACACACACACAGGCACGCATGCACACACCCTTATAACTGTGTGTGTGTGTGAATTACAGGCATCTTGACTGAGAAGTAGTGCTAGATACAGTCAAACAAGACTGTAAAAAACTGTAACAGAAGCCATAATAGAATGCTTCCATCTGTGGACATCATATTCACAAAAGTACTGTACAGGATTTTTAAAAGGATTTACAAAAGTACTGTAGGATTTATCTTTCCAGCAACAGGGGTGGGGGAGAACACAAATGCGAGACAGAGTTCACTAGACATAAACAAAGACAACACAAAAACAGTGAAACTACTCAGCTGCACAGAATGTTAACACGGACAGTACAACAGTCTTCACAAGATGGGATTTTCAAACTATGAGTTTGATACACAGAACAACACGGTGTAGGAAGACAGATCAGTTTGAAGCCAGTCTCAGTTAGCTCTGTCCAAGTCATTTGTGAATGGTCGATTGATTGATTTTATAGGTAGCTGTACAGGAAGCTGTAAAGGAAGGTGCAACTGAAGCTGTAGCAAGCAAAAAGTGACACGATGCCAACAACAACAGTCTTTCAAGGATACATTGTTCATCAGCATTGCACAAAATTCAGCAAAATAATTTTAAAATCTGTGTTCCAGAGAGTCAAATTGGGGTGAGAACAGGGATGCAATAAAGCTTACTGGTGATGTTAAACTACAAGTGCATAAGAGTGAGATTATGACCGATCCATAAAGAACCCAAACCCTACATCCTAGACACTTGTGAAAATCTGAGAGGTTTGGAAAAGCCATGTGGCAGAAATTCCACCTAGCCTATCAGAGTCCAAGGTGGTGCTATTGACATATTGCTAAAACCTATCAAATTCTCTCAGATCTCCACAAATGTGTAGAGGGTAGGAACTAGTGGTTGTTTCTGGACAGGGACAAGTTCAGGGTTTGGTTAGGGGTAGTGAGCCTCTAAGGTGAAGGAGGTGGGGCAGTGCAAGCATGCTCATAAGGAGCCTACTGTACCTAAGGCAGCCAGGGCCAGGGAGGGAGAGCAGGGGGGCCAGTGGTTGTTTTCGGTCGGTGATGTGTCATCCGGAGGGGGGACATGGGCGGCAGGAAACGTAGCGGATCTGATGATGTCATCAGCAGACTTTCTTTTTGGTGCGGGTGAATCTAAATTGGTAACCAGAGGAACTGGACTATCAGTGTCTGAGTGAGTACCCTTAATCCCCTTAACCACAGCTGAACATTTCAACATCATCTGTCTGAAATGTTGTGTGACAATCTTTACACCGCAAATGTACAAGTGTTGAGGTGAAAAGTGTTGTGAGTGTTATATCTGAGTGTTGATTCGAGTGGGGTTAACAAATTGACAGAGAATGAAGTGTTATTTGAATCACAGTGGAATCAACACTGCGTCGTGTTGTTGTTACTTGACTGTGTTGCGTTCATTTCCGTTAACTCTCTCAGAGTAGAAAAGATGTGGGAGGGGCCACATTATCATATTTCCCAGCATAATTTGTTGCAGGTTGATTTTTAGAATAGTTTGTTTTTAATATCTATGTTTCTGCATGCACATTGATTGATTCATTGATCTTATGCTATACAAAGATAAATGACATACATTTTTCTAAACTAATCCAATCTAGTGTACCCATCACTTAGATGGTTGTTCCAGTTTAAATGATATGAACTCACTATTAAATCCATCTCAATAACAGTTTTTCTGAATGGCTGGATTCTGATAGGAATTACAGTACTTATAATTTCATAAACTAGAATATTGTGATTTGCAGGTCTGATGTGTCCAATGAGCCAAGATTTTCAGACAGAAATGTCAAGGATAACTAGGCCATAACTAAATACATGAAAAGTAGATTTTATATGGACATAAATGGTTATTTTCAATTGTAACACATTCACCTTAGCAGTCCTTTGGTGAAGGCTTCAATACAGAGCTGCTATGAATTCAACAAACATGTCTCTGTCACTAACAAGCATAGTCATGGGTTGGTAGCTGTCATGTTCACTTGAAAGGCATGCTGGGAAATATGTAAATAAGGCGTTACACCTACAGTGTTAAAACTACACCCCCCCCCAAAAAAAGACTAAAATACTGAAACACTACATGTGATTCCTTAACAAAAATAAATTGTAACAGCATCATCTCTAATAAGTGTTAATTTAAGTTGGAATTTGCAACAGTTTAACACTATTTCAGTGGGTCACATACAGTATGTAAGAAACGGTTACATTTAACATGGTGGATGTAAAATTCTGATCTCAAATTTGCTGTGTACATGGTAAAGATAATACCCCAACCTTACACTTACACTTATTATTCAGAATTGTTCACAGATTATGTAAATAGTTGTAGTGTGATGGCGCTCTAATCAATATGTATAATATTGTCTGCACTGCTGAAGGGGTGCTCAGTCCTAGGAATGTACAAATGTAATCTTAAAAGACAGTTCAAGACGGCAACTTATTTGCCTTCAATAGTATTTATTGAAGGCAATAAGGCCACTAGATCGTTTGACAGCAAGAAAGGGCTACAGAACCTTTAGTGGAGAAGGACCAGACTCCAAAACATGTCAGCAATAAATCATATTTAAGGGAATTAAGATGACATCCCAAACCTTCTCTTTAGATTATGGGGTACTGTAGGCTCACATGCCTTGATCTTTTGCTTAGGTTTCTAAATTCTCAGAAAGTGTTCAGAAAGTATTTGATCAGAGAGAGACTTCAAACAGTATTGACACATTGACATCGGAGGTGGTTACAGTAAATGGTGTACAATTAGAGGTCACAATGTGGTGATTACACAATTTCAATCCAAACTGAAAAAACATCATTGATAGGACCCAGATATTGCTCAATGACATCGAGTCCACCAACCCTATACCATTACTAAAAGGTTAGGTGCTGCTTTGTATAGTTAAGCTTATCGATCTTGTTTAGAGCCAACGAGGTTCAAGACACTATTTTCTTTCTATAATCACGTTGTTCTACAGTAAACCAACTCCTCATATCATGTCCCTGCTAAGAGAAGTAATATTACCTAGTCCTGCTCTTGGAAAGCTCTGTCTCTATTTGCAATCAATATAATTATTCATAACAATAATCATACTGTTAATGCTAGTGAAACCAGGTGACAGAGAGTGAATATACCGTGTTGTTTGTAGATGGGTGGTTTCCTGTAAATGTTGATCCCCTGATCTGAAAGGGCAAAGGGAGAAAGACATAGTCAAAACCACTGGGCACACCACGTCATTTCAACGTGGATCATTGGGGAATATTTGGTTGAGATGTTGATCAAAGGGATTACAAGATATATTCACCCACTCAAAAAGACAGACAAAAGTTAGTTGGATTTCCAATGTGTTATCACTATGCTTTCAATTATCTAAAAACACAACTAAATTCCAATGGAAAAACAATGTCTGATTTTCGGTTTAGTTGTCACCCTAATGTCTATGTCCGTGCTTTCAATAATTTAAAAGCAAAGATTACAGAGATTACATTAAAAGTACATGGCGCAATTGATCAATGTTGTTCGAGATTCTGCACAGATTATTATAGCATAGCTATCTTGAATTAGAACACTTTATGTGATTACATAAGAAGAAATATAGAAGTATAGTTACCATCACCTCAAAATGTGGCCATGGATGTGTTACCGATTTTAAAGTCGAATTTTACATTAGTTTGTAAGAAAACATTTTACATTAGTTTTTAAAGCTGCAATATGTAACTTTTTAGGCGACCCAACCAAATTCACATAGTTATAGATCTGTCATTCTCATTGAAAGCAAGTCTAAGAAGCGGTAGATCTGTTCTATGTGCGCTATTTCTATGCTTCCTGTTCTTTACTTTCAGTTTTGTACACCAGCTTCAAACAGTTGAAAATACAATATTTGGGGTTATTGAAAATATATTTCACAGTGGTTTAAATGGTACAATGTTTCTCTACACATTATGTTGCTTGTTTTGTCACATAAACTGAAAGTCAGCGAACTATTCGAATTTAAGCAACCAGGAAACTTAACTTTAGGATATTTACTGTATCAGAAAAGCGATAGTGAATTGTTTTGGGTTGTCAATGCAACCAAATATCAACATTTGAAGGAGATCTATCGTCTGCTTGAATAGTTCCATCTGTGCCACTGACTTAAGCAAAAAACTCACCGGAAGCGGGTGGGCGGAGCGAGGCGGGTGGAAAGGATGGGACAGGCAGAGCAGTGACTGTATGCTAGCAGGATAGTCCATATATCCAATTATCTTTGCTGATGTTGTGTATGAATAAGTGGGTGAATTGGTCTAATTTAGCATATATGGTCAAAAAAAATCTAATGAGTAAAAAAATAGTGAATAATGACAACAGAAATGTTTTGTGTGACTACAGCGGCAGCAATAAATCACATAAATCGTGACAGGTTTTAAGTGAGCGAGGCGTCATAGAGGACAACATGCCCACCCAGCTTCGGTTGGGTTATTATAATTCAAAACAATGCATTTTTAAATAAATCGACGCATGCCTCGCATGCTCGCCTTTGCTGAGTTTAGGCCATATGTCCGGCTTTAATTCCAGTTTGTCTACAAATTAATCATTGGTGCGTTGGATTCACGTCTCTGTCTCAATCAAACATCAAAGTTAAAGAATAGGATCAAATCAAATCAAATCCAACTTTACATGCACTTTAAATCATTTGATCTGATTGAGTCTTATTATTTAACTAAGATTTTTAGTTGAGATGGAGTTGAATCCAATTATTATTTTGTAGACAAACTGAAATGAAAGCCAGACTAAGTCAGTGGCACAGATGGAACTATCCAATCAGAATATAGAGGCTTCATCTCCTTCAAATGTTGATATTTGGTTGTGTTGACAATCAAATCACTAAATATCATTCCATTTGAAATCAGCCAAAGCTTAAAACCCTAAGGCCTATTTGTATTGTGTATTTTATGTTGAATTCTGGGTTGAATTGAAACAATAGCTTTGATGACTTTGCAAATGCTATTTAAGCCTAAACTGTGTCATTCAAAAATCAAATCAAATCGAATCAAATTGTATTAGTCACATGGGCCAAATACAACAGGCATTTCACCTTACAGTGAAATGCTTACTTACAAGCCCCTAACCAACAATGCAGTTTAAAAAACACGAATAAGAATAAGAAATAAAAGTAACAAGTACATAATACGTTTTTAAAAATCAGTTACAAACAACGCAAAAAAACAAACATCAAAATACAATCGGTTAGGAGCACGTAAAATGTCAGCCATCTTCACTGTCTCAATCATTGATGATATATGAGTGATAAAGTTCTAAATTGATTTTGCTCTGTTAAAACTACCCTTTGGAATGACTTTGATAGCAATAGCAAATCTATTTTGTTTTTATGATCTTTTTTATTCCTATATTTTTGGGGTACTTTTACCCCTTTTTCGTGATATCCAATTGGTTGTTAGTCTTGTCCCTACAGACTATGGAGAAGCAAAGGTCGAGAGCCATGCATCCTCTGAAACACAACCCTGCTAAGCCGCACTGCTTCTTGACACACGGAGGAAACATCGTCCAGGAAACATCGTCCAGCTGGTGACCGAAGTCAGCTTGCAGGCACCCAGCCCGCCACCCATCCCGTCCGGCCAAATCCTCCCCTAACCCGGACAATTGTGCGCCACCGCATGGGTCTCCCGGGCACGGCCAGCTGTGACACGGCCTAGGATCAAACCCGGGGCTGTAGTGACGCCTCAAGCACTGCAATGAAGTGCCTTAGACCGCTGCGCCACTCGGGAGGCCTTATCTATTTACTTTTTAAGTGGGGATCTATCATCAATCATTCTCACAATAGCACATTGGTAATATTCAATGACAAATATCATAGCTGGGCTTGGTTAAAACCTTGGATGGGAGACTAAAGACTATGTGTAGACTATGCCCAGCTTATTGTTTGTTTTTCTGATAGTGGATATAACGCGGAAGATCTGACATTATTTTAAAGGTACAAATTCAACATATTTTATACAAGGTTTGTCTATGTCAACATTTTGTTATGTATTTTCCATGTAGAATCCGTGCCACAATACGTCGACAAATTACGTTGAAACAACGTTGATTCAATCAGTTTGTGCTCAGTGTTTTTGCATTTCATGTATACGTATCAAACACTTTTCCAGTGACACATGAGCCAAAAGCATTATTGAAATGGAAAAAGTGGTAGAGAGAAGTTGAGTGAGAGCAATAAAAAGTCTCAGGTGACCAGTAGCAGTAACAGTGACAGGGTGCGCTCCGTGTATCTCCTACCTGGGAGGTGGAAATGTTTAGGGGTCAGAGAGAGAGGCGGAGTGACCGGCCGGCTCTCTGGCCGTTGGGGTATGGGGGAGCTCCGCCCGCTGAGTGGATCAGTGCCTCCGATGAGAAGAACCAAGAACAAAATGTAAGCTGGGCAACCATAAGGAAATCATAAATTTGGAGAAAGCTAATCTTGCAGAGCCAGACGAGAGTGTCTCTGAGTATTGGATATAGCTGTAAGGTCTGGCATAAAAATGGACGCAAGTGGATGTTACTTTACTCTGCAAAGAGTGATCCAGTTTTGAGAACTATTGAAGCATCCTGTATTACCAAATCAATGGATGGGAAAATCATGCAGGGGTTGTAGTTAAAGCATACAGCAGACAAGAAGCATACCAGAGCATACAGTGTGAACCATATGCAACTCTGAGTTTGGTACAGCTACAGATTCACTCTGTTTGTCGCTATCCTAACACAGTAGATGAGGATGAGGACACACCTTAGCATGCAACCAGACAACATCAAAACACAAAAGGCCATAAGACTGATATCATATCTTATATCTAGTTTATCATTTAAAAAACATGTTTTATCCAAAACAATTGGCAGATTATTTCAAACTAGATGGAGGCTGAATTTCTTTTCTCATCAAACCCTAACCCGTCCCTAATCCTACTAATCTCATTGTCGGTTAGTTAGTCACTAACCAACAATGTTAGTAACATACTGTAGTCATGAGGTAATATGAGACCTAACCAAAGCATGCAGGCCAACCTGGTCTCAGAGCATTTCGTATTATTCTGTGTGTAATTCCGTAAACTCCATATGTTACATTTAGTATGGTATGTGTTAATTTGTGGATGTCGTAATATAAGATATGTTACGATTTACAATTTCTGTTATACATTATGAATTTACTAAACGTACAACATGTTAGGAATTTGCAAAATGTATATATTACGAATTCTAGCTAGGTGGCTAGGTTGCTAATATTAGCTAGGCTAGGCGTTAGGGTTAGGAGTTGAGGTTAGGGTTAAGTTTAGGAGTTAGGTTAAAGGGTTAGAGTTAGCTAATAGGGTTAAGGTTAGGGGAAGGGTTAGTTAACATGCTTAGTTGCAAAATAGCTAAAAAAGTAGTAAGTAGTTGAAAAGTTGCTAATTAGCTCAAATTGTCCATGATGAGATTTGAATTCGCAACCTCCGGGTTGCTAGACGTTTGCATTATACGCCCACCAATCCACCCTACTTTCATTTTTGCCTTAAGTAACTTATGTCTGTAACCATACCAAACGTAACATCTCGTACTCATTTTTTATACCTTTATTTAACTAGGCAAGTCAGTTAATAACAAATTCTTATTTTCAATGACAGCCTAGGAACAGTGGGTTAACTGCCTTGTTCAGGGGCAGAACGACAGATTTTTACCTTGTCAGCTCGGGGATCTGATCTTACAACCTTCCGGTTACTAGTCCCAACGCTCTAACCACTAGGCTAACTGCCGCCCCATTTGAATGTCCAGGATTTATATTTACTATGTTACGTCTAGTCTATGAGACCAGGCTGTGCAGGCAGACAAAATGGGCATTTATCATTAAACAGGCAGAATGTTAGTAATGTGACTTGGGTGGAACATTTCAAAGTTTCCCAATGCTGGAAGGGGAGCCTGAGTGAAAAAGTTTGGGAACCTCTGGTCTAAATGAACTAGGCTGCATGTCTATATCATGACAGCAGAAGAGACGTCTCTAGCCTGGTCCCAGATCTGTTTGCCAGTCAGTTGGTAAGAAAAGCACAAACAGATTTGGGACCAGGCTAGTCAGCTACTGACATTCACTTCACATCAAATGTGCATGGCAACAGTATACAGTGCCTAGCGGAAGTTTACATACCCCAAGTAAAATAAAAAAATATATAAATGTTTATTAACTAATTAAAAATAAAACACAAAGATTTCTTGATTGCATATGTCTTTACACCCCTGAGTTAATACTTGGTGGAAATACCTTTGTACGCAGTGAATAATTTTTAATAAGATTCTACCAACTCTTATGGCAACATATATCCATTGTTTTTTGTCAAAATTGCTAAAGCTCAGTAAATTTGGTTGGAAATCATTGATGGACAGAAATATAAAAATGTAGTCTGAATGTCAAGCAGATTTATGTCAGGAAAAGGAAAACTCAGGAAAACTCAACACTTTTTGGAAATCCATTCTGGTGTGTCTTTGGAATTACAATTTTGACAAAAACAATGGATATACAGTATGTTGCCATAAGCGTTGTGCAGAGTTGGTAGAATCGAATTCAAAATCATTCACAGCTGTAATTACTGCCAAAGGTGCTTCGACCAAGTTTTAACGCTTGGGCGTGAAGACATGTTTGTTTTATATTTTAAATTAATTTAGAAAATGTTCTATAATGTTTCTTTCACTTTCAATGTAATCCCTTTCAGATCAAATTTTAAGGCAGCAAAATGTGAAAACTGTGCAAGGGGTGTGTAGACTTTCACTAGGCATTGTATAGCGGCTGAAGATGATGGTAGGGACATGAGAAGTTTAGCCATAGCGTATGAGGCAGTAAGACTTGAATGAGGTGACACAGCTTGCCTTGGTAGTGGGGAGAGTGGAGGGACCATGGGGACTAGGGCCCTGTCTTACCTTGGCTATGGGGTAGGAAGTGGTGTCTGAAAGGGGAGGTGGGGCGGGAGTCACTATGGCTGTTACTGCACAGGTCAGAGCAGAGCTTCTGCATGCCTGTCAGAGTTTCTGCAGGGGAGGGGAGGTGAGAGAGAGGAGGGGGGACAGAGCCGGCGGGGAGACACCACCACAGGTACGGAGGGGAGGGAGACGTGGAGGGGGAGATGTGAGAGAGATGTGGAGGGGAGGTGGAAATGGAGGAGGGAGGTGTGGAGTCGAGGAAGAAGTAATACAGTCAGTAGACATACCATCACAGATAAAGACAGGGAGGGAGGGAAGAGGTGGAAGACAGGTGAGAGAGGAAACAGACCCAGTGGACACACCACCACAGTTAGGAAGGGAGAGAGGAGGAGGGGAGGTGAGAGAGGGTGAACGAAAAGAAGGGGGAGAAAATCGGAATCATGTAAAAACTAGAAAACAACAAACTTGGAGTAAAAACTATTTGAGGGAGATGGGGATAAGGAATAAGGAAAATGTGTATTACGAGATACACCTTAAAGTGAAAAAACTGTGTTTATATGAATAGCATTAATAAACTATAAACTATATATACAGTGGCTTGCAAAAGTATTCATCCCCCTTGGCGTTTTTCCTATTTTGTTGCATTAAACCTGTAATTTAAATAGATTTTTATTTGGATTTCATGTGATGGACATACACAAAATAGTCCAAATTGGTGAAGTGAAAAAAAATAAAAATAAACTTGTTTCAAAAAATTCTAAGAAATAAAATACTGAAAAGTGGTGAATGCATATGTATTCACCCCCTTTGCTATGAAGCCCCTAAATAAGATCTGGTGCAACTAATTACCTTCAGATGTCACATAATTAGTTAAATAAAGTCCACCTGTGTGCAATCGAAGTGTCACATGATCTCAGTATATTTTCATTTGTTCCGAAAGGCCCCAGAGTCTGCAACACCACTATGCAAGGGGCACCGCCAAGCAAGTGGCACCATGAAGACCAAGGAGCTCGCCAAATAGGTCAGGAACAAAGTTGTGGAGAAGTACAGATCAGGGTTGGGTTATAAAGAAATATCAGAAACTTTGAACATCCCACTGAGCACCATTAAATAAAATAAAAAATTTATTGAAAGAATATGGCACCACAGCAAACGTGCCAAGAGAGGGCCGCCCACCAAAACTCACGGACCAGGCAAGGAGGGCATTAATCAGAGAGGCAACAAAGAGACCAAAGATAACCCTGAAGGAGCTGCAAACCTCCACAGTGGAGATTGGAGTATCTGTCCATAGGACCACTTTAAGCCATACACTCCACAGAGCTGGTCTTTTTTACATAAGAGTGGCCAGAAAAAAGCCATTGCTTAAAGAAAAAAATAAGCAAACACATTTGTGGGATGTGGGCATGTGGGAGACTCCCCAAACATATGGAAGAAGGTACTCTGGTCAGATGAGACTAAAATTGAGCTTTTTGGCCATCAAGGAAAATGCTATGTCTGGTACAAACCCAACACCTATCATCACCACAAGAACACCATCCCCACAGTGAAGCATGGTGCTGGCATCATCCATCCCCACAGTGAAGCATCGGCAGGGACTGGGAAACTGGTCAGAATTGAAGGAATGATGGATGGCGCCAAGATACAGGGAAATTCTTGAGGGAAACCTGTTTCAGTCTTCCAGAGATTTGAGACTAGGACAGAGGTTCACCTTCCAGCAGGACAATGACCCTAAGCATACTGCTAAAGCAACACTTGAGTGGTTTAAGGGGAAACATTTAAAAGTCTTGGAATGACCTAGTCAAATCCCAGACCTCAATCCAATTGAGAATCTGTGCTATGACTTAAAGATTTCTGTACACCAGCAGAACCCATCTGACTTGAAGGTGCTGGAGCAGTTTTGCCTTGAAGAATGGGCAAAAATCCCAGTGGCTAGATGTGCCAAGCTTATAGAGACATACCCCAAGAGACTTGCAGCTGTAATTGCTCCAAAATGTGGCTCTACAAAGTATTGACTTTGGGGGTGGGAGGGTGAATAGTTATGCACGCTCAAGTTTTCTGTTTTTCTATGTTATTTGTTGTTTGTTTCACAAAAAAAAATATTTTGCATCTTCAAAGTAGTAGCCATGTTGTGTAAATCAAATGATACAAACGCCCCCCAAATAAAATTGAATTCCAGGTAGGAAAATAGGAAAAATGCCAAAGGGGGTGAATACTTTCGCAAGCCACTGTACATGAATAATAAATAAATATTTCATTATTAAATGATTTAACATTTAAAGTATTTATAAGGAATATTCATTCAAGTTATTAGTGTTACCAGGGTGGTCAGTGAAGATGTGAAGAGTAAAGATAAAAGAGGACAGCAACAGAGCAGCTGCAGTGGGGAGTTAAGTTTAAGGTGTGGTAAAGAAAGAGTGACAGGCATGAATGTTACTCCTGCGAGTTGTGATCAAGTGGTCTTATGTTCTTGTCAAAGTAGTAAGGGAAGAGTGGAGAGAGGCAGTGCCTACTGTATTTATCAGACTATTTTCAATTCTTTCCCCTGTGCAACCTGTAAAGAGTAACAATACAAATCACACATGCTCGCACGCGCACACACATACATACACACAAATACACAGACAAACACACACACACACACACACTCACCTGGTCTGTGAAAGTGCTGCGGTGAGCGTGACAGCGGGGTGTAACTATTGCGATTGTAGACGTGTGATCCGATGGAGCCCTGACTGGTGGACCTCTGGAGGATGCGTTCCCTCATGTCATAGCAGCCCTAACAGGGACAACACAGTGACCTCACCTGCCAATCACTGTCAATCCAAGAGCTTCTCTTCATTATAAAATTACAGAAGCTGTCTCTCTAGCAACAAAATTAAGTTATTCTATTCTATTCCTCCTGAACGCTAAACAAGAGTATTATGGTGTAACGCAGTACTGAGATACAATGTTCTCTTTTATACTTTCAAGTTTTGTTTTTGGAAGCAGATGTAATTACATCGTAGCCACAGTCCCCCTGTCAAGTAAAGATTGATATAAATCAAACCACTGACTGTCTTGACACAGGCACTCACCTCAGCAGACGGTGTAGGTGACATGTTTCTTGAGGACTGAAAAAGAAAAAAATCGATTAATATCAACATCCAACATTACCATACTGTAAGAACAGACACACCGAAACCATGTACCACCAATGATAATAATTGGGTGCCTTACCTTGTCGTCTGGCATGGGGGAACGCTCCCTTCTCGCAGTATGGAGCTGTGGACACAGAAGGTGACTCAGCAAACTGAATGTGAAAGGATTTACACTAGACTAAACGTGAAATGTGCACTAAAAGTGTCAGCCTTCCACCCTGCAACAACAGACATGCTTTCCAGGGTGGAAAGATGGATGAAAGATGACTTATGACAGTATGATTTCTGCATCACAGACGTTTTCCTTCAAACAAATACTTACCCAGCACAGATTGTAACTTCAGAATGCAGGCTCGTTCATTTTTACATGATGCGTCACACACACACACGCACGCACGCACGCACGTAAACACACACAGACGTTCATGCATGGATGCATTCGAATTACCTCTCCCACACTCTCCCTCCTCTCCTCCCTCTCATCCAGGGACATGGTGTACAAAGGCTCATAGGTAATCAGATCAGGGTGCTCTATGTCATAAATTGCTTTGACTTTGGGAATGGCGGCTAGGTCCCTGTAATCAAGGATCTCATTGTCTACTTTTGCCTAGGAACACAGACAGACAGATAGACAGACAGATCGACACATACATAGAGACAGAGCGAGAGAGGTTATACACAACTAAAAGCACACATCTACTGAGACAGGTTAACACTAGCAAGTATTAGTGGTCAGCAGGGTTGCAAAATTCCTTGAACTTTCCCAAAATTCTCAGGTTTTCCGGAAATCACATTTGGAGGATTTATAGATTTGCTGCCTATTCCCTCCTGACTGAATCTTCCAATTTTGGGAAAGTTACAATCAATTTGCTACTGTCTATAGAATAACTATTAGGGAGTCTGATAAGCTTAGGGCCCCTTCTGTTTAACATGAGGATTGGCAGTAAGGGTACAGCAACATGAACAATGTAAGGGGGAACAGAACATCTGTGTACCGGTAAGAAAAAGGAATAAGACAAAGTTTACACAGGGAGTCACAATTTATTTTAAGCTTCGTTAGGGGAGAAGTGGCCTAAATTCTAAAAATAAAAGCAGCACATCCAGCCCACTATGTGTGTGAGGGTAGATGTACGTTTGCCTGGCTACCCAGACACCTTGCTCCGGCCAAATGCTATGCCACGGCCATAGACCGTTAGTTCATTCTCCGCAATGAGTCTGGATTTTAGTACCTCCCCGACCCTTCACTGAATGCGAAGCACATTCGGGGCCGTCTGGTTGGGCCAGAACCAGAACACATGTGAGTAAAGCGTCCGGTTTTAAATTAATCATTTGCTTTAATACTTGATAAGAGACCATCCAATCGCTGACTACTTTGTTTTGTACAACACCCCTCGTGCCCCTCCTCACCACAAACTACTTCAATGATAGCAGTCTCAGACTAAAGTATGTAGCAGAGCAGTGGGATAATTTAGTGTGAGTCGTCAGGCAAGATGTACGGTAGATAGAACTCACATATATGGTATGACCCGGTGAGCCAGGTATGCTTGAACCAGGTCTGGAACAGATACTCTCGGACGACGACCTCGAAGGCTGCAAGAGGAGAACTGTTGGTTACATTATTGAACAGAAATGGAATATGTCAAGACAACATCTCTCGGTACAAGTTCAAGGGCATCTCTGGACTAGCTTTAAGTTATCTTTCAGTTGGCTCATGTCATCTCATCCTTTTTCAATCCGTATTGCAGGAAATTCAAGGGGCAGCCCCAACCAGGACTCGAACACGGGTCCAGTGACACCTGTTCGTATCTCTTAATGTTACACCAAGTGATCCTAACCTCTTGACGAGGTTGCTAGGTGTTGGGTTAAAGTTGCTACAGCATTATGTTTGCCTCCATTGCAAATGATGAGTGAAATACACTACATGACCAATATTATGTGGGCACCTGCTGGTCGAACATCTCATTCCAAAATCATCGGTCCCCGAGTCGGTCCCCGCTTTGGTGCTATAACAGCCTCCACTTTCCTGAGAAGGCTTTCCACTAGATGTTGGAACATTGAGGCAGGGACTTGCTTCCATTCAGTGATAAGAGCATTAGTGAGGTTGGTCACTGAAGTTGGGTGATTAGGCCTGGCTCTCAGTCAGTGTTCCAATTCATTTCAAAGTTGTTAGATGGGGTTGAGGTCAGGGCTCTGTGCAGACCAGTCAAGTTCTTCCACACCGATCTTGACAAATAATTTCTGTATGGACCTCGATTGTGCATAGGGGCATTGTCGTGCTGAAACAGGAAAGGGCTTTCCCCAAGCTGTTGCCACAAAGTTGGAAGCACAGAATCGTCTAGAATGTCATTGGATCCTGTAACGCTCAAATTCCCCTTCCCCAGAATTAAGGGGCCTTGCTCGAACCATGAAAAACAGCCCCAGACCATTCCTCCTCCACCAAACTTTACAGTTGGCACTATGCATTCGGGCAGGTGGCGTTTTCCTGGCATGCGCCAAACCCAGGTTCGTCCGTCGGACTGCCAGATGGTGAAGCGTGATTCATCACTCCAGAGAACGCATTTCCACTACTCCAAAGTCCAGTGGTGGCGAGCTTCACACCAGTCCAGCTGTTGCTTGGCATTGTGATCTTACTCTTGTGTGCAGCTGCTCGGCCATGGAAACCCATTTCATGAAGCTTCCGAAAAACAGTTATTGTGCTTCCACAGGCAGTTTGGAACTCGGTAGTGAGTGTTGCAACCGAGGACAGATGATTTTTACACACTACACGCTTCAGCAATCGCCGGTCCCGTTCTGTGAGCTTTTCTGGCCTACTAGTCACTGAGCTCTTCAGTAAGGCCATTCTACTGCCAATGTTTGTCTATGGAGAGTGCAGGGCTGTTTGCTTGATTTTATATACCTGTCAACAACTGGTGTGGCTGAAATAGCCGAATCCACTAATTGGAAGGGGTGTCCACATATTTTTGTATATATAGTGTATGTCAACTCAATCACTGCGTCATCAACAGGAGGGGAAAAGACACCTAGTTCAACACCTAACTTTGTTTTAGAAATTCCATGAGAAGATGTTTTATTGTCACATACACCAGATACTACGTGCAGTGAAATGTGTTGTTTTACAGGGTCAGCCATAGCAGTACGACACTCCTGTAGCAAATTAGGATTAAGTCCCTTGCTCAAGTGCACATTGACAGATTGTTTACCTTGTTGGCTCGGGAATTCGAACCAACGACCTTTCAGGTACTGGCCCAGCGCTCTAAATGCCCCACATTGTCACACCTCATATGACAAGTAGATTAAATCTTTAAATAAAATACAAACACATAATCTCGCAATGTCGTCAGTAATTTGCCTCTTGCAAAGTGAATGAGAGCATTTGCTTTGTGACTTAGTAATGTCCTTAATACTGTAAATACCACATGCCTTCTAATGGGAAATGCAGAATTCAGATGGAAACAACAGTCCTGAATTCATGTATTGATTGAATGCAGCCATTGACATGAATCATGTTTTCACAACCTATAAATGTGTTTTTTTACCACTTTTTCTCCCCAATTGGTAGTTACAGTCTTGTCCCATCGCTGCAACTCCTGTACGGACTCGGGAGAGTAGAAGGTTGAGAGCCATACGTCCTCCGAAACACGACCCCACTAAACCGCACTGCTTCTTGACACACTGCTCGCTTAACCCAGAAGCTAGCTGCACCAATGTGTCGGAGGAAACACCGTACACCATGCGACTTTGTCAGCGTGCATGCGCCCGGCCCACCACAGAAGTCGCTAGAGCGCGATGGGACAAGGACATCCTGGCCGGAGAAACCCTCCCCTAACCCAGACGATGCCTGGCCAATTGTGCGCCGCCTCATGCAGTGCCTTAGACCGCTGCGCCACTCAGGAGGCCTTAAATGGGGTATTTTTAAAGAGAGTAGTTTGGGTGAAAACAACCATTAATTTATTGTTTGATATTTTTCTGCATGGTTCAAATTACAAGTGGGCTGGGCACCCCCATAACAAATTGGATGCCTCCAAGAGCCATTGGGCATCCACAAGAGGCAATGTATAATTTGAACACTGTTCATGTCTACTCCTCAAATATGTCTTTGTCTGTAGCCCATGCTCCTTCTAGATGAGGGCGATACAGGTGTATGAGATGTAATGTGCAAATGTGTGTAGCATTTTAACACTGCAGGCTGGCTCCAGCAGGGGGCAGCACACAGCGCATCATGTCCTATGACCTATGCGACATCATAGAGAAAGTAACACAGGATGATGCCATCGCATAGTCAATAGCGAATACAGTACCTGCCTTTCTGTTTTGTGGAGGAGTAATAGTGACGGAGGCAACAGCTGTGGAGGAAGGGAAGGGAGAGGGGGGATTCACAGGAAGTCACACACACATGGGCTCTCCAACCTGACTTAGATGGAGCCCATTCAGCTGGCCAGATCACAGTTCACCAAGGTTGGGGTCAATCCCATTTCAATTCAGTCAATTCTGGAAGTAAACTGGCATTTTAATACCAATTCCATTTTTTTCTCAATGCTTTCCAATTAGAACATTTATGTATTTATTTATCAACTCTTTCCAATGAGAAAATGTCTGCTTACTTTCTGAATTGACTGAATTGAAATGGAATTGACCCAAAACCTGCAGGTCACACACACACAACCACCACAGAGCAAAGGACACACACACACTACATACACCGGTAGACATAGGATTAAAGGGGGAGAGAGGCATACCGTAGGTGTCTGTGTGATCACTGAATGATCACTCCCTACCGCTTC
The DNA here is from genome assembly GCF_045679555.1 of Salvelinus alpinus. Classification (NCBI taxonomy): domain Eukaryota; kingdom Metazoa; phylum Chordata; class Actinopteri; order Salmoniformes; family Salmonidae; genus Salvelinus; species Salvelinus alpinus. The sequence continues at coordinate 2,963,999 of NC_092117.1, forward strand.
CCTTTGGCTCTAACCCTTTGATGTTTTCAGATCTGTTGTGTCTGGGTAGGTATAAGCAGTGTAGTGGTGGATTTTCCACCATATTACCTACACCTTACAAATCTGCAAACAGGTTTAGGGCCAAGGGGAAGGGATATAGGGGGCAAATTAGGAGTGGCTGACACAGAGGAGACACTTGCACAGTGCAAACAAGGTCAGATATATTTCCTACCCGTTCCCTATGTCTTTCCTCTGTTCTGGTTGTGTTCTTACAGCCAGGGTGCCACACTGTTGATCCTGTGGAAGAGAACAGAGACAGATGGTATTAGAGAACAAAGACAACCAAACCTAACCTGGTTCCAGATCCGTTTGTGCTCTCTTGCCAACATTTATGGTCAAACCTAACGGTTGGCAAAACAGCAGATCAGGGACCAGGCTAAACCAACCCAGCTATACCGTAATAACCCTTAAAATGCTCCAGGTATAACTTCGGGAATCAATCTAGCTACTCACCTTGCAGGTACATCTCTTCTCCTTCTGTGAACATCTGGTTGCACCTGCTGCATCGTGCACAGCTGGGGTGGTAGTGTTTGTCCCCTGCCTGGAAACACACAGGGATATAATTTACATTTTAGTCATTTAGCAGACACTCTTATCCAGAGCTACTGACAGGAGAAATTAGAGTTAAGTGCCTTATTCAAGGGCACATCAGCAGATGTTTCACCTAGGGGATTCAAACTAGTGACCTTGCTGGCCCGACTCTCTTAACCGCTAGGCTACCTTCCGCCCTCAGGAGAATCCAGTTGAGTTTAACACAATATGCTTTCTTACATAATGAGTAGCATGCCACGGCTCAAATCAAATCACATTTTATTGGTCACATACACATGGTAAGCAGATGTTAATGCGAGTGTAGCGAAATGCTTGTTCTTGTATGGATGAGCGATGGCCGAGTTGGCCAAGTTGCAATAGATGGTATAAAATACAATACATATGAGATGAGTAATTTTTATCTGTGTTTCCTGGCCCGTCTTTCTTCCATTTAAAAAGGTATCAACCAGGTTCATTTTCCAATGGCTTCCTCAGGCTGTGACCAGGCTTTAGACATAGTTTCAGGCTTTTATTTTGAAAAATTAGCGAGATTTTTCAAAACTAGTCAGGTGTCCTCTGAGTAGTTCCTGCGCGCGAGAGGTGTAGCTCTCCATTTTCTTTCTCTCTTTTATTGAATAGGTTACGGTCCGGTTGAAATATTATCGATTATGTTTGTTAAAAACAACCTGAGGATTGATTATAAAAAACATTTGACATGTTTCTACGAACATTACGGATACTTTTTGGTATTTTCGTCGAACGGAACGAGGCTGTAGTTTTCTGAACATAACGCACAACCCAAATGGCGTTTTTTTGTTATAAAAGTAATATTTATCGAACAAAAATAACATTTATTGTGTAACTGGGAGTCTCGTGAGTGCAAACATCCGAAGATTATCAAAGGTAAGCGATTCATTTTATTGCTTTTCTGACTTTCGTGACCATGCTAATTTGGGGCTAGGTGTTGTAGCATTGATTGATAAACTCACAAAAGCTTGGATTGCTTTCGCTGCAAAGCATATTTTCAAAATCTGACACGATAGGTGGATTAACAACAAGCTAAGCTGTGTTTTGGTATATTTCACTTGTGATTGCATGATTATAAATATTTTTTGTAATATTTTTTAATTTGGCGCCCTGCAATTCAGCGGTTGTTTAGGAAATGATCCCGCTAACGGGATCCGTAGCGCAGAGAAGTTCAAGTGGCATTATTTAAAGTGACTAGTGATCTATTTATTAAAGTGGCCAATGATTTGAGTCTGTACGTAGGCAGCAGCCTCTCTTTGTTAGTGATTGCTGTTTAACAGTCTGATGGCCTTGAGATAGAAGCTGTTTTTCATTTTCTCAGTCACAGCTTTGATGCACCTGTACTGACCTCGCCTTCTGGATGGTAGCGGGGTGAACAGGCAGCGGCTCAGGTGGTTTTAATTTTAATTTGTAAATGTATTTCACCTTTATTTAACCAGGTATGCCAGTTGAGAACAGGTTCTCATTTACAACTGCGACCTGGCCAAGATAAAGCAAAGCAGTGCGACACAAACAACAACACAGAGTTACACATAAACAAACGTACAGTCAAAAACACAATCTCAAGGGGTGGTCACGAGAGTGCTCAGGGAGGTGTGTGGGGGTTTCCATCAGTGCGACTACGGTGGAAAGTCCAGACCAGGTCTCCACCGTGCGCATCCCCTCAGAATATGCCGATTTGGCTCTCGCCTTCTGTAAGAAGAGGGCGACTAAATTACCACCCCATCGACGGGGGGATCGTGCGATAAATCTCCTGGTAGACACAGCACTTCCCAGGAGTCACGTGTATCGTCTGTCACAGGAGGAGACGGCGGCTATGGAAACATATGTCTCCGAATCCCTGGGCCAGGGATACATTCGGCCCTCCACTTCACCTGCCTCCTCAAGTTTCTTTTTTGTGAAGAAGAAGGATGGGGGTCTGCGCCCGTGTATTGACTATTGAGGGATCAATCAGATCACAGTGAGTTATAGCTACCCGCTGCCTCTCATCGCCAGTGCGATAGAGTCAATGCAAGGGGTGCGCTTCTTCACAAAATTGGATCTCAGGAGTGCTTACAACCTGGTGCGTATCCGGGAGGGGGACGAGTGGAAGACGGCATTTAGTACCACCTCAGGGCACTATGAGTACCTCGTCATGCCATACGGCTTGATGAATGCTCCATCAGTCTTCCAGGCCTTTGTTGACGAGATTTTCCTGGACCTGCACGTGCAGGGTGTAGTGGTGTATATCGACGACATTCTGATATACTCCGCTACACGCGCCGAGCATGTGTCCCTGGTGCGCAGGGTGCTTGGTCGACTGTTGGAGAATGACCTGTATGTCAAGGCTGAGAAATGTCTGTTCTTCCAACAGTCCATCTTCTTCCTAGGGTACCGCATTTCCACTTCAGGGGTGGAGGTGGAGAGTGACCGCATTTCAGCCTTGCGTAATTGGCCGACTCCCACCACGGTAAAGGAAGTGCAGCGGTTTCTAGGGTTTGCCAACTACTACTGGAGGTTTATCCGGGGTTTTGGTCAGGTAGCAACTCCCATTACCTCACTGCTGAAGGAGGGACCGGTGCAGCTGCAGTGGTCGGCTGAGGCAGACAGGGCTTTTGGTCACCTAAAGGCTCTGTTTACCTCGGCTCCCGTGCTGGCTAATCCGGGTCCCTCTTTCGCGTTCATAGTGGAGGTGGACGGATCTGAGGCTGGGATAGGAGAAGTGCTCTCTCAGCGCTCGAGCACACCACCAAAGCTCCGCCCCTGTGCTTTCTTTTCGAAGAAAATCACCATCTAGCACAACCCTTACCATCTAGCGCCACCCTCCCCCCTACATTGTGGATTTCAAAGCACAAGCAGCACAATTGATCTTAGAAATATTTTTTGCGTATAAACTTTTTTCGTTTGGGCTTCCCCAAAATAACATGGTGAAAGTGATTTTTAAATGTCCCATCTAATACAACTGTCACAGGCTAGCTCACCCTCAGTTTCCACTAGCTTCCATAGCCACAAAGTAAGATTCAAAGTCAAAATTGGCTACAAAAATGTGCTTTTTGGTCTTCATTTAAGGTTACAGTTAGGCATAAGGTTAGCAGTCTGGTTAAGGTTAGGGTTAATAAGGTTAGGTTTAAAACAGATTTTAAGAAGATACATTTTAGAAATAGGCAGGTTTTATGGGCCTCATAGTCGGGTGATTCGCTCAGAATTTGAATTGAGTAGCATGTCACTCAGTAAATCCACACCCCCTAAGTTCCAAACATTCCCACACTGTTGCAAGGCTCTATGCGACAGCAATTTGAGAGACGAGGTTAACATGATATACATATACAGTTAACTGATTAAATCTACCTTTGATTTACCCATTCATCCAGGCATACCACAAAGGGTTCACTGTCAGTCAACATGCCTTCAAATATAGGAGCTATCCTCCCTTTGTGCTAAAGTAAAGTTAACAGTATCCTCCCCTGATATTGCATAGGGGGCTACAGTACTTCGAAACTGTATCATGAGGTGATTAGCATGCACAGCAAAATGTCACACAAAAGCTATTAGGAACAGGACACTGAACAGACGAATGGAGAAGCAAACATCCCCTGACCAACCACCCTTCCCACTGACCAGTACTCTAATAGACAAATGGCAATTCACAGATATGGGGCTATGGCCTTGAAAATGAGGATTTTCATAGTTCATTTTCAGGCTTGGCTATACCTGTAAGGGTTGGCTGGATCACACGCACATCTGAATAAGCTACAGTGTAAAAAATGTAACTAGATACAATGCTGGCGACTCCTTAACCATCCCTGCGCTAAACAAAACTATAGTGTCGATATGTGTCTACACAAAAACGATTCATCTTTAGCAGAATTGTGAAATGCTCTTAGGTAATCCAATGATACATCTCCTGAATACAGGACTACGCCAAATAGTCACTAACACGAATGAGTTCTGCTAAAGATGAATTGTTTTCGTGAGCACACACTCACAGACGTTGGCCACAGGCAATGGCCAAATCCATTGGGAATGAAACAGAGTAGCGATGGCTCCATTGCTGTCAGTGCATCCAGAGTAGAACAACGCAGCATATCTGTCTGCCTCATTGTGTGACACAACTCATCCTGTTTGCCCCGCTCCTATCTGCTTCTGTCATTCCACCCTGCATTTCTCTGACTGTCTCTCTCTCCAGCAATATGTCCTTTCTCTCTCCCTGCCATAGTAGTGGCCAGCATGTCTGCAGACAGAGATGCAATCCGACTATGAGTTATGGCAGGGGTTCCTACATTTTTTCACTCAGGCCCCCCTTCCAGCATTGGGAAACATCCCGCGCCCCCCATGTTTGCGCGCGGGCCACGCCTATTTCTATAGGCACAAGCACTGTTCATGACACAAACTGTTCACACCCCTCTTGTTGGGGGAGTGAACATTTTGCTATTTTAAAGCTTATTTCCTGGAATTCTACACATGTTATCATGGGGTGCAGAGAAAATGTTGACGTTTTAAAGCTAATTTGTGATTCAAATATTACAACAAAATCTATGGGATAAAAAAAAAACTAACTCAAAAACATTAGCTGACATGGGCTAGTTGATCTGGACATTTCTGACAAGTTATAAATAGCTCTCTAAGGTATGCAATGACTGACATGACAAGAAGAAAACTGATGATGACCCACCTTGTGCATTCTACTATTACAACTTTCAAGAGTAAGTTGAACGCCGGACAGAGTTCGGCTCTCCCTATGTGTTAAACCAATCAGCCAATTGGCAACAGGCAGGGGGAGGAATGAATGTTAGGTGATTGGTGATTGGCTTACCTCCAGCACTTTGCCTGTGATAAACTGCTGGCAGGCTTCGCACTGGACCCCAAAATGAACCTGGTAGTCCTTCTCACAATAGGGTGTGCCATCCCTGTGCAGAGAGAGAGGATAACACAGACTGCATTAGAATAGAATTGTGTCTTTCACTGTGTCTGCAAGTATACTGTGTGTTTCACTATGTGTGTAATAGAACAGAATAGAATTGAACAATGTCTTTCACTGTGTCTGCAAGTTTACTATGTGTATGTTGTGTGCATTAAAATAGAGTAGAATAGAATAGAATAGTGTGTTTTACTTTGTCGTTAAGTATAATATGTGTGTATTTCACTATATGTGTAAGCATGTCATGTGTATAATAGTTTTCTTTAGACTTACTTGCTGATGTACTCCCCAGTGAGGACTTTTTGACATGCCTTACACTTAAAGCAGCCCAGGTGCCACTGTCTCTCCAGAGCTAAGAGAGCCTGACCATTCTTAATGTCTCTACCACAGCCCGTACAGCCTGTAAAACACACACACACGCACGCACGCACGCACGCACGCACGCACGCACGCACGCACGCACGCACGCACGCACACACACACACACACAATATATGCAATCAGAAAGCCGTTATACCAGCTATATAATAAATTATCACATTTTTCATAAGCTGTCAAAATAAGTTTTATATAGTTATGAGTCATAGCATTAGATGTTATAAAAACGGTTATAAAGAGTGTTACAAATTATTGTTCATCCTGTTGTCATATGCTCTAATGTCAACTGTTAATAACAACTGCTATTACACAGTCTGCATGACAACGTATGCCATATGTTATTACATGCTACATAAGAGTCCACATACCAGATGTTATAACAGGGTGTTATGTCATTTACCCATCTCTGTGTCACATTATTCGATTGAATGGTATGTTGGGCGTCAAAACCATGTCAATTGCCCTTACAGAGTGTGCACAGACACCTTAAGTAAAGTGACATTCATTTGAGGTGTTATACCACATGATGAGTTAAAAGAGTATCTAGAAAATATTTCCAGGATCTCCAAGAAACATGGGCAAAGGGGAGCACAGATGTTCTTAGGATTTTAGGACACATTAAAATACCGACAACATGCCAAAAGCACACAAACGAAAGAAATGGAAGCAAATAGAATTTTACAAACAAATCTACGTTGCTGGGGCACAACAGGGTTTGTAAAATGATTGCGAAAGTATTTCTGAGCTAGGCTGGTCCCAGGTTTGGATATACAGCACAAACAGATCTAGGACCAGGCTATGTCTAAGCTGCAGTTGAAATATTGCTGCGCTTATTACTGAGTACTGTGTCATGACGTTGCCTGCGTGGGTATAGCAAACCCCATCCCCCTCTCCCTGCCTCCACTCCTCCAACCCATGCTGTGATCACAGAGGGATGTCGTAAATTCCTGAGAATCTCCCCACCACAAACAGTATTAAGACAGAGGGTAAACTTTCAGGACAAAGGAATTCTCTTCCACCTCACAGAACTTGAGGTACGAACATATTTCATATTCCTGCACAAGTAGGAATGATCGGTGTAAGTCCAGCTATTAACATGTCCATTTGTCACCACGTGGGAAACTCACGTGAGACTGTGGGACCACATTACCATACCGCTGTTTATATAATAACCTCAGATATGAGGTTAACATCTGTTTGTTGTATAAAATGAATGAGTGAGTATGATACTGTTTGTATAATTGTGTAATATGATTTTGTTCTGTTTAATGAAGGAAAATACAATTGTATTTGTATTTGAACTATTTGAACTATTTGGTTGTATTTGAACTAAATCCAAGGACCGCCCCTGAGCCAGTTGGGTCAGAGACCATGGGACCACCCCTCTCTGCTATCTGAATAAAAGCCAACTCTTAAGAAATTACCCCAGACCATGTGTATCCTCCAAGGAGGAGAACGAAGGTTGAGTAGAATTACTTTCTATACCACGTGGTAAAAACTCTCATACCAATAATAACAAGTTATGATATTGACTTCTAGTCTGCAGCTAGGAATTCGGTATCATTGAACGCGAAGAAAGACAACCGCCGAAACAATCATTCTTTAACGAATGTCCCTCTGAACAATCCACAACCGAGACAGAACTTCACTCCAACCAAAACGAACTTCTCTCCAACGACCAAGGCGACACACACACTGGACGTAACTATATATATATTGATTGCAATTGTTCCCGAATGAGTGAGCGTTCATGTGTAAGGATTAGCATGTCAATTGTTATAGTTATGGACTCTGTAGTGAATTCTTAGTCGAACGCAACTTTCCCTTTGTCTAACAGCCGCCATGCCGGTTTAGCCCACTAGGGCATATTTTCTCCCATCATTTCATGTAACTATTTTAAGTTGGTTTGTTTTGCATTTCTGTGAATTAATTAGTTAGTAATAAATAAATGATTTAAGACAATTGATGTATGGATGACTCATAGTGAAGACTGGGTTCGTGCAGATCAGCGATTTACGACGTTTGGAATGAGACTGACGTAAGGTAGAGTAAATCAATCATTAATTAGAAGACCATTGATCAGATATGAAATATCTGAAAGGTTATATTGGGAAATGATAACTTTGTAATCTAATAACTTTCCCTGGTGCCCTCGAATTCATAGTTAATTAGTTACGTTATTACTAAAGTGATCGCGTAATCCCTAATTACAGGAATCTATGATAAAACTAAAAGTCTTCAATTTAACGATACCAAAGACACGACAACTGTATATTGGTTACTAGTAGTTTACAGAGTTCTGGTGTTAATCCCTAACAATGGGTTACACACATCATATGAACTCAAATAAATTGGTTGGACATTTTTGCGAATTTTTGTTTGAGTATTAGTTCAATGTGACTAAGCCATTCACAGTACTGTAAGGATAGTGGAGACAGAGGCTACTCACAGTTGGAGTCGATGATGTCCTTGCCAGGTCCTGGGGATGTGGGCTGGACACAGTACTGACACAGACAGTCTTTGCCATTGAAGGTGACCCTATCCCCAGCAGGAAACGGTCGTCTGTGGGAGAGACAGACATATACATGGACTAATGGTCAGACACCAAACAGATGGATAGTGTAGCACAGGTCACATTAGGGTATGTCTGGCTGAGAATATTCAGTGTATTGAATAACAGTGTATTATTTTATTTTTTATTTAATAAGGCAAGTCAGTTAAGAACAAATTCTTATTTTCAATGATGGCCTAGGAACAGTGGGTTAACTGCCTTGTTCACGGGCAGAACGACAGATTTTTACCTTATCAGCTCGGAGATTCAATCTAGCAAGCTTTCGGTTACTAGTCCAACGCTCTAACCACTAGGTTACCTGCTGCCCCGTATGATGACGGGAATGTGTTTCAGCATCGTTGGAGTGACCCCTTTCAAGACCAAAGCAATCGATGTAGATAAGAAGATGCAGTCAGTTTGATAAGATAAGGTGAACAATAAGAGTAATGAGATAGATAATAGTAATGCTTCTAGCTCTTGACCAGGGCTCCTTTGAAAAAGAGATTCCTATCTCAATAGTACTCTCCTGAATAACTAACATGCTGACTAGACCGAGCACGCACGTGCGTCCTTGTGCGCCATCGCACGCATGTTGATTTTGTCCATCCATACCAGACCAGACGTCCATCCATACCAGGGCGCGCAGGTTGAAATATCAAAACGAACTCTGAACCAACTTTATTAATTTGGGGACAGTTCGAAACGCATGAAACAATCATGGCCATTTAGCTAGCTACTTTGCTGTTGCTAGCTTGTTTGTCCTGCTATATAAACATTGGGTTGTTATTTTACCTGAAATGCACAAGGTCCTCTACTCCGACAATTAATCCACAGATAAATGGGTAAACCTAGTTACTTTCCTAGTAATCTCTCCTCCTTCAGTCTTCTGCTTCTTCTTCTTCTTCTTCTTCTTTGGACTTTATATGGCGGTTGGCATCCAACTTTAAGGTGCATTACCACCACCAACTGGAATGGAGTGTGAACCTCAGTTCATCTTTCAATCACCCACATGGTAATATGCTCCTAAAAATCAATGAGGAGATTGGAGAGGCGGGACTTGCAGCTCTTCAAGCGTCAAAAATTTAACAAAGTTCTATTTTAGCGCCTGGCTTCGCAGACGCTCGTTGAGGCACTTTAGCAGTTTGGATGAAATGATTGAATAACATGTGTAAATGTATTCTGCAACGCTCACACATAACGCGAGCAGTATGGTCAGCATGTAAGAGATACATACAATTCCAAAATAGGAGTATGCACTTCAAAATAAGAGTCTGTAGGTTTCGGGTGGGGGTTCTTACTTGCAGATGGTGCAGACGAAGCAGGCAGGGTGGTAGGTCTTGCCCAGAGCAGTGACCACCTCTCCCTCCACAAAGTCCCCACAGCCATTGCAGCGCGTCCCGTGCATTCGCTGGTAGTCCAGGGTACACAGGTAGTCTCCATTCTTCATGAAGAAGCCTCCCTGAGCCAGGTCACAGCCACACACTGCAAAGACACGACAGCAGTCAGTAAGTCATGCTATTCTCTAACCTCCTTCCATGCATCCATTCAACCATCCATCCATCCATCGACCTATCCATTCATCGACCCATCCATCCATCCATTTGTTGGTTTTCCATGTGGATGTGTAGAAATGTGTGTTTGTATGTCCATTAGGCTACTGAATGTCACTCTGACAAACGATAAAATAAAATAAAGTCAAATGCCAATGCCTCTGTGGATATGTAAGGTGAATTATTTATTGTGTTTCCAGAGACAAGAACAATATCTTCCACCTTCAATTATAGAGATATGGAATATAAATAAATTACTAAGAAGGCCCCTCCTTGGATCTTCCCATATGGGATTGCTACCAATGCTGTATTTTGCACTTGTAAATAATGAACAGCGAGCTCCAAATGTATTGGGAAAGTGAAAAATGTGTTGTTGTATTGTCTCTGTACTCCAACACTTTGGATTTAAAATGATACAATGACTATGAGGTTAAAATGCAGACTGTCAGGTTTAATGTAGGGGTATTTTTATCCATATAGGGTGAACTGTTAGGAAATTACAACACCTTTTGTTCGTAGTCCCCCCATTTTAGAGGACCAAAAGTATTGGGACAAATTCACTTACAGTGGCAAGAAAAAGTATGTGAACCCTTTGGAATTATCTGGATTTCTGCATAAATGGGTCATGGAATTAGATCTGATCTTCATCTAAGTCACAACAACAGACATACACAGTTTGCTTAAACTAATAACACACAAATATATGTATTTCTCTTGCCTATATTGAATACATATTTTAAACATTCACAGTGTTTCAGTCAGGAGTCAGCTAACCTAGAGTACAATCATTGAGAAGAGATTAGAGATGTTGGTTAGAGCTGCCCTGCCCAATCGAAAACACTCATTCAAATGTGAGTTTGCTATTCACAATAAGAATTGCCTGATGTGAACCATGCCTCTAACAAAATAGATCTCAGAAGACCCAAGATTAAGAAATAATGACTTGCATAAAGCTGGAAAGGGTTACAAAAGTATCTCTAAAAGCCTTGATGTTCATCAGTCCACGGTAAGACAAATTGTCTATAAATGGAGAAAGTTCAGCACTGTTGCTACTCTCCCTAGGAGGGGCCATCCTGCAAAGATGACTGCAAGAGCACAGCGCAAAATGCTCAATGAGATAAAGAAGAATCCTAGTGTCAGCTAAAGACTTGGAACAATCTCTGGAACATGCTAACATCTCTGTTGACGAGTCTACGATACATAAAACACAAAACAAAAATGGTGTTCATGGGGCGACTCCACGGAAGAAGACACTGCTGTCTTCTTTACATAAGTATTCAGACCCTTTGCTATGAGACTCGCAATTGAGCTCAGGTGCATCCTGTTTCCATTGATCATCCTTGAGATGTTTCTACAACTTTATTGGAGTCAACCTGTGGTAAATTCAGTTGATTGGACATGGTTTGGAAAGGCACACACACCTGTCTATATAAGGTTCCACAGTTAACAGAGCATGTCAGAGCAAAAAAGCAAGCCATGAGGTCGAAGGAATTATCCGTAAAGCTCAGAGACAGGATTGTGTCAAAGCACATACAGTGGGGAGAACAAGTATTTGATACACTGCCGATTTTGCAGGTTTTCCTACTTACAAAGCATGTAGAGGTCTGTCATTTTTATCATAGGTACACTTCAACTGTGAGAGACGGAATCTAAAACAAAAATCCAGAAAATCACATTGTATGATTTTTAAGTAATTAATTTGCATTTTATTGCATGACATAAGTATTTGATCACCTACCAACCAGTAAAAATTCCGGCTCTCACAGACCTGTTAGTTTTTCTTTAAGAAGCCCTCCTGTTCTCCACTCATTACCTGTATTAACTGCACCTGTTTGAACTCGTTACCTGTATAAAAGACACCTGTCCACACACTCAATCAAACAGACTCCAACCTCTCCACAATGGCCAAGACCAGAGAGCTGTGTAAGGACATCAGGGATAAATTGTAGACCTGTACAAGGCTGGGATGGGCTACAGGACAATAGGCAAGCAGCTTGGTGAGAAGGCAACAACTGTTGGCACAATTATTAGAAAATGGAAGAAGTTCAAGATGACGGTCAATCACCCTCGGTCTGGGGCTCCATGCAAGATCTCACCTCGTGGGGCATCAATGATCATGAGGAATGTGAGGGATCAGCCCAGAACTACACGGCAGGACCTGGTCAATGACCTGAAGAGAGCTGGGACCACAGTCTCAAAGAAAACCATTAGTAACACACTACGCCGTCATGGATTAAAATCCTGCAGCGCACGCAAGGTCCCCCTGCTCAAGCCAGCGCATGTCCAGGCCCGTCTGAAGTTTGCCAATGACCATCTGGATGATCCAGAGGAGGAATGGGAGAAGGTCATGTGGTCTGATGAGACAAAAATAGAGCCTTTTGCTCTAAACTCCACTCGCCGTGTTTGGAGGAATAGAAGGATGAGTACAACCCCAAGAACACCATCCCAACCGTGAAGCATGGAGGTGGAAACATCATTCTTTGGGGATGCTTTTCTGCAAAGGGGACAGGACGACTGCACCGTATTGAGGGGAGGATGGATGGGGCCATGTATTGCGAGATCTTAGCCAACAACCTCCTTCCCTCAGTAAGAGCATTGATGATGGGTCGTGGCTGGGTCTTCCAGCATGACAACGACCCGAAACACACAGCCAGGGCAACTAAGGAGTGGCTCCGTAAGAAGCATCTCAAGGTCCTGGAGTGGCCTAGCCAGTCTCCAGACCTGAACCCAATAGAAAATCTTTGGAGGGAGCTGAAAGTCCGTATTGCCCAGCGACAGCCCCGAAACCTGAAGGATCTGGAGAAGGTCTGTATGGAGGAGTGGGCCAAAATTCCTGCTGCAGTGTGTGCAAACCTGGTCAAGAACTACAGGAAACGTATGATCTCTGTAATTGCAAACAAAGGTTTCTGTACCAAATATTAAGTTCTGCTTTTCTGATGTATCAAATACTTATGTCATGCAATAAAATGCAAATTAATTACTTAAAAATCATACAATGTGATTTTCTGGATTTTTGTTTTAGATTCCGTCTCTCATAGTTGAAGTGTACCTATGATAAAAATTACAGACCTCTACATGCTTTGTAAGTAGGAAAACCTGCAAAATCGTCAGTGTATCAAATACTTGTTCTCCCCACTGTATCTGGGAAAGGGTCCAAAACATTTCTGCAGCATTGAAGATCCCCAAGAACACAGTGGTCTCCATCAATCTTAAATGGAAGAAGTTTGGAAACACCAAGACTTCGAGCTGGCCTCCCTGGTCAAACTGAGCAATCGGGGGAGAAGGGCCTTGGTCAGGGAGGTGACCAAGAACCCAATGGTCACTCTGACAGAGATCTAGTTTGCCAATAGGCACCTAAAGACTCTCATACTATGAGAAACAATATTCTCTGGTCTGATGAAACCAGGATTGAACTCTTTGACCTGAATGCCAAGCTTCACGTCTGGAGGAAACCTGGCACCACCCCTATGGTAAAGCATGGTGGTGGCAGCATCATGCTGTGGGGATGTTTTTCAGCAGCAGGGACTGGGAGACTAGTCAATTTGTAAGTCGCTCTGGATAAGAGCGTCTGCTAAATGACTTAAATGTAGTCAGGATTGAAGGAAAGATGAAAGGAGCAAAGTACAGAGAAATCCTTGACGAAAACCTGCTCCAAAGCGCTCAGGACCTCAGACTGGGGCGAGGGTTCACCTTCCAACAGGACAACGACCCGAAGCACACAGCCAAGACAACGCAGGAGTGGCTTTGAAACAATTCTCTGAATGTCCTTGAGTGGCCCAGCCAGAGCCTGGACTTGAACCCGATCAAACATCTCAGGAGACTTGAAAATAGCTGCAAAGCGACGCTCCCCATCCAACCTGACAGAGCTGCAGAGCAGAATGGGACAAACTCCCCAAATACAGGTGTGCCAAGCTTGTAGGGTCATACCCAAGAAGGCTCGAGGCTGTAATCGCAGCCAAAGGTGCTTCAATAAAGTACTGTGTATATGGTCTGAATACTTACATATGTAAATGTGATATTTCAGTTCTCTTTTTTAATACATTTGCAAACATTTCTAAAAAACGATTTTTGCTTTGTCATTATTGGCTATTGTGTGTAGTTTGAGGGAATGAACAATGTAATACATTTTAGAATAAGCCTGTAACGCAACAAAATTCTGTTTCAGAAACCGTTCACTCCAAACAGAAAATGCAAACAAGAGTTTCCATTGGAAACAGGTAGGTACCTCCCCGTTTTAGACTGTTTGCATCCGTTTGGTTCCTAAACGGTAAACGGTTTCTGGACTGAGTACACCCCAGGTAGTCTCCAATGAAGACTGACATCAAACAAAGACTACAGTTTCAATTACGGTCTTATTCAAAGTTGACGTAATATCTATCAATGTGCTCAATTTCATTGAAAGGAAAATGGCAGTCAAAACTTTGGAATCATTTTACAATTTCAATAGCATTCATAAAAAAAGTCACAAGTGAATGCAGACTAAAAAGATTTGCATCAAGTGTGATGTTTAATTTTTCACTCAGAATGAAATAACGAGGTGGATCAGGTAAGTGTTACAACAGTTAAACAACAATCAATATCGACATTTCAATATCATGTTACTAATATGCAAATCAGACATATTTCAGCATGGAATTAAACATCATGGTAGGTATGATTGCCATAGTCAACTCAATCATCTTTTTCCTGCCAAGGTGGGATTTACCCTCCATCCTCCTCTTCCGAACCTCTCCACTTTGAAGGGTATTTATTTTCTTGGCTGGCCCATTCTCCTCCCCCTCGGTTGTGCCGCTACAAGCTGTAAATAAAAATACACACACCACATTTTTTTATTTCTAGTACATGGCACAAAAAGCTTACTGAGAAGCTTTGTATAACAGATGTGCTTTTAGGCCTTGGCATAAAAACAGAGAGAGAGAGAGACAGAGTCAGAGACATAGGCAGAAACAGAGAGAGAGAGAGAGAGAGAGAGAGAGAGAGAGAGAGAGAGAGAGAGAGAGAGAGAGAGAGAGAGAGAGAGAGAGAGAGAGAGAGAGAGAGAGAGAGAGAGAGAGAGAGAGAGAGAGAGAGAGAGAGAGAGAGAGAGAGAGAGAGAGAGAGAGAGAGAGAGAGAGAGCAATGGAATGTTAGCTACATGGTTAACACTGCATCTAGTCCTCCTCGTTCCGCTGTGAAAGGACCACCCCTGCTCCGGTGTCCGAGGTGTCCACCTCTACCACAAAGCGACGAGTAGGATCAGGATGAACGAGGATGGGTCCAGAGGTGAAACGTCCCTTGAGCTCCATGAATGCCCTGTCAGCAATGGGAGTCCAGCAAAAACGGGTCTGGGACTTGCGTGTTAGGACCGTGAGATGCGCTGCCACCGCATCAAAGTTGCGTATAAAACCCCCAAAATTGTCAAACCTGAGGAACCACTGGACTTGCTTGAGTGAGGTGGGACGGGGCCAGTCGGCAACCGCCTCAACCTTTACAGGGTCCATTTGGATGCCTGCCGTGGAGACAATGTGACCCAGGAAGGAAACTTGGGATACGTGATACTCACACTTCTCTATCTTGACATTGTTGGCTCTGCAGGAGGCCTCTCAGGACTTCCGCAGTAGAGGCAGCAACCTTCGCGCATGGTCCTTTCACGCACCTGTGGGCTCAGACGTGTGCGTCCCAGCTGCATGGGCTCCTCAAAGCCTGGTTCGGGGGGCTTGGGGTGCTCAGAAAACCGGGATACTGGGGTGGTGTCAAAACGGCGCTGTCTCACGCGTTCTTTGAGGGGGTTGTCGATCCTGATTGCCAGCGTTATCAGGGACTTGAGGTTCTCTCCCAGTTCCCGAGAGGCCAGTTCATCCTTGATTGAGTGGTGGAAAGCGATAACCAGGGCCTCCGTATTCCACCCACTCTCGGCGGCGAGGGTACGGAACTCAATGGCGAAGTCAGCAACTGGTCTGGCCCCTTGGTGGATATTGAACAGTCGACTGGCCACTTCTCGTCCGCTGACAGGGTGGTCAAAGATTAATCGCAGCTCGGCAATGAAGGCTAATATGGAACTGCAGGATGGTGACTGCAGTACCCACATCGGTGTAGGTAATCATGGCCCGATCGGTGTGGAACGAGAAGGACTGTAGCTCGAACACCAGAGAACACTCAGTGAGGAACCCTTGCATCTTTCCGGGTGGCCGGCCCACCACTCGGGGCTAGGATCTTGGGTTCAAGTTTCTTTGAGGAACTACGGCGATGCCTGTAGCGCTGGGTGATGAGACTTGGACATTGGCTCCTCCTGGGTTGAGCTTGGACTGTGGTTGGAGGGAGTCAATAAGTGTCCGCAGGGTCTCTGATATTTGGGAGAGTTGTTATTGTTTCCGCCCCAGCAGTGCTCCTTATTGGGTTACAACATTATTGATCTGGGTGATCTCTGCTGTGTCCATGTATAGGCAGAAGCTTGCTGTGACGTGGTAAGGTTGGACCCAGGTGCAGAGAAGAAACCAGATGTCACGCCCTGACCTTAGAGAGCCATTTTATTTCTCTAGTTGGTTAGGTCAGGGTGTGATTTGGGGTGGGCATACTATGTTGTTTGTTTCTATGTTTTGGCCGGGTATGGTTCTCAATCAGGGACAGCTGTCTATCGTTGTCTCTGATTGGGATTCATACTTAGGCAGCCTTTTTTCCTTTTGGTATTTGTGGATAGTTGTCTTCGTTTGTGCATGTATAGCCTTACGGAGCTTCACATTTGTTTTTTGTTGTATTATTGTTTTGTTGGCGAGGAGCGTGGTACTGGTCAAGCACCATGTGATGCGGTAAAGCGCACGGTGTCTCCAGTGCGCGTGCACAGCCCGGTGCGCTCGGAGCCAGCTCTCCGCAAGTGCCACGCTAGAGTGGGCATCCAGCCAGGGCAGATTATGCCAGCTCAGCGCTCTTGGTCTCCGGTGCACCGTTTCAGCCCAGGGTATCCTGCGCCGGCTCTGAACACTGTGTCTCCGGTGCGCTGTGATAGTTCAGTGCATCCTGTGCCTGCGCTCCGCACGTGCCGGGCTAAAGGGGGCATTCAGCCACGAGGAGCGGTGCAAGTGTTAAGCACCAGATCTCCAGTGCTCCCCATAGCCCGGTTCGACCTGTGCCTGCGCTCTGGAGGTGCCGGGCTAAAGTGGGCATTCGGCCTGGAAGAGTGGGGCCAAGGATAAGCACCAGATCTCCAGTGCTCCCCCAAAGCCCGGTTCATCCTGTGCTTGCTTCACGGGTCAGTCCGGAGGCTTCAGCGACGATCTCCAGTCCGGAGCCTCCAGCGACGGTCCCCGGTCCGGACCCTCCAGCGACGGTCCCCGGTCCGGAGCATCCAGCGACGGTCCCCAGTCCGGAGCCTCCAGCGACGGTCCCCAGTTCGGAGCCTCCAGCGACGGTCCCCAGTCCGGAGCCTCCAGCGACGGGCTCCAGTCCGGAGCCTCCAGCGACGGTCTTCAGTCCGAAGCCTCCAGCGACAGTCTTCAGTCCGAAGCCTCCAGCGACGGTCTCCAGTCCGGGTCCTGCAGCGAGGGTCCCCAGTCCGGGGCCTGCAACGAGGGTCCCCAGTCCGGGGCCTGCAACGAGGGTCCCCAGTCCGGGGCATGCGGCGAGGGTCCCCAGTCCGGGGTCGGCAACGAGGGTCCCCGCACCAGAGACGCCACCAAAGTGAGGGGAGCCAGAGGTGGAGCGGGGGCTACGTCCCGAGCCGGAGCCGCCACAGATGGTAGATGCCCACCCGGACCCTCCCCTATAGGTTTAGGTTTGCGGCCGGGAGTCTGCACCTTTGGGGGACGGTACTGTCACGCCCTGACCTTAGAGAGCCGTTTTATTTCTCTAGTTGGTTAGGTCAGGGTGTGATTTGTTGTGGGCATACTATGTTGTTTGTTTCTATGTTTTGGCCGGGTATAGTTCTCAATCAGGGACAGCTGTCTATCGTTGTCTCTGATTGGGAATCATACTTAGGCAGCCTTTTTTATTTTGGTAGTTGTGGGTAGTTGTCTTCGTTTGTGCATGTATAGCCTTACGGAGTTTCACGTTCGTTTTTTGTTGCATTATTGTTTTGTTGGCGACATTTGCAAATAAATAAAAAATGTACGCTCACCACGCTGCACCTTGAACCATTACATACGACGATTGTGACACCAGATGAGTAATCAGTGGTTAAGGATAAACATAATACTTTACTGAGCAAATTGGACATACTTGAGTGTCGTTAATGTCTCTAGGATGGTCACTGCCGTCCTCTGGTTACAGGTGGAACCATGACATACTGTATGCAACGAGCCACATTCACTCCCAAGGATAAATTTACCCAGAGAGAGAGAGAGAGAGAGAATTACGTTTATTTGGATTAAGGCTCAGAGTTGCGGACAAGATTAGTTCTTAAACTAATCGAATTGAGCGAGAACCATCAGTCAGAGGTACTGTCTAGCAGTGTCACAAATACACCCTATTCTCTAGTGCACTACTTTTGACCAGGACCCATAGGTCTCTGGTCAAAAGTAGTGCACTACAGTATGTAGGGAATATGGTGCCATTTGGGAAACAGTCTATTTGATTGGTCCTCAGCCCACCTCGTCTAAAGCAGGTTTAGGCCACACAAGCCAGGCTGGTTTGCATGCAAGGTAACAGTGTTCTCTGTTGTAAGGCCTTGTGTTTGTCTCCCTGTGTGAGAGGCTGCGAGCTATAACAAAGCAATTTGTAATTGAAAGTGAAATGCATGGACAGTGCTAAGATTAGTTTTTCTCTGAGCGTAGCATGCAATGGGTTCCTCTATAGACACGCACAAATACCACCTTGGGTTTGTGTTCTGTCTGTGTGTGTGTGTGTGTGTGTGTGTGTGTGTGTGTGTGTGTGTGTGTGTGTGTGTGTGTGTGTGTGTGTGTGTGTGTGTGTGTGTGTGTGTGTGTGTGTGTGTGTGTGTGTGTGTGTGTGTGTGTGTGTGTGTGTGTGTATGTGGAGGATAGGGACTGTGGGATTATGTTTCAAACAAGCTGACTAAAGACCTGGCATTAAACAAGTCATGTGAGTTGATGATTCAACCAGATACGCATCAGCAACCACAGACAATGAAGTCACTGAAACCCTTAACAAAGAGTTGTTTGGAATGGGTGGCCAGTAATACACTGGTCCTGAACATCTCTAAAACTAAGAGCATTGTATTTGGTACGAATCATTCTAGCCCTCAGCTGAATCTGGTAATGAATGGTGTGGCTGTTGAACAAGTTGAGGAGACTAAATTACTTGGCGTTACCTTAGATTGTAAACTGTCATGGTCAAAACATAGATTCAATGGTTTTAAAGATGGGGGGTCTGTCCGTAATAAAGAGATGCTCTGCTTTTTTGACACCACACTCCAAAAAGCAAGTTATGCAGGCTCTAGTTTTGTCTAATCTTGATTATAGTCCAGTCGTGTGGTCCAGTGCTGCAAGAAAAGATCTAGTTAAGATGCAGCTGGCCCAGAACAGAGCGGCACGTTTTTCATTGTAATCAGAGGCCTAATATTAATACTATGCATGCCAGTCTCTCTTGGATAAGAGTTGAGGACTGACTGCATCACTTCTTCTTTTTATAAGAAACATTCATGTGTTGAAAATCCCAAATAGTTTCATAGTCAACTTACACAGAGTTCTGACACAAACACTTACCCCACCAGATGTGCCACCAGGGGTCTTTTCACAGTCCCCAAATCCAGAACAAATTCAAGAAAG
Source organism: Salvelinus alpinus (assembly GCF_045679555.1). Lineage (NCBI taxonomy): Eukaryota > Metazoa > Chordata > Actinopteri > Salmoniformes > Salmonidae > Salvelinus > Salvelinus alpinus. Next base: position 2,983,670 of record NC_092117.1, read on the forward strand.
CGTACAGTATTATATAGAGCCCTTATTGCATGGAACTTCCTTCCATCTCATATTGCTCAAATTAACAGCAAACCTGGTTTCAAAAAACAGATGAAGCAACACCTCACGAACAACGCCTCTCCCCTATTTGACCTAGATACAGTAGTTTGTGTGCATTCATTGATATGTAGGTTACGTGTGCCTTTATTTTTTTAAATGTATTTCTGTCCTTGAGTTGTTCTCGTCTATTGATGTTCTGTATTATGTCATGTTTCATGTTTTGTGTGGACCCCAGGAAGAGTAGCTGCTGCTTTTGCAACAGCTAATGGGGATCCTAATAAAATACCAAATACCACATACCAAACACAGGAAATATCACAGAGGATACAATAAAACCACGCACACATTTTTAGCATAATTCATTTTTCCGACTAATGTACATGTAGGAGCAAGCATGTTGCAACAACAATGCAAATTAAGTTAAAGGGGGCATCCCAAATTGTAACCTATTCCCTATATAGTGCACTCCTTTTAACCAGGGGGCATAGGGCTCTGATCAACAGTAGTGCACTGTATAGGGAATACGGTACCATTTGGGATGCAGTCAAAGAAAACAGAATCAACAATTTGACAGTTGCTTTTACACTTTTTAAGAGGATAGCTCTAATGTATGCTTTGACAACACACACACACACACACACACACACACACACACACACACACACACACACACACACACACACACACACACACACACACACACACACACACACACACACACACACACACACACACACACACACCACGTGGACACCCCTTCAAATTAGTCGATTCGGCCACACCTGACAGATGTATAAAATTGAGCACACAGCCATGCACACTTCACTGGCTTGCACAGAGCCCTGACCTCAGCCCAATCGAACACTTTTGGGATGAATTGGAATGCCGACTGCCAGCCAGGCCTAATTGCCCAACATCAGTGCCCAACCTCACTAATACTCTCGTGGCTTAGTGGAAGTCGACGCAGCAATGTTTTTGTCTACCACGAAAGTGGAGAGGTGGGCATTTCTCTCTGTATTTCTCTCTTTAATATAGAAGAGTGTCATTTCTGGTCACAACTTGCAGACTTGTTTACGTGCTGCTGTGCGTTTTGTTGCTAACCTTACTTTGCTACGTGACAACTTTACAGTTTTTACTTTTAATTACCGTTTATATTTTTAGTTTTTCCCTCACTCAACTTTTTGGGGGTTTTGTTGCTAACCTTACTTTGCTACCTGACAACTTTACGGTTTTTACTTTTTAATTACCGTTTATATTTTTTGTTTTTCCCTCACTCAACTTTTTTTCATTCAACTTTTTCACTCCGGACGCTTTATCTGGACGTGGTTCGTCAGGAACTCCACCAGCCGAAGCTAAGTAGTAACATTAAAATGATGCCTTCTAATTGCAGTCGCTGTACTCATAATATACAGGAGAACTATCGCATTACGGCGAGGATAGCTGTGCAGCAAGCCCAGCTTCAGATGTGATCGTTAGGCAAGGGTAATTTCAGTGTAGGAAAGGATGAAACAGCGTCTGTGCCACCAATAAGTACAGATTAGTATAAATCCCCTCGCACGGTCCCTGCAGCCGGACAACTTTCTCATGGCTTCTGGAGGGAAATGCTGTAGGAATGCTCAACCGGTGTCGCTCATTCAGCCGACATAAACTTTCAACCGGTTCTCCCCATTAAGCAGCGAGTCGGAGTCAGAGGCCTGTGCCTTCTCTGGTCTCTACTCCTCCCGTTACGGGGTCTGAGACGCTGAAGCCTCCCACCATTATCTCTGACTAATTGAAAACCCTAGTCAATGGCGACTCCACACAAAAACAATCGTAGACCTCCACAAGTCTGGTTGATCCTTGGGAGCAATTTCCAAATGTCTGAAGGTACCACGTTCATGTGTACAAACAATAGTACGCAAGTATAAACACCATGGGACCACGCAGCCGTCATACCGCTCAGGAAGGAGACGCGTTCTGTCTCCTAGAGATGAACGTACTTTGGTGCAAAAAGTGCAAATCATTCCCAGAACAACAGCAAAGGACCTTGTGAAGATGCTGGAGGAAACAGGTACAAAAGTATCTATATCCACAGTAAAACGAGTCCTATATCGACATAACCTGAAAGGCCACTAAGCAAGGAAAAAGCCACTGCTCCAAAACCGCCACTTTCCTTTCCGTTCTGGTCTGATGAAACAAAAATAGAACTGTTTGGCCATAATGACCATCATTATGTTTGGAGGAAACAGAGGGAGGTTTACAAGCCGAATGACACCATCCCAACCGTGAAGCACGGGGTGGCAGCATCATGTTATGGGGGTGCTTTGCTGCAGGAGGGACTGGTGCACTTCACAAAATAGATGGCATCATGAGGGAGGAAAATTATGTGAATATATTGAAGCAACATCTCAAGACATCAGTCAGGAAGTTAAAGCTTGGTTGCAAATGGGTCTTCCAAATGGACAATGACCCCAAGCATACTTCCAAAGTTGTGGCAAAATGGCTTAAGGACAACAAAGTTAAGGTATTGGAGTGACCATCACAAAGCCCTGACCTCAATCCTATAGAAAATTTGAGGGCAGAGATGAAAAAGCATGTGCGAGCAAGGAGGCCTACAAACCTGACTCAGTTACACCAGCTCTGTCAGGAGGAATGTGCCAAAATTCACCCAACTTATTGTGGGAAGCTTGTGGCTACCCAAAACGTTTGACCCAAGTTAAACAATTTAAAGGCAATGCTACCAAATACTAATTGAGTGTATGTAAACTTCTCACCCACTGGGAATGTGATGAACGGAATGAAAGCTGAAATAAATCATTCTCTCTACTATTATTCTGACATTTCACATTTTTTAAATAAAGGTGTGATCCTAACTTAATCCTAATTTTTACAAGGATTAAGTGTCAGGAATTGTGAAAAACTGAGTTTAAATGTATTTGACTAAAGTGTATGTAAACCTCCGACTTCAATTGTCGGTATTCCTCTTGTCCAGATGGGTTAGGGCAGTGTGCAGTGTGATTGCGATTGTGTCGTCGGTGGACCTATTGGGGCGGTAAGCAAATTGGAGTGGGTCTAGGGTGTCAGGTAGGGTGGAGGTGATATGATCCTTGACTAGTCTCTCAAAGCACTTCATGATGACGGAAGTGAATGCTACAGGGCGATAGTCATTTAGCTCAGTTACCTTACCTTTTTTCTATGGTGGCCCTCTTGAAGCATGTGGGAACAGCAGACTTGGATAGGGATTGATTGAATATGTCCGTAAACACACCAGCCAGCTGGTCTGTGCATGCTCTGAGGACGCGGCTAGGGATGTCGTGGCTAGGGATGTCGCGGCTAGGGATGTCGCAGCTTTGCGAGGGTTAACACGTTTAAATGTTTTATTCACGTTGGCTGCTGTGAAGGAGAGCCTGCAGGTTTTGGTAGCGGGCCATGTCAGTGGCACTGTATTGTCCTCAAAGCGAGCAAAGAAGTTGTTTAGTTTGTCTGGGAGCAAGACGTCAGTGTCCGCGGCAGGGCTGTTATTTTTTTTGTAATCCATGATTGACTGTAGACCCTGCCACATACATCTCATGTCTGAGCCACTGAATTGCATCTCTACTTTGTCTCTATACTGATGCTTAGCTTGTTTGATTGCCTTGCGGAGGGAATAGCTACACTGTTTGTATTCGGTCATGTTTCCGGTCGCCTTGCCATGATTAAAAGCAGTGGTTCGCGCTTTAGTTTTGCGTGAATGCTGCCATCAATCCACGGTTTCTGGTTGGGGAAGGTTTTAATAGTCACCGTGGGTACAACATTACCGATGCACTTGCTAATAAACTCGCTCACCGAATCAGCGTATACATCAATGTTGTTGTCTGAGGTTATCCAGAACATATCCCAGTCCACATGATCGAAGCAATCTTGAAGCGTGGAATCAAATTGGTCGGACCAGCGTTGAACAGACCTGAGCACGGGTGTTTCATGTTTTAGTTTCTGTCTATAGGCTGGGAGCAACAAAATGGTCAGATTTGTGGTCAGAGTCGTGGTCAGATTTGCCAAATGGAGGGCCAGGGAGGGCTTTGTATGCGTCGCGGAAGTTAGAGTAGTAATGATCCAGAATTTTGCCAGCCCGCTTCACGAATTAAATATGCTGATATAATTTAGGGAGCCTTGTTTTCAGATTAGCCTTGTTAAAATCCCCAGCTGCAATAAATGCAGCCTCAGGATATGTGGTTTCCAGTTTACATAAAGTCCAATGAAGTTCTATCAGGGCGTCTGCTTGGGGGGGAGGGGGTATACACGGCTGTGATTATAATCGTAGAGAATTCTCTTGGTAGATAATGCGGTCGTCATTTGATTGTAAGGAATTCTAGGTCAGGTGAACAATAGGACTTGAGTTCCTGTATGTTGTTATGATCACACCACGACTCGTTAATCATAAGGCATACACCCCCGCCCTTTTTCTTACCAGAGAGATGATTGTTTCTGTCGGCAAGATGCGTGAAGAAACCGGGTGGCTGTACCGACTCTGATAAGGTATCCTTGTGAGCCATGTTTCGGTGAAACAGAGAATGTTACAATCATTGATGTCTCTCTGGAAGGAAACCCTTGCTCGAATTTCGTCTACCTTGTTGTCAAGAGACTGGACATTGGCGAGTAGTATACTCGGGAGCGGTGAGCGATGTGCCCATCTACGGAGCCTGACCAGAAGACGGCTCCGTCTGCCCCTTCTGCAGCGCCATTGTTTTGGGTCGCCTACAGGGATCCGATCCATTGTTCTGGGTGGTGGTCCAAACAGAGGATCCGCTTCGGGAAAGTCGTATTCCTGGTCATAATGTTGGTAAGTTGACGTTGCTCTTATATCCAATAGTTTTTCCCGGCTGTATGTAATAATACTTAAGATTTCCTGGGGTAACAGTGTAAGAAATAATACATAAAAAAACGAAATACTGCGTAGTTTCCTAAGAACGCGAAGCAAGACGACCATCTCTGTCGGCGCCATCCTAATGCTCTCATATTACGCAAATTTCAGCGACACACCACGCAATAGCTAATCGGGAGAAGGAAGCTTGTGCTAGCTAGCTTTGACATTGGTTAACAACAAAACAGCCGTCAAGCATGCTGCTTGAAGGCTACACCCACCATGGGAGAGTTCAACGATTTGATTGCTGATTATTAGTCTGAATCCTCCGTTACAGTACAACATTTCACTTTTAAAATTACAAATAATGTTAACTTATAGCCAAATAATGTTGTTGAGTCGTCCTATACTCGTATTGGTTGCCAAAGCATAAATGAGAGAAAAAACAACAACCCCACTTCAAACTTCCATCTCAAACAGACTGTTTCTGAAATGCTTGCTATTTCCTCAAATAACATGACGTCACTGACCAATCAGCTGTTGACTTGTCATTCATATTTTTTAGGACCGATATATGCACACACCATTCTGTTGTTGGGGTTCGCCCACACCATTCAAACACAGAAAAGTTGCTTTTCAACATACTTAATTAACATTTTTGGAAGGAAAACTACTTTACTCACGTTGTCATATTATAGGACATATTTATAGGACATATATTAACTGGACGGTTACTTTAAACCCTTTTACTCCATGAGGAGCATAGGTCATACCGTCATCAACAAATGATATTCAGGGTTTGGTACTGTACTTACCTTTACAGGTGAAGCACTTCAGGTGGAAGTGCTTGGACTGGACCCGCAGCACCTCACCCTTACATGGCTCCCCACACTTGTAGCACTGGATCAGAGGCTTCTCATTGGAACTGTGTGCGTCCTGAGCATGTGCCACTAGAATAGAACAGAACAGAACACAAATAGACATGAGTTTGAACCACTGTAATTACACGCACTACACTGTTAAAATAGAACGACTCAAAACGCCATCATTGTGTTGTGAAACCATGAAAAGTAGTGAACCTAAGCTGAGATATGGTGTTTTGGGGGTGTTTGAATGTAACCCCAATGTAAGTTTTATAATACACTGAATATGTTTCTAAACTGAATGGAAGTACTCTGAAACACCGAAAGTGGTTCTGCAATCTGAATATTGGTGTGTTTTTAAGAGAGTCTTGTGAAAACCATTTTTTTGTGTTTCAGTGAATCTAAAAATGCAGCATCAAAAAACATAATTTGACAGACTGTGTCTCTCATACAATCAAATGGTTTTGAAATGCCAATGGTTTATAATGTAAATATTGATTGATGATGATTTTCAGACCATATTTGAATTAACATTTTAAAGAAGACACTGGGAATTGAATATTTTTCCTCGGGTAGAAAATGGCACTAATTATATGCTACAGCTGCTATTGTGACATTATAAATTATGTTACAATCAAAATGTTTAGGGTTATGTAAGTTATAGCGCAATTAACATGTATAGAGTGGGCCTTCCTCACTGGTCTGTTTGTGAAAACACAAATGCCTTAGTCCATTCAGCCAGTCTTCAGGAATAAACTGTTGTTACACTGAGAACATGGGACCCGATTCAGACAAGTCAACTTACCATTTACTCAAGTCAAAAAGTTCATGTTAAATCAATTTATCTCCAATCTGAATAGGAATTCTATATTTTTTTGTCTGCTTTGTTTAGACAGATTAGAAACAGGAGGAGATGGAGAAGGAGTGAAAGTGGGAGAGATTAGAAACAGGAGGAGATAGAGAAGGAGTGAAAGTAGAACAGGCAGAAGTGGGAATAGAACCCCTGACTTTTGGGGCAGTAAAATGGGACATTTAATTAGAATATTACCCACTAAACCACACAGACAGATACCATGTGAAGAACTTGGGCCCCCATATCAGAATACAAATGATAGATTAAAGACAAATTGTGAACTTCAAACATTGTGCTGCCGTACTGTTCAGAATTAACCTCATTTCTGGGGCATGGAGGTGGAAAGAGGGCATTCGTGTTTGGTGTGCCCTCTAGCAAACTCTAGGGTTTTGTATACAAACAGGCATGTTTGCGTGCGCCCCTGCTGTATTCAGGCCCTTCACAAACTCAGACAGGAAAGAGCACACCAAATACTCTAGTGAAAATCTCCAAAACAGGCCAAAAAAGTATGCGTCAATAGGCACCCGTGGGCCTGAAAGCAAAGAAAGTAAAAATAAATAGAAATAACAGGTATACAGTACATTCGGAAAGTATTCAGACACCTTGACTTTTTTCCAAAATATTTTACGTTGCAGTCTTATTCTAAAATGGATTCATTTGTTTTTTTCCCTCACCAATCTACACACAATACCTCACAATGACAAAGCAAAAACAGGTTTTTAGAGATTTTTGAAAGGGTCAACAACAAAAAAATCTGAAAATATTACATTTACATAAGTATTCAGACCCTTTACTCAGTACTTTGTTGAAGCACCTTGATGGAGACCACTGTGTTCTTGGGTACCTTAAAAGCTGCAGACATTTTTTTGGTATCCTTCCCCCAGATCTGTGACTTGACACAATCCTGTCTCAGAGCTTTACGGACAATTCCTTTGACCTCATGGCTGTGGGACCTTATATAGACAGGTGTGTGCCTTTCCAAATCATGTCCAATCAATTGAATTTAATACAGGAGGAATCCAATCAAGTTGTAGAAACATCTCAAGGATGATCAATGGAAACAGGATGCACCTGACCTCAATTTCGAGTCTCATAGCAAAGGTTCCCAAAAACGTATGTAAATAAGGTATTTCTATTTTCAATTTTTAATACATTTGCAAAAATGTCTAAAAACCTGTTTTCGCTTTGTCGTTATGAGGTATTGTGTGTAGATTGATGATGGGAAAAAATATTTAATCCATTTTAGAATAAGGCTGTAACGTAACAAAATGTGGGGAAAATCAAGAGGTCTGAATACCTTCCGAATGCACTGTATGTTCCAAGACAGAAAAGAGATACGATCACCTTCTCATCAAACATCTCATAACAAAATCATGTACATTATTATAGAGTTGGTCCCCCCTTTGCCACTGTAACAGCCTCCACTCTTCTGGGAAGGCTTTCAACTAGATGTTGTAACATTGCTGTGAGGACTTGCTTCCATTCAGCCACAAGAGCATTATTGAGGTCGAGCACTGATGTTAGGCCTGGCTCGCAGTCAAAGTTCCAATTCATCCCAAAGGTGTTCAATGGGGTTGAGGTCAGGGCTCTGTGCAGGCCAATCAAGATTCAACACCGATCTCGGCAAACCATTTCTGTATGGACATCGCTTTGTACACAAGGGCATTGTCATGCTAAAACAGGAATGGGCCCTCCCCAAATTGTTGCCACAAAGTTGGAAGAACAGAATCGTCTAGATTGTAATTGTATGCTGTAGCGTTAAGATTTCCCTTCACTGGAACTAAGAGGCCTAGCCCGAACCATGAAAAACAGCCCTCCTCCAACAAACTTTACAGTTGGCACTATGCATTCGGGCAGGTAGCGTTCTCCTGGCATCCGCCAAACCCAGATTTGTTCGTCGGACTGCCAGATGGCGAAGCGTGATTCATCCCTCCAGAGAACGCATTTACACTGCTCCAGAGTCCAGTGGCGGCAAGCTTTACACCACTCTAGCCAACGTTTGGCATTATGCATAGTGATCTTAGACTTGTGTGTGGCTGCTCGGCCATAGAAACCCATGTCATGAAGCTCCCGAAGAACAGTTCTGGTGCTGAGGTTGCTTCCGGAGGCAGTTTGGAACTTGGTAGTGAGTGTTGCAACCGAGGACAGACAATTTTTAGAAGCTACGCACTTCAGCATTCAGCGGTCCAGTTCTGAGCTTGTGTGGCCTACCACTTCGCCGCTGAGCCGTTGTTACTCCCCCAGTTCACGATAACAGGACTTACAGTCGACCGGGGCAGCTCTAGCAGAGCAGAAATCTGATGAACTGACTTGTTGGAAAGGTGGCATCCTATGACGATGCCACGTTGAAAGGCACTGAGATGTTCAGTAAGGCCATTCTACTGCCAATATTTGTCTATAGATATTGTATGGCCGTCTGCTGAATTTTATACACATGTCAGCAACAGCTGTGGATGAAATAGCCAAATCCACAAATTTGATGGGATGTCCACATACTTTTGTATAGTATATGTAATAGTCGACATAGGTTATCCAAGGATACATTTTTTTTAACCAACCTGTAGGACCAATTTGGGTAAGTAAGTCTCGAGATGGGAAGACAACATTTTGGAAAACAGTTTAAAATCTGTGTTCATCAAAAATAGGCGTCAATAGTGAGAACACTGGGTTCCTTATCTTTTTTTAATAAAAGCATAAATACTGCTGTATTCACATCTCTCCCAAATTGACCCTTTGTGAACGTGTGTGTTACTCATTTTGAGCTATAGTGGACATAATTGATTCCCACATTTTAAACAGACCTCAGGAGGAATACCGTCCCATCCAGGTGATATGCCTTCATTTATGCTATCCAATACCCCTTTGAGTTAATTGAGAAAGATTTCAAATCAAATCTGATTTTATTGGTCGCGAACACATATTTTGCAGATGTTATCGCAGGTGCAACGAAATGCTTATGTTTCTACCTCCAACAGTGCAGCATTCCTAACAATTCAGGCTCCCAGCCAGGGTGTCTTCCTCTATTGATTATTTTAGAAAATACTTAGTCTGGCTTGGTGTGCGGTTTTACAATCTGAGGTATACAGTTCTTTACAGAAGTGGGAGACTCTTTGATTGATTAATGTGGGTTCTGATAGTAATTCTCCTGTTTCAGATTCAATAGTTGCTATAACAGCTAATTGATCATTACTGCTTAGCTTGTTGGCCAGTAAATGACTAGGACGATTACCATGGAAGCAATGGTTGAGTCAAATTCGATGGATGGCAAATTCTGCTCTCTTATCAATTAATTGAGTTCTGTCTTGACCTTGGGAAGAGGCATAGCTACCTGGTCATGAGTGTTTGTTGAGAACGATCTAACGCAGTTAACAACATTTCCAATTCTTTTATCTTATTTAATTGTGATTTATTCAAACCAGTTAAAAAAATTATTATAAAACCTTTGGTGGCATTCCATAGAACCCTGCGGTCATCGACGGCCTTTTTATTGATAATTATGTATTCAATTAGATCAATTTGAAATGAATCACAGAATGTAGAATTATGTCGCAATGAAACTTTGAAACGCCATCTTGTGGCTCTTTCAGTACATTCTAAGATTGGAAGTTGGCAGCAATAAGCGTGGTGGTCAGACAAGCTCATATGTCGAATTTACATTTTCTTGTTTAAAGAAAATAGAGGTGTAGACAATAGTATGAAATAGAAATGTGAGAATGTTTTATGCCTGTTGGAGTAGAAAGTGTTCTCTTTTGCTTTAGGATCATGTGCTCGCCAGATTTCAATGAGGTTGTAGTCAGAGAGTATGTGCTGCCGAGCCCGTACAGGAGTTGCAGCGATGGGACAAGACTGTAACTACCAACTGGGGAGAAAAAATGTAAATAAAACTATCGTCCTTGGATCCATAGCCCTGTCTATGAATTTGAGAGTAGTTACATGTCTCCAGCCCAATCGCACAGCTGTTTACCATAACAGTGGCGGGGAGTACTTTGTTGTTGTTTGAACTGCAGATGGCCCCTTTTATCAATGTCCAAGAAACCTGCCCTATAAAATATAATATACAGTAGGTTGTGCATTAGTAAACTGTAGCTTTGCCCTCCAATGGCTATTGATGCGGTTAGATGGGCAGGCAGAAGCTCTGTATCTGTGTCCCCACATGAAGCAGTGGATAAGGACCAACTGCTCAGAAACCATGACAGTGAAAAGAACAACACACACACATTCACGCCACTATACTGTATACACATACTGCTCCAGTGCGGCAATGCACACAGCTTATGTTGAAACTGCAGATTATTTCACTTTCAAGAGCATCAACTCAGACACACACACCCTAGAAATAGCATTTGACCTCGTGGGGACAAACAAAATGTCCCCAATTGGTTTACCCCAGTTTGTTTACTATTCTTGTGGAGACTTCTGGTCCCCACAAGAATAGTTAAACATGTCCACGCACACACACACACACACACACACACACACACACACACACACACACACACACACACACACACACACACACACACACACACACACACACACACACACACACACACACACACACACACACACACACACACACACACACACACACACACACACACACACACACAGCAGTAACATGAAAGGAGCCCTGTATGCAAACACACACACACAGCAGGAACCGTCTGACAATGCACCATCAGAGTGAAACACTCAAATAAGACAGAACTGAGTGTACAGTAAGAGCATCATGACAAATCAATCGTCTGCTGCAAAAGTGAGATACTTGGAGTATTGATGACCTTGTTTTACCTGTACAGATGGTGCGACTTCTCCTTCTACAGTGTCCATATTAGGAAATCATAAAATTCTGCTGAGATGAAAGCTGTTTTAATATGAACAACATACCATTTACCAAAACATTCAGTAACACTTTAAAGCATGCAGGTTTAATGTATCATGATGCCGTTATAATGCATTGTAAGACCAGTCCTAAGTATGTACACCCCCTTATAATGAATTTTTGTCAACTCATAATGATCCTGAGTAATTAATAGATAATATTAATACATAGAGAGGCATAACATATTATAACCCTTATTATAAGATATTGTAAAGGCTCATACATGCTTATACCCAGTTAAAAAGTTTTATACCCAAGGATAAAGTACCAGGCATTTTCTCTGTGTAATAAGCCAGGGAACAATCACAACAGATAATAATCAGTCATAGGAACAGATCGCACCTCCACCCTTCACATGAAATTGTTTCTGACAAGGGAACACCTTCAGAAAACATTCAGCAAACATATTCACTTTACATTTTTACATTTGACATTTTAGTCATTTAGCAGACGCTCTTTCATCTTTCCATCATTGTATGTTTTTTTTTTGTGCACAAATGTACTCAAACTTACGGACAATGTCAAATGTGATATAGCGAAGCACCTGAGTGAGTTGGGTGGGCAATTACGCAGGCACTTTCCCGAAACTGATGACACTAACAACTGGATTCGTTATCCCTTTCATGCCCTGCCTCCAGTCCACTTTTATTTTTATTTTATTTTTTATTTAACCTTTATTTAACCAGGTAACAACACTTACCGGTATCTGAACAAGAGAGCCTCATCGAAATTGCAACAAGCTGTTCTGTGATAATTTTATTTAATCAGAAGCCACTGCCAGATTTCTGGATTGTGCCCTGGTCCTATAAGAGCTCTTTGCCACTTCCCACGACCCAGGTTGTGACAAAAACTCACACTCATTCTTATGTTTAATAAATGTATCGTATACTATGTGTGTGGCAGGCTTACAATGATGGGAAAAAGAACATTTGAGAGTGCGCTGACCCTGGTGCTAGAGGGGGTACGCAGCTAGAGGTTGAATGTTTGAAGGGGTACGGGATTATAAAACGTTTGGGAACCACTGTTGTAGAGCATGAACCAGCAGGAGAGAATCACTGCTTTGATGTTTGCAGAGAACTACAGGGTGTTGTATAGGGTCACACCAAGGTTCTTTGCACTCTGGGAGGGAGACACCGTGGAGTTGTCACCATGATGGAGAGGTCTTTCCCTTCAGTTTCTGATGAAGGAATACCTTCAGCAAACATTGTCTGATCCATCCCCAAGTCCTGGTCACAAAGCCACTGTAAGCCTTTGTTTCATATGATACCAACAAGGTTGGTCCGGATCTGAATTGAAAGTGGTGGGGAAGACATTGCAAGAGCACACCCACTCATGGTTTAGGGCAGGGGTCCCCAATAATATTCAGCCGTGGGACGGTTTTTCCTTGATCGGATGGTCGGGGGGCGTGAACATAGTTATAAATAATTTGTACACCGCAATTTGAAAACAAAATAAATTCCAACCTCGATGACAATGGGATACGATCACATATGCCTCTTTATTTATGCATGGGAATACTTGAGAACAGATTTCCTAAATTAAAATAACTTTGAGCTAATTTCCTGGTCATTTATTTAATGTCCCAAAACGAAAATTATTATTCAAGAAATTTTTATTATTTATATTTTTACCCAGAAAATTTAAGGGGTTGCAAATTAAATCACCTGCAGGAAGAATTTGGCTCACGGGCCGCCTATTGGGAAACCTGGTTTATAGGATGAGATGGACGGATGGAGGAAAGGATGAAGTTAAAAGAGAGAAAAAGAGGGGGGAGAGCAAGAGAGAGAGAGAGAAAGAGAGAGAGAGAGGAAGTAAGGTAAGGAGGTAGGGAGTCCGTCTCCCTCGTGTGCTCAATGTGATTTTCCACAGAGCTGTGAGTCATTCTTCAATAACAAAGGTGTTAGACCAGAGTGGCAGTGAACTAAGACTAACAGCAGTGGTGTTGAGGGCTCAGTACTCAGCACTCACAATGTGATATGGCGCCTCAGCACTGGTATGTAACTATACAACACCTTACTGGAACTAAGGAGTAATGAATACTCCAAACCAACTGTAGTTTCTTGCAAGATTTGGTTCTGGGTTCCCGAGATTAAACCAACTGTGACAAAATTACCTCAGTAATAGGGAATACACAGGGCTAGCCCAGTACGGTGACTGTGCTATCACCATAGATATAAGTAAGTAGAACTGTTTATCCCCAGAGAGATCACTCCAGATTCAAGTTGAAATTTGACGTTCCTAACCTAAATCCTTAATTTACCCGATTGGAAATAATGCCTGAATTTAATTAATCCTATCACAAACCTTAATCCTTAACTTAACCAATCAGTATGAATTCCTGAACTGTTAACTAATTGGAATGAATGCTTGAACTTAACCCTAGAGTTGTTTCTGTTAATTTTGTTAATTTTTTTTAACCTTTATTTCACTAGGCAAGTCAGTTAAGAACAAATTCTTATTTTACAATGAAGGGCGTACCCCGGCCAACCCCAGACGACGCTGGGCCAATTGTGCACCGCCCTATGGGACTCCTAATCACGTCCCGATGTGATACAAACCTTAACTCTTAACTTAAGCCAGTCGGAATTAATGTCTTAACCGTAGTTGTTTCTGTGTGCCTAAATCGTCTGGATCTCATGCAGTTTACTAGTAGAAAATATACGTTTGTACAAGGATGTCAAAAAAGTACGTGAAACTGTGATATCTTCGCTATACCATGCTCTTACCAAGTGATTACTCAGTAGCAACCGCTAAGGTCACACAATGTCACATTCCACCCTCCACTCTACTACTGCATTGATGTTTCAGTCTACAGAGGATATCTGCTGACGGAGAGATCTGTACTGCCTCTGCCTCATCACCGGAAGATCACAGGCAAAACCATGTACACTGGGATACATTCAACAGGGCCCAACATTGTGAAACGTTCAGATAGAAATATGTTATGTAGAAAAAGGAGTAGTGTCCACTGTATTTATGACATGTCTGCGTGAAACTTTCCACAACGTTTGTCCTACCGAACATGGCCCTAATCATCACCCAGGCCTCCTCTCACACTTACAGCCCATAGCCTGCATTGCTTTAGGGCTGATACAAGGCAACAGACAGACAGGCGTAGCCCCCAAATCCATGGTCGTAGGTGTAAAATTACCAAAAGAGCTTCCCCAGGCTCAGCACACTTCGACGAGTGGTGCCTTCAACCCACCGACTACAACCCCAACCCCCACCTCTTTAAAGGAAGCCTCTGCATAAGCAATAATAAAGATTGCCGATGATGCACTGGGGGGGATCTGGAGAAGGCCAGATTGAATCCCCCAGGGACATATTTTCCTGTTACGCATGCACAGGCCTTGCTGGTAAATAACAATAGAGTGTGTGTAATTGATGGATGGAGAGGGGAAATAACTGATGAAGCCTCCACTCTCATCTCCACTCTCAGCCTCAAGCTTTAACTTCCTATTTTCTAGACTACCGAGAACCTTCTTCAGCTGTCCTTCAGATAACCCTTTTGCTGGGTCTCCACTTTTTGTCCTAGACTATTCTATCTAAAAGGCACAAAACAGTAGTCGTGTTTTGAAAACGGATTGGGAATATGATTACTCAAAAAAAATCAAAGGACAAGTTCTAATAGCGTATTTTCACACCACTATTTGTTTTCTGTTAAATCATTTAAGTATGAGACTGAAACAAATTCTTCCTGTGGAGCCTAGCAGAAAAACAGGACCCCTGTGGCGTGTCTGGGACACTCCACTGATAAGATATAGAAGATATATACAGAACATACAAGCCAGATGCAATGAGTATCACACACTATTCTATTTACACAAACACACACACACACACACACACACACACACACACACACACACACACACACACACACACACACACACACACACACACACACACACACACACACACACACACACACACACACACACACCAAACCATGCACCTCCCACACACACACGTGTGTCTGGCTCTGGGTCTCCCATCCAACCAACCCCTCTGGGATGAGCAGTTCTGGAGTGGCATGGCCTACAATGAATATCAAATTCTAAATATCCCCACTGTGGGCAAAGTGTGTGTGTGTTAGTGCCTGTGTGCGTGCGAGCTTGCATGTGTGTACATGTGTGTTTTGGTGAGGGCGTGCGGTACTCTTTATCACACAGACACAATAAGCCATCCTATAACCTCCCTCTTATGAATATGTATGATTTGATTCACAAGCCCTACCCCCGTCCAACTGCCAGCCCCTGCACCAGTGTCCCAGACAAAGCACTTCAAACATGGGCACAAATTGGGGGAACGTATCTCCCTCTACCAGCCCCCCAGCCCTGAATAACTAATCCCTGGGGACCTAACACAGAATAATCACTGTTTCTAAATGGCTGGCTGTCATAGAGCAGAGGGCTGTTGTTGTTGGGATGTTCTAACTAACACAGTTACCTGTCATGTATGAACGGAGAAGGGCTTTCAATTCACCCACCCAGCTCTTGGTACATACTGTGTGTGTAGAGACACGTGTATGTACTTTTGTGTATGTGTCAAGTGTGTAATATAGAGTGTTTATTTTTATACAAGATTACTGTGTATCTAAGACTATTTGCCCCCTCTTATCATTTCCTAAACAATAAAAACCCTTGTGCCATAAATTAATTAAAATTATCAAAAGAATGGTTACCTCCCTCTGAAAGACAGTCAATTTGAATCCATTACAGGATCCAAAATCAGGCCCAAATCTAGACTCTGTCTTCTCTGTTTAGCATCATGTGTCACATTTCCTATGATAATCAAATGAGGGGTTCAGCTTTAGCACAGAGCAAATGGCAAAGAAGGGATGTTTGTCACATACAATGAGTATTTCGAAGGTTTGTTATACACAGCCTGGATGTCCCCTCTATTTCCTTCTCTAAACTAATTCCATTTCAATGGGGATGCAGGCTTCAGAGCTCTGTGTATTGATTTTAGGCCGGCAACACTGGTGCTCGCTGTGTCTAACTCACGACCTGCGTCCCAAATGGGACCATATGGGCACTGGTCAAAAGTAGTGCACTATGTAGGGAATAGGGATCCATTTGGGATGCGTCCATTCTGCTTTACCTCTGTAAGTGCTGATCCTTTGCTACAGTTGTATTAAAAGTGAGGATGTTCTGCTACTCTTTCAGGGAGGAGAGATAGAGCGCGCGAGAGAGACACGGAGACACGGAGACAGAGAGAAGACAGAGAGACCAAGGGATAGAGAGAGGGAGGAGAGAGAGGCACGCTTCAAAGAGGAGGCACTACTGCAGTGTCTGCAGTACTCTGCAAAATCTGGGTGAGTCACAAAAAATATAAAAGTGATTGTGATGGTGATAAATTAGGGGATTCTGTGTATCGTTGTTTGCGTGGCATGAGGTAGAAATGCTCTTGATGATTATCTGTGCTTACAGGCGAGCTGGAGTCAGCATAGGATTAGACACAGAGACTGTACAAGTACACACACACACACACACACACACACACACACACACACACACACACACACACACACACACACACACACACACACACACACACACACACACACACACACACACACACACACACACACACACACACTGTAATGAGTCAAACAGAACTGAAGCAAACACTGAAGATGTGATGGCGTAAAGAGCACATGTAACTCAAGGTAAGTAGGTCTGTCTCCTCGGGTGTACTTCGCAGACCCTGTAAATTGCCAAGTGCACCTAGAGTATTATTAGCTTAATAGGGAAATCCACCCACAGGCACAATCTCTCTGAGAGTAGTCATTGTTTAGTTCAGTTTTCCATGTGTCACACATTCAGCTTAGACGCCAAAGCTCAGTGGGTCTCAGATAGGCCATATCATGTGATCTGTCTCTGCCTGCCTGTCTGTCTGTCTGCCACTGACACACACACGCTAGCGCGCACACACACACACACACACACACACACACTCAGTCACCATCTACATTTAGATACAAGCAGGCACACGCACGCATGCATGTACAGACACAGACACAGACATTTCACACTCGATCCATATTATGGTAGGACATGGACTGATTTCAGTAAGAAAAACCTCACTATGAATGAGGCCACGGCAGACAATAATGGAGTGTACCTTTTAGTCGGTTACCATGGTTATGGCTGCAGACTGAGTATGTGTGCGTGTCTGACTGGGGCGGCTGTGCACCGTGTGGATCCCTACACTAGTGCTCCACTTTCCCTCTCTACACAAATGTACATTACCTTACCTCAAACTCACCACTGAAACTGGCCATCAAGCCATATTCGTATGTTTACATGTAGTAAAATACTGCCAAAAACGCAGTCAGTTCCAAATATCAACGTAATATTTCAGCATAAGGAACTGTATGTTTGCATGTGTGTCTTTATCAGCGGAGAGATACACTGCAGATAACTACTTGATAGCGAAAAAGGGATCTTCTATCCTGTGTGAATTGGTTATGCTTTAGTATGCTCCCTCAAAGAACAATCCTTACAAAAACGTGCTCGCTGATCACTAATACTGGTCTGCAGCTTACATCAGCAATACATCGACAACGTAACACTAAAACCAGGACAGATCCACAAAAACACACACTGCACATCAGACTGCGGGCAATCAAAACAAATCTCACGGACACACACACGATTCAGTTACCTTTTTCCTTGACCATGACCATTGAGGTTAAACTGACCAGAAAATGAGGGTTGATATGTATAAAATATGTCCAGGCAGGTGGTGTATCCTTAGAGTGAAAAATGAGCTATGCGAGCTAGAGAGAGGTGAGAGATGCAGGAGAAAAGCTCTTCTCCCGAAACCAATACGGCAGCATGGGGTAGTCCTCCTGCCAGGCTATTTTCTTCCACTCCCTCTCCTCTCCACCTCCCCTCCCCCTCACACTCCATTTTCCCCACCTCCCCTTGGTCATCCCCTCTGCTGTCAGCCCTCACCTCATTGCAGTGTCTAGGAGATGGCAGCTGCTACCGTGTTACAAACATACTCTAGACCCCCGAAACATCCCCCTATATGTTAAATTATACACACACACACACACACACACACACACACACACACACACACACACACACACACACACACACACACACACACACACACACACACACACACACACACACACACACACACACACACACAGAGCTGTTATGCACATACAGAAACCCCACGTGTACACAAATACACAAATACACACACACACACACTCTATTGTGTCTGTTTTCAAGTCCCAGTACCTCTATCATGCTGCCATACTGTCTCTCAAATAATCTCTTGGCCTGTCTCTATTTATCTCTCTTGTTGTGTTCTAAGCTTTACATAGACAACAATAGTAAAACCACAGCTATTGATTCCAGTCTCAAACTAGACAACATAGGACTAAGGACTCCTGGGGGAGACATGAGTCTTGTTTGGTTGTCAGCCTATGAAAGACAGCCAACACCCTAACCAGTTGACAAAACACACAATTCCCCATGCAGTTGTGCTTTACTTCTAGCCAGACACCCATGTTCAGATGTAAGATGTTAATTTGATCACTCTTTTGTTGCTGAAAATGTTCTTGTAGGGTATTTGAGTTTTTAAAAGGCTTCTAAAGTTCGTCATTTCCACTTTGTAATTTCAGATTTGCCCTACCGAAAAATGTATCAACCCCTACAAAAATGTCCATGAATTATAATCCACAAAAAAATGCACAGTTCCTGTTGTTGCCGGATTATTTTGCTGCTGTAGAAAACTGGCTGAAATTAAGATCCTACATCTGTATTACTACTAGGGAACACAAAAGGACTGATGTCAGCTGTTTGTCTGAAGGGGGACAGAGACCGGCAGCGAGGAGTAATACACAAGAGGTTATAGTCAATGAATAGTATATTGTACATAAACATGATGCATGGAAAAGAATGATTTAAGTTTCTGAGCAGTGAGTACGTATATGTTCACATATACAGTAAATCCCTCTTACATAACCACTAAACAATGTAACAAAGAAATATCGAGCTCTGGGAATAGGAGTGCTGATCTACACTGTAACGGAAAACTATCATTAATATGGTAATTTGGGGCATTATCAACAGTAAAATAGTCTAAAACATTTTACTTCAGCCTATTGTAAATGATGATGCATTTTGGGAAAATGTTGTAAGCGGGGGGGGGGGGGGGGGGGGGGATTACTGTATTTCAAACGGTACTGTAATTCAATCGCACAGAATACAGTACCGTACAGTATCTTTGGAGTGCCAAAAACCTTTTGACCACTAGTGGGTGGATGGTTTCTGGCTCATTAACATATTTTGAGGCGTGCCTTGTAAGAGGCTATATTATTTGTTGCACCCGTGAGTAAGAATGCTGTACCAATTTAACTCGTATGTGGTTATAGTCCTCCATCACTTTAAAATGAATAGGGGACAGATTTTATGCTGCAAAAAGTCTGAAACTTTTAATGGTTGAGCAGTTTTCCATGTCTTTTCAGGCTGTTTTGCCCTGTATTTACTACCAGTTTGGAAGCCTTTGTTAAGGCCTCTAGGAGTTCCACCAAATATGAATTAATATGCTGTAATGTGTGAACACTTTACCTTTACCTACTGTGAAATACAGACCCCTCCCTTCAATGAATTTCATCCACAAATGTATTAATTCTGATTATGGTAGCGTTTACATTTTTACAGTATAATACAGCCAATTTAATGCTATGGTACTGTGTTTCATTAGACAGTACTTGCCTTGACACCGTATTTATATTACAATAGGTGTAATGTAATATGAAATACAGAAATTTACTTGCCACCGAGGTGCCTGTAAATTACTGTCAAATTCACGGTAGCCCCTTTACAGTGTTTACATGTCCATATAACCTTATTCATTGGAATCTAAAAGGCAAAACTGATCCTGAATCAGCACTCGTACTTTGAGACGCTTGATCGATACAGCCCTTCCAGCCGCAGGTTTATTAAGGTTCAGTGTCATGAATCTGGCCCTGGAGGCAGAACTGTGCAATTTCCACTAGTTGGGCCAGCTGCAAAGTCAAAATTGTCTATATTGTGACAATTCCTGAAAACAAAAAAGCACTTTTTGATCTTCGATTCATGATGAAAAACACTAACCTGAGTCCTGTCCAGATGATGTATTTGTACCCAATCACAATTTTGTTACCCAATCACAGATTTTGTTTTCACCTTGTCCTCGGACGTCACACCACCAACAGGAAGTTGATTCGTGGTTCTCAGATTTACACCGAAGCCTGACGGAGTGATACATCTCAGAGATGCCGACGGGTTGAGTCGGCAAGACCGCGAGGCAAAATAATCGTTCACCAAGAAACAAGAGTTAGACGTTACTTTGAAGAGCAGTGGGGATGAAGGAGATGATCTGGTCTAGATAGTTTTCCTATTATGATGAAATTACATTGGTCACATGCTTTGTAAACAACAGGTGTAGACTAACAGTGAAACGCTTACTTATGGGCCCTTTCCCTACAACGCAGAGTTAAAGGTAAAGATTAAAAAAAGCTAAATAAATATAGAAATAGTGACACAAGTAATAAATACACAGTGAACGACGAATAACAATAACGACTAAAAAATAACATGGCTAAATACAGGGAGTAGCAGTACCGAGTCAATGTGCAGGGGTACGAGGGAATTGAGGTAGCTACAGTGGCTTGTAAAAGTATTCACCCCCCTTGGCAATTTTCCTATTTTGTTGCCTTACAACCTGGAATTAAAATAGATTTTGGGGGGGGTTGTAATCATTTGATTTACACAACATGCCTACCATTTTGAAGATGCAAAATATTTTTTATTGGTAGATAATCAAGAAATAAGACAAAGAAAACTGAAAACTTGAGCGTGCATAACTATTCACCAGCCCAAAGTCAATACTTTGTAGAGCCACCTTTTTCATCAATTACAGCTGCAAGTCTCTTGGGGTATGTCTCTATAAGCTTGGCACATCGAGCCACTGGGATTTTTGCCCATTCTTCAAGGCAAAACTGCTCCAGCTCTATCAAGTTGGATGGGCTCCGCTGGTGTACAACAATCTTTAAGTCATACCACAGATTCTCAATTGGATTGAGGTCTGGGCTTTGACTAGGCCATTCCAAGACATATAAATGTTTCCCTTTACACCACTCGAGTGTTGCTTTAGCAGTATGCTTAGGGTCATTGTCCTGCTGGTGAACCTCTGTCCTAGTCTCAAGTCTCTGGAAGACTGAAATAGGTTTCCCCCAAGAAGTTCCCTGTATTTAGTGCCATCCATCATTTCTTCAATTCTGACCAGTTTCCCAGTCCCTGCCGATGAAAAACAACCTCACAGCATGATGGTGCCATCCCTATGCTTCACTATGGGGATAGGGTTCTCGGGGTGAAGAGGGGTGTTGGGTTTGCGCCAGACATAGCGTTTTTCTTTATGGCCAAAAAGCTACATTTTAGTCTCATCTGACCAGGATAGCTTCTTCCATCTGTTTGGGGAGTCTCCCACATGCCTTTTGGTGAACACCAAATGTGTTTGCTTATTTTTTTCTTTAAGTTTGGCTTTTTCTGGCCACTCCTCCGTAAAGGCCAGCTCTGTGGAGTGTACGGCTTAAAGTGGTCCTATGAACAGATACTCCAATCTCCGCTGTGGAGGTTTTCAGCTCCACCAGGGTTATCTTTAGTCTCTTTGTTGCCTCTCTGATTAATGCCCTCCTTGCCTGGTCTGTGAGTTTTGGTGGTCGGCCCTCTCTTGGCAGGTTTGTTGTGGTGCCATGGATTTAATGTTGCTCCGTGGGATGTTCAAAGTTTCAGATATTTTTTTTATAACTCAACCCTGATCTGTACTTCTCCAAAACTTTGTCCCTGGCCTATTTGGCGAGCTCCTTGGTCTTCATGGTGCTGCTTGCTTGGTGGTGCCCCTTGCATAGTGGTGTTGCAGACTCTGAGGCCTTTCAGAACAGGCGTATATATACTGAGATCATGTGACACTTAAATAAAGTCCACCTGAGTGCAATCTAACTAATTATGTGACTTCTGAAGGTAATTGGTTGCACAATATATTTTTTAGGGGCTTCATAGCAAAGGGCGTGAATACATATGCATGCACGCACCACTTTACCATCTTTTTATTTTTTTCATTTCACTTCAACAATTTGGACTATTTTGTGTATGTCCATTACATGAAATTCAAATGTAAGGTTGTAATGCAACAAAATACGAAAAACACCAAGGGGGATGAATAATTTGTAAGGCACTGTATGTAGATATACAGTATTTAGGGGTAAAGTGACTAGGCAAATGGACAGATAATAGTCGGTGGCAGCAGCGTATAATAGTCGGTGGCAGCAGCGTATATGGTGAGCGTGAAAGGGTGTGAGTGTGTGTGTGGCGTCAGTATGCATGTGTGCGCGCATGTTCTGTGTGTGGGCATATGTAGTGTGTGTTGGGGTGTCAGTGTAAGTATGTGTGAGTGTGTGGGTAGAGTCTAATGTGTGTGCATAGAGTCAGTGCAAGAGAGTTAGTGCAAAAAACGGGTAAATACAGGTAATCCGGGTAGCCATTAGCTATTTAGCATTCTTGTTTAGCAGTCTAATGGCTTGGGGGTAGAAGCTGTTCAGGGTCCTGTTGGTTCCAGACTCGGTGCACCGGTACCGTTACTATGGCTTGGGTGTCTGGAATCTTAGAAACATTTTGGGGTTTTTCCTCTGACACCGCCTGGTATACAGATCCTGGATGGCTGGTAGCTCATTCCCAGTGATGTACTCGGCCGTACTCACCACCCTCTGTAGCGCCTTGCGGTCGGGGGCCTTGCTTTTGCTGTGCCATGCAGTAAAGCTGCCAATCAACATTCTTTCAATTGTGCAGCTGTAGAACTTTTTGAGGATCTAAGGGCCCATGCCAAATCTTTTCAGCCTCCTGAGGAGGACGAGACATTGTTACAACTGTGTGGGTGTGTGTCGATAATGTTAATTCCTTAGTGATGTGGATAATGAGGAACTCGACCCATTCCACTACAGCCTCATCGACGTGGATGGGGACATGCTCGCCCCTCCGTTTCCTGTAATCCACAATCAGTTATTTTGTCTTGCTATAATTGACGGAGAGGTTGTTGTCCTGCCACCACACTGGCTGGTATCTGACCTCCTCCCTATAGACTGCGTGATCAGTCCTACCACCGCCGTGTCATCAGCAAACTTGATGATGCTGTTGGAGTCATGGGCAGCCACGCAGTTGTGGGTGAACAGGGGGTATGGGAAGAAACTAAGCACATACCGCAGAGGGGCCCCCGTGTTGATGGTCAGCGTTGCGGATGTGTTTTTGCCAACCCTAACCACCTGGGGGCGGGCTGTCAGGAAGTACAGGATCCAGTTGCAGAGGGGGGTATTCAGTCCCAGGGTCCTGAGCTTGGAGGGGACTATAGCGTTGAATGCTGAGCTGTAGTCAATGAACAGCATTATTTTATAGGTATTACTTTTATCCAGGTGGGTGAGGGCAGTGTGAAGTGCAATAGAGATTGCGTCATCTGTGGATCTGTTGGGGCAGTATGGGAATTGGAGTGGGTTCAGTGTGTCTGGGATGATGGTGTTGATTCGAGCCATGACCAGCTTTTCAAAGCACTTTATGGCTATAGATGTGAGTGCTAAGGGGCGATAGTCATTTAGGCAGGTTACCTTGTCGTTCTTGGGCATAGGAACTATGGTGGTCTGCTTGAAACAAGTTTGTATTTCAGACCGGGTCAGGGATAGGTTGAAAATGTCAGTGAAGACACTTGCCAGCTGGTCAGCACATCCTCTGAGTATGCATCCTTGTAATGAGCGTTTGGATTAGTGGCAGCTCTTTATCTCAATGCAGATGTTGCCTTTACTCCATGGCTTCTAGTTGGGATATGTACGTACGGTCACTGTGGGGACAAAGTCATCAATGCACTTAATGGAGCCGGTGACTGATTTGGTATACTCCTTAATGTTATCAGATGAATCCCAGAACATGTTCAAGTCTGTGCTAGCGAAACAGTCCTGTAGTTTAACATCTGCTTCATCAGACTACTTCCATATTGAGCGTGTCACTGGTACGTCCTGTTAGAGTTTTTGCTTGTAAACAGAAAGCGGGAGGAGAGAGTTATGGTCTGTTTTGCCGAAGAGAGTGCGAGGGAGAGCCTTGTATGTGTTTCCACGTGAGGAATGAAGGTGATCTAGAGTTTTGCTGCCTCTAGTTGCACAGGTGGCATCCTGGTAAAAATTTGGTAAAACGGATTTCAGTTTCCCTGCATTAAAATCACCGGCCACAAAAAAACACGATCCTCTGAATATGCATTTTCTTGTTTGTTTTTGGACCTATACAGTTCATTGAGTGCGGTCTTAGTGTCAGCTATGTTTTGTGGTGGTAAATAAACAGATAAGAAAAATACAGATGAAAACACTCATGGTAAAACTCAGGTGAGCAAAAACTCAAGACTTCCTTAATTCTACTGCAGTGGGCTAAATCAGGGTGATTCTTGGTAGTCTTAAACAAATCTACTTTGAA
This sequence comes from Salvelinus alpinus, assembly GCF_045679555.1. NCBI lineage: Eukaryota > Metazoa > Chordata > Actinopteri > Salmoniformes > Salmonidae > Salvelinus > Salvelinus alpinus. The sequence goes on from NC_092117.1 coordinate 3,008,643, forward strand.
ACAAAAGTATACACCTCACACACATGGTTACAGTGCATTCTGAATGTATTCAGACCCCTTGACTTTTTCCACATTTTGTTACGTTACAGCCTTATTCTAAAATCGATTACATTTTTTTTCTCCTCGTCAAACTACACACAATATGCCACAATAACAATGCAAAAACATGTTTTTTGAAAATTTTACCAATGTATTAAGAATTTAAAAAAGAAATCACATTTACATAGGTATTCAGACAATTTACATGGTTGAAGCACCTTTGACAGCGATTACAGCCTTGAGTCTTCTTGGGTATGATGCTACAAGCTTGGCACACCTGTATTTGGGGAGTTTCTCCCATTCTTCTCAAGTTCTGTCAGGTTGGATGTGGAGCATCGCTGCACAGCTATTTTCAGGTCTCTCCAGAGATGTTCGATGAAGTTCAAGTCCGGGCTCTGGCTGGGACACTCAAGGACATTCAGAGACTTGTCCCGAAGCCACTCCTGTGTTGTCTTGGCTGTGTGCTTAGGGTCATAGTCCTGTTGGAAGGTGAACCTTTGCCCCAGTCTGAGGTCTTGAGTGCTCTGGAGCAGGTTTTCATCAATAATCTCTCTGTACTTTGCTCTGTTCATCTTTGCCTCGATCCTGACTAGTCTTCCAGTCCCTACCTCTGAAAAACACCCCCACAGCATGATGCTGCCACCACCATGCTTCACCGTAGGGATGGTGCCAGGGGTACTCCAGATGTGACGCTTTGCATTCAGGCCAAATAGTTAAACCATGGATTCATCAGACCAGAGACTCTTGTTTCTCATGGTCTGAGACTCCTTGGGTGACTTTTGGCAAAATCCAAGCGGGCTGTCATGTGCCTTTTACTGAGGAGTGGCTTCCATCTGACCACTCTACCACAAAGGCCTGATTGGTGGAGTGCTACAGAGATGGTTGTCCTTCTGCAAGATTCTCCCATCTCCACAGAGAAACACTAGAACTCTGTCAGAGTGACCATTGGGTTCTTGGTCACCTCTCTGACCAAGGCCCTTCTCCCCCCGATTGCTCATTTTGGCAAGGAGGCCAGCTGTAGGAAGAGTCTTGGTGGTTCCAAACATCATCCATTTAAGAAAGATGGAGGCCAATGTGTCTGCAGAAATGTTTTGGTACCTTTCCCCAGATCTGTGCTTCAACACAATCCTGTCTTGGAACTCTACGGACAATTCCTTCGACCTCATGGCTTGGTTTTTGCTCTGACATGTACTGTCAACTGTGGGACCTTATTTAGACAGGTGTGTCCCTTTCCAAATCATGTCCAATCAATTTAATTTCCCACATGTTGATTCCAATCAAGTTGTAGAAACATCTCAAGGATCATCAATGGAAACTGGATGCACCTGAGCTCAATTTCGAGTCTCATAGCAAGGATCTGAATACTTATGTAAATAAGGCATTTCTGTTTTACATTTTTTTTAATTAGCAAAAATGTCTAAAACTCTGTTTTTGATTTGTCGTTACGGGGTATTGTGTGTAGATTGCCGAGGATTATACATTTTTCCATCCATTTTAGAATAAGGCTGTAACGTAAAGTTTTGGGGAAAAAGTCAAGGGGTCTGAATACTTTCCAAAAGTACTGTAAGTGCCTTGTTGTAAAAAGGATGCATGTTTAGGAATATTTTTATTCTGTACACAATTCCTTCTTTTCATTATTCTATACACGCTTCCTTATTTTCACTCTGTCATTTAAGATAGCATTGTGGAGTAACTACAATGTTGTTGATCCATCCTGAGTTTTCTCATATCACAACTATAAAACCCTATAACTGTTTTAAAATCACCATTGCCCTCATGGTGAAATCCCTGAGCGGATTCCTTCCTCTACGACTGTGGTCACCAAACGGTTGGTCACGATCAACTGGTAAATCTCCAAGCCATTTCTAGTCGATCATTTCTAGTCGATGATTTGTTAAGCACATTTTTACCCCTGAACAATTTAGGCTTTCCATAACAAAGGGGTTGATTACTTTTTGACTCAAAACATTTAAACTTGTCACTTTTAATTAATTTGTTTAAAAACATCTCAAAACTAAATTCCACTTTGACATTATGTGCAGATCAGTGAGACAACTTATCAATCCATTTTAAATTCAGGCTGTAACAAGACAAAATGTGGAAAAAGTAAAGGGGTGTGAATACTTTCTGAAGTAAAACAGTTTGTAAAGATCTTAAAACGTGACCAGTGTTCAATGACTCTATGTACATAGGGCAGCAGTCTCTAAGGTGCAGGGCAGAGCACCGGGTGGTATCCGGCTAGTAACAGTGACTATTCACCAGTTTGATGGCCTGGAGATAGAAGTTGTTTCTCAGTCTCTCGGTCCCAGCTTTGATGCACCTTTACTGTCTCCGCCTTCTAGATGGTAGCGGGGTGAACATGCTGTGGCTTAGCTGGCTGAGGTCCTTGATGATCTTCTTGGCCTTCCTGTGACACCAGGTGCTGTAGATGTTCTGGAGGGCAGGCAGTGTGCCACCGGGGATGCATTGGGCTGACTGCACTACCCTCTGGACAGGCCTGCGGTTGCGGATGGTGCAATTGCCGTACCAGGTGGAGATACAGCCATACAGGATGTTCTTAATGGTGCATCTGTAGAAGTTCTTAGGGGCCAAGAGGAATTTCTTCAGCCTCCTGACGTTGAAGAGGCGTTGTTGCACCTTCTTCACTACACTTCACTACACTATCTGTGTAAAGGGACCATTTCAGGTTGTTAGGGATGTGCATCACGAGGACCATGAAGCTTTTGACCCTCTCCACTCTGTCGAGGTGAATGGCGCGATGCTCTCTCTGCTCTCCTCTGCTCCTTTGTTTTGTTGATGTTGAGGGTGAGATTATTTTACTGGCACCACTCCGACAGGGCCTCCCTGTAGGCTGTCTCATCATTGTTGGTAATCAGGCCTACCTCTGTTGTGTCGTCACAAAACGTGATGATTGAGTTGAAGACGTGTGTGGCCACGCAGTCATGGCTGAACAGGGAGTACAGGAAGAGGCTGAGCACGCACACCTGTGGGGCCCCCATGTTGAGGATCACCTTGGTGGAGGTCTTGTTGCTTACCTTCACCACTTAGGGTTGGCCCATTAGGAAGTCCAGGACCCAGTTGCACAGGGAGGGTGTCAGACCCAGGGACTTGAGCTTAGCGATGAGCTTGGAGGACACTATGGTGTTGAATGCTTAGCTCTTGTCGATGAAAAGCATTCTTACATAGGTATTCTAGGTGGGATAGGGCAGTGTGCAGTGGAGGAGTAATCTGATTTGCTGAAGGGAGGGTAGGGGAGGGCCTTGTAGTCACCCCAGAAGGGACAATAGCAATGATCCAGGGTTCATGTTGCAAGTGTAGCACAGGAGATGTGTTGATAGGATATCGGTAGCATTTTCCTTAGATTTCCTTTATTAAAGTAACCAGCTACAATAAATGCATCCTCGGGGTATGCGGTTTCCAGTTTGCACATTGTCAAGTGTAGTTCCTTGAAAGCAGTTGTGGTATCGGCTTGTGGGGGGGGGGAATCTATGGCAGTGACGATGTCCGAAGAACATTTTCTCAGGAGGTAATGCAGTCGGCATTTGATGGTAACGGACTCCAGATTGGGAGAACAAAAGGGACTTGAATTCCTTTACGTTACCACAATCCCCCCATGAGTTGTTAATCATGAAACAAACCCCTCCACCTTTCTTTTTCCCATAGAGTTCTTTCTTCCAGTCCGTGCGACGGACATAGAACCCCGCTGGCTGAATGGACGGGGACAATGTATCCGGAGGGAACCATGATTCCGTAAATCAGAGTATCTTACAATCCCTGATTTCTCCCTGGAAGAAGATCCTCGCTCTGAGCTTGTGTTCTTTATTGTCTAGGAACTGAACATTTGTGAGTAATTGTATGCATGCCACCTGAGTCTGTCTAGGGCCCCACTCCTTCTACCTATTCTCCTGTGTCTGCGTTTTGGTGCATCCCCCGGGATGAATAGAGCTGCCTCGGGAAGATCAAACAAAGGATCCAGGCCAAGGAAGTCGAATTTCTGCTCGAATTTCTGGAGATTTACTGTCCATCCAATATCCAAAAGGTATTTCTGGTTGTAGGTAATAATACATGAAACGTTCTGAGCAAATAATATAAGAAATAACACAAAAAATATATATACTGCAAAGTTGGCTAGGATGTAGAAACAAGGTGGCCGTGTCTGTAGACACCATCTTGTTCACTCTACAGTGACTGCACGTTCGCCCATAGAATAGAAAGCAATGGCGGTCTATTTGCTCAACAGCATAGTCTTGTCAGGATGCTACCTCGCCTGCCTCTCTTTGGCCCCTGCTTCCTCTTTCGAGTCTCCGGGATTAGGGCCTGGTCCGCAGTAAGGAGAACGTCCAAAGCTGCCAACTCATTGAGGTAGAAATGTTCATCCAAATTGAGGTTAGTGATTGATGTTCTGATGTCCAGAAGCTGTTTCCGGTCATAGGAAATGATGGCACTGACATTATGTACAAAAAGGTTAAGATCAGCGTAAACCCCCCTACCCCCCACACAAAATAGCAGAATGGGTCAGGAGCCTGTAAGATAGCTGCTATTTACTGCAGTGCCATCTTGCCTACTTTAGCCATCTTGCCTATAAGAAATATTTACTGTGTGATAACGCATTGCCTATTTGGTTTATTTGAAACATTTACTATTTACTGTGTCGATAACGGTAAAGTTTTCTTTGTGTTGATAGCCTAACGGTATATTGATACAATACGGGAGTAGCCTAGTCTACAATAACTTCAGGGCTGGCTCCAGGCATAAGCGACGTAAGCGGTCAGAGTCTCAATTTACTGATGAGAGTTAGAATAGTACAGTACACAATTTCACTCAGATATCTGTGGAAGGACCACCAGAGGGCAGGCTGGGCTCACGGATGGTAGCCCAACAAGGCATGGGAGACAAGGTAACCAGAGGCAATTGAGCACAGCTGACACTACTAATGAGATATTCTCCTTCCCCTATAAGAGAGAGTATGGAACCAACAGGAAGGGGGGGAAAGAACTAACTCTGGAAGATGGCCACCGAGAGAGAGGAGCTATCTATGAAGAACCATTAAGACGGTGACAATCCAGTGACTTTTGTTATAGTTTAAAAGACAATCATATTGTGTTCCTGTTTAATCTGGAGAAGAACATTTTCATTGATTATGTTGGAGTGTTTGTGTTGACCAAATGCCCTCAATATAGAATTGTGTTCAATCAAGAAACCTACTCCTGACTCGTTTGTTCCACCTTCCCACTTTAGAGTGACGCCCAATTAGCTGGTCCGCTCACATTGGTGGAGAATGTGGGTATTAGGTGGACGAGTGACACAAGGATAAGTGAGTAAATCAAGATTCTTCCAGTAGACCCGGAGGAACCATTCAAGAATGATGGACAACGCCCTACTACAACAATTGATCACGGCACAGCATACAACCATAGAACTCCTGCAACAACAGCTGAGCCGGCGAGAAGAACCTAGAGTTAAGCCAAGAGCGGCTGCTCACGCCATCTTACCTCGTCTCTCCAAGGAGGATGATATCGAGGCCTTCCTCATGACCTTCGAAAGGACGGCCACCTTGGAAGAGTGGCTGCCCACAGAATGGGCGAGCGCATTAGCCCCTCTTTTGACCGGGGTGGCTCAGGAAGCCTATTTTGACTTGGATGCCCGCGAAGCTGCGGACTATGGGCGACTAAAAACCGAGATCCTATCCCGGTACCAGCTGACTGCCAGAGATAGGGCCGTAAAGTTCCATCAATGGACCTATACAGCTGATCAACCCGTCCGTGCCCAGATCTTTGCATTAATACGACTGACGAAACAGTGGCTAGAACCTGAAAAGGGAGTAGGACAGGTGATAGAGACTCTCGTAGTGGACAAGATATTGAGGGAATTACCCAGTGACTTAAAAAGGGTTGTGGGGCAAGCCAACCCGTTGTCAGCCGACGACATAGCACAGGCGGTGGAAACATATCGGTCTACAGGGGAGTTGTTAAAAAGTGACAAGGAGGAACGGAAGGATTCTTCCGATCCGGTACCACGACACACCCCGGCGCGTCCGCCACCGAAACGTCCAAACCCCCTACGGAGGTGGGAGAAGTCATCCCCCACACAGCAGGGTCGGTGTTATAAATGTCAGTCTCCCGACCATTATGCCCCACAATGTCCTAGCAAGGACGAGCCCATGGTCACAGAGTCATCACGGCCCACCCCCACACATCTCGGTTTGAGGGGGCAGGATCAACACTGTTGGTTAGCAGAAATAGCCCCAGCCCCAGAGATTCCAGTTTGAGTCGAAGGACAAGATGTGGTAGCCATTCTCGACTCGGGAAGTATGGTTACGTTAGTAGAGGAGCGGCTGGTGACCTCCGCAACACTGCTACCAGACAAAGTAGCCGTATCCTGTATCCATGGAGACACCCACTATTACCCCACTGTGAATCTGCCTATTCTCACTCCAAAAGGAAGGTGTACAGTCAGGGCAGGGAAAGTGCCCCAGCTGAAGGTACCATTATTGATCGGGAGAGACTGTCCCCTATATAAGGAGCTCCGGCAGATGACGTTATGCACGGGAAGAAGGGGGACAGGAAAGAAGAGAAAACCCAAGCCCGAGGTAGTAGTCCTACAAGGAGACGTAGCTGCGTCCTCGTCCTCTGCAGCAGAGGAAGAAATAGCGACCCAACGTTTACGACAGATATTCCAGGAAACCACCGATGAAGACACCTGTGAAGGGTTATACACAACAGAGGAAGGAAGAAGCAACCAGGCGCTAAGGGATATATTTGAAGCTCCATCCGAGGAGGGAACCTGGAAGGGATTCTCATCGGTCACCCCTGAGGGGGATGGGGAACAACCTCCACATCCCTCTACCGAGGTTGATCTGCCCCAGGAATTAAAGGGACAGTTCGGCACCTCGCAGCATAGAGACCCAGACCTAAGGGAGGCCATGAGGAAGGTGAAGGTGATCGACGGGAGGAACGTCGACGGATCAGGTGAGCCCCCTCTTCCTTACTATGCAATCAGGCGGGGTCTCTTATACTGGGTCGTACGACGAAGGGGGGAAAACCAGGAATTACTAATGGTGCCTAGACCATACAGGGATACAGTTCTACAGTTAGCCCATTCCCACGTCCTAGGAGGACACCTGGCACGAGACAAGACTATTGACAGAATCATGCAGAGATTCTATTGGCCCCGGGTCACCCGGGATGTGGCCAGGTATTGTAGGACGTGTGATCAATGTCAACGTACAGCTCCACGGCCACACCTACGTAACCCTTTGATTCCTCTCCCCATCATAGAGACTCCCTTTGAACGCATAGCTATGGACCTCGTAGGACCCCTCCCAAAATATGCCAGAGGACACGAGTACATCCTAGTGGTCATAGATTACGCTACCAAGTTCCCGGAGGCCATACCCCTGCGTAACATGTCGTCAAAGGGAATTGCCAAGGAATTATTCATGATGTTCTCTCGGGTGGGCCTCCCCAAGACGATCTTAACTGATCAGGGAACCCCATTCATGTCCCGGTTGATGAAAGACTTGTGTCGGTTGTATCAGGTTCAACAGATACGTACAAGCATATTCCACCCTCAAACAGACGGGTTGTGTGAACGCTTGAACAAAACTATTAAAAGCATGTTGAGAAGAGTGGTGTCCCGAGACGGGAAAAACTGGGACATGCTTCTCCCACACTTAATGTTTGCCCTGCGAGAAGTACCCCAAGCATCCACTGGATTCTCTCCGTTTGAATTGCTCTATGGCAGACCCTGTCGAGGGATCCTCGACTTAGCCAAGGAGACCTGGGAGACCCAACCATGCCCCTTTCGATCCACAATAGAACATATTACCCTGATGAGAGACCGCCTGTCAGCAGTGTGGCCCATAGTCAAGGAGCATATGGAGAAGGCACAAAGGACCCAAGGCCGGGCCTATGATAAGTCCGCGACCCCCCGTGAGTTCACCGTGGGAGAGAAAGTGATGGTGCTAGTGCCCACGGCCGAACATCGCTTGCTGGCACAGTGGAGGGGGCCCTACGAGGTAATGAAAAGGGTCTCACCGGTCAATTACCTCATCAAGCAACCTGATAGAAGGAAGAAGGTCCAACTCTATCACATAAACCTGTTGAAGACGTACCATGGAAGAGAGGAGGAGGTGGCTTTGATGGCCCTGGAGGGAAAAGGAAAAGAGGAGGCTCTACCACAGGTGCGCCGTGGTCAAACTCTCCTGCCGGAGCAGTCAAGACAGCTAGACAAGCTGATTATGAACTTCGGTCGAATATTCTCTCCATTCCCAGGACAAACAGATGTCCTGTTTCACCATATCCACACTGAACCCGGCAAGAAGGTGCATATCCACCCTTACAGGATTCCTGAGGCTCGCCGAGTCATCGCTAAGAACGAGGTAAGGGAGATGTTGAGGATGGGTGTGATCGAGCCATCGATGAGTGAGTGGTCCAGTCCCATAGTCCTGGTCCCCAAATCCGATGGTAGTATGAGACTCTGCAACGACTTTAGGGCCGTGCATGCCATCTCTACATTCGATGCGTATCCCATGCCCCGCGTGGATGAACTCTTGGAACGCTTAGGAAAGGCCAAGTTCATCACCACCCTGGATTTGACGAAGGGATATTGGCAAGTGCCGGTGGCTCCGGAGGATCGCCCAAAGACTGCCTTCGCCACACCAGAGGGGCTTTCCAGTATGTGAGGATGCCCTTCGGACTGCATGGTGCCGCTGCAACTTTCCAACGCCTCATGGATGCCATTCTACGGCCCCATCAAGAGTATGCAGCGGCGTACATAGACGATGTGGTTATCCACAGCGAGGACTGGGATAGTCACCTCCTGCGATTACGGGCGGTGCTCGTGAGTTTGGAAGCCACAGGGTTGACGGCCAATCCAAATAAATGCTGCCTGAGCCTGTCCGAAGCGGAATACCTGGGGTACACCGTGGGGAATGGGAAAATACGCCCACAGGCAGAGAAGACCAGGGCAATTCGGGACTGGCCGTGACCCCGGACCAAGCGGGACGTTCGGGCCTTCTTAGGGATAACGGGATATTATCGCCGTTTTATCCCGCGATATGCAACCATTGCCAATCCCCTCACAAACCTCATCAAGAAAAACTTGCCAAACCAGGTAGAGTGGAAAGACGAGACGGAAGAGGCCTTTCAATTGCTAAAAGATGGCCTGTGTTCTGATCCCGTCCTACAGGCTCCGGACTTCTCACAAGAGTTCATTGTGCAGGTCGACGCCTCGGATACGGGGCTCGGGGCCGTACTAGCTCAGGGTAAAGGCGAAGCAGAGAAGCCGATTCTCTTCATAAGTAGGAAGCTCAGCGATCGGGAACAGAGGTATGCTACCGTAGAGAAAGAGGCCTTAGCCATTAAGTGGGCCCTCGATTATCTCCGGTACTACCTACTGGGTCGGAGGTTTGCATTAGTTACGGACCATGCGCCCCTCACGTGGATGGCTGGTAAGAGAAACAGTAACAACAGAATAGCCAGATGGTTTTTGTCTTTACAACCGTTCTCTTTCCATGTCATCCACAGGGCCGGATCGAGGAACGGGAATGCAGACGCGCGGTCCCGACGCGACCAAGACGGTGCGTCTGGCGCCCGACCCTCCGGTTCGGTCCTGAGGGGGAAGGTATGTGGAAGGACCACCAGAGGGCAGGCTGGGCTCACGGATGGTAGCCCAACAAGGCATGGGAGACAAGGTAACCAGAGGCAATTGAGCACAGCTGACACTACTAATGAGATATTCTCCTTCCCCTATAAGAGAGAGTATGGAACCAACAGGAAGGGGGGGAAAGAACTAACTCTGGAAGATGGCCACCGAGAGAGAGGAGCTATCTATGAAGAACCATTAAGACGGTGACAATCCGGTGACTTTTGTTATAGTTTAAAAGACAATCATATTGTGTTCCTGTTTAATCTGGAGAAGAAGATTTTCATTGATTATGTTGGAGTGTTTGTGTTGACCAAATGCCCTCAATATAGAATTGTGTTCAATCAAGAAACCTACTCCTGACTCGTTTGTTCCACCTTCCCACTTTAGAGTGACGCCCAATTAGCTGGTCCGCTCACATATCATTAACATGGCATAAGTCACGACAAAATGTGTAGAATTACAGGAAATTAGCTTTAAAACTGAAAATGGGTAGTATTACAAGACATTTGCTATAAAACTGCCCCTTTTTGCTCTCTGCTCCATGGCAAAATGTGTAGAATTGCAAGAAATTGACATTTAAACATAAATTTTTCTCTCCGCCTGTATGTATGCTACATCTTACTGTATGCTACATTTTCACAGAACATAAAAATGTAGCCTAGTAGGCTTACTGTATGCTGCATTTTCACAGCACAGAACATAAAAAACGTAGCCTTGTAGGCTTACTGTATGCTGCATTTTCACAGCACAGAACATAAAAAACGTAGCCTTGTAGGCTTACTGTATGCTGCATTTTCACAGCACAGAACATAAAAAACGTAGCCTTGTAGGCTTACTGTATGCTGCATTTTCACAGCGCAGAACTTCACCCAACCACCTACCACTCCAACAAAACAATAGCACCTATGCAGGCTATAACCTTTTCCCCCTTCACACCTCCACCTCCACTGAGCTAAATGGGGAAGGGTAGTTCATTTTGTGAAAAAATAGTATGAATGTTGGTGATTAAGGATTTTCTGCTTTTCAAATGTGGCAAAAATAATTACAATGTACAACTAAATCCTGAGGTGGATCAGAGATGGCAATCTCATCTTTACCAAGTGGATTGACACTACCGTGCTACTCTGTGCACCACAAGACTAAGAGATGGTACAGGACCCTGTTTTTCCATTTCATTGACATTGCTGTGACCAACTGCTACATCATATTCAAGGAGCTTGAGCTTTCCCTGAGGTGCAATACACATGAAGGCCAGTAGATGGAGATCTAATCCCACTAATGAGTGTGAGGTCAAGGGTGACCTCTTCACCTGTGGCATAACGTGAGGGACAGACACGGCAATTCTGTCTGATTGGGCTTTTTGTTCTGTTGAAAAACCGATGTGGACAGTAGTCCAAAAAATGTATATAGTTGTTTGTTTGATTAATATTTTTGCCCCCTAAAACGTACAGAGGTACCCAAGACCGATGGGAAAATCAGATTCTATTGGTCAAAACCTACTTCCTCAGTGTGTGCAATGCTTTATCTTATAAAACGAAGCAATGAGTTTTTTGCTTTTTTGCCTTTATGACACATAACCACTCATACGTGTCTCAAAAGTCTGTTTTGATATTCTACTACTTGTAGCTGAGAGTGTGTTGAATCCAAAGCCATAAAGCACTTGATTCTCCTACACAGGAGGAGCACTGTAGAAGCCAATGTGTCAAGGTAGTGAAAAAACGGACCAAAATGCCTTAGACTTTTGGGGGGAAAGCAACCACCATTGTCAGATCCAGCAGATGAGCATTAGAAATCCAATCCAATGTCTTTAGACCTATAAATACGTTGGCTAGAGAAGAGGGGATTGGAGAGGTGATCCACCACTGGCCCACTAATCCCAATTAACAATCACACGATCACTGAACTTCTCAGTGCTTCTTATGGCAGGCAGGCAGGAAGAGATACGTCTTATTCCTCCTTTCCATTGAAATGTTTTTATTGCAATATACAGGGTCTCTGTCTGACTGATAGAGCCCTGCACAGGGATGAATTTTAAGCATGAGTCATACGCATGCCTGCGTCGTACAGACCCGACACTACACAGGCTGATTGCTTCTGCCAAATTGCAGGCCCGGCCCGGCCCGAAACCCGAAATCAGAAATAACTTCCTCCATTAGCAAATCCATTAGCTGCTTTTCTCTGTCTAATACTCGCTCCCTGCACGCAGCTCGCTCCGCATACACTCTGCTCATGGCATCGCTGAGTCTGTGAGTATCCATAGCAACGGCTCCACTTGGGCTGCTCTGCTCAATGAAGAGACGTAAGAGAGCAGTTAGCTGTTAGCTACTTTTCGTCACTCTAAACTCCGACAAAACTCAAAGAACATGATTATTTTCCGTGGAATAATCTCTGCTGTCGTATATTTGATGAGTTTGAAGCACTTCTGACACCAGATATGACTGTACTGCACAGCAGAGCACAAGCAAATGTCTCAGCTTCAACATTTTAGCGATCAATTTAGTGATACCCGAGCCCTGCCCATACCTAGTTATTGATGAAAAAAAAGGCCCTACAAGGCCCTAACCAGATGTATAATGTCGGTGCCCGTTGGACTGACTGAATGTGTTTTCACATTAAATGCAGTGTCAACTGTGTCATCTGCTGGATGACAAAATCTACAGTTATGACACATTTCATATTTATTTGCTCTGTATTCTGATGAAAAAACTGCTTCATCATTTTATTTTGCTAGCAGCTTAGGTAAACAGAGGTGGATCCTGCCTCTAAAGCAGATTTTTGTCAGAAATTGTTATAAGGTCATTTTAACATAGCAGCTCCCTTGCACCCCTTCCAAGTGCTTGTCAAAAGCTTTCTATGTGGGTTGGATGGAAAATACAGACGACAGATCTTAATATGATCCCTTTCGTCGCAGAAGGAAAACAATCCTGCAGCAGAAGGATTTGAATATATATTGAACTGTATTGACAAATTATACATAGCCTTACAGTGGCGAGTGACATCATGTCAGTGATTCTCTCGTTAGTGTGAGTGTTGATGAGGACAAGGCTGGAGATCACTCTGTCATGCTGATTGAGTTTGAATAACAGACTGGAAGATTCAAAAGGAGGGTGGTGCTTGGAATCATTGTTCTTCCTCTGTCATCCATGGTTACCTGCAACATCATCATTGCTTTGCACAAAAAGGGCTTCACAGGCAAGGATCTTGCTGGCAGTAAGATTGCACCTAAATCAACCATTTATCGGATCATCAAGAACTTCAAGGAGAGCGGTTCAATTGTTGTGAAGAAGGCTTCAGGGCACCCAAGAAAGTCCAGCAAGCGCCAGGACTTCTCCTAAAGTTGATTCAGCTGCGGGATCGGGGCACCACCAGTACAGAGCTTGCTCAGGAATGGCAGCAGGCAGGAGTGAGTGCATCTGCACGCACAGTGAGGCGAAGACTTTTGGAGGATGGCCTGGTGTCAAGAAGGGCAGCAAAGAAGCCACTTCTCTCCAGGAAAAACATCAGGGACAGACTGATATTATGCAAAAGCTACAGGGATTGGACTGCTGAGGACTGGGGTAAAGTCATTTTCTCTGATGAATCCCCTTCCCAATTGTTTGGGGCATCCGGAAAAAAGCTTGTCCGGAGAAGACAAGGTGAGTGCTACCATCAGTCCTGTGTCATGCCAACAGTAAAGCATCCTAAGACCATTCATGTGTGGGGTTGCTTCTCAGCCAAGGGAGTCAGCTCACTCACAATTTTGCCTAAGAACACAGCCATGAATAAAGAATGGTACCAACACATCCTCCGAGAGCAACTTCTCCCAACCATCCAGGAACAGTTTGTGACGAACAATGCCTTTTCCAGCATGATGGAGCACCTTGCCATAAGGCAACAGTGATAACTAAGTGGCTCGGGAACAAAACATTGATATTTTGGGTCCATGGCCAGGAAACTCCCCAGACCTTAATCCCATTGAGAACTTGTGGTCAATCCTCAAGAGGCGGGTGGACAAACAAAACCCACAAATTCTGACAAACTCCAAGCATTGATTATGCAAGAATGGGCTGCCATCAGTCAGGATGTGGCCCAGAAGTTAATTGACAGCATGCCAGGGCGGATTGCAGAGGTCTTGAAAAAGAAGGGTCAACACTGCAAATATTGACTCTTTGCATCAACTTCATGTAATTGTCAATAAAAGCCTTTGACACTTATGAAATGCTTGTAATTATACTTCAGTATTCCATAGTAACATCTGACTAAAATATCTAAAGACACTGAAGCAGCAAACTTTGTGAAAATTAATATTTGTGTCATTCTCAAAACTTTTGGCCATGACTGTACTAACTATGGCATAAGGGAATGATGAGTGGATAAGAGGCAATCTTTAATTTCGATTAAGCGAGCTAAGACGTACATAGTCAATATAACTATTTGTTCAGCACTTTCCAAATGTACAGCGGTAGAATTCAGAACATGGGCCGTTCTTAAAGTATTCTCCCTGTACAACAAGTCAGAACGTTACAGCCTTATTCTAAAATGTATTAAATCGTTTTTTCCCCATAATGACAAAGCAAAAACAAGTTTTTAGAACTTTCTGTGAATTTATTACAAATTAAAAGTATTTAGACCCTTTACTCAGTACTTTGTTGAAGCACCTTTGGCAGCGATTACAGCCTCAAGTCTTCTTGGGTATGTTTCTACAAGCTTGGAAAACCTGTATTTGGGGAGTTTCTCCCATTCTTCTAAAGCTCTGTCAGGTTGGATGGGGAGTGTCGCTGCACAGCTATTTTAAGGCCTCTCCAGAGATGTTCGATCCGAGTTCAAGCCAAATTCTGTCTGGGCCATTCTAGGACATTCAGAGACTTGTCCCGAAGCCACTCCTGCGTTGTCTTGGCTGTGTGCTTAGGGTCGTTGCCCTGTTGGAAGGTGAACCTTCACCCCAGTCTGAGGTCCTAGGCGCTCTGGAGCAGATTTTCATTAAAGATCTCTCTGTACTTTACTCTATTCATCTTTCCCTCAAACCTGACTAGTCTCCCAGTCCCTGCCGCTGAAAAACATCCCCACAGCATGATTTTGCCATGACCATGCTTCACTGTAGGGATGGTATTGGCCAGGTGATGAGCAGTGCCTGGTTTCCTCCAGACGTGACGCTTGGCATTCAGGCCAAAGAGTTCAAACTTGGTTTCATCAGACCAGAGAATCTTGTTTCTCATGGTCTGAGAGTCCTATAGGTGCCTTTTGGTGAACTCCAAGCGGGCTGTCAGTTGCCTTTTACCGAGGAGTGGCTCCCGTCTGGCCACTCTAAAATAAAGGTCTGACTTGTGGAGGGCTGCAGAGATCATTGTCCTTCTGGAAGGTTCTCCCATCTCCACATAGGAACTCTGATGCTCTGTCAGGGCGGCCAGCTCTAGGAAGAGTGTTGGAACAGAACATGGCGCCGACAGAGATGGTCACCTCGCTTCGCGTTCTTAGGAAACTATGCAGTATTTTGTTTTTTAACTTCTCTCAGCTACGAATCCCTTTTACGGGATCACTTTCCTAAACAACCGCTAGAATTGCAGGGCGCCAAATGCAAAAATATTACTACAAATATTTATAATCATGCAATCACAAGTGAAATATACCAAAACACAGCTTAGCTTGTTGTTAATCCACCTATCGTGTTAGATTTTGAAAATATACTTTACAGCGAAAGAAATCCAAGCTTTTGTGAGTGTAGCTTTCAATTCTACAACAAGCTAGCCTTATATTAGCTTGGTTAGCTTGGTCACAAAAGTCAGAAAAGCAATGAAAATTGATAAAATTACCTTTGATAATCTTCGGATGTTTCCACTCACGAGACTCCCAGTTACACAACAAATGTTATTTTTGTTCGATAAATATTACTTTTATCACAAAAAAACGCCATTTGGGTTGCGCATTATGCTCAGAAAATCAAAGCCGTGTTCCGTTCGACAAATTCCAAAAAGTATCCGTAATGGACGTAGAAACATGTCAAATGTTTTTTATAATCAATCCTCAGGTTGTTTTTAACAAACGTAATCGATAATATTTCAACCGGACCATTACCTATTCAATAAGAGACAAATGGAAAATGGGGAGCTCCTCTCGCGCGCGCAGGAACTATTCGGAGGACACTTGACTAGTTTTGAAAAAACTCGTTAATTTTTCAAAATAAAAGCCTGAAACTATGTCTAAAGCCTGGTCACAGCCTGAGGAAGCCATTGGAAAATGAATCTGGTTGATACCCCTTTAAATGGAGGATAGGCGGGCCAGGAAACACAGATTATTATTTTTTAAATATCACTTCCGGGTTACATTTTCTCAGGTTTTCGCATGCAGTATTGTTATACTCACAGACAATATTTTGACAGTTTTGGAAACTTTGGAGTGTTTTCTATCCTAATCTGTAAATTATATGCATATTCTACGATCTGGGCCAGAGAAAATGTCCGTTTACGTTGGGCACGTTATTAAAAAAAAAAAAAAATTCTGAACCCTAGCGCTAAGAAGTTATGTATTATTTCTTACACTGTTGCCCCAGGAAATCTTAAGTCTTATTACATACAGCCGGGAAAAACTATTGGCTATAAGAGCATCGTCAACTTACCAACATTATGACCAGGAATACGACTTTCCCGAAGTGGATCCTCTGTTTGGACCACCACCCAGGACAATGGATTGGATCCCTGTAGGCGACGCAAAACAACGGCGCCACAAAAGGGGGAGACGGAGCGGTCTTCTGGTCAGGCTCCGTAGACGGGCACATCGCTCACCACTCCCAAGAATACTACTCGCCAATGTCCAGTCTCTTGACAACAAGGTAGACGAAATTCGAGCAAGGGTTGCCTTCCAGAGAGACATTTACATTTACATTTAAGTCATTTAGCAGACGCTCTTATCCAGAGCGACTTACAAGTTGGTGCATTCACCTTATGATGTCCAGTGGAACAACCACTTTACAATAGTGCATCTAACTCTAAGGGGGGGGGGGGTTAGAAGGATTACTTTATCCTATCCTAGGTATTCCTTAAAGAGGTGGGGTTTCAGGTGTCTCCGGAAGGTGGTGACATCAGAGATTGTAACATTCTCTGTTTCACGGAAACATGGCTCACTCAGGATACCTTATCAGAGTCGATACAGCCAAACATCTCTCTGGTAAGAAAAAGGACGGGGGTGTATGCCTTATGATTAACGAGTCGTGGTGTGATCATAACAACATACAGGAACTCAAGTCCTATTGTTCACCTGACCTAGAAATCCTTACAATCAAATGCTGACCGCATTATCTACCAAGAGAATTCTCTACGATTATAATCACAGCCGTGTATACCCCCTCCCCCCCCCCCCCAAGCAGACACCTTGATGGCCCTGAAAGAACTTAATTGGACTCTATGTAAACTGGAAAACACATATCCTGAGGGTGCATTAACTTCTTGCAACTATAGGGGGTGCTGTTCCGCATTAGCATATTTGGGTCTCCAAATTAAACTGCCTCGTGCTAAATTCTTGATCGTACAATATGCATATTATTGTTATTATTGGATAGAAAACACCTTCTAGTTTCTATAGAAGTTGGAATTTTGTCTCTGAGTGGTACAGAACAATATCTACAGCACTTTTCATGACAGGGTTCAGATTTCAGAAATTTTTACCCCTGATCTGGAGTCTGTTTTTAAGGCGACAGTGAATGCTATGAAGAAACCGACACTGCCTACGTCTTCCTCTGGGTGTCTGTACATCATCACGTTTTGAATGGAGTCTATTGCACAATCCCAGCCATTATAAAACCACAAAATGTATAGGGACCGCCCTTTCTCGTCGCGCGCCTGAAGCGTGAAGGACATCGGACTTGC
Source organism: Salvelinus alpinus (assembly GCF_045679555.1). NCBI lineage: Eukaryota > Metazoa > Chordata > Actinopteri > Salmoniformes > Salmonidae > Salvelinus > Salvelinus alpinus. The sequence continues at coordinate 3,026,168 of NC_092117.1, forward strand.
CTCATTCCAAATCCTTGTCTAACCAGCAATATTTCTCCGGTCATGTTTTCAGTCGTTATAGTTGTTAAAAACATCATAATGTAGTTAATTTGAACCGTTTTATAGCAATTTATATCCGTTTAGTGCGATTTTGAGGAATTTCTTTGTTGTGCACTCTGAAACTTTGGACACGTTTTGGGGTCCCGTTCGATCGTTAGTGGATATTTCGAAGGACAGAGGACATCTATCGACCAAAAGACGTTTATAACATAGAAAGGATACATTGCCCAAGAATATGATGGAAGAACAGCTCAAAGTAAGCAATATTTAATATGATAAATTGTTGTTCTGTCGAAATATTTTAAACGCATATTTCGCCATTTTGTTTGGTATAGCTTCACTTGGCGAACCCTGTATTGAAAAGTAAGGATAATTTAAAAAATGTAAATCAGCGGTTGCATTAAGAACTAATTTGTCTTTCGATTCCTGTCAACCCTGTATTTTTTAGTCAAGTATATGATTAGCTTTCAATTAAACTAGATCACTCTGATAGATGACGTCAGACATATTGAGGCTTGATTTCCTAGTATTTTTATTGTGTAACCACGGTTTTGTATGGCTAAATATGCACCTTTTCGAACAAACTGTATATGTATGTTGTAAAATGATGTTACAGGAGTGTCATCGGAAGAATTCTGAGAAGGTTAGTGAAAAAATTAATATATTTTGGCGGTGATTACGTTATAGCGCTCTTTGGCTGGAATCGATGCTCTGGTAACGTTTGCACATGTGGTATGCTAACTTATCGATTTATTGTGTTTTCGCTGAAAAACGCTTAGAAAATCTGAAATATGGTCTGAAATCACAAGAACTGGGTCTTTCCATTGCTATGCTTTGTCTATTTTTATGAAATGTTTTATGATGAGTAAATTGGTCATACACGTTGCTCTATCTAGTAATTCTAGTCGATTTGTGATGGTCGGTGCAATTGTAAACTGTAAACTTCTACCTGAAATATGCACTTTTTTCTAACAAAAACTATCCTATACCATGAATATGTTATCAGACTGTCATCTGATGGGTTTTTTTATAGGTTATTGGCTATCAATATCTTAGTTGAGCCGAATTGGTGATAGCACCTGAAGGAGTAAGAAACTGATGGAGTTAGAATAGTGGTGTATTTTGCTAACGTGTTTAGCTAATAGATTTACATATTTTGTCTTCCCTGTAAAACATTTTAAAAATCTGAAATGGTGGCTTTATTCACAAGATCTGTATCTTTCATCTGGTGTCTTGGACTTGTGATTTAATGATATTTAGATGCTACTATCTACTTGTGAAGCTATGCTAGCTATGCTAATCAGTGTGTGGGGGGGGTGGGGGGTGATCCCGGACCCGGGGTAGAGGCTCGTGAAAGGTTAATTGTAGCTGAGGATTTTAACAAAGCTAATCTGAAAACAAGGCTCCCTAAATTTTATCAGTATTCTGGATCATTGCTACTTTAACTTCCGCAACGCATACAAAGCCCTCCCTCACCCTCCTTTTGGCAAATCTGACCACGACTCCATTTTGTTGTTCCCAGCCTATAGACAGAAACTAAAACATGAAACGCCCGTGCTCAGGTCTGTTCAACGCTGGTCCGACCAATCTGATTCCACGCTTCAAGATTGCTTTGATCATGTGGACTGGGATATGTTCCGGATAGCCTCAGACAACAACATTGATGTATACGCTGATTCGGTGAGCGAGTTTATTAGCAAGTGCATAGGTGATGTTTTACCCACGGTGACTATTAAAACCTTCCCCAACCAGAAACCGTGGATTGATGGCATCATTCACGCAAAACTGAAAGCGTGAACCACTGCTTTTAATCATGGCAAGGCGACCGGAAACATGACCGAATACAAAGAGTGTAGCTATTCATTCCGCAAGGCAATCAGACAAGCTAAGCGTCAGTATAGAGGCAAAGTAGAGTCGCAATTCAACGGCTCAGACATGAGAGGTATGTGGCAGGGTCTACAGTCAATCACGGACTACAAAAGGAAAACAAGCCCCGTCGTGGACCACAATGTCTTGCTCCCAGACAAATTAAACAACTTCTTTGCTCGCTTTGAGGACAATACAGTGCCACTGACACGGCCTGCTACCAAAACCTGCGGGCTCTCATTCACGTGAGTAAAACATTTAAATGTGTTAACCCTTGCAAGGCTGCCGGTCCAGACGGCATCCCTAGCCACGTCCTCAGAGCATGCGCAGACCAGCTGGCTGGTGTGTTTACGGACATATTCAATCAACCCCTATCCCAGATTGCTGTTCCCACATGCTTCAAGAGGGCCACCATTGTTCCTGTTCCCAAGAAAGCTAAGGTAACTGAGCTAAATGACTATCGCTTCGTAGCACTCACTTCCATCATCATGAACTGCTGTGAGAGACTAGTCAAGGATCATATCACCTCCACCCTACCTGACACACTAGACCCCCTCCAATTTTCTTAGCACCCCAATAGGTCCACAGACGACGCAATCGCAATCACATGGCACACTGCCCTAACCCATCTGGACAAGAGGAATACATATGTAAGAATGCTGTTTGTCGATTACAGCTCAGCATTTAACACAATAGTACCCCCGTCATTAAGCTCGAGACCCTGGGTCTCGACCCCGCCCTGTGCAACTGGGTCCTGGACTTTTTGACGGGCTGCCCCCAGGTGGTGAGGGTAGGAAACAACATCTCCACCCTGCTGATCCTCAACACTGGGGCCCCACAAGGGTGCGTTCTCAGCCCTCTCCTGTACTCCCTGTTCACCCAGAACTGCGTGGCCATGCACGCCTCCAACTCAATCATCAAGTTTGCAGACGACACTACAGTGGTAGGCTTGATTTCAAACAACGACAAGACGGCCTACAGGGAGGAGTTGAGGGCCCTCGGACTGTGGTGTCAGGAAAATAACCTCACACTTAACGTCAACAAAACAAAGGAGATGATCATGGAGAAGGTAGAAAGTTTTAAGTTCCTCGGCGTACACATCACGGACAAACTGAAATGGTCCACCGACACAGACAGCGTGGTGAAGAAGGCTCAACAGCTCCTCTTCAACCTCAGGAGGCTGAGGAAATTTGGCTTGTCACCGAAATCACTCACAAACTTTTACAGATGCACAATCGAGAGCATCCTGTCGGGCTGTTTCACCGCCTGGTACGGCAACTGCTCTGCCCACAACTGTAAGGCTCTCCAGAGGGTAGTGAGGTCTGCACAACGCATCACCGGGGGCAACTACCTGCCCTACAGGACACCTACACCACCTGATGTCACAGAAAGATCAAAAAGTTAATCAAGGACAACAACCACCCGAGCCACTGCCTGTTCACCCCACTATCATCCAGAAGGCGAGGTCAGTACAGGTGCATCAAAGCTGGGACCGGGAGACTGAAAAACAGCTTCTATCTCAAGGCCATCAGACTGTTAAACAGCCATCACTAACATTGAGTGGCTGCTGCCAACATACTGACTCAAATCTCTAGCCACTTTAATAATTAGTAATTGGATGTAATAAATGTATCACTAGTCACTTTAATAACCTTTTCTCAATAGGGGGGCGCTATTTTCACTTTGTAAAAAATCGTGCCCAAATTAAACTGCCTCGTACTCTATTCTAGCTCGTACAATATGCATATTATTATTACTATTGGATAGAAAACACTCTCTAGTTTCTAAAACCGTTTGAATTATATCTGTGAGTAAAACAGAACTAATTTTGCACTAAACTTCCTGACAGGAAGTGTAAAATCTGAAATCGAGGCTCTGTTCCAGGGCCTTCCTATTAATTTGCCTGAAATCTATGGATATACATGCACTGCATACGCCTTCCACTAGATGTCAACAGGCAGTGAGAGGTGGAATGGGGTGTCTAGCTTGATCTGAGGCCGAACAAGAGCTTTTGGAATGACGTGTCTGGAAATTTCATTGTCTTGGAAGACGCGAGAAGGAACCCCAGATTGCCTTCTGAAAAGCTTTCGGTATACACGTTAGATATCTCCGGCTCTGATTTTATTTGATATATGTGTTAACCTGTCTAGGATGAGAGTGGCGCTAGCGGCACTCCCCCCCCACCCCCACTGAAAAACCAGTGCCGCGAAATTCAAAAAAAATATTTTTTTTAAATATTTAACTTTCACACATTAAAGTCCAATACAGCTAATGAAAGACGCAGATCTTGTGAATCCAGTCAACATGTCCGATTTTTTAAATGTTTTACAGGGAAGACACAATATGTAAAGATGTACACATTAGCACCTAAAAACACATTAGCATAATCCACCATCTTTTATTTGTCCACCAACACCAGTAGCTATCACCAATTCGGCTAAACTAAGATATTTATAGCCCCTAACCAAGAAAAAAACTAATCAGATGACAGTCTGATAACATATTTATGGTATGGGATAGGTTTTGTTAGAAAAAAGTGCATATTTCAGGTAGATGGCATCGGTTACAATTGCACCCACCGTCACAAATGGAATAGACAAACTACTTAGAGCAACGTGTTTACCTACTTACTAATCATCAAACATTTCGTAAAAATACACAGCATACACGAATCGAAAGACACAGATCCTGTGAATACAGACAATATTTCAGATTTTCTAAGTGTCTTACAGCGAAAACACAATAAATCGTTATATTAGCATAGCACATAGCACATAGCAGCCCAGCATTGATTCTAGCCAAAGTGAGCGATAAAAGTAAACATCGCCAAAATATATTAATTTTTTCACTAACCTTCTCAGAATTCTTCAGATGACACTCCTGTAACATCATATTACACAATCCATATAGAGTTTGATCGAAAATGTTTATATTTAGCCACCAAAATCATGGTTAGACAATGTGGAATGTAGCTCAGCTGGTCAGAAAAAGTCTGTGCGCCACTTAGACAGTGATCTACTCTTATACATAAATACTCATAAACGTGACTAAAAAATATAGGGTGGACAGGGATTGATAGACAATTTAATTCTTAATACAATCGCGGAATTACATTTTTTAAATTATCCTTACTTTTCAATACAGCTTGCGCCAAGCGATGCTACGTCAAAAAACATGGCGTCCGAAGCCACTAAAATGTTTCGACAGAAACACGATTTATCATAATAAAAATGTCCTACCTTGAGCTGTTCTTCCATCAGTATCTTGGGCAAAGGATCCTTTCTTGGGAGAAATCATCTTTTGGTGGAAAGCTGTCCTCTTGCCATGTGGAAATGTCAACTGCGTTCGGGATGAACTGAAAAGCGTGCCCAACTTTTCACATCGTTGCAAAAATAAATGTCCCAAAATCGCACTAAACGGATATAAATTGCTATAAAACGCTTTAAATTAACTACCTTATGATGTTTTTAACTCCTATAACGAGTGAAAAGATGACCGGAGAAATATAACAGGCTAAACTAACGCTTGGAACAGGTGCGCGCCGGTGTCCTCTAGGCTCATGACGCAGCTCCCAAAGAATGACTAGCTTCAGGGTTTTTTCATTTGTAGGTCCTGTGAACGTGCAATCGACCCCGTTGGAATCGTCATCACGTAAAGGCATCCAGGGGAAGACGTAAGAAGTGTCCGTATAGTCATAGCAACGACAGTGCCCTTTTAACTGAGTTCAGAAGAGTGGCCAACATTTCTCAAATCTGACTCCATGTCAGGGAAATTGCTGTAGAATGGGCTCTGTTCCACTTAGAGACAAAATTTCAACTCCTATAGAAACTATAGACTGTTTTCTATCCAATAATAATAATAATATGCATATTGTACGATCAAGGATTTTGTGGGAAGCCGTTTCAAAAATTAGCCAAGTTAGCATAAATAGTCTAAACAGCGCCCCCATCCCCAACAGGTTAAAAACATCATAAAGTAGTTTTTTTAAACCGAGTTATATCAGTTTATTGAACGTTTATTGCGAGTTTTGGAATTTTCTTTTCTTTGCGTCATGTGAAGTTGGCCACCTTTGCGCCACATGGCTAGCTATGGTTGCTAATTCGACAGGAGAAGAGGACATTCTAAAACCAAACAAAGATTATTCTGGACAAAGGACTCCTTGTACAAGATTCTGATGGAAGCTCAGCAAAAGTAGGAACCATTTATGATGTTATTTCGTATTTCTGTGGAAAATGTTTAGTCATATTTTCCGCCCTTATTTTGGGCGCTGTCTCGCTATAACGTAAGCTGTATGTTGTACTAAAGTATTTTTTAAAAATCTAACACAGCGGTTGCATTAAGAACTAGTGTATCTTTCATTTGCTGTACAACATGTATTTTTTAGTAAAGTTTATGATGAGTTATTTGATTAGATTAGGTGACTGTCCAAGATATCTCCGGACAATTTTGTGCATTTTGACTACGTATTCACATTGTAAAACCACGATTTGTACCGCTAAATATGCACATTTTCGAACAAAACATATATGTATTGTGTAACATGATGTTATAGGACTGTCATCTGATGAAGTTTGTCAAGGTTAGTGAATAATTTTATATCTTTTGCTGTTTTTTTGCGATCGCTACCTTTGCGGTGAATGAATGCGGTTGTGTGGTTGGCTATTGTGGTAAGCTAATATAATGCTATATTGTGTTTTCGCTGTAAAACACTTTAAAAAATCTGAAATATTGGCTGGATTCACAAGATGTTTATCTTTCATTTGCTGTACACCATGTATTTTTCATAAATGTTTTATGATGAGTATTTAGGTATTTCACGTTGCTCTCTGTAATTATTCCGGCTGCTTTGGTGATATTTTTCTATGGTAGCTGCAATGTAAAACTATGATTTATACCTCAAATATGCACATTTTCGAACAAAACATAGATTTATTGTATAACATGTTATAAGACTGTCATCTGATGAAGTTGTTTCTTGGTTAGTGTCTAATTATATCTCTATTTGGTCGGTTTTGTGATAGCTACCTATGCGGTAAAGAAATTGTGAAAATATGCGGTTGAGTCTTTTGCTATTGTGGTTAGCTAATAGAAATACATATTGTGTTTTCGCTGTAAAACATTTTAAAAATCGGAAATGATGGCTGGATTCACAAGATGTGTATCTTTCATTTGGTGTCTTGGACTTGTGATTTCATGATATTTATATGCTAGTATTTACTTGTGGCGCTATGCTAGGCTATGCTAGTCAGCTTTTTTACTGATGAGGATGCTCCCGGAAGTTAAACAATGCCACTTTATATAATGTTTACATACCCTACATTACTCATCTCATATGTATATACTGTACTCTATACCATCTACTGCATCTTGCCTATGCCGCACGGCCATCGCTCATCCATATATTTATATGTACATATTGTTATTCATACCTTTACACTTGTGTGTATGAGGTAGTTGTGGTGAAATTGTTAGATTACTTTTTAGATATTACTGCACAGTCGGAACTAGAAGCAAAAGCATTTCGCTACACTCGCCTTAACATCTGCTAACCATGTGTATGTGACCAATAAAATTGTATTTTATTTGGTGGTTCCAAACTTCTTCTATTTAAGATTGATGGAGGACTGTGTTCTTGGGGACCTACAATAATGCAGAAATGTTTTGGTACCCATCCCCAGATCTGTGCCTCAATACAATCCTGTCTCGGAGCTCTACGGACAATTCCTTCGACCTCATGGCTTGGTTTTTGCTCTGACATGCACTGTAAATTGTGGGACCTTATATAGACAAGTGTGTCTTTCCAAATCATGTCCAATCAATGTAATTTACAACAAGTGGACTCCAATCAAGTTGTAGAAACATCTCAAGGATGATAAATGGAAACAGGATGCATCTGAGCTCAATTTCGAGTCTCATAGCAAAGGGTCTGAATACTTATGTAAATAAGGTAAAAACCTGTTTCCAGAGTGAGCTGTTTTCTCATTTGTGTCTGGAAGAACAGTAGCTAGCAAGCTAGCAAAGTTAGCCAGTTAGTTTGGGTGCTTGACTGCTGTTGTTAGGTCAGAACGCTTGGATCAACCCTACTTTTCGTCCAGAGCGTTGAGTGTGCTCTCAGAGAGCTCAGAGAGCGAAA